>NC_083583.1:27214098-27814098 GCF_027579695.1 Neoarius graeffei | reverse complement strand
GTCCAGATGTCCAACAATAAATAGGAAAAGTCTGTATTTTGGGCTACTTTATGGCTGAAGGCATTGTGTTCCTCACATGTCTCCATGTACACTCTTTCAGAAAGACACAAATGAAACATTATTTTCACATACAAACTCACCTACCATCATACAACTGTTGATTAGGGAATTATCACTCCAGTCTATTAATTTTAAACATTCTATATGAAATACATTCAATTTTTTGGCACTTCCCCCCATTGATCTTTAAAAAAAAAACATGAATGGAAAAATCTTGTTAAAAAATGGTTGTGGTAGGATAGGGGGTCTAACAGGATGAATACTCTTTTTTTCTTCCTAATCATGTTACATTTTCACATAAAAGTAGATAGGCAACTGGATCCATTATCAGTTTTGTGAATTTAAAACTTGTGAAACATTTGAATGGAAACCCAGCTTATCTATTCTAGTTAAAACAGTCTATGGAGCGACTATATTAGGTGTGTGAAACAGGGCAGAACTACTGCAGTGTAAATGGTAAAGTATCATAAGCAGCTTAGCAAAGGCTAATTTGGTACCTTTAATTAATTAGCTAATAATTAGCCAACAGCTGCAGTTTGTAATAGTTTGATCTGTTTTATTAAACTATGTTTAGCAAAGTTACTCATTGCTTTTTCAGTACTAGTATTAAAGCAAGGTCATATTTATCTCATCTCATTATCTCTAACCGCTTTATCCTGTTCTACAGGGTCGCAGGCAAGCTGGAGCCTATCCCAGCTGACTACGGGTGAAAGGCGGGGTACACCCTGGACAAGTCGCCAGGTCATCACAGGGCTGACACATAGACACAGACAACCATTCACACTCACATTCACACCTACGGTCAATTTAGAGTCACCAGTTAACCTAACCTGCATGTCTTCGGACTGTGGGGGAAACCGGAGCACCTGGAGGAAACCCACGCGGACACAGGGAGAACATGCAAACTCCGCACAGAAAGGCCCTCGCCGGCCACGGGGCTCGAACCCGGACCTTCTTGCTGTGAGGCGACAGCGCTAACCACTACACCACCATGCCGCCCGGTCATATTTATATGGTAACTAAATTAGGTAGTTAGTTTAGTAATATTGTGTTCTTTAAGTGGCTCATTTGAGCTGAAACTGAAAGCAGCTGTATTTATTTGCTAACTACTGTACTTCATAACTGAATCCACATCACTGCTGCAAGTGTTTCACTATCTCTTACAAACCAGTAGACAAAACATCATCCATCTATCAAGTAAATAAGTCGACACTGATGAAATTGCATTAGTAGAATATAGCATTATTAGAGGAAATTGAAAAATTGTTGGCATTGTTTCTTGAACCCTGTATCTAATCACAGTGAAAGACATAAAATGTTTATCTGCTGCCTTGGTTATTTCATCTCTATTTATTGTTTCACTGTTCTATTTTTCTCAGTATGTGCTAAATATCTACACTGCGCAAAGTTAAAGTCTATTGCATTGTTGTAATGTTTATGCCTGAAGGTCAGTCTAAAGTATTCCAACATGTTTTCCAATATAATATATTAGTCAACTCCCATCTACTCAAACACACCAAATAAATCATCAACTCTGCTGGGTTATTTATACAAAACACTGATTAACCCACAATGTTGCAAACGGCAGCAATTCAGATAATGGAGCATGTTGCACACAAGCTAATTATGGCTGTCCAAACACATGCTGATGTTCACCACCAAAATCAGCACAGTCTTCAAACTAAACATTTTGTCCTGAACTTGGTGATGGGAGTACCCCAAGGCGACAGTGTGATTAATTTAATTACATTTACTCAGTGTTTATACTGCAAATAAATATACTTTCAAATAAATTATTAGACATGATTACTTTTGTTAATGAGGTCAACATGTAGCTAGTCTGACTATGGGTGTTGATGAGTCTTTCCAAGATAACTTTGATAAAATCCAAAATTATTTACAGCTGTTTGGATGGAGTTCAATATAATGAATTATTATACATATGGGACAATTTTTTGATGGAATAAAAACATGTATTCCCTTCTAGCAGGTTTCATTCATTTGGTTTGATAGCATGCAATAGTGTTAGCATATCATTTATCCTACATGTATTATGTCACTCTACCCAATTGAGAATGAGCGTTAAATATGGTTTACAATATTGCATGACTGGCAAGATAACATCACATCATATGTCGGAGCTGATGCGAATATCCAATGAGAGTTTTCTACTGTGCATGTGCAGAAGCATTTTTTTGCTCACTGGAAAAGAGAAATACGCATTGAACACCCGAAAGGCTACCAAAACTTCATTAGATATTCTTTATGCATATTTACAAGAGAAAAACATACCAACGGACATAAAAAAACTGGAAAAGAGACACATCGGAGATGTAAAACTTCCACGCTAGCGAATGACTGTGACAATTTATAAACAAATATGGCCACCAGGTTTGCTTTGTTAAATATGGAAGATTTTGAGAGAATTTTGAAAGAGAAAGATGTGTTGAACACCTGAAAGGAATGTGTATGTATAATAATAATAATAATAATAATAGTGACTGACTTTTTTTTGTGATATATCAGATATATTATATTCAGCTAGCATGATATTGAATGAGTCTTTGACTCATCTTTGACTCGTTCAATATCATGCTAGCTGAACTGAATTTATTTGATATACCACTCAACACCAACCGATATTATTTAAGTATGATATGATTCAGAATTGTGCAACTGGTTTGAATTTTAAGCAAAAATCTTTTAACAGTGTTACATGTGAAATATGAGGGGTCACACATCATTCAGACTAACAGACACAGAGGCTACACCTCCTGACTCAGAATAAGAGGCATAAATGCCACAACTCTTGACTCAGACCAACAAGTATAGAGGCCACCCCCCACCCCCCCGACTCAGGCTAACAGCCATAAAGGCCACCACCCCCCCGACTCGGACTGACAAGTATAGAGGGCTACCGCATGACATCACCACGCCGCGAGATTTTGTTAGGTGCCATATTGGAAGACCAAGTACATGCACTCACAATATAAAACAAAGTACGAGCGAGAGTAAAGTGACACAATGGCTGATAATTTGGGTTATGTGAGTACATTACCAGCTGCAGAAAGGGCACGGTATGTGGAGAAACTGGCTGTGATTGATGGGTTTGACCCATATGATAAGACTCGCGGCAAGGGAGAATGGAAACATAAGGAGGACCGGACACCAATTCTGCCATCTGTTTGCTACCCAGACATTGTAAACTATTTGTTGTTTACACCCAGTGCCTACACTGCTGATGACTTGAAAGCCTACAAAGGGCTACAGGCTTACAATTATGTTGTTAGTGGCTTGGTTCGTGATATTACAGCTGTTGTTAAGAATAACCTACACATTGTTATGGCCAAGGTAATCTTGTTGATATTTATCTTTTAATAATATATCTTTTCAGTTGAAAAATTAATACTTTTTGTTACTATTAAGGTATCCATAATTTAGGTTAATTTATCGAAATTATACATATGTATTTATGATATATGCCTACACAACAACTATGCTTTATTTATATAATAGGAGGGAGAGCAAGCCCCAAACCATCCTAAATTATTATTATTATTAAATTGTAGAAGTCTGGGAGGCTTGCTCCTCATACAGTTATCAACTTGGGGCCAATTTAGCATGTTTTAAATCTGAATTTCTTGTGTTTGCTTACCTCAAAGTGTCCACAGATAATGCACAGACTTATCCATTATATCCACAGTTTTTTGCCAAGTCTCACACAAGTTTCTTTCAAGTCTACTGTTGGGCCAATAAATCATAAATAAAACAGTTCAGATTTGTTTGTTTAAGTCGTTTGCCACTCCACTTTATTCTCGTGGGTTCACATACTGCTGCCGTTATTTCCCCCTAATCACGAGTTTGTTGGTCTTCCAAAATGGCGCAGGGTCTGTTTACTTCCGGTTTCGGGTGACGTCAGTGAAAGGGGTCTATAGAGGCCACACACCCTGATTCAGGCTAACAGGCATAAAGGCCATGCCCCCTGACTTGGACTGATGAGTATAGAGGCCACACCCCCTGACTCAAACTGACAAGTATAGAGGCCACACCTCCTGACTCAAGCTAACAGGCACAAAGGCCACACCCCCAACTCAAACTGACAAGGATAGAGACCACCCCCCCCACCCCAGGCTAACAGGCACAAAGGCCACACCCCTTGACTCAGACAGACAGTACAGTTTCCATGGTAGAAATAGCAAGCAGACTAATCGAACTTACAGCAAATATTTTTTCTATTTCTGATACTATACTTTGTGATGTTATAGTTTTAAAGCCACAAAAAAGGACACTTGGTTAGGACTACACATATTTTTACTCTCAATGTCAACAGTCCAAAATCAACAAATCACCCAAAAAGTTACATTTACAGATGTAAGCAGGTGTGTTGGAAGATTCTTTAAGTTGATAGGGTTACCAACTAAATATAAAAATGTCACATCATTGGGGTTTTCTTTGCGCAACATAGGGATTTATGCAGGATGCAGTCTTGGTAGTTTGAACACCTCCATATTTATGTTTCATTGGGAACAAGATAGCTTGCTAACTTTGATGAGTGACTTCTCCCCCCCCCCCACTTTGTCTGTCCCTCTGAGTTACATGTCAATCCTGAGATTGAGATGCTGACCTCTTCTGCTCCTTGGACCTGCCTGATCCATCCTGATGCCCTATGTCTGGCTGGAGTTTCATCACATCACTCCTGTGGAGGACGGCCCCATATGGACAGTCAAAAGTCACATTGGAAGATGGCTCTGGACTCTTACAGTAATGTTTTTATGGCTGAGGACTAGAGTTGACTTGCTAACTTTAGGACTGCAGTTGTCATGAATAGTTTTGCACTCAAGTTTCCATCAATGAACAGTTTATAACTTCAACAAAACAGACTTCATGTTAAAACTGATGCCTTTGTAGAATGTGTGCATGATGGGGGCCGGGGCTCTTGCTCTCCTCAGTTTGCGGAGGAAGTACAGACACTGTTGGGCTTTTTTGGCCAGTGATGCGGTGTTGTTGCTCCAGGACAGGTCTTCAGAGATGTGCACACCCAGAAACTTGGTGCTGCTCACCCTCTCCACTGCAGCACCGTCGATAGTTAGTGGAGCATGCTGGGTGTGCACTCTCCTGAAGTCCACAACAATCTCCTTCATCTTCTCCACGTTCAGGGGGAGATTGTTGTCCTTGCACCACATGGCCAAGCGGCTCACCTCACTCTTGTAGATTGTCTCATTGCCATTGTTGATGAGACCCACCACAGTCGTGTCGTCCGCAAACTTAATGAAGAGGTTGGAGCTGGATGTTGGTGTGCAGTCGTGGGGGGCCCCCGTGTTCAGTGTGATGATGCTGGAGGAGTTGCTGCCGACCCATACAGCCTGTGGTCTCCCCGTCAGGAAGTCCAGCAGCCAGTTGCACAGGGAGGTGTTGAGTCCCAGCTGGTCCAGTTTATGAATGAGCTGCTGAGGAATGATTGTGTTGAATGCTGAACTAAAGTCTATGAACAGCATTCTGACGTATGAGTCTTTTGTCTCCAGGTGGGTGAGGGCTAAGTGGAGGGCAGTGGAGATGGCGTCATCGGTCAAACGGTTGGACTGATATGCAAACTGGAAAGGGTCCAGGGTGGGGGGAGGGCAGACTTGATATGCTGCATGACTAGCCGCTCAAAGCACTTCATGAGGATGGGAGTGAGTGTGACCGGGCGGTAGTCATTGAAGCAGGGGGGAGACGGCTTCTTCGGGACCGGGATGATGGTGGTGGCTTTGAGGCACATGGGGACAACAGCCTGGCTCAACGAGATGTTGAAGATGTCTGTAAAGACATCTGTGAGCTCCTCGGCACAGTCTCTCAGGACACGACCAGGAATGTTATCAGGACCCGGGGCTTTCCGTGCATTTGTCGTCCTGAGAGCTCTCCTCATACTGTCTAGTCAACAGTGTCAAATTATCTCATGTTTAAAGTCACTAAAATTCTGTAAAGCTGCTTTGCAACAATATCTGTTGTTAAAAGTGCTATACAAATAAACTTGACTTTACTTGTGTATATTTACCTCCTCACAACAATGAACTACATAATGTTATAGATTTATTAAGGTAGACTCTGTATGTTAATTGATCTGAAGCAAATACTTGTATATAGAGTATTTAAAGGTCTTGCTTAAAGGTAGAAAGTGCTACTTTAATTTCAGCACAAAATGGAGCCTAGGCTGAGAGAGATAGGAAGCTAATCTGACAACATTTCAAAAAAATAATGCATTAGTAATAAAAACTGTAGTGTGTGTGTGATGGACTTTACTGATACAGGGACTCTGGTATTGATTTCGTTGTAATTTTCTCCACACATGTCGGAAGCACTGTATTTCAAATGACTACAGTCATATTATAAATGCTGAGATCTGTGCACAGATTCCAGTCATAAATCTTTACAAACCCTAATAGAGATATTATAAAAAATTAAAGTCCTGGCTTATTAATGAGATTACTTCCAATTTTAATACATGATTCCCAAACAGATTTGCTGCATGCTACAAAATTCAGGGCTTCTCCATGTTGTTTATATCACCATCTCTGATGGCCAATAAATCACCATAGTGAAATTGCCTGTAATAAACAAGAGGAAACACATCAATACAAGAGACCTGCAATTTATTAGTTATGAGTTATAATAGACTCGAGGTTCATGCCTGCACAGTGCAATCAACAGTGTGAAATTCCTACTTGCGGTACAGTGATGTTAATTGAACCCTGCTCATTTTGCTCTATAAGCTGATTATAAATTGATCAGTTCCAATATCTAGCAGGAAAAATTCAGCTGACCATTCAGGATGCAAAAGCAAGAAACTTGACCTCGTTGGCATCATTATGCACCACCTCACATGCATTATGTAGTAGTCTGCATTTCAGGGACAGAAGTCTCCAATAATGAATAAAGCATAAGCAGTGGCGGTTCTGATTTGGGATAACGGATTGTTTTGCGCTTGAAAGCAAAAGAAGGGTGCGAGCTGTTTATCACTGCTTTCTAAAAGTGCTGACATGCTCAGTCTACAGAATGAGAGAGCTATTCATCTAAAACTCTGCTCCCTCATTTCCCTTAAAAATTGTATGCATGTGTGCTTCAATCTTCAAGGCTCCAAGTAACACACATACTGTATTATCCTCTGTCAGACTAATTTAGAGTGGATGTTGACAGTTGTCTCTTCCTTAATAAATGTTTATAGTGGCAGAGGAAAAAGTTGTAAAGGTGTTCTTTGGTGCAAACACAGTTATCTCATTTGAAGTGTGATGTAGAGCTGACACATCTAGCCCAGAGAAGATGTGTGACTAAGGCAGAAATGTGTTTGTGTGAGAGAGAATAAATCAGAGAGAGAGACAGAGAACAATGTAACTGCACAATTTTTCAGATTGTCCCTTAGATTGTCCCCCAAATGGACAAATGTGTGACAGGTGGTTATCAGAGAAACACCCGATTACAGGTAGAAATTCTACACAACATAGACCATATATTATGGTCTCATAGACCATAATGAATGAAAATAATTGTCTTTTTTTTCAATCTTTTGGAGCTTTAAACCACTCAGATAAAAGCTTTCTCTCTGTAACAGATTATTAGACAACTTTCATGGAAAATGTATAATACTGTGGGACAATAACGTGGAATTAGGTGTTAAGGCCCTTCACACTAAGCTACTGTAAGAGTAATGATGCCATTTGGTGATTACCTTACATCTTCTGTGAAACAAGCCCTTGAACACGATGCAAAATGACAACCAATGATCATCTTCCATTCTGCACTTTCATTCCATACTTATGGGAAAGGAAACAACCCTCCATACCAGAAGGTGGCACTAGTTTGTAATTTATAATTGAACAAAGAAAAGAAAAAAGGTATCTGTTCCAAATCACATACTGTTATACTGACTATTTTCATTTATTCATCCTCTGTAAACAGGATGATCTTGGTTAGGGTTGCGGTGGATCTGGAGCCTATCCTGGAAACACTGGGCACAATGCAGTAATACAGTTCAAATCAATGTTAAATTGTCACAAAGCAGCTGTACAGAAATCCAAACATAAAAATAGAATTTAAATATTTCTCTAATTACTGAGCCAGATGTGATGGTGGCAAGGAAAAACTCCCTGAGGCGACAAGAGGAAGAAACCATGAGATGAAAAAGACTCAAAATGGAACTCATCCTCATCTGGATTATGCAGACAGTGATTATAAATAATTTTTCTTTTATAACTGTAAAGTCAAGCAGTGCTAAGTGTGTTAAAGCAACTTGAGTATGATCATGATTAACGTTACAATTCTTGGATCAAACTGAGGGGACAAGTTGGCTATTAGGTAGGTCCTTGTTCTCGAGTGGTTTAAGAAGGCAAAACAGCATCCAAACATCCCAGTTTACCAAAACACTCAATGCCTATGAACCCTCCAGATCTGTACCTTTATCTCAGAAAAAAATGCTATCTAACAAATGATTGACTAAAACAAATAGA
The DNA here is from genome assembly GCF_027579695.1 of Neoarius graeffei. Lineage (NCBI taxonomy): Eukaryota > Metazoa > Chordata > Actinopteri > Siluriformes > Ariidae > Neoarius > Neoarius graeffei. Next base: position 27,805,558 of record NC_083583.1, on the reverse strand, counting down.
TTTTCAGCATGGCCTTAAAGACTGAGACTTTGCCTGAGTCCCAAACACTAATTGGAAGGCTGTTCCATAATTGGGGAGCTTTGTAAGAGAAGGCTCTGCCCCTTGCTGTAGCCTACATTATTCAAGATACCAACAAAGACCCTGCACCTTCTGATCAAAGCAAGACTGGTGAATCACAAAAGACTACAAATTTGCTCAGGTATTGTGGCACGAGACCATTCAACTGTTTGTAAATCAATAGTAGTATTTTATAAATCAATGGGAAAATTTACTAGGAGCCAATGCAGTGTGGATAAGATAGGGGTGATGTGGTAACAATTTTCTGGTTTTAGTAAGGACTCTTCAGTCTGGACTTGAAGGAACACCAGTCCATTTCAGGGCAACATGTACACATACATTTGTATGCTTTTGGGAGGTCAGAGGGAACTGGAGAACCAAGAGGAATCCAATATGGTCACTGTGAGAAACTCTATACATTAACCTGAGCTGAGGATTGAACTAGGCACTGTGAAGCGGTGAGGGAGCAATGCTACCCACTCTCACACTATCACCTATTGCAGTAAATAGTTGGTACTAAATGTTAAAATATTAAGCATCATATGGTGTACCAAATTCAGTACCTGTAGTGATGTATTATACTTTAAAATAATATTTATTGTAGGGATGTAATTGAACAAACTAAGCTTGCTACCACAGCCCACTGCAAAATCATAGCTTATTCGCAATGTTGTCATAGCTTATGAGCAATGAGATACTAGGTAACCCGCTTGAAGCCTTGCTTGCTTTCCTCACTTCAGTTTCTCTCTTTCTACACTGATTTCTTGCTCTGAAGAACCAATTAGACTGCACTTCGAATGTTCAATCAAGATTGGACATTGAACATCAGGAAGGTTGAATTAAGACTTCCTGGAAATAGTGGAAATGAGTGTCGTGTCTATATTTGGCAATGATTGTTGTGTCTTTTACTTGGCAATCTTAAGTACAGGAATTCATACAGAAGCCAAATGTAGGTTTTTAAATGGTTACTGATAATCTGTCGCTCATACAGCTAGCACATCAGTATTACATTCACTCTCTTTCTCAAAACATCACAGCAGGCAGGACTACAAATTGGAGTTTGCATGTTCTCTACATGTCTGCGTGGGTTTTCTCCGGGTGCTCTGGTTTCCCCCACAGTTCAAAGACATGCAGTTAGGTTAACATAGGGCAGCCATGGCCTAAGGTTGGGCTGAAGTGCCTTTGAGCAAGGCACCTAACCCCCAACTGCTCCCCAGGTGCTGCAGCATTGCTGCCTATTGAGGTATTTCACCTGACGTCACAGGGTCACGTGACGCCCCGGTGTCCACCATTTTGGACGGCAAGCTAGCTAATGTCAACAACAGTAGCTAGTATGTTACTGTAGCAATATTTACGTTCAGTCATTTGGATGACTGTTAAAACCTTTCAGTCTCAAGTTTTTCCTTTACTGGATTTACTAGTTTACTGAGCTAGCGCGCGATGGCTCCCGGCTCGGCCGGAGAGCGCGCGATGGCTCCCGGCTCGGCCGGAGAGCGCGCGATGGCTCCCGGCTCGGCCGGAGAGCGCGCGATGGCTCCCGGCTCGGCCGGAGAGCGCGCGATGGCTCCCGGCTTGGCCGGAGAGCGCGCGATGGCTCCCGGTTTGGCCGAGCGCGCTAGCTCAGTAAACTAGTAAATCCAGTAAAGGAAAAACTTGAGACTGAAAGGTTTTAACAGTCATCCAAATGACTGAACGTAAATATTGCTACAGTAACATACCAGCTACGATGTTGTTGACATTAGCTAGTGCTAACAGCTAGCTGCTAGTACACGGCTACAACACAGACACCGACCCTAATAATACAGTTCTTAGTCATTGCCTGGTAACAGCAAATTTATAACGGGCCATGTCTCAACAGACTAAGAAGTTATTTCAATGACATTTAATAACATTTTGTTTATCCTGAGGACCAAAAGTAAATGAAAATGTGAACAAACCTGAGCTGTAATCAGATGGCGACCACCGGCTCCAGGGACGACCCACTGATGTAGGCATGTTACCCAGCCTGACAAAATATTTGTAGGCATCCAAACTCTTATACGCTTTCAGATCAATACCTGTGTATGGCGATGGGTTTTTAACGACATAGGTATACAGATCATGTGGGCCGAAGTCAGGTAAAGACGAGGGCTTCGTGTACTTCTGTACGTCAGTGAACAATCCTGGTGGAAGCAGGTAAACGTCGTTCTCTAAGCCTGCTAACCTCAAATTTTGCAAATACCTCTCCCTCTGCTCGCCCTGTAAATGCCCTACATTGCTGGATAGTGAAGGTGTTTTCTGCATCTCGCTCCTTTTTCTTTTATGTTTTTCGTTTGTCGCCTTCCTCGCATTCAAACTGATTCGAGCCGTGCCGTCCAAAATGGCAGCATCACATGACTTGGTCACGTGAGTGAAATACCTCAATTGTTCTGTGTATGTGTGTATGCTCATTGCTCACTTGTGTGTGTTCACTGCTTCAGATGGGTTAAATACAGAGGAGGAATTTCATTGTGTGCTTAAGTCTGTGCTTGAGTGTATGTGTGATAAATAAAGGTTTCTTGTTCGAAATATGAATATTAGCTTGGTACAATCCAATACACCACAACAATCATGAACAAGGTCTTTGCAACAGGCTGATCAAACTACGGTAGAATCCAAATTCATTATGGGAAATCATTCTTGTCAACTGCTTATTAGTATGAGTTGGGACATTGTCAATATGAATATTAATATGAGCTCTCAATGATCTGTTTTTGTTACTTAAATATAATTCTTATACTTCATGCACTGCACTTTTCACATGTAGTAACAAGCTAGAGTTCCTTACAGGATTTGTAAAGTAACTAAATATGCATCTGTCTGTCTGTCAACACATTCATCCATCCTGCATGCCCACAGTATTTAGTGGCCAATACAAGTTTCGCACATGATGTCAAAAACAGACTGCTTAATGTAGCCTACTTGTTCTTTTTGTATACATGTTTCTGCTCTAAACATGAAAGCCTTTGCTGACTTGATTACTGCTCTGTGTTGGGATGCCATCTGGAGAAAGCATCCTCTGATTGGACAAACATTTTCCGATTGATTAAGCCTAATTGCTTCCCATAAACAGCTATGCAAGCACAAGTTCTAATTTCTCATAATAGGCAAATCGCACATGCTAGTAATTAACCTGTGCATCCTCATCAGGCATGGCTCCAATACAGCACTCTTTCAGTGGGATCTGGTCATTGAGTCTGGTGCTATTTCTTCTACTACTATTTCTATGAATCCTATTTTGTGCTGCAACTTATTGTACTGTGTCAGCTGAATGTTTTGATAAGCTTCTGCACTGAAGGCTGTGAGTTAAAATCCCAGGATTGACCCCCAGGAGGCAGTCAGTAATTGGACTGAACTCTGTCTCACTTGGAAGTCTCATCTCATCTCATTGTCTCTAGCCGCTTTATCCTGTTCTACAGGGTCGCAGGCAAGCTGGAGCCTATCCCAGCTGACTACAGGCGAAAGGCGGGGTACACCCTGGACAAGTCGCCAGGTCATCACAGGGCTGACACATAGACACAGACAACCATTCACACTCACATTCACACCTACGGTCAATTTAGAGTCACCAGTTAACCTAACCTGCATGTCTTTGGACTGTGGGGGAAACCGGAGCACCTGGAGGAAACCCACGCGGACACGGGGAGAACATGCAAACTCCGCACAGAAAGGCCCTCGCCGGCCACGGGGCTCAAACCCGGACCTTCTTGCTGTGAGGCGACAGCGCTAACCACTACACCACCGTGCCGCCCCACTTGGAAGTCATTTTGGATAAAGACACCCACCATACAGTGGTGCTTGAAAGTTTGTGAACCCTTTAGAATTTTCTATATTTCTGCATAAATATGACCGAAAACATCATCAGATTTTCACACAACTCCTAAAAGTGCCACTCACAGATATGTAATATTGGATCATTTTCCTCAATAAATAAATGACCAAGTATAATATTTTTGTCTCATTTGTTTAACTGGGTTCTCTTTATCTACTTTTAGGGCTTGTGTGAAAATCTGACGATGTTTTCGGTCATATTTATGCAGAAATATAGAAAATTCTAAAGGGTTCACAAACTTTCAAGTACCACTGTATGAATAAAAGATAAAAGGTTTACCGAGATGGTTTTCTGAGCTGTAGAAACTACAGTACTTTTGCACCCCTACTTGATATCCTTGAGTTCCATCTCTAACCTGAGTAACAATATATTCAAAGCTTTTTGGTGTACAATACCTAATCTTGTTCATGGATTTGATTTTATTAAGTGCCTTTGAACTGTCTGAAAGCACATGCTTGATGCAAGATGAATAAAGTTGAAATGCTGAAACTATCAACAGACTGTGTTTTCCTGCCAGCATTATCCAGCCTAATGCATTTGTTTATTAGTCAGATGGCTGCCACTTTATCGGAGATTAAAAAAAACAAAAATTGCACTTCACCAGAATGCTGTTATTATCAGGGATATATACATCCTCACTCCAGAAAGGTTAAAATGCATCAGGCAGAGGGAAGTATCAGGTCATACATTTGCAGAACAATGTGGGCCATTTCATAGCTACAGTGGTGCTTAAAAGTTTGTGAACCCTTTGGAATTTTCTATTTTTCTGCATAAATATGGCCTAAAACATCCGATTTTCACACAAGTCCTAAAAGTAGATAAAGAGAACCCAGTTAAACAAATGAGACAAAAATATTATACTTGGTCATTTATTTATTGAGGAAAATGAGCCAATATTACATATCTGTGAGCGGCAAAAGTATGTGAACCTCTAGGATTAGCAGTTAATTTGAAGGTGAAATTAGAGTCAGGTGTTTTCGATCAAAGGGATGACAATCAGGTGTGAGTGGGCACCCTATTTTATTTAAAGAACAGGGATCTATCAAAGTCTGATCTTCACAACACATGTTTGTGGAAGTGTATCATGGCACAAACAAAGGAGATTTCTGAGGACCTCAGAAAAAGCGTTGTTGATGCTCATCAGGCTGGAAAAGGTTGCAAAACCATCTCTAAAGAGTTTGGACTTCACCAATCCACAGTCAGACAGATTGTATACAAATGGAGGAAATTCAAGACCATTGTTACCCTCCCCAGGAGTGGTCAACCAACAAAGATCACTCCAAGAGCAAGGCGTGTAATAGTCGGTGAGGTCACAAAGGACCCCAGGGTAACTTCTAAGCAACTGAAGGCCTCTCTCACATTGGCTAATGTTAATGTTCATGAGTCCACCATCAGGAGAACACTGAACAGCAATGGTGTGCATGGCAGGGTTGCAAGGAGAAAGCCACTGCTCTCCAAAAAGAACATTGATGCTCATCTGCAGTTTGCTAAAGATCATGTAGACAAGTTAGAAGGCTATTGGAAAAATGTTTTGTGGACGGATGAGACCAAAATAGAACTTTTTGGTTTAAACGAGAAGCGTTATGTTTGGAGAAAGGAAAACACTACATTCCAGCATAAGAACCTTATCCTAACTGTGAAACATGGTGGTGGTAGTATCATGGTTTGGGCCTGTTTTGCTGCATCTGGGCCAGGACGGCTTGCCACCACTGATGGAACAAAGAATTCTGAATTATACCAGCGAAGTCTAAAGGAAAATGTCAGGACATCTGTCCATGAACTGAATCTCAAGAGAAAGTGGGTCATGCAGCAAGACAACGACCCTAAGCACACAAGTCGTTCTACCAAAGAATGGTTAAAGAAGAATAAAGTTAATGCTTTGGAATTGCCAAGTCAAAGTCCTGACCTTAATCCAATCGAAATGTTGTGGAAGGACCTGAAGCAAGCAGTTCATGTGAGGAAACCCACCAACATCCCAGAGTTGAAGCTGTTCTGTATGGAGGAATGGACTAAAATTCCTCCAAGACGGTGTGCAGGACTGATTAACAGTTACCGGAAACATTTAGTTGCAGGTATTGCTGCACAAGGGGGTCATACCAGATATTGAAAGCAAAGGTTCACATACTTTTGCCACTTACAGATATGTAATACTGGATTATTTTCCTCAATAAATAAATGACTAAGTATAATATTTTTGTCTCGTTTGTTTAACTGGGTTCTCTTGATCTACTTTTAGGACTTGGGTGAAAATCTGATGATGTTTTAGGTCATATTTGTGCAGAAATATAGAAAATTCTAAAGGGTTCACAAACTTTCAAGCACCACTGTATGTGTGGTTTTCTCCTGGGGTCATGACTAGACATGAAAATGTTCTGATCATGATCTGGGAGCGATATCCTAAACGTCCCGTTGATCCAAGAGTTACCTCTACCTCAGAAAGACTTCTACTCATTTTGGATTGTATTCAGAGTTGGTGACTTAAGTCCAAAAGTTTTGTCAATATATATGCAGGGAAAGGTATTCATATTCAGAGTTGGCTTACACACATCCTTAAGCTGACTTTCTGAGCCACCTATTCAGATGATTAAATTCACCTGCATGTAGTGAATGCACTATACTCAACTTGGCAAACTGGGAGGAAGTACTGTGACAATAAGCCAACTCACTAATGTTGAATTTCAATCCAAGGAAAAAGAAACTCCAAATGACTCTCAAAATATATCATTTGTACATAAGCAGTAAAAAAAAAAAAGGCAGAGTATTTTTTTTGTTAGGCAGCACTTTATTTAAAAGAGATGTTCATGGAGCATTACACCTCCTCCTTTAAATAAAGTCAAGTCAAAGTCCCTTCCATGCCAGGATCTGGTCTTCCCAGGCAGTCTCCTATTCCAGTACTAACCAGCTCTTTTGAGGCACATGGGTGCAATGCCGATCTCCGTTTCTATAGCCCTCAGCCTCTCGCCTGTACAGCTAGGGTTACAGTGGGGGGCCAGTCCTCTGGTAAGCGTGAGAGTTTGACTTCCCTACTCACATCTGTATTGCAGCATGCCTTGCCAGATGGCAGTAGGTACCATTTTTACGATGGTCTTTGGTATGACCCGACTGCGAGTAGAACTTGCGATCTCCTGGTCAAGAGGCAGACATGCTAACCACTTGGCCAACTCACAGTATTTAAAATAAAGTACTGCCTAATAAAAAAAATTCTACTTTATTTTATTTTATTTTTTTACTGTTTATGTACAAATTATACGTATATTTTGACAGTCATTTTAAGTTCCTTTTTCCTTGGATTGAAATTCAACCTTGGTGAGTTGGCCTATTGTGGGCGGCAGGATGGTGCAGTGATTAGCACTGTCACCTCACTGCAAGGAGGTTCCGGGTTCGAGCCTCACGGCCAACAGGGGCCTTTCTGTGTGGAGTTTGCACATTCTCCTTGTGTCTGTGTGGGTTTCCTGTGGGTGCTCTGGTTTCCCCCACAGTCCAAAGGCATGTAGATTAGGCAAAATACTCAGGAACTGGGGTTGCACAAGCCAGTGCGTACTTAGCGCCAGTCCCAAGCCTGGATAGACTGGGGAGGGTTGTGTCAAGAAGGGCATCTGGTGTAAAAACCTATCCCAAATCAAATATGCAGAACAAATCTGCTGGGGTGAACCCTAACCGGAGCAGCCGAAAGAAGAAGTAGTTGTTCATGGAGCATAACACCTAAATACACATTTCATGACAGCTGACACATTCATACATTCACACTGTTAAAGATTTATTTCAACAGATGACAGCTGAAATACTTTCTTTGCTTTGGATGTCAAGTTGACATAACACCCATGTCAAGTGACATTTCTTTATATAAAGATGTGTTATACTGTATACATGTTATGTATACAGTACATGTTTCCATTTTATTAGCTCACAATGCCATTACCATACAATGGTTTATTCCATGTGAACAAGTTCAGGACGAAATACTTTTTTTAGCACCCTAAAGAGCAAAATTTCCGAAACTGATATGTGTCATGTTATTTCGTAAATTTGGAGTTTGGATCAGTCCAACATGCATCTTTTTTAACATAAAATGGCAAGCAAGTCATTCATCTGATCTATAATGCTGATGCCTTTGTGCTACAAAGAAAAAGGTTAATTTGGTGGGATGCTATGGAGAGATTTAAAAAAAGAGTTAGGAAATATATTAAACAAACTTGAGTCACAGCTACTTTTAACGCAAGGCGTGGAAACATAAGGCAACACATATCTAAAGTCTTGTGGTCTATCAATCAAGGAGAGCATGAACACTAAAATGCATTAATGTTATTTCTGTTAAAGGTCAGATTCTTTTGTGGTGTCCTTCCCTGCAGAGTTAGCGATAGAGAAGTGGAGTCATGCTGTTCTGTTAGACCATAAAGCATTGGTAGGTTTTAAACAAAACAAACAAAAAAAACCTAAAATGTTTTAATTCAGATATCAGCTGATTTCAATTCAATTCAATTCAATTCAATTCAATGCCTTTATTGTCATTATACGTCAAGTACAACGAAATTATGCTGCTACTCCAACTCGGTACTCAATACCATCAATAAATAATAAAATAAATAGAACAATAAAACATGAAAAACAACAACATCTATACAGAATGCAACCAAGAATAAAAAGTACAACATGAAGAGTTCATAAGTGAGAGGGTGGCTTAGGCAGTTGTCATTTCTGTCTGTTTAGGTTTGGGGCCAAATAAGTCAGTCATGACAATGACAAATGTACTGTGAACAGAAAGTGGCCCAAATGACAATTATGTAAATGCAGCTAATCATTAAAGTGGTCGGACTCCAAGTTCTGGTCCAACTCATGCCTGAGATGGCAACAGCATGGTTGACTTGTAGCTGCATTCTGGCAGCCAGATTTGTATCACTTTATCATCATCATTCAGTTGCACGATGTGGGCCAAATTAAAGTGTTAACTGTGGGCTATCACACTTATTTGCTATTTGGGTAAATGTGAAACTACATTTGAAAATGTGATGTAAGATGCAAATTATCAAAGTTAATTTCATAAAGTATCATCCATCCATTGTGTATATCTATTATCCAAAGAGGGTCATGGGGGAGCCGGAACTGATCCCAGCTGATTTTGTCTGAGAGGTGGGGTACACCCTGGACAGGTCGCCAATCAATCGTGAGGCTAACACAGAGACAAACAGCCATTCATACTCACATTCACATCTATGAGCAATTTAGAGTAGCCAGTTAATGTAATCTGCTTGTCTTTGGACTGCAGGAGGAAACCAGAGCACCCACAAGAAACCTGTACAAGCAAGGGGAGAACATGCAAACTCCACACAGAAAGGCCCCATTTGACTGGTAGTAGCAAGCTAGAATTTCCAGGCTATTGGTTTTCCTGAGAACTTGGGCTACTTTCCACTTACTCATATTTTTCACAAATTATCAATCATGGGTTGATAATTTTGTTTGCATATTATTTTTCATACCTACACTTAATCTAGAGTCATTTTTAATGCAAATAACAAATGCATAGTCTACAATTTATGTAAATTTGCTGTTAAAAAGTAGCAAATGAACTGGTGAAATGTTGTAGTCATGATTTTAGAATATAGTACAGGAATTGGTATTTGGGAAGGCCAGACATTATGCATTGGAGTTAGACTGGTTTTATTGATCACTGGGCTACTGTAGTTTTGGGGCTAATTTTTGGCTAATTTTAAATGGTCAATATACTTCTACTATAAGAAAATGTAAATATTGAGTTCAAATATCTGGGGTCAACTGTACAAAGTAATGGTGAGTGTGGAAAAGAAGTGAAGAAGAGAGTGCAAGCATGTTGGAATGGATGGAGGAGAGAGTCAGGAGTGATTTGTGACAGAAGAATACTAGCAAGAGTGAAAGGGAAAGTGTACAAGACAGTTAAGAGCAGCGATGTTGTATGGTTTGGGGACAGTGGTACTGACAAAAAGGCTGGAGACTGAACTGAAGGTAGCAGAGCTGAAGATGCTGAGATTTTCATTGGGAGTGACAAAGTTGGACAGGATTAGAAATGAGAATATTAGAGGGACAGGACATGTAGGACGGCTTGGTGACAAAGTGAGAGAGGTGAGATTGAGATGGTTGGAACATGTACAGAGGAGAGATCCAGGGTATATTGGGAAAAGAATGCTGGAGATGGAATTGCCAGGTAGAAGGAAAAGAGGAAGACTAAAGATGAGATTTATGGATGTGGTGAAGGAAGACATGAGGATGGTTGGTGTGACAGAAAAAGATACAGAGGACAGGAGGAGATGGAGGGACATTATCTGCTGTGGCGACCCCTGACGGAAGAAGAAGAAGAAGAAAATATAAATATATTTTACCAAAGTGACATGAAAATTTCTAATTTTGCCTAGGCTGTCTGCTTGCAGAGATCATGTTAGCAAAGGAGCAGATTTAAACAAATGCAGAAGTAAATATAAATAAGACACCAAATTAAATTCAGGAAAGCATGCAGTTTTCAAAACTATATATATAACAGAAATATCATCATTTGACCCTGTGAAGGATTTTCATAGGCTGCCACATGTTTATTTAAGTAGCTGCTGTTCTAGTGAGCTAGTGTTATTAGTTCTAGTGTTATTCATCAGCAAGTCAAGTGTATGGGACAGAGGGCAATTTAGCTTATTACACACAATACTTCAAAACAAATTTATACAAAGCCAGCAGCAATTCTAAATAAACTATGAAGCTGCCTTAATTCTGCCTTTATCAATCACAGATGAGTACATTTTAGGTTACCAGTGATCTTTTATTTACTGTCTACAAAGCAGAGGTGACATTCCTCTCTCTATAGATTCATAGGTTCAAACCATCTCCTTCATGTTCAGCCTCTAATAGAAGACCTCAACATCTTAACAAGGATCTATGTTGTGTAGATTTCATCCCACAATCTCAAAGAAGATTATCATTCTCCTCTTGACACTCAATTCACAGAAGGACAAAAGTAAACGCGTATAGAGCTACAGAGCTGAAATTGAGGAGATAAAGACGGCTTCATACATTAATCTTGCCATTGTGTTCAAATCCTAGAATTTCTGGGTTAAAGTCATTCACATCATCGCATAAGGATTGAACATGCGTAACAGTGGATGAAAAAAAGAAGTCTATAGAAGGATAGCAAAGAAAATCTGATATTTAAAAAGAGAGATGATGGAATACACTATATGACCAAAAGTATGTGCAAAGCTGACTATCACACCAAAATGTGGGCCTTCCTCTAGTTATTGTCACAAAGTTGGAAGCATGTAAATGTCTAGAATGTCTTTGTACTGTACGTTGTAACATTAAAGCATATAGGCAGAACCATGGTCTCACTTTTTGTTTATAAATACCTTGAGACCTCAAGAATGGCATAGGAATAGTTTTAAGCATTAACAATAAATCTAATATAGTAATTTTTACAATTAAAGTGATTTATATAGGTAGCGGTCCGAGTGAATGACCTTGACATCTGTGACGTCACTGCAGGAAGGCTATCGGTCTCATTGCCATTTCCGCTATACTAAAACACAGAGCTGACTGCAACTTCGAGCTTCAATTTTGAGCTAATTTATTGCCATGCCACGTAGATGTGTTGCTGGCAGGTGCAGCAACATGATAGAAGGTGGATTTATTTTGCATTCATGGCCCAAGAATGTTCAAACTGCAAAGATTTGGACACATTTTGCGAGAAGTTCACGGGCACATTGGGTGCCTACGAAGTGGTCTCTCCTCTGCTCTGCACATTTTACTGAAGACTCGTACGAGACCTCTGATCTGTTGAGGAGCGTTGGCTATAAGCCTGTATTGAAAGAGGGTGCAGTACCAACAATTAAAAGAAAAGCTACAAGAAAAGGTAAGTATTTATTTTTTTAAAAGGAAAGTAAGTTCAGTTGCACCAGTTCTCCCGGAGTGTGAGCCGAAGGTTGTTGGTAAAACCTGGGACGGAATGGGACGGGACTTGACATATTATTGTTCAGGCAGTGACCTCCCCGCAGTTGTTGCTAAAACCGGTGACGTCCCATCCCGTCCCAGGTTTTAGTAATTACCTGAGCCGAGCAGTAATGCGGAGTACTCAGTATGGAGAAAATGGAGAATGAGTGGACCAGCCATCTGATTTCTCCACTGGATATGGTTGCCTCAGCAGCAATATCTCGCCCTTATGTGGAAGAAGCAATTGAACGGAGAACTGAACGAACAACTGAAAGTCAGATTGTTTCAAAACAATTGGCTACAAGATCAGCCTTCAAGAAGCGAGAACACAGACGGGTAAGACACGACTCTCATTTGGATACAAAACAACAAAAACAACAACACTCGTTGTTTACCTGCATTTAGATTAATACAGGACATGTAACTTCTGTTGTGTTTTTAAGTTACCCGTATAAGATTATTTAATTTGCTTCAGGAAGTGATTGTCTCAGTTCATCTGATTATTTAATTAGCATTTTACGTTTTATCAGTGAAAATGCATGCATGTACATGTACAGTATGTTGCATAAGTTATAACACCTATCCTGTTTTAATGAGAGTCAACCCACAATCAGTGAAGTCAAATCAGTCTTAGTTGAGCAAGTATTTCTTACTTTCACCATAAATTTTTATTTATATGACTTTGATCTATAGTTGTCAAAGGCCTCGGCCTTAAAACCGGTTACCACAGTGACGTCACACACTCAGGGCTGGCTGGCTCAGCGGTGCAGCTGGAATGCCAACTTTGCGGTCGATTTTAACTCTCAAAAATATATATTTTTATTCCCATTTATGCAGCATACAAGAGTGAAGGATGGAGATACTATCCACTCAGAAATATATTTAAAAATAAAGGTTCTGCGCATCTCCTTTAAGCTTTTCCTTCACTAAAACTAAAGTGTCTAAACATGTTCCAGCAATACAATGCCTCTGTGTACAAAACAAGCTCCATGAAGACATGGTTTGCCAAGGTTGGTGTGGATGAACTTGAGTGGCCTGCACAGAGCCTTGACCTCAACCGCACTGAACAGTTTGGAAATTAATTGGAAAGCTGACTGCAGTCCAAGCCCCCTCACCTAACATCAGTGTCTGACCTCACTGATGCTCTTGTGGCTAAATGGGCAGATCCCCACAGCCACACTCAAAAAGCTACTGAAAAGGTCTTGCAGAAGTTATTCTAAGATCAAAAGGGGGAATAAAATGGGATGTTCAACAAGCACACATGTATGACTAATCAGGTTTATGTTAATGCCTTCAAATTCAAATTTTATTGGTCTCACACACACACACACACACACACACACACACACACACACACACAGTATGACATGTAGTAATAAGTATAATAGTTGTTGCTGGAAAAGCTATAGCTAACACAGGGACTTGTATGGTGGATGCTTCACATAAACAGATTTTTTTAATGGGTGTGAATGTGAGTGTGAATGGTGAATGTGAGTGTGAATGGTTGTTCATGCCAGTGTTAGCCCTGCAACAGATTGGTGACCTGCCTAGGGTGTACCCTGCCTCTCTCACACCTATGGTTCAAAGGTAGTCTGCAACAACTAGCTCCATCAGGAGGTGGTTCCCTGAAATGGAAGATGCCCTCAGAGACTGCTATGACATCACGGACTGGGATGTGCTGCTTAGCCCACACTGTGAGGACATAGAGGGGCTGACACACTGTCTGACGGATTACCTCAACTTCTGTGCAGACGTGGTCTCCCCCACTAAAACTGTACGGTGTTACCCTAATAACAAGCCATGGGTAACACAGGAAGTCAAAGCTGTCCTTAACAGGAAGAAGGCCACCTTCAGGAGCAGGGACAGGGAGGCGATGAAAGCAGCACAGCAGGAGGTGAAACGCTGCGTGAGGGAAGCTAAGGACAGCTACAGGAGAAAGGTGGAGCAGAAGCTGAAGGAGAACAGCATGAGGGAGGTCTGGGAAGGTGTGAAAACCATCACAGGCCACAATACAAAGACCAGAGTCATTGAGGGGACAGTGGAGAGGGTGAATGAGTTGAATGACTTCTTCAACCGGTTCAACCAGCCCACCCTCCCCCTCACTGCAGCCATCTCTCCTTCTTCCCTCAACACACCTCCCCCCAGTCATCGCAGTAACTCCTCCTCCCCCACCTCAACACAGACTCCTCCATACATTACTGCAGACCAGGTCAGAGGTCAACTGAGGAAGCTTCACCCCAGGAAAGCAGCAGGCCCAGACAAGGTGTGTCCCCGACTACTGAAGACCTGCGCTGCTGAACTGGCTGAACCACTCCAATGCATCTTCAACCTCAGCCTGCAGCTAGGGAGAGTGCCCACCCTCTGGAAGACATCATGTATAGTTCCAGTTCCCAAAAAGAATCGGCCCAATGAGCTGAACGACTTCCGACCGGTGGCACTCACTTCACATCTGATGAAGGTGTTGGAGCGGCTCTTCCTCAGCCTCCTCAGACCCCAGGTACAACATGCCCAGGACTGTCTGCAGTTTGCGTACTGGGCAGGTGTTGGTGTGGAAGATGCTATCCTCTACCTGCTACACCGAGCCCACTCACAACTGGATAAGGGAAATGTCACAGTGAGGATCCTCTTCTTGGACTTCTCGAGTGCCTTCATCACCATCCAGCCCCTTTTGCTTCAGGACAAACTGAACAGGATGCAAGTGGACCCCTGCCTGGTCACCTGGATCTCCAGCTACCTCACCGACCGACCGCAGTACATCAGGCTGAAGGACATCATGTCTGACACTGTGATTATCAGCACTGGAGCACCCCAGGGCACGGTGCTGGCCCCTCTTCTCTTCACCCTGTACACCGCGGACTTCTGCTACAACTCGGAGCTGTGTCACATTCAGAAGTTCGCTGATGACACAGCCATCATTGGGTGTATCAGTGACGACAGAGGGGAGGAGTACAGGAGCCTGGTGAGGGACTTTGCTGTGTGGTGCAACAGGAACCATCTGCAGCTCAACACCTTGAAGACCAAGGAGCTGGTCATTGACTTTGGGAGGTCCAGACCAAGGTCACGACCAGTTCTGATCGAGGGAGTTGAGGTGGAGGCTGTGGATTCCCACAAGTACCTCGGGCTGTGGCTGGACAGCAAGCTGGACTGGACTTGCAACACCAATCACTTATACAGGAAGGGACAGAGCAGGTTATACTTCCTTAGGAGGCTGCAGTCCTTTAACATCTGCAAGAAACTCCTGTGGATGTTCTATCAGTCTGTGGTCGCCAGTGTCCTGTTTTACACCGTGGTGTGCTGGGAGGACAGCACATCCAAGAAGGACACATCTAGGCTCGACAAACTGATCAGGCAGGCCGGTTCTGTGGCCGGCATGAAGCTGGACTCTCTGGTGACTGTGGCAGCGAAGAGGACTATGGACAAACTATTGAACATCATGGACGATGCCAGTCACCTTCTGCACACCGTCATCAGCAACCAGAGGAGTCTGTTCAGTGACAGAATGCTCCTTCCCAAGTGCAGGATGAACAGACTTAAAAACTCCTTTGTCCCTCACACCATCAGACTGTACAACTCCTCTCTGGGGGGGAGGAGGGGCAACAGGAGGACAGAGGACGGGAAGGAGCAGTAGCCTAGCCTAACAATAAGCAATACCGAACAATGTGCAATATAATGTGCAATATAAAGTGCAATATCTCTCCTGCTGCCCCCTTCCTTTCTTCCCCATATCTTATTCTTTTTATATTTGTATATGTAAATACTTAATTTAATTTATCTAGAAGTTTTTTCTCTATTTTCTATTCTCTGTTATCCTGTAATGATGTTGCTGGAATCTTAATTTCCCTGAGGGAACCCTCCCAAAGGGATCAATAAAGTTCTATCTAATCTAATCTAATCTAATCTAATCTAATCTAATCTAATCTAATCTAATCTAATCTAATCTAATCTAATCTAATCGTTAGTATATTTGTTGATCAGTTTTGGGTTTTTTTTGAGGAGATATTTAGTTAGCTTAAAAGAGAAAAGAGACAGGCTTGGGAGGGAATGAACTGATGGATGAATTTTTTTGATCCCCAAGGGGAAATCTGGGGCTTTGTGTGTATAATGTTACATACAACATTAAACAAAAGTATCAACAGATGAAATACGCATCCATCCATTCATCCATCCATCTATACTTATGCATTAGGGTCCAGGGGAAGCTGGAGCCAATCCCAGCTGACTTTGGGTGAGAGGCAGGGTACACCCTGGGCAGGTCACCAATCTGTTGCAGGGCTAACACTGGCATGAACAACCATTAACACTCACATTCACACCTATGAGCAATTTAGAGTAGCTTGTTGATCTGATCAGCATGTCTTTGGGCTGTGAAAGGACACCAGAGCACCCAGAGGAACCCATGCAGACACAACGAAGAAGAAGAAGAAGAAGAAGAAGAAGCCTTTATTTGTCACATGCGCAGTGAAATTCCTCCTCTGCATTTAACCCATCTGAAGCAGTGAACACATACATGTGCTTACACAAGTGAGCAATGAGCACACACACATACCCAGAACAGTGGGCAGCTATGCTACAGCACCCGAGGAGCAGTTGGGGGTTAGGTGCCTTACTCAAGGTCACTTCAGCCCAAGGCTGCCCCCTGTTAACCTAACCTGCATGTCTTTGGACTGTGGGGGAAATCAGAGCACCTGGAGGAAACCCACACAGACACAGGGGAACATACAAACTCCACACAGAAATGCTCCTGTCGGCCGCTGGGCTTGAAGCCAGAACCTTCTTGCTGTGAGGTGACAGTGCTAACCACTACACCACCATGCCACCCAGAGAACATGCAAACTCCATGCAGAAAGGCCCCAGTCGGCCACAAGGTTCGAACCCAGAACCTTCTTGTTGTGAGGCGACAGTGCTAACAAAAAAAAAATAAAAATCATGAGCAAATTGCTGTGGTAAATGCCCATTCCTTATGTGTACATTAATTTGCCTGGTTGGTAGGAACTCCTCATTTGTATCTACACTTACTGGCCAGCCATTTAGTATCATACAGTATACTTTGTACTTGTATAGTTACTCACTGTAGCCCATCTGATACTATGCATTTGTTAGCCCCTCTCGAAACCCTCCATAGAAGATAAATAGAAAGGGACCACCACTGACCAGATATTATTTAGGTAGTGGGTCATTACCCAAATAATCCCTGTGTATGCAACAACTTGCTTAAATATATAAATCCTACGACTAAGGTAAAGCTTTACCAACAGATGCGTTATCTAAGGAGGTGGTGTGGAAATAATTGCACCTAAACTTCACACACACACGCACACAGGGTGTTTAAAATTTTTTGTTATTATTTGAAATGTAAATATCCCAGAAACTACATAGTCCAGGCAAATGAAACTGAACAGGCTTAATGTTGAGCAATACCCAATAAGATTTATTCCTCAAAATCTGAATGAGAAATTCAAAGGTATGCGGATTCCATGAACGATTTCACAAATTTTCAATATTCGCGAACCCGCTCGACCGTCTCTTCCAATGCTGGCGGTCGTCCAGATCCTTTTGCCCTACACACACAGCCTTCCTCTTTGAACTTTTTGTGCCATGTCCAAATCTGCAGTGCAGTTAGTGCATTTTTAGAGAATTCTCTCATAAACGCACACTGCACAGTCTTGTTTGATTGCGCTCGAGCATACTCTAACACACAAAACGCATTTTCTATTCCAGTGAATGGCATTTCTATACCTAAAAAGATAAAAGCAAAAAACATTCAACATAAAATTTTGACCTGTTTCCACACATGCTGTTAAAATTTGAGGTCAATTGAATCAGAATTGGCAAAGTTATTAGATTGGGAAATATTACATTTTTTGAAACACCTGTGTGTGTGTATATATACAGGGAGTGCAGAATTATTAGGCAAATGAGTATGTTGACCACATTACCCTCTCTATGCATGTTGGCCTACTCCAAGCTGCATAGGCTTGAAAGCCTCCTACCAATTAAGCATACCAGGTGATGTGCATCTCTGTAATGAAAAGGGGTGTGGTCTAATGACATCAACACCCTATATCAGGTGTGCAAAATTATTAGGCAACTTCCTTTCCTTTGGCAAAATGGGTCAGAAGAGGGATTTGACGGACTCAGAAAAGTCAAAAATAGTGACATATATTGCAAAGGGATAGAGCACTCTTAAAATTGCCCAGCTTTTGAAGCGTGACCATCGAACAATCAAGCGCTTCATTCAAAATAGTCAACAGGGTCGCAAGAAGCGCGTTGAAAAAAAAAGGCGCAAACTAACTGCCCGTGAACTGAGGAAAGTCAAGCGTGAAGCTGCCAAGATGCCACTCGCCACCAGTTTTGCCATATTTCAGAGCTGCAACATCACTGGAGTGTCAAAAAGCACAAGGTGTGCAATACTCAGGGACACGGCCAAGGTAACAAAGGCTGAAAAACGACCACCACTGAACAAGACACACAAGATGAAACGTCAAGACTGGGCCAAGAAGTATCACAAGACTGATTTTTCTAAGGTCTTATGGACAGATGAAATGAGAGTGAGTCTTGATGGGCCAGATGGATGGGCTCGTGGCTGGATCAGCAAAGGGCAGAGAGCTCCAGTCCGACTCAGACGCCAGCAAGGTGGAGGTGGGGTACTGGTATGGGCTGGTATCATCAAAGATGAGCTTGTGGGACCTTTTCGGGTTGAGGATGGCGTCAAGCTCAACTCCCAGTCCTATTGTCAGTTTTTGGAAGACACCTTCTTCAAGCAGTGGTACAGGAAGAAGTCAGCATCCTTCAAGAAAAACATGATTTTCATGCAGGACAATGCTCCATCACACGCATCCAAGTACTCCACAGCATGGCTGACCAGAAAGGGTCTAAAGGAAGAAAGATTAATGACGTGGCCTCCTTGTTCACCTGATCTGAACCCCATAGAAAACCTGTGGTCCCTCATCAAATGTGAGATCTACAAGGAGGGGAAACAGTACACATCTCTGAACAGTGTCTGGGAGGCTGTGGTTGCTGCTGCACGCAATGTTGATCGCAAACAGATCAAAACACTGACCGAATCCATGGATGGCAGGCTTTTGAGTGTCCTTGTAAAAAAAGACGGCTATATTAGTCACCGATTTGTTTTTTTTTTGTTTTTGAATGCCAGCAATGTATATTAGTGAATGTTGAGTTGTTATATTGGTTTCCCTGGTGAAAATAAATGAGTGAAATGGGTATATGTTTGTTTTTTGTTAAGTTGCCTAATAATTATGCACAGTTATAGTCACCTGCACACACAGATATCCTCCTAAGATAGCTAAAACTAAGAAAGCCCTACTCCAACTTCCAAAAATACTCAGCTTTGATATTTATGAGTCTTTTGGGTTCATCAAGAACATAGTTGTTTTTCAATAATAAAACTAATCCTCAAAAATACAACTTTCCTAATAATTCTGCACTCCCTGTATATACACACACACACACACACACACACACACACACACACAAAAGAAATGCTGACCTCAGTGGAGTCAGCCTGCTGAGACATTTTGTTTGCAACAATGCTGTTAAAAAGGGCTGAGATGAAAAAAGGGGGAAAAAAATTCAACTCTTGTTAACTCAAGATGGTTATATAAGCTTTCCCCCCAAAGCACCAATATCGACTACGGTATGTGAAGGGATGTCAGAAACTGGAAAAGCAATTCTGATGAGTGAACCAAAACAGCCTGAGCAGGATTGTGAAGCTAATTAACAGGAGAAATAGACTAATGTAAGGCATTGGGTGCAAGATGCCTGATGCTTTAGAGCAGAACATTTCATATGAGCTTGAAAAAAAAAGTCCTTTTTCCACACAGTGCTTCAAATCATTAACCAAAGCAAGACCTCATTTGTTAGATGCAATAAAGTGACGTTTGGCTTGCTGGGAAAGATTGAGCATCACTCTCTCACTCACTCATCCCTCACACTTTTAGATTTTCTTTTGCATATATTTAATCTATAATTAATATCATGGACTGTTATCTGGTGAAGCATGAATGGAGAGCTGAGGTACAGTCTTCTAAGAATGAATGCTTAGATGTGGCTTATTGCAATCGGGAGAGTTTTGTCTCTTGAACTTAATACACACCTGAAAATTTTAATTAAATTTTAATTTGCTAGGAAATTATATCATTTCCTAGCAAATTAAAATTTAATAAAAATTGTAATAATTTGCTAGGAAATTATGTTATACCCTTCCTAGAACTGCCACCTTATTGTGGTGGAGGGGTTTGTGTGCTTGAATAATCCTAGGAGCTATGTTGTTGGGGGCATTACGCCCCTGTTAGGGTCTCCCAAGGCAGACAGGTCCTAGGTGACAGGCCTGTCTAAGAGCAGTTCACCAAAACCCCTTATGGATAACAATCTATCAAGGACCATGACGTCTCCCGGTATGGCGCAGCCGGGGCCCCACCCTGGAGCCAGGCCCGGGGTTGGGGCTCATATGCGAGCGCTTGGTGGCCGGGCCTTTGCCCACGAGGCCCGGCCGGGCTCAGCCCGAAGCAGTGACGTGGGCCCGACCTCCTGTGGGTTCACCACCCACAGAGGTAACCGTAGGGGGCTGGTGCAGTGTGGATTGGGCGGCAGTCAAAGGCAGGGGCCTCGACGACCTGATCCCTGAACACAGCGGCTAGCTCAGACCTGGGCATTTTATGGCCCGCGGGCTGCATCCGGCCCTTTGGTTCATTCTGACCGGCCCGTGTAAGGTTAATTAGAAATTACAAAATAAACGTATTTTCTAATTTTACCTCATGCATGGACTGAATGTGCATTGCTTTTATTTTGAAGTTGTGTTCAACAAAAACGCAATGCGCGCGACATGAACATGACATGAAATCCCACGAAACCTAATCCCGCGATAACTACTTCCGTAATTTGTCCAGACCAACCACAAACTTGTACGTCATCCTTCAAACGGTCCAGCCAATCACATAGTGTGACGTCACCAGCAGGCACCGGAGCCCGAGCCGATCTGATACCTACACCGAATCGACACGGTATCATTATTATAATATGATGTATCTTGCTTGATATTTGGAGTAGAAAGACAATATTGTGATGTCTTTATTGTATTTTGGGGTGAATGTGACTGGAAAAAAATGGTACAAACGTTCACATTTTGTTAACCATTGTTTTGGGAAATTTGATTGAATAAATGACATTTTTGTAAGGCAACCTCGTTTTTTCCATACTCTTACCAGTCTTATAAGCTTGTAAAAACAATGTTATTTACTGCTTTATATAAAGAAATACAATTAATATTATGCAGAATTTAGTTCAGCCTTTTGGTCCGGCCCTCCACAAAATTTTCTGTTTCTCATGTGGCCCCATGGAAAAAATAATTGCCCACCCCTGGGCTAGCTGTTGGGACATGGAATGTCAATTCGCTGGGGGGGAAAGAGCCTGAGCTTGTGCGGGAGGTTGAGAGGTACCAGCTAGGGATAGTCGGGCTCACCTCCACGCACAGCTTGGGCTCTGGAACCCAGCTCCTCGAGAAGGGCTGGACTCTCCACTTTGGAGTCACCCATGGTGAATGGTGGCGGGCTGGTGTGGGCTTGCTTATAGCTCCCCAGCTCAGCCGCCATGTGTTGGAGTTTACCCCAGTGAACGAGAGGGTCGCCTCTCTGCGCCTTAGGATCGGGGAGAGGGCTCTTGCTGTTGTTTGTGCCTACGGGCCGAATAGCAGTATAGAGTATCCGGCCTTCTTGGAGTCCCTGGGAGAGGTACTGAGAGGTGCTCAGACTGGGGACTCCATTGTTCTATTGGGGGACTTCAGCGCTCACATGGGCGACGACAGTGACACCTGGAGGGGCGTGATTGGGAGGAACGGCCTCCCCAATCTGAACCCGAGTGGTGTTTTGTTATTGGACTTCTGTGCTAGTCACAGTTTGTCCATAACAAACACCATGTTCGAGCATAGGGGTGTCCATAAGTGCACGTGGCACCAGGACACCTTAGGTCGGAGATCGATGATCGACTTTGTTGTCATTTCATCGAATCTCCGGCCCTATGTCTTGGACACTCGGGTGAAGAGAGGGGCTGAGCTGTCAACTGATCACCACCTGGTGATGAGTTGGATCCGCTGGCGGAGGAGGAAGCCGGACAGACCTGGCAGGCCCAAATGTATGGTGAGGGTCTGCTGGGAACTTCTGGCCGAGCACTCTGTTGGGGAGGTCTTTAACTCCCACCTCCGGGAGAGCTTCTCCCAGCTTCCGAGGGAGGCGGGGGACATTGAGTCTGAGTGGATCATGTTCTCTGCCTCCATTGTCGACGCGGCTGTTTGGAGCTGTGGCCGCAAGGTCTCCGGTGCCTGTCATGGCGGCAATCCCCAAACCAGTGGACACTGGAAGTAAGGGATGCCATCAAGCTGAAGAAGGAGTCCTATTGGGCCATGTTGGCCTCCGGGACTCCTGAGGCAGCTGATGGGTATCGGCAGGCCAGGCGTGCCGCAGCTCGGGCAGTTGCGGAAGCAAAAACTCGGAACTGGGAAGAGTTCGGTGAGGCCATGGAGGAAGACTATCGGTCGGCCTCAAAGAAATTCTGGCAAACCATCCGGCGCCTCAGGAGGGGGAAGCAGTACTCTGCCAACACTGTTTACAGTGCGGGTGGGGAGCTGTTGACCTCGACTGGGGACATTGTCAGGCAGTGGAAGGAATACTTCGAGGATCTCCTCAATCCCACTGTCACGTCTTCCATTGAGGAAGTGGAGGCTGATGACTCAGAGGTGGACTCGTCCATTACTCAAGCCGAAGTCACTGAGGTGGTTAGCAAGCTCCTTGGTGGCAAGGCACCGGGGGTGGATGAGATCTGCCCCGAGTATCTCAAGTCTCTGGATGTTGTGGGGCTCTCTTGGCTGACCCACCTCTGCAGCATCGCGTGGCGGTCGGGGACAGTGCCTCTAGAGTGGCAGACTGGGGTGGTGGTCCCTCTTTTTAAGAAAGGGGACCAGAGAGTGTGCTCCAATTATAGGGGAATCACACTTCTCAGCCTCCCAGGGAAGGTTTACTCCAGGGTACTGGAGAGGAGAATTCGGCCAATAGTTGAACCTTGGATCCAGGAGGAACAATGCGGTTTTCGTCTTGGTCGCAGAACACTGGACCAGCTCTATACCCTTCATATGGTGCTCGAGGGTTCATGGGAATTTGCCCAACTAGTCCACATGCGCTTTGTGGATTTGGAGAAGGCATTCGACCGTGTCCCTCGTGGTATTCTGTGGGGGGTGCTTTGGGAGTATGGGGTTTGGGGCTCTTTGCTAAGGGCTGTCCGGTCCCCGTACGAACGGAGCAGGAGTCTGGTTCGCATTGCCTTACAGGTCTGTAAGTCAGACCTGTTCCCAGTGCATGTTGGACTCCAGCAGGGCTGCCCTTTTTCACCGGTTCGGTTCATAATCTTTATGGACAGAATTTCTAGGTGCAGCCAGGGGCCAGAAGGAATCCTGTTTGGCAACCACAGGATTTCATCTCTGCTTTTCGCAGATGATGTTGTCCTGTTGGCTTCTTCAAACCAGGACCTTCAGCATGCACTGGGGCGGTTTGCAGTCGAGTGTGAAGCGGCTGGGATGAGAATCAGCACCTCCAAGTCAGAGGCTATGGTTCTCGACCGGAAAAGGGTGGCTTGCCCTCTCCAGGTTGGTGGAGAAGTCCTGCCTCAAGTGGAGGAGTTTAAGTATCTCGGGATCTTGTTCACGAGTGAGGGAAGGATAGAGTGTGAGATCGACAGGCGGATCGGTATGGCCTCCGCAGTGATGAGGTCGCTTTACCGGTCCATTGTGGTGAAGAAAGAGCTGAGCCAAAAGGCGAAGCTCTTGATTTACCGGTCGATCTACGTTCCGACTCTCACTTATGGTCATGAACTTTGGGTAATGACCGAAAGAACAAGATCGCGGATACAAGCGGCCGAAATGAGTTTCCTTCGCAAGGTGGCTGGGCGCTCCCTAAGAGATAGGGTGAGAAGCACAGTCACTCGGGAGGAGCTCGGAGTAGAGCCGCTGCTCCTCCACATCTCCACATCGAGAGGAATCAGCTGAGATGGCTCGGGCATCTCTTTCGGATGCCTCCTGGACGCCTCCCTGGGGAGGTGTTCCAGGCATGTCCCCCCGGGAGGAGGCCCCCGGGAAGACCCAGGACACGCTGGAGGGACTATGTCTCTCGGCTGGCCTGGGAACGCCTTGGTGTTCTTCCTGAGGAGCTGGCCGAGGTGTCTGGGGAAAGGGAAGTTTGGGCTTCCATGCTCAGACTGCTGCCTCTGCGACCCGGGCCCAGATAAGCGGAAGAAGACAAGACGAGACAATGATGTTATAGCCATAAAAACGTTTCAGTGCTAATAAGAAAGAGGGAGGGGAAAAAAAAGGGAAACAAAGTGTGTTGCAGGAGAATATGAGCAACCACAAATTTCATGCATGATACATGAGCCAGGCAGCTGAAGGTGAAAATTTCCTTCTCGTGAAGTCCTTCAGTGTCATCCTGAATCTGCTCTGCTGACCATGGTAGAGAGAGAGAGCCAGATGGCTATTTGTCATAAGCATGCTCACTGCTTTGCATATCGTGCTATGTGTTCTCAATGCCATGGTGAAGGACCACCACTGGGCATGAAAAAAGAAATGAAGAGAATACAAATATGAACTGTGGGAACGTGTTGAATCTTCATACTGTTAAATGTAATTGCAACATAAATAGTTACCTTATTAAATATTTTTCAGTGCAAATGACCGTATTTTATACCAAACAAACCATGAATCTCTTCTGGGTGTTTCTGCACAATTAAAAGTTGAAATTGAAATCAAAAACAAATAATGCAGGTAATCAAGAGGAAAATTGCATTGAGAGTTATAAATTGTCTACATGTTTATAAGAACGGAAACTTCTGATTTTAAATTGTTAATTTGACAGTTTAAAAAAAAAGTAAGAAAACAAATTTATGATGAATATTATTAACCCCTTCAGCTCCCGCAACACATCTGTGGCTACTTCCTTTTGTGACTATATACAGTGTCTTGCAAAAGTATTCATCCCCCTTGGTGTTTGTCCTGTTTTGTCGCATTACAAGCTAGAATTAAAATGGATTTTTGGGGGTTAGCACCATTTGAGTTACACAACATGCCTACAACATTAAAGTTGCAATTTTTTAAATTTTATTGTGACACAACCAATAATTCAGATTAAAAACAAAAAACAAAACAGAAATCTGGAGTGTGCATAGGTATTCACCTACCAAAGTCAATACTTTGTAGAGCCACCTTTTGCTGAAATTACAGCTGCAAGTCTCTTGGGGTATGCCTCTATTAGCTTAGCACATCTAGCCACTGGGATTTTTGCCCATTCCTCAAGTTAGATGGGTTGCGTGGGTGTACAGCAATCTTCAAGTCATGCCACAGATTCTCAATTGGATTGCGGTCTGGGCTTAGATTAGGGCATTCCAAGACATTTAAATGTTTCCCTTTAAACCACTCCAGTATAGCTTTGGCAGTATGTTTAGGGTCATTGTCCTGCTGGAATGTGAATCTTTGTCCCAGTCTCAAACCTCTGGCCGACTCAAACTGGTTCTCCTCCAGAATTGCCCTGTATTTAGTGCCATCCATCTTTCCATCAGTCCTGACCAGCTTTCCTGTCCCTGCAGATCAAAAACATCCCCACAGCATGATGCTGCCACCACCATGCTTCACTGTAGGAATGGTGTTCTCAGGGTGATGGGAAGTGTTGGGTTTGCACCACACATGGCGTTTCCCATGATGGCCAAAAAGTTAAATTTTAGTGTCATCTGATCAGAGAATCTTCTTCCATGTGTTTGGGGAGTCTGCCACATGCTGTTGGGAAAACTCCAAATGTGTTTTCTTATTTTTTTCTTTAAGCAACGGCTTTTTTTCTGGCCACTCTTACATAAAGCCGCGCTCTGTGGAGTGTACAGTTTAAAGTGGTCCTATGAACAGATACTCCCATCTCAATTGTGGATCTTTGCAGCTCCTTCAGTGTTATCTTTGGTATCTTTGTTGCATCTCTGATTAATGCCTTCCTTGCCTGGTCTGTGAGTTTTGGTGGGCGTCCTTCTCTTGTCAGGTTTCTAGTGGTGACATCTCATCTCATTATCTCTAGCTGCTTTATCCTGTTCTACAGGGTCGCAGGCAAGCTGGAGCCTATCCCAGCTGACTATGGGCGAAAGGCGGGGTACACCCTGGACAAGTCGCCAGGTCATCACAGGGCTTAGTGGTGACATATTCTTTCCATTTTGCTATCATGGATTTAATGGTGCTCTGTGGGATATTCAAAGTTTGGGATATTTTTTATACCCCAAGCCTGATCTATACTTCTCCACAACTTTGTCTCTAACCTGTTTGGAGGCTCCTTGGTTTTCATGTTGCTTGCTTAGCAGTGTTGCAGAGTCAAGGTCCTTCCAGAACAGGTTGATTTATACAGACATCATGTAACCGATCATGTGACACTTTGATTGCACACAGGTGGATCTTAATCAACTAATTATGTGACTTCATCTTAATTATTGTTTGTGTCACAATAAATAATAAAAAAACAATTCACACCTTTAAAGTTGTAGACATGTGTAAATCAAATGGTGTTAACCCCCCAAAAATCAATTTTAATTCCAGCTCGTAATGAGGCAAAACAGGACAAACACCAAGGGGGATGAATATTTTTGCAAGACACTGTAGTTTCACTATAGTTAGTAAATAATTAATATTTTTTTCGCGGTCCGGTTTCCATCAAATCCTGCGCTCTGACTGGCTGGCGAGCGGGTCCATATCCTACGATATGGACCCCAGTTACGGACCCCGGTTACGGACCTCTGGCGACTCGCTAGTTCACAACAACAACAAACATAGTAGCAATTTTTGTCAACATTTATTTTCGCATTTCTCAGGAGAATAGCATTAATTTTACATCATGGATAGCGATAATGACAGTCTTCACAGCGAAAGCGAGTTTTACTACCCTGAGGAAGAAGAAATAAAAGAAAACATTTCAGGAGAAAGCTAAAAACCTGTAACTGTTGCTAACGCTGAGCAAAAACATGGCTGAATCCTGAAATGACTCAATTTTGTATAAATAGGGGACTACATAGGCGGCAAAATGTAGTTTTTTTCCTGCCATGGAAGTGCGCTTGTATACTGAGGAGGAAGCAATTTGCATTACAGCCGTGAATGAGGATTCAAAATGGCAGCTCGGCTCGGTTTTCCCTTTCGGGCGCTCTCATTTTCTGTTAGAATTTCGTAAAGAAAAAAACAAATATATTATTTACCAGCTTAAGGTCGGTCCATATGGTGAAATACCGTGACCTCGGCCTTAAATACTGACCTCGGCCCAGAGGGCCTCGGTCAGTACTTTCAAAACCTCGGTCACAGTATTTCACGATAAGGACCTCCCAGCTGGTAAATAACATATATATAGTTACCGAATAACATATTTGCATATAAATAACTGAATGATAATAAGAAGCCATGCAATGTCATTTTACAGTCAAATATTTTCTAAAAGAATTGGGATACTCTTTATTTATAAACTTGCGTTCAATGTAGTATTGAATATGGCTAAGTGTGGTTATGGAGAATACTTGTTTTTGATTGGACAACAGATTTGTTATCATCTTTTTTTAAGTAGATCCAGTCAACACTTTAGTCACAGCTCTAAATAAATGTTCTTGATATTACATATTGGATTGTGACTATTTCAACTAGCTTAAAGGGATAGTTCGGGATTTTTGACATGAATCTGTATGGCATCCCCATCAATAGTGTCGTGCAAACACACTGACTTACCCCTGACAGCATCCTGTGAGTCCAGTTCTTGTCCAGTTTTGGTCCAGACGAAAGTAGTCCGGCAAGTTTGTTGGGGTCACGAAAGTAAAATGTTTTTCGTCTCAAAACAGTATGTGTTCAAAAGAGTGATATATTTGCATCACAAAACCGTTGTCAAATAAAAAGTCAGACCTCGAAATCGCTTGGCACTATTTTCTCTCCCTCGGTATCACTGCGCGCTGCCGCCAGGTGACAGCCACGGCTGTTTCATTCATTGTTTACTAGTGATGGGAATTTCGTCTCTTTTTCGGGAGCCGGCTCTTTTGGCTCTTCTTACTATAAGGAGCCGGCTCTTTCGGCTCCTGAGATTTTATTTTTGATTTAAAGGAATACGCCACCCCCAGATGAAATTGAGTCAGTCCCTGCAGTCCCTAGAGTTGGATGAGTGAGCCAAAGCGTTTTGTAGCCGACCCAGCCATTGTCCTGATCTATAAACGCCCCGGTTAGCTTAGCGTAGTCACTGTAATCCGGCGTGTCCAGCTAGCATTGTCGTTACAAAAGTGAATTAAATAACTCAAGATTGTTTATAATTATTTCTCATGACTTGTACAGTCACATCGAGTACACATATCAATGCAAATTAACACGAAGGGATTTACTAGACCAATTTATATCTGGAACTATTTTCAGCCACAGCACAGGCAAAGCACCGCTGCAGGCGCAAAGACACCGTGCAGCGCCTGAAAACGGGTGCGCAGCGCCTGAAAACCCGTTTTCAGGCGCTGTGCGGTGTCTTTGCGCCTTCCTTTTCCTACCTATTCCTTTAATTGCTGCAATTAACTAGTTAATTCTGATTCTATTTCTCCTCTCAGTTATAATCTGTCCTGCTTTTGAAAAGATCCTCTCTGGGGGGACAGATGCTGCCACTATACACATGCTCCGTGCCATCACGTGTGTAAGCCGTGGATAGAGTGCAGTCTTGGTCTCCCACCAGCTTAGTGGGTCTGCGTTTCGCTGTCACCTGGCGGCAGCGCGCAGTGATAAGAAGGGAGAGAAAATAGTGCCAAGCGATTTCGAGGTCTGACTTTTTATTTGGCAATGGTTTTGTGATGCAAATATATCACTCTTTTGAACACATACTGTTTTGAGACGAAAAACGTTTTACTTTCGTGACCCCAACAAACTTGCTGGACTACTTTCGTCTGGACCAAAACTGGACAAGAACTGGACTCACAGGATGCTGTCAGGGGTAAGTCAGTGTGTTTGCACGACACTATTGATGGGGATGCCATACAGATTCATGTCAAAAATCCCGAACTATCCCTTTAAGTAACAGGTTTACTTTCGGTCAGTATTTACACTCATCACTTGCCTTCAACATTAAGACACTAAATTAAAATAAGAAAAATAAATCCTGTTGATGGTAAGACTTAATCTGTTTGGAGAGGACAAATCTTGGGAGAAATAAAGACAGCAGATGTTGTGCTAGGGAATCCTAATGTAGCTGGGAGGGGTGGAGAATTTTGCTTATTAAAAAAAAAAAGACTCTTCTATGAGAAAGCAAAACATTTAAAACCAGTTTTTAAAATGCTGATAAGTAGCATGTACAAGTGAGATGCAGTGCCTTGCTCAAGTATCCACCCCTTTAAACCTTTCCACACTTTGTAGTATTACAACCTGGAACTGAAATGGATTTCACTGAGATTATACTGCATGCATCTACACAAAATACTGGCGCTCAGTGCTGAGAACTCTGGTCAGAGATTTAAGGACAGATGGATGAACAAAAATGCAGAATATTTCTTGAAGAAAACCTGTTCTAGTCTGCAAGAGGACTGAAACCGGGGCAGAGGTTCACCTTCCAGCAGGACAACAGCCCTAAGCATCCTGCCAAAGTTACACCAGAGTGCTTCAAAACCAAGAATGTGTTCGAATACCCCAGACAAAACCCAGACCCCTGTCTGACTTGAAAATTGATGTTCATGATCCAATATGATATAGGATTTATGCCAAGAAGAACGGGCAAAAATATCAGGATCCAGATGTGCAAAGCTGATAGAGACATGCTGCAGAAGTCTTGTAAAAGTACAATATGTGGAAAAATTCAGGAGTGTGGATACTTATGTAAAACACTGTATAGCCAACTGAAGCATAATAATAGTGTTCTTTGCCATCCATTAATTTCTTAAGGCAGGACACTTTGTTGGGTGGTATTTCTTACATAACTTCTGACTTTCTGTCACAATTCCAATGTCAAACTTTGGGAACTGGCGCCTGGAGAGTGGAAGGATACCAAATTACACCAAGAAAAAAGTGATTGTTATTGTTCAAGATTGTTTTGACTATAATGTTACAGTTTTCAGTTCCACAGAAGCTTTTTTCTAATAGATTACAGCAAGTTATACTGTGTCCTAAACCACATTAGCAAACCTGTATGACACTGTTTAAACGTAGAAGCAAATAATTATGGAAAATTTACATTTCCATTAGCCTTGTAGCACCAGTGCAAAATTAAAGAATCAAATACCAGACACCAAACATGTCATGGATGATTGACTGCATTTGGGGTAACTGGGAAAATGCCTCAAGTTACTTTTTGTCTGAAATGTTCCCTTAAATAGAGACAAAGTGGATACCTACAGTACAATGACTTTTGCAACATTTTGAAATGAGAATATGAATTCAGCCAGCGTACCTTTGCTTTACAAAACGTAAAACATAATTTCCATGTGTTATAAGATTCATTTATTTCGGTATAACCATTTAAACAGTTGTAATCAAATCAGCACCATCAAAAAAAAATGCAGATTATGTACCAATCATGTGCAACTAAAGACATACAGTACTGGAATATATATGCATATCTGCACCATAGCAGTAAATGAAGCAATTTTCACCAATAGGCCGAAATCTCTGAAATAGTAAGGTAGCTACATTTTAGTATTAAATAATCATCACAAAACATATGTATCAGAAAATACCTATGGAAGAACAATCATGAGAAAAACAGGACAAAAAAAAAAAAACTGTTGAATTCCACAGTAGTGAAATTTGTCTAGCACCAAATGAACCCTGCGCTGCCTGAGAAAACAGGGGCCAAGGTATCTATAACACACACACACACACACACACACACGGAATTTGGGTAGTGTAAAAACCTTGAAAGTTCACATTTTACACCTGTGATCCAAAGTAATGCAGCTGCATGTGAGCCTGTAACCAGTTATAAATACTTTACTGATGGTGTCATCAGGAGTTCTTGAAAATTAAAACCTGCTCATTTTTGTTTAATAATTGTGCCCAACAATTACGATTTTCATTGTAAATAACATAAAGCGCTTTGTTCTGAGCTTGACTCCTGGAAATATGAAAAAAACTGTACGCTAGTTAAACATCCACTCTTCTAACATATGTAAACAAATGTGCAATGTTCTTATTGAAAAATTTCAAACAGTAACAGTACTTACTAAAACTCTGAAACAACGAAATACAAAAGGAAAATGTGTTGAAATTAACGTTTCAACACATACAAATGAATATAGCTAAATAAATCTGTGTTAATTCTGTAGCCATGGAAAGAAAGAAGTCAAACACAATGGTGTATATGACCAATTTTACCAACAATGAAAAAATTATTTAAAAAAACAAATGACGGGAGAGGAATTGGCCTAGTCTTTAAAAGATTGATCTTAGTCTTGTAACATTAACAGTCACCTTTAAAATGACCTGCTTTGTAATCATGGGAAAAGGGCTTAAAGCAGAATTAATGTCAGTGAAAGGACAGTTTCTAGTGGTGTTATCAAAATATGATTCAAGATAATATAAAAAAAACCCATCAAATTTAGTCACCAAAACATTACCTTGTAAGATTGTCTCACTGATTTTTGCTATAATACATCCACAGGCTACGGCAATGAGAAACAGCACTGTTGCTGTTGCCTTCCTGCAGCTTATGATGCTTAAAGAAAGTTTTCTTGAACTTTCAATACTGTGTATATCCCAGACTCCCAAACCTAAACCAAGAGAACACCATGTCCTGCAAAGGTAAGTGTTTTTCCTACTCTAACACACGCACTTCAACTCAGGAAGGGCTGTTAATGAGCTTGTCAGATGTGGTAGAGCAATTAAAACAGTAAAATGTGCAGGATAGAGGGTACTCTAGGACCAGGATTGGGAACCTGTGGTCTATATAAACTGTCCATTTATCACACATCACGCGTCCTAACCTCCCTGCTATAACAGGTCTCAGCTGAACACTTGTTTTCCAAATGGCCTGTGTGCAAGCTTGCAGTCCTAGTTTGGTCGTGGGATTTAGCAAACGAGCATTGGGTAGCCTGTAGTGTATTTATGTACAGAGATGTCAACATTGCTAACAAGAAAATCCTAGCAAGTAGAGTTAAGCTTGCTGCCGCAGCTAAACAAGCGCGACAACAAGTAAGGCAAAAGGTCTGGTTTAATTTGCTACAGAAGAATAGGAAGCTCCTCCATTTTGTTACTGAGGGGGGAAAAAAAAGCGACTTCAGTCCTGTGCACTTGGTTTCTATTGGCTCACAAGATAGAGCCCTATGATACCACAGGTCAAACTTCACCTAGATAAAGTTGGCACAAAAAAATTTTTTTAAAAAAGGTAAGTGACCACTATCATAAGTGAGAGCATGTTTCTCACCGTCAGTCCTTTCCTCTTCAGTAAACTGTCTGGTGAATTTTATTCAAACAAATATAGTTTCCAAGTGTGTGCCATATTCCCATATCAAGGGATCAAATCTGTACTGAACTATCTCTTTATGTGTGTAGCACTAGCAGTTATGGTATCTTTTCACATGAATGTGCACAGATAAGGCCAGTATTAGACGATCTTAAGCATACATTTAGTTGGTGTAATAAGTGTAAAGTTCTCAAAATCAGTCTTCGCAATGACCTATGACCTTATTTAAGACAACCATGGCTTGTGTTATACGGTAGCTAATGGGGTGCAACTGACCTCATAAGCCATGGTATTCTGGATCATATAAACTTGTTAAGGCACTTAATGGACCTCTGTGTTAAAAAAAAAAATCCAGAAGAAACAACAGATAAGAAAATGAATATGTGATTAGGATATCAAAATGACAATAATGTCCCATTGCTCAGTTCTTGGATTACTGGCCAACCAGTGGCTTTTAGAAAGCAAAGTAAGCCTTTCCTAAACGGTCAGCTTACTGTACAACAGCCAAGCTGCTATGCTGAAGAAGTCATCTCCAATGGCCTCCTATGTTCTCAACTTTGGTTTACAGCAACATAATAATAATAATAATAATAAAAAGTCATAGATCTTTTGCACCATTTTAAAGTCAAAACCTTAAACGTTTCAACGTAGCATTTGAAAGATCTGACATGTGCATCAATTTACCGGTTACTGCTTTAAAATCCAATAATCCTTAATAACAATATACACAGTGTCATTTTTGACAGTACAAAAAGAGGACATAAAAAAATTAAGCTGCTATGTGGGAAGAAGTGCCAGGCTCATTAACTTTCGCGGGACATTGTGCTTGCGTAAAAGTCTCTGCAGGTTTGGCAGCAGCGTTGGTACCAGCGCATGTCCTGGCACAGGTTCTTCTCCCGAATCACACGACAGTACACCGTCCACTGATCTCCTGTGCACTTATACGTCAGTGCCGCTGTTGGAATGAATACAAGGACAGGACAAGTGGTTTCAGAAATTATTATGTTATGCCTGCTAACTCCTTACAGTAAAGCTACCAGAACTAATTACGGTCCACAGTGTGTTATTCTGATTCTACAATAGCAATGTTTTGCCAACAATTACAACAATCAATGTTTAATTTATTAATGAACAACACAATGACATACAATACCAATCAAAAGTTTGGACACACTTCCTCATTCATAGGTTTTTCTGTATTTTGACTATTTTCTACATTGTAGAGCAATACTGAGGACATCAAAACTATGAAATAACATCTGGAACATGTCTGGAATTATGTAGTGAACAAAAAGTTTCCTATTTTAGATCCTTCAAAGTAGCCAGCGTTTACCTTGATGACGCTTTGTACACTATTGGCATTATCTTAACCAGCCTCATGAGGTAGTCACCTGAAATGCTTTTCAATTAACAGGTGCCTCGTCAAAAGTTAATTAGTGCAATTTCTTGCCTTCTTAATGCATTTGAGATCAAACAGTAAATAATAAATAATAAAAATACAGTAAATAGCCCTCGTCCACAGCTCTAGTAATCCATATTATTCCATCTACATTCACTGGATATGAGCAATCGCACACTCTGATTGGCTACTCTACTACTAAGATATCAGCTCATATACCATGAATAGAGAAAAACAAAATGGTGGCACGCATGAAGTCAGATATATCAATTTATCATCAAGTATTTAAAATAAACAGAAATAGCTAAAAGAATATAGGTTGGTTTTCCCCGCCAATATCTCCTGTTCCACACTCCAGCCCAGTCGGTGGCAGTAATGCACCTTTAAGTTGGTTTGTCAACCGCCAAAAAACCCGAAAGAATAAGAAAAACAAAATGACGGCGCGTGTTGCTGAACCAACTGAGGACGAAATAAAAACTCTACTCGAAAACAAAACCCCAAAAAATAAAAAAGCAACAAAATATGGAATAAAAGTATTTGATAGTAAGAACGCATCTTTTTTTATTTTTCAAGAATTATTATAGCATTTTTCACAAATTGCTACTGCCATTTCGCCGGGTTGTTTACATTCTAAGTGGAAACGATTTTGTTGGACGTTTTGAACAAAGTTTTTATTTATCGAATTTGCAAAAAATAAAAATAAAAATGCTCTGTTTCTCAAAACCTAGTGAATGTGGATAGAATAAAACAAATATTCCACTCAATCTCGTCGTCCATGGCTCATGGCTGTCAGCTCATGTATGACTCGATTTCGTGGAATAACTGTTAATTATGTCAAGAACCGCTCAACTAAGTAAGGAGAAATGACAGTCCATCATTACTT
Organism: Neoarius graeffei; assembly: GCF_027579695.1. Taxonomy (NCBI): domain Eukaryota; kingdom Metazoa; phylum Chordata; class Actinopteri; order Siluriformes; family Ariidae; genus Neoarius; species Neoarius graeffei. The sequence goes on along the minus strand of NC_083583.1, from coordinate 27,770,957 downwards.
TAATACATGACATATTTATTTATTTAGTTAGTTAGTTAGTTACATTGAATTAGAAGGCGTGTCCAAACTTTTGACTGGTGCTGTATTTTACATCGTTTATAGTTAGATTTCATGTTGTGAAATATCCATGAAACAAGTTAGTTACATTACAGAGAAGATAAACAACTGTTCTGTCTCCTTCTCCTCCTTCTTGCTCTCTTTCTGTCTTTCCTTCTCTTTCTCTCAAAAAATGCAGCTTGTTATTTTACCGAGAAACCTAAAAGCATAAACTGCACTTTCCTGAAGATTTTCATTTTATGAGAATCTTTATAAAGTACTGAGATTGTTAGAAAGCACAGACACTCGAAACGCCTTCAAAAAACTTCAGCACATCAACAATCATACATTTTTCTTTGTTCAACAAAAATTGTTTTTAAAAAAAAAAATCTATTTATTATTAATCTTAGGTTATGTGGAGTATCTGCCATACAAGTCCCTGTGTATAACTTATTAGAACAAGTGCATTCATATAAACCTATCAATCATGTCATAGCCAGAATGTAATTGTAACAAATTACCAAAGTAGGTTAATGGATATATTTAATTGATGTTTGTTTACATGTTAGATTACTACTGTACACCTGCATTGACTATGCAAGGAATCAGCATGAAGTGGAGTTCCTGTTACCACCCTGAAGTTGATTATTTTCTAATAACAGCACATCTAGATGTGTTTTGCTTATGTTTAAAAACAGCTGATAGGCTGGTTGGTGACAGTCATTGGACAAGTTGTTGAAACTCAAAAAAAAAAGAGAAAATTTGCATCCTTTGGATTTGTTAGAGCATTTCTCTAAGACCACATTTCTCTCTCTCTCTCCCTCCATCCCCCCTTATCTCTCTAATCTGAGGAAAACATCTCACCTTCACTGCTCTGAGCCTTCTCCTCTTTTCTTAAAAAAAAAAAAAAGCCTCGCTACACATTATATGGCTTACCCATATCATCCAGTCAACAATTAAGCTAAACCCTGGACCACATTAATTTACATTTTGATCTGGAAGTCTGATGTTATCTATCTTCTTGCTGTCTGACAAAATGACACAGGATCAGATACATTTTATAAATATTCATCAGACATTAAGGTCTCTGGCTGGTGGAAGGCAAATCTTTTTAACCCCCATACTTTTTGAGAGAAAAATATATCAAATAGTTTAAGATAAATGGAATCTGCTTTTTACTAATATAACTACCATGTAGAAATGGTTTTCTTACCCAGCCTTGGTGAAGTTATGGTGTTGACATTAACTTTTTCATTGCATGCCTCCTGATGACACTGCCTATATGCTGGTGGCTTTAGGACAGTGGGACAGTCGCTGCCGTGACGACCAGTCACTCTGTGCATGCACTGGACTACACGGGACTGAAGCCCCCGTCCACAGGATGATGAGCACTGAAATGAAAAGACGCGTCACCAATAAATCAATGTTAGCTATGAAGGTAGAAACAACACCTTCTATCAAAAGCTGACAGTTCAGTTCTGACTGGACAGGATGGCCACTATAAAATACAACCCAATTCCAAAAGAGTTGGGACACTGTGTAAAACATGAAGAAAAATAGAATAGATTTGCAGTCATGGAAAACCTATAGTTCATTGAAAATGGTACAAAGACAACATATTAAATATTGAAACTGAGAAATTTTATTGTTTTTTGAAAAATATATGCTCATTTTGAATTTGATGTCAGCAACACGTTTCAGAAAAGTTGGGACAGGGGCAACAAAAGACTGAAAAAGTTGTGTAATGCTAAGAAAAGCTAATTTGATTAATTGGCAACAGGTCAGTAACATGATTGGGTATAAAAAGAGCATCCCAGAGAGGCGGAGTCTCTCAGAAGTAAAGATGGGGAGAGGTTCATCGCTCTGTGAAAGACTGCATGGGCAAACAGTGCAACAATTTAAGAATAACGTTCCTCAATGTAAAATTGCAAAGAATTTGGGGGTCACATCATCTATGGTACATAATATCATTAAAAGATTCAGAGAATCTGGAGAAATCTCTGTATGCAAGAGACAAGGCTGAAAACTGACATTGGATGCCTGTGATCTTCAGACCTTCAGGCAACACTGCATTAAAAGCAGACACGTGTCTGTAGTGGAAATCACTGTATGGGCTCAGGAACACTTCAGAAAACCATCGACTGTGAAAACACTTCATTACTGCATCCACAAATGCAAGTTAAAACCAGATATAAACAATATCCAGAAACCCCGCCCCCTTCTCTGGGCCCGAGCTCTTTTACAATGGACTGAGGCAAAGTGGAAAACTGTCCCGAGGTCTGACGAATCAAAAGCAGAAATTCTTTTTAGAAATCATGGACACCACATCCTCCAGGCTAAAGAGGAGAGGGACCATCCGGCTTGTTATCAGTGCACAGCTCAAAAGCCAGCATCTGTGATGGTATGAGGGGGCATTAGTGCACATGACATGGGTAGCTTGTACACCCGGGAAGGCATCATTAATGCTGAATGATATTAACACGTTCCAGAGCAATATGCTGCCAAAATCTTTTTCAGGGAAGGCCTTCCTTCTTTCAGCAAGACAACGCCAAACCGCTTTTTGTACATATTACAACTGCATGGCTCCATAGCAAAAGAGTCAGGGTGCTAAACTGGCCTGCTGCAGTCCAGACCTGTCTCCCATTTAAAATATTTGGCTCATTATGAAGCGCAAAATACGACAAATGAAACCCCGAACTGTTGAGCAACTGAAATTGTATATCAGGCAAGGATGGGACAACATTTCTCTTTCAAAACTACAGCAGTTTGTCTCCTCAGTTCCCAAACGTTTACAGATTGTTGTTAAAAGTAGACATGATGCAACACAGCGGTAAACACACCCCTGTCCTAACTTTTCTGAAATGTGTTGCTGACATCAAATTCAAAATGAGCTTATGTTTTTCAAAAAACAATAAAATTTCTCAGTTTCAACATCTGATATGTTGTCTTTGTACTCATCTCATCTCATCATCTCTAGCCGCTTTATCCTGTTCTACAGGGTCGCAGGCAAGCTGGAGCCTATCCCAGCTGACTATGGGTGAAAGGCGGGGTACACCCTGGACAAGTCGCCAGGTCATCACAGGGCTGACACATAGACACAGACAACCATTCACACTCACATTCACACCTACAGTCAATTTAGAGTCACCAGTTAACCTAACCTGCATGTCTTTGGACTGTGGGGGAAACCGGAGCACCCGGAGGAAACCCACGCGGACACGGGGAGAACATGCAAACTCCGCACAGAAAGGCCCTTGCCGGCCACGGGGCTCGAACCCGGACCTTCTTGCTGTGAGGTGACAGCGCTAACCACTACACCACCGTGCCGCCCTTGTCTTTGTACTATTTTCAATAAAATATAGGGTTTCCAGAATTTGCAAATTATCTCACTCTGTTTTTATTTATACTTTACACAGCGTCCCAACTTTTTTGGAATTGGCATTGTAAAACAAAACAAAGTTATCTTAAAGAAAATCTTTAAGATCTGTCCAATGCCCTCACTCTCTGGTTGTGGCATGGTACCAAACAGCTCATAGCCTGGTGGTTGAGAATCTCTGTTCCAAGGGACGTTATCTTGACCAAATGTGAACGCTTGTATACTTTAAAAAAATATATATATATTCGGTCATTCTGGTGACTGAACAAGAAATTGATATATGGCAGATATTTGCTGGAATATGTTTACAAATATAAGTTGCCAGGAGTACTGCTTTAATTCACATTATATTTGTCAGAAATCATTTCACTGGTTACAGTTAGCTACTTAATATGGCCTGAGAGCTGAATTTTGTGGGGGAAAAAAATAAAAAACCCTTATTGACTGATACATTCTTAGGGCTGGTATTCATCCCAATCATCATTGATCATAATTTAAGCTATGGTCACACTACAGCTCATGATGCTTTGTGATGGGTTATCAGTGAAAATGGGGCATTTTGGTGGAGATGCATGGTGATATACAGGTGAGCTAAAAGTTGTGGTTGCACAGCAGGTGAACACTTAACTGTCATGCCTTTGTGCATTTAAGCCTGGCACAGCTCGAGCGGCTACACCCACTCACAGAGCGCATTGTGTGTGCTCTTGGATCCCAGTCATTATGGGAAACACCTGATGCTGATTTGAGCACAATCAGCACATGCATATAAGGATGATGTTTTCACAGAGGCTTTGCAAAGTATTTTCATTATCACCATCACGTTTGTTTCTAACCATGTTTATGACTTTGGTTAAAAAAGTTCTGCTTTCTGTTTTGCTTTTGGTTTCATTTGTGTTTTGCTACTCTGACCTTGCCTCACGTTTTGTTTTTGTATATATCATGCCTGCTAATAAACACTTCCTGCATTTACTTCCATCTCTCACTGCATACCTGACACAATACTTGCAAAGTCTCTGTGAAAACAGTGTCCTTATATGTGCATGCTGATTGCACTCTAATCAGCATCAGGTGTTTCCCATAATCACTGGGTCCCAAGAGCATGCACAATGCGCTCTGAAGGATCGCCGAATGTAAATGCACTTTAAGTCTTGGCAAAGGTTTGGCTATGCTGAGCCATGGTGTTGATGAGGCTCCCGTGAGCACTGGGGACATGGATTCAAGACAAATACATGTCAAGAGGCTCGAAGAAGGTTCCCCGAGCTTTGGGAAGTATTCCCAAGCCCATCTGTGAATATTTGCTGCTTAGTTTGCCAAAGGAAACATGACCACTTTTCACAACATTTTTGGCCACTCACAAGGCAGAGACACACTAAAAAACAACTCACAATGCTGGGAGAACATTCGCCATGCATCACACGATTAGTGGTGATGGTACCAATTTTTCATCATCAAATATTCGCAAACCCATCGTGAGCTGTAGTGTGACCAGGACCTTATGTTACTGAGAAATGAAGCAAAGCATCATAAAACGTAAAATTACAAACTTTAAATTTATAATTAACCTTTACAAAGCTGCTTTGTAAATAAATGCTCAATAAAAACATATTATCTTTCGTAAATAACGAAAACTTCACCATATGAACAATTACATGCCATATATGATTACACACATTTACCCTATGACTCCCTGTATAAGCTGTTATGATAGAAATGATAATGAATGAGAAGATATAGCATATTGTCTTTAGCACTACTATCCGAGATGTGCTGCGACAGAAAATTAATCAATAGCATCTGACCAATCTGATTCAAGCATTCAACAGCATTGTGACTGCTCTTTTTTCTCTACATTCAAATCTGAATTCAAGACTTTTCTCTTCAATGAACACTACTTGTCCTCCTTTTCTGCTTTAATCTGCTTTTCTTCTTTTTCTCTTTCCCTATGTACAGCGACCTTAGGTTTGTGAACAGCACTATATAAATGTAACTTTATTATTATTGGTTATATCACAGCATGTTGGTAGTTGGTCTCTGCCATCTGTCTAGTATCACTAGATTGGGATGGACAGGACTTTCCTCAGGACATGCGCCGATCCTAACAGAGCTGCTTTCTTCTCTGCTGTACTTTCTCCTTGAGGATGTTCTAGTCGCAGGTTGACAACCTTGGACTGCCTGGTTCCCCACAATTCCACTGCAAGGCGAGAGCTGACTGGCAAGCCTGGCCCTCTCATTCACACCGTTCACTAGTGTTTCATTATTTGTATTCATCATAATCATATGAGTATAGTTTTGTCTAGGGTTAACTCCCCTAGCCTTTTCCCGTCCCGGGCCTGCAAGGCAACAGGGTCTTGTTTAGGGTAGACTCCCCTAGCTTTCGACTGCAACCACATTCTATCCCACAAGGCAGTGGGCACCAATATAGATCCCTATTAAGGCCAATCTATAAAGGTGGGTCCAGTGTAGTGTCGGGCACCGAGCCGATATTAGTGGATCTCAGTTAAGGCCAATCCACTACTGGTACCATGGGGTAACTGGGGTAAAATTTATAAATGTATATAAATGTAACTTTATTATTATTATCCATCCATCATCTGTAGCCACTTATCCTGTACAGGGTTGCAGGCAAGCTGGAGCCTATCCCACCTGTCTATGGGCAGGAGGTGGGGTACACCCTGAACAAGTTGGCAGGCCATCACAGGGCTGACACATAGAGACAAACAACTATTCACACCTATGGTCAATTTAGAGCCACCAATTAGCCTAACCTGCATGTCTTTGGACTGTGGGGGAAACCATAGCACCTGGAGGAAACCCACGCAGACACGGGGAGAACATGCAAACTCCACATAGAAAGTCCCCCTTTGGCCACTGGGCTCGAACCCAGGATCTTCTTGCTGTTAGGCAACAGTGCTAACCACTACACCATCGTGCCGCCCCATTATTATTATTATTATTATTATTATTATTATTAATAATAAACCACAGGCGCCTCTACGCAAGTAGCAATTGTGACAATATTGTAAACTGTCCAAGTCTACCAATAATCATAGTACAAATATGAAAATATAAAATATGTCTTTGCTATTTAACAAATGTGTCTTGAATAATGCATCATTGGACTTCCTCTGAGAGACACAGGTGACAAAACATCAGAATGAGTGTGCCTGTTGTGCTCCTGCTCAACCAGCTCCCCTAAACTCAATCAGCTTGTTCCAGTACATTCGAATAAACATGCACATCCACAGACCTGGAACAGATTCCATTAATCTTACATCTTGGCAGATCTAAACAAAGATGAGCAATTAATGCATAATAAGCCAATTAAATTTTGATCCAATTGGATTTGCTAGCTTTTTGCAAATGCATTAAAATTCACTGAGGAACATAAACTGCAGGCTAATTAATTTCGTCAATTAAATATCCTTTCCTCATCCATCAAAATCACACACTGTGACCTTAAAGAGTTGAAACAAACATAGTGAAGACTATAAAAATGTTAAAAGACCACTGATTAAACTGTATTTCTTCATAAGCTGAAAGAGAGTTTGGACCCAGGACTGAAGCTTAATATATTTTGTCAATCAGATAAAAAAACAAACAAAAAAAGAACAGAAGTACATAACTGAGAAATTAAGGTTCAAACACCATACAGGTTGATCTCACTAGTGCAGGACTATCACTGGTTTCAGATGGAAAGCCAGAGCACCAATCTGAGTCTGATAAACAGAGAAATATGGAGAGGAGCATGGAAAAATATGCAATTCACATCATTTTTAAGCAACATTGCAGTTAACCAAGCACACTCCAGTACAAAATCTGAACCTTTATAAATCTCTAAAATCTAAAGTCCTTCCCGCGCCATGCCCTGGTCTTCCCAGGCAGTTTCCCGCCCCAGTACTAACCAAGTCTTTAAAGCGCATTGGGCAGCGCCGATCTCCGTTTCTGTAGCCCTCGGCCTCTTACTTATACAGCTAGGGTTACAGTGGGGGGCTGGTCTTCTGGTAACCGCGAGAGTTTAGCTCCCTACTCGCATCTATATTGCAGCATATCTTGTCAAACAGCAGTAGGTACCATTTTTATAATGGTCTTTGGTATGACCTGACCACGAGTAGAACTCGCGATCGAGAGGTGGACACGCTAACCACTAGGCCAGCTTGCAGTACCTTTATAAATACTTATGTTTAATTAGTTCTAACATCAATTTCATAAGCCAATACATTATTGTCATATCTCACTGGTAATGTGGTAACCAGGACGTTGTGCCATTAACCCTTCTTCACCTTCCAGAACTTGCAATTGCATTACAAAGATGTTTGATCTGCATCAATATTTATTCATTTCTATAAGACTACTCCTGAAGCCAAAATGCTAACAGCACCATGCATTTGTTTCTGGAATTGTTTCTGCTGCTGTTAATGGTCCCTAAAGATATCCTAAATATTTGCACTTCCCAAAAACAGTTTATGCCCCAAGTCTCACCCATGCTTCAGTCGGTAATCTCAACTAGATACTGTAAACTTCAAAGAACTGCTGCTATAAACATACAGCCTATCTGTCATACCAAGACCCTAATTCACAATAAACTCAGACTGATTATGCTTTCAACACACTTAGAACTGTGACTTTATACAGTTGTAGAAAAATAATGGCTAACAAGAAGACAGAGTCATCTATATCCCCCGCCCTATATAACAACTATATACCAAGTTTCAACAGATTATTTGTCACATTTTTCAAGTTGTGCTGCAGGAAACCAACCCTACCTCTTTACACTGACCTCAGCAGCCCATGGCATAAACCCACCAGACCTTTGGTCCAGGTGAGCTAAAAATTAAAATTTCTCACATTTCTTAGTATCAAAAGGCACATATACATTACTTAATCAACACATATACCAACTTTCAAGACCATACCACTCATAGTTTTCAAGTTCTGCTCCAGAAACAAAACCTACCCCTAAGACTAACCTGAGAGACTAAGTCTGAAATTGTTTCCATGGAAACATGAAAAATTAAAATTTCTCAAATTTCTTAGTATGAAAAGGCACATCTACATCACCTTGTTAACATGTATACCAAGTTTCAAATCTGTATCATGAATAGTTTTGGATATATGCTCCGGAAATGAACATTGCTCTTAGAAACTAAGTCAAAATCTATTTTTTTATGTCAAAATTTGAAAAATCCTTTTTTTCAAAAATCCAAAATAGCAAAAGGCATCATTTCACATGTTGCTTGATATGTATACAAAGTTTCATGAAGATATCTTCAGTAGTTTTAAATATATGGCCCGGAAACGAAAACGTGACCGGACGGACAGCCGTTTCGACCCTTGTTCTCATTTTCTCTACCTCATTCTCTCGTCCTGTCTTCATTGCTCTGTTTGCCGATCGACCGACCCTTGCCTGTATTTTGACTATGATTTTCGTCCTGTGATTTGGCTCTGTTCGCAGTTTGCTTCTCCTACTCTCCCCTGCACATACATCCGTAAGTGCCTGCACCCTGACAGATACTGTCGTAGCTCAGCTTGCTTTTTTTGCAGAGCAAAATTGGCACATGTCTGAAATATGATTCCAGATTACACGCTGTTAATTAGAGCAGAAACCTGCACTAGGCTTACATCACATAGTATCACATGTTGGTATTACATATTGGTAAATTTGAGCATTTTTAGGAGTTCGAGTATGAGCAAATTTGCATGGTACTGGAACAATATCTCATATCTAATACCAATACCTAATCAGGGTTAATATAGTTAACGAAAACTAAGACAATATAGTCTTATAGTTGATAACACAATATACATAACAGCTAAATGGTAAACAGCTTGTGTCCAATTGAGTTATTATGGGATATCTATGGCTGTGCGGGTGGCATAGTGCAGTGGTTAGTACTGCTGCGTCACAGTGAGAAGGTTCTAGGTTCGAACCTCGCAGCCGACAGGGGCCTTTCTTTGTGGAATTTGCATGTTGTCTGCGTGGGTTTCCTCCCACAGTTCAAAGACACGTGGTTAGGTTAACTGGCTACTCTAAATTACCCAAAGGTGTGAATGGTTGGGTGGGAACTCCACTACCTCAATGTCTAGATAGTTCTTCTGAGCTAGCTAACAAATCTGCAGTAAAACAGTCAACTATGGTTGACTTATGAGAAGTATGGTTGTGCAATACCTGAAAAACTAATAATAAAACTAGTTGATTCCTAAAAATAAAACTATTTATGTACTTGCAAAACTAAACTGAAATTGAAAAATTAAATAAAACCTAATGAAAATTTCAAATCTATAATAACTCTGTACCCAATATGGATAATACTGAACTCCACAGAGTCCAGAATGGATAATAGTGGCTTGCATGGCCAAACCACAGAGAACACTCTACAAACACAGATTGGTGACACATAATCTGCATAATCTAAACAAATCCATTTGTAAACGCACATGTCCCCACACAAGCCTCATTCTTCACCACAGTATGTTACACTATTACAAGTCATGATGGGCTGATCAAAATCAAATCAGCATACTGAGTGCGTCTCAACTGATATAACAACATACAAGGAAAAGTGAGACTCAAATGAGCCAGCTGAAAGGTTGAAGTGTGTAAGTGTAGGGCACAGTCATACCTTTAAATATATTTATAAGTAAAAGTGGTATGGCACAGTGGTACAAAAGCTTTCTATAAAATGTCCATTCCGCTGATCAAAGCCAAGTCTGAACCCTAGGTTCATTTTTGAAAGATTGAGCACCGGACTTGTGGGATACACTACTGCTTTCAACTTCTCAGAGCTTTTAGTTGGATGAACCCAAGAGTGTTAACTCTGTACAAGACAAATGTTGTGCATTAAACAACAGGTATTGCTCTATATTGGCAAACAGTGGCCCCTGGAGCAAATCTGGCTGTCCTTATAAGACTGTTTGGCCTGCTGTAAAATAGTTCCTTGTCTTTTTTCTGACCTATTGGCCTGCTTGCATTTGCTTTTGACAAGGAAGTTTTGCATGTTAAATTACATTTATTCCACTTAATGAAAATTGTCATGTACAATGATTAGTACCCTATGGCACCAAAGTCAATGCTTTTTTATTGTCTTTTCAACCATATACAGTTGGTACAGTACACAGTTAAAACAAAACAACATTTTTCCAGGACCATGGTGCTACATTAAACATCACAGCACTGCAAATCTAAATATAACAACAAAGTACAAGAGCGCAGCAAGTGCAAACATCGCAGACAATAAGCTACATACAACACAAAGTGCAAACATCAACAACATCCCAGATAGCACACTTATGTCAGTCCACCGTTGGCTGTGCCGATGGTCCATCAGAGATATGACCAGCGGGCCTTCGTCGGGCCGAAGTTGGCAAGCCAATAAAGGGAAAAACAAAGGATGCAGATATTCACTTTAACTCTTCTCATATTTTTTATTCTAAAGATTATTCAATTATAATAACAGCAGGGCAGTATTGTAACTTTTTATTCTCAGAATCTGCAGAATATTTTCAGGATCCGGCGGCCTGCTAGAGACAGTGAGCGGCAGACACATTTGGTGGTCCATTATCAGCCCACCAGCGACTCGCAGGTGGCAAGACACGCGAGAGTAACAAGATCTTGTTTTTTTTCCCTTTATCGGCTTGCCGACGTCAGCCCGATGAAGGCCCGCTGGTCATACCTCTGATGGACCGTCAGCACAGCTGATGGTGGGTCGACGTAGGTGTGCTATCTGGGATAAAGTGCAAACAACAAGGACAGTGCAAAAACGACAACTAGCACAAACAGACAGTCCAGTGCCATCCAGTACCTGTCACTGGTAATGTACAGACTTGAATAAATTGATTCAGGGATCTTCTACTACTACAGTCAAAATGCTAACAGCACAATGCATTAAGAGGACTTGTTTCTGCTGTGGATGGTCACACATGGATACCTTAGATTTACACTCCCCAAAACAGATGATGCCCAAGCCTCACCCTTGCTTCAACAGATAAACTCACCTGGATACTATACATCTGCATGAAAGAACTGCTGCTGCTATCATACAGACTGTCCTTTGTCAATAAAAAGACCCTAATGCACAATATGCTCATATTGAACATCCTGTCTTAGTACTTTGTACTGTTTGACTTTATAGTCTACAGTTGTAGACAGTTGTGGTAAGCAATCCAACTATCCAGTGTCACCCAGAAAAGACTGAGTTCCCTTTAGAGTTTGGGTTCTCTGAAGGTTTCTTCCTCATGGCATCTCAGGGACTTTTTTTTTTAGTACTGTTGCCTCTTGCTTGCTCATTATACATTTACACCTATATCTGGATTTCTGTAAGCTGCTTTGTGATGATATCCATTGTTAAAAGCGCTATACAATGAAACCGAACTGAATTGGCATAGTGTGCATTCTTCTAGTCCCACCTAATTGACAGTGACATGCAAATTCACTGTTTCACTGACAGGTCTAACAAACATGCTTAAAGCTTTATAAAAAATATTAACAGGCTTTTGTTGCCTTGACGGTATTGTGGTAATGGTAAGATGATTATATTCCTTGCCTGACTTCTGTAAAATGGTAAGCTATTTAAGGCAGACCCATCACACCTACAAATCCATGTTTCCCAATAAACAGCACTAAAAAACACAGGCCCATATCCAGATTTAATTGCCGACTGCTATTATATACAATGCACAGATTGGGAAGATAACACAAGGAGCCTGGTTGGTGTGATATAATTTTGCTGGCAGAATTGAACCAATTTCAACCTCCCATCCATTTGACAAATGTAGCATCTAATTTCATCATCTGTTGCCAGCACTCACAATGTGTTTCACATAATTGGACAAACATGGCATTCAAAAGAAAAAAAATCAAAATCAGGATTATCCAAGATGAGATTTCATAGCTCAGTTGGGCTGAATGCATGCAATATGCCACAAAGTGAGCAGAACCACATCACGCCATTCAGACTTGTGACTTGGATTAACCTGACCCTTACCCATGATAAGAATAACCTGCTTGGGTTTATTAAGATAATTTGTGGAGTAAGAACATGTGCAATTGTCCACAAATGTCCCCAGGAATTAAAAAAAGAGCAATGAAATAAAACTTTGGAAACTGGAGAAAACATTCAACCCACTATCAGTATCATTTGTTCATTCTGCTTCATGGTTGAACCAGAGCTTATCCTGTAAACACTGGGCATGAGGTGGGAATACCACCACAGATGGGATGCTAGTCATTCATACACTCACTCATTCACTTCTAGTGGTAATTTAGCATAGCCAATCCACCTACAGGAATGTGTTTTGGAGGCAGGAGGAAACTGCTCATGATCGAACTAGAGACCCATGAGCTATGAGGCGGCAATGCTACGAGCTGCACTACTCTGCCATCTGGCTAGCAATATTTTGGTAATTCAATAAGTTTATAAATACAATGCAGCAGCACCAGCCAGGAGTTGGTTGTGGACTTTAGAAAGAAGGACCCCCACCCTCCACATCTGTCTGCATTCACAAGAGTTATGTAAATATTGTTATAATGAGGCTGTGTTCAGGAAGGGACCCTACCAGCTGAGGGTGCTCGGGTCCTTCAATGTGTATAACAAAGTGTTCCATCAAACTGTAGCAGCAAAAGACACTTTTATGCATTATGAGTTGGCCCTATACTATCTGGAAGTGGTGGAGAGGAGTACGGTGTCTAAATTTATGACTCCCAAAAGAAAAAGCCTCCCACCCCTTTCCACAACATACTTGTCAAAATGAAGCACATCTTCAGCAATAGGTTGATCCAACTATGGTCCATTTTCCAAAGTGCTAAATTATGTCTTTTCTTTCCCCATTTTCTCATCCCCATCCAAGAGAAATTTCAATCAAAGTCTCAACAGATCTCAAAATGCTAACTTACTCTCTCCCAGGCTCCTTGACCTGTAACCACAGCCTTCACCTTAATGTGAAACCAGAGTCCTGTCCTGCTCAACCTTGCCAGGGATCACCAGGTCTCCACTGCCTGTACCTCTTCCATCTGTGGTGGATGAAAAGTGAACCATGCTCCATTGCTCAGACCTCTGAGAGAACATAATCCTCCTTTTCTGCGTTTCCTCACTCTGAGCTGTGTTTGTAAAGTATAGCTGTAACCACAGGCAGGACAAGCCCAAGGCTATTGCTGGCCTTTAGCCCTAAACTTTGCTCATAAAAGCTTATATTAAACTGCTCTCCCAAAGGCAGGGAGTGATGAAATGTCTCAAAATTTTACCATGGACAGGAACATTGGACTTCATCATATTTTTAAAAAATGTCCAAGGATTATAAATAAAAGGGTTACATTTATAAAACTTGATCCACAATATAGCTTCATAAACATAAATTGGTACATAAACATAAACCTTATATTTAGCCCAAATAAGGTTGGGCTAAGTAACTACAGGCAGGAGTGATGAAAAGTTGCAGCTAACATCAACATGCTCTTGGCTGTTCTTACTATCTTAATTTCATCAAGTTTAAAATACAGTATAAACTTGGCCATACACTAAAGTGCCGCTGCTTTAACCAGTGTGGTGTGCAGTTATGGTGAACACCTGATTACTGAAGAACACAATACAAATTAGTAGAGCACAATAACTGAATTATATCAGTAAGTAAGTGAAAGATGGAGGTAAAAAAAAAAAAAATCCTGTATCTGATTCCATATGTACCAACACAATATGGGAATTAACTTGTTGATCTGATTATTAGTTATATAAGTAGTCATTGAAGCAGTTATTGCAGCTTATTAGTGTTTTATTGAGTGTTTTCATGTTCTTACCTTATATTGTAATTCTTACCGCCTTCTCTAATCAATCAATCAATCAATCAATCAATCAATCAATCAATCAATCAATCAATCAATCAATCAATCAATATTATTCTTATCCTGAATTCCTACCAGAAGTGTCGCATAAGTGATGGGTTTGTATTGTGAGAGCTACAAATTAATTATGAATTAACTTAGTGTGATGTATTTACAGCAGATAAATGCTTGTCAGCTTATCTTTAAAACTACCATCACATTTTCTTTACAAGAGAATGCACTTTTAACAAATTAACAAATGACAGTAATTATTTTTTATGAATTAAAAAGCTGAAAATTAAGTGTGATAAAATAACTTATCCAGGGAACATATTATGATTTCATGACCTCAATTTAGTATTTTGTAGCTACATTAGGTTGTCACCACAAAATAATAAATAAATAAATAAATAAATAAATAAATAAATAGATAATAGTGCTATTTTCTAAGCTGCCAAATAATGCAAGCAAATGTGCATTGACTGACATAATTACAATTATTCTATTCAATTCCTGCAGCCAGAGGTAGACAAAGTACCCAACTTCATTACTTAAGTCAAAGTACAGATCCCACTGATCAAATGTTACTCTGATACAAGTGAAAATTGTCCAGTCAAATTTTTACTTAAGTACTGAAGTACTTGCTTTTAAAAATACTTAAGTATTAAACGAACATTTTCTGTCAACACATCATTGTATTATTGCCACAACACTTACAAAACCTAATGCCATTACCAAAGACAGAAATGTGAATTCACAAAATGAACGCATGCTGTGCCATCATGGTGTTTTAACGTTAAGCCCCTCATTTCACCGAGTACGATCTGGAAAATGATCGCAGCTGTTTTCCCGTAGTCGCGGGCAAAATCCGTGCGACCTAAACCCATTATTTTCTGTGTACGCTCTATGTTCGATGTTATCTCGTTCGACCTTCTATGTGTACACTCTACCTGCGTCCTATACGCTCTGTAGACGCTTTACATACGCTCTACTTGCGTCTATCCACTCGATCTGATGCGATCTTAACACAACCAACGCTCATTCTGTTCGACCAATCTGCGACATAGAGTCGATCTCTCGGCGATCTATCCTCGCAAGTGCTCGACCTCGGCCGATCAAGGCTCAATCTTAGCCGATCTAGCTACGTACGAGTTGCAACGTACCCTCGATCAATACGATTTAGCCTGCGATATAAACGTTCTAGCCTCACTCTGTATGCTCAATTCTCGACCTTTTCTAGACAAATTCTCACCTGAGCTACGCGCAAATTTGTCATGGTCGCCCGGATTTGCGTGCGACCCGCTGTGACCGTATAAAAAGGCCCGGCAATCGGTGGCCAACCATCAGTTTTTGACCAGCCTCCGAAGGGACAACATAGACCCAATCGCTCTGCATCATGCTATTGCGCCCTATTTATATGACATTCAGTAGGCGTAGCTTAATCAGATTAGGCAAAGATAGGTTGCAACTTAAGCGATGGTCGATCTTTATTGGTTGAAGTAGGTCGCACCTTAATCCTCTTTATGTGCCCTATTTATGCGCCCTATTTATATGACATTCAGTACGCGTAGCTTTAATAGGATTAGGCGAAGGTAGGTCGCAACTTAAGCGATGGTCAATCTTTATTGGTTGAAGTAGGTCACACCTTAATCCTCTTTAGAATCCAATCGTGCCCATGGGAAGAATAGGGAACGTACGGGTCTAGGGAAGGTCTGGGACAGGTTGCGCGGAGCGAGGCTTGATCGCAAAAGAGTGAAGCTAGATCGCACGGATCGAGTGAGTGTCTAGGACGGGCCGAGCAGCACAACCATGCGCGCAATCAGTTCTCGCTCGAGAAGACTGAGCATCGCTCATCCCCGTTCTAGCCTCGATTGTCTCTCGACCAATGCATCCTTTCCTCGACCTTGTTCGCTCTTTCGATGCTCTCTGTGCGACTTTTAGGTCGAGGCTCAGTTTTTTGACATGTCAAAAAACCGAGCTACGATCTCTTTGTCGGGGAGACCATTCCTCGACCACATGCAA
This sequence comes from Neoarius graeffei, assembly GCF_027579695.1. Taxonomy (NCBI): domain Eukaryota; kingdom Metazoa; phylum Chordata; class Actinopteri; order Siluriformes; family Ariidae; genus Neoarius; species Neoarius graeffei. The sequence goes on along the minus strand of NC_083583.1, from coordinate 27,754,713 downwards.
CCACGGAAGACCAAGGCATGACCAACCCTCGGTCAACCGTCGACTGTGTATGACCTGTGGCGACCAAGCCACGCTCTGAGATCACAGCTCGGTTTTCCGGGAAGATTTCTCGGTGAAACAACCCCCTAAGCTAGCTAGTCAGTGAAGCTCCACCTGACATGCTAGCAAACTCTTTTCAAACTCAAAATCATATTGGGTAGCTAACGCTACTAGAAAAGAAAGATTTCTGCATTCTGTTTATTTGGCAAGCTTATGCTAAAACGTATTTTTGAAAGGACTTCAGATAAGTTAACGTTATTCATGTTAGTGTAACTCCGTGTTTACATGCTAACTAACAGTGTCCAAGTTAACTAGCTATGTGTTAACGTTAGCCGTGGACAAGGCGATGACAACTTGGTGGGCAAATCCATAGAAAGTCATTTGACTAACCAGACTGCATAGCTATTGCAACATTATCGCTAGCTTTAAAAGCACAGGCAACTTCGTTGCAAGCTTGGAATAAAATGTTTACATACCTCAATATGCTTCCACAGGTTGGACAGCGAGTTTTTGTAGGCTGTGATGTGGTTCGTTTTCGGCAAACAAAGCAAACATTTAAAACTAAACGACTCTTTATTCCTTTCAGAAAACTGAAACGGGTTCTAGGTATGGCCATGGGTGCGTGCATTCCTCAGAAGAACCGCCTCCTTCCATTCTGCCATCAACTGATCGTGTTAAATAATGCTGCTGAGGAATCACTGAACTTGATTTTATCCAGTCTATGGACGTGAGGTGACCCTAGTAATTACTGATCGGCTGTCTCAGTGTCACCTGTGAAAAAACCAATCACGTTTTAGAAAAGAAAAGAAAAAACATCCACTTTCAAAGCTGCTTCATAGTAATGAGGTAACGAGTAACGAGGACCTTGATAGAAATGTAGTGGAGTAAAAAGTACGATATTTGCCTTTCAAATGTAGTGAAGTAAAAGTCATAAGTTTCCAAAAATAATACTCAAGTAAAGTACAGATACTCAAAAAGTGTACTTAAGTACAGTACTCAAGTAAATGTACTTTGTTACTGTCCACCTCTGCCTGCAGCAATATTTAAGTAATATACAAGACTTCTGTTAGATGTTTATTTCAGTGTTTGCCATTTTCTCGTTCAGATACCATACGGTATGAGTCTTTTTTTTTTCATTTTTAAATTGTCTCTTGCATTTATATTACATTTTAGAATATCCAACAGTAAAGAAAAAAGCTATTTCCTTCTTAGGTCCACATTTTCTATCCCTGTTTTTTTTTTCAGGCTTTATAGCAAGTATTTATATTTAAACGCTGTGGTATTTGCTTTTGGAAACCCTGGCTTGGATACGTCGACTCAAAATCAGGCAACTCTAGAGACATGAACAAGTTACAGATGATTTGGAAAAAATCTATTTGAGCAACTACATAAGTCAACTCTAAACAGGCATAACTTACCCTACATAAATACTGGCATAATTTTTAAGCTTAAGTCACCAACTCTGAATACAACCCCATGTCTCCAATGATTAAGCATTCAGATTTTACATGCAACTTATTTCCATGTATTTTACAGTTTTTTAAGCTGTAAAGAAAAAAAAAATACTATTTTGATCCCTTATTAGTTTTTGACTTAATTAGTAGTATTTTAAGACAATGTAGGGTGTGCCTTGGCTAAAAGCCTTGGCTATACCGTACATAGCTCATTTAAAGACACGCATACAGTACAATTTAAGTTAGTTGCTATTTATGCTGTCCTGTTTTCTTCCTGGATGGAAACTCGTGCACAAAAACCCATGAAAGTGTCTACACAGTGCCTTTTCAACATCCACTCTTCAGAATGTTTGCTGAAATTGAGAAGTGAAGCTCTGTTTTTTTTTCATTAGTAATTTCACCTACATCCAAAGTGTTATTACTTTAGCATTCAGGCAGAATAATAAGGGGAAAGGCATCACAGGAAGAACATATACAATCTAGTACATGTACCGAGTCCAGTGTGTACCAAAGGATGTTAGGAAATAAAGGGCAGTTTTTAGTAAACAAAAAAAATGAATCTTAAAATGTGCACACTGTAAAGACTTACTGTCCAGAAAAAAACAAAACAAAACAATACTTCCCTAGTAATTGGCCTTTTGTCATGGCAGGTACCAGCAGTACAATGATCTCTTATAAAACAGTGTAGCTTTAACTTCAACAGTACTGACAGAGTCAGTAGCCTCATCACTGAACTAAATCAAATCAGTGGTGGTGTACATAAAATCTCTCTACATGCCCATCTGTGCATGTGCTCCTCATGCAAATACAGCAAATCTAATCTGGAACCTGGCCTCAGCTTTCAGAGCCTGTGTGTGAAGAGTTAAGGCTGCCTCGACGCCTGGGATTCAATTTGTCTCTTGCCTCTAAAATCACTATAAACAAAGGAGCAGTCAAGCCCTTCTTCTAACGTCATAAAGTTTTTAGATTAGCACTCCAGCTCTAAGTGTGTGTTTAAAAATGGCCAACACCTAATGTATAGATAAAGCAAAAATAAAGTGGACATGCTGCTGTATCATCATCATTTGTCATTGAAATGCACTGTCCCTTAATAGTGACACTTCTGTCATATATATATTAGATAGAGTGGTGCTTGAAAGTTTGTGAACCCTTTAGAATTTTCGATATTTCTGCATAAATATGACCTAAAACATCATCAGATTTTTACACAAGTCCTAAAAGTAGGTAAAGAGAACCCAGTTAAACAAATGAGACAAAAATATTATACTTGGTCATTTATTTATTGAGGAAAATGATCCAATATTACATATCTGTGAGTGGCAAAAGTATGTGAACCTTTAGGATTAGCAGTTAATTTGAAGGTGAAATTAGAGTCAGGTGTTTTCAATCAATGGGATGACAATCAGGTGTGAGTGGGCACCCTGTTTTATTTAAAGAACAGAGATCTATCAAAGTCTGATCTTCACAACATGTTTGTGGAAGTGCATCATGGCACGAACAAAGGAGATTTCTGAGGACCTCAGAAAAAGCGTTGTTGATGCTCATCAGGCTGGAAAAGGTTACAAAACCATCTCTAAAGAGCTTGGACTCCACCAATCCACAGTCAGACAGATTGTGTACAAATGGAAGAAATTCAAGACCATTGTTACCCTCCCCAGGAGTGGTCGACCAACAAAGATCACTCCAAGAGCAAGGCGTGTAATAGTCGGTGAGGTCACAAAGGACCCCAGGGTAAGTTCTAAGCAACTGAAGGCCTCTTTCACATTGGCTAATGTTAATGTTCATGAGTACACCATCAGGAGAACACTGAACAACAATGGTGTGCATGGCAGGGTTGCAAGGAGAAAGCCACTGTTCTCCAAAAAGAACATTGCTGCTCATCTGCAGTTTGCTAAAGATCACATGGACAAGCCAGAAGGCTATTGGAAAAATGTTTTGTGGATGGATGAGACCAAAATAGAACTTTTTGGTTTAAATGAGAAGTGTTATGTTTGGAGAAAGGAAAACACTGCATTCCAGCATAAGAACCTTATCCCATCTGTGAAACATGGTGGTGGTAGTATCATGGTTTGGGCCTGTTTTGCTGCATCTGGGCCAGGACGGCTTGCCGTCATTGATGGAACAATGAATTCTGAATCATACCAACAAATTCTAAAGGAAAATGTCAGGACATCTGTCCATGAACTGAATCTCAAGAGAAGGTGGGTCATGCAGCAAGACAACGACCCCAAGCACACAAGTCGTTCTAGCAAAGAATGGTTAAAGAAGAATAAAGTTAATGTTTTGGAATGGCCAAGTCAAAGTCCTGACCTTAATCCAATTGAAATGTTGTGGAAGGACCAGAAACGAGCAGTTCATGTGAGAAAACCCACCAGCATCCCAGAGTTGAAGCTGTTCTGTACGGAGGAAAGGGCTAAAATTCCTCCAAGCCGGTGTGCAGGACTGATCAACAGTTACCGGAAACGTTTAGTTGCAGTTATTGCTGCACAAGGGGGTCACACCAGATACTGAAAGCAAAGGTTCACATACCGTACTTTTGCCATTCACAGATATGTGATATGGGATCATTTTCCTCAGTAAATAAATGACCAAGTATAATATCTTTGTCTCATTTGTTTAACTGGGTTCTCTTTATCTACTTTTAGGACTTGTGTGAAAATCTGATGATGTTTTAGGTCATATTTATGCAGAAATATAGAAAATTCTAAAGGGTTCACAAACTTTCAAGCATCACTGTGATATGTGATTTTATATATATCAGCCATAATATTAAAACCACTGACAGGTGAAGTGAATAACATTTATTATCTTTGCTACAGTAGCACTTGTCAATGGGTGGGGTATATTAGTCAGAAAGCGAAGAGTTACAGTTGTTGTGCTGGAAGCAGGAGCCATGGACAAGCGTAAGGATCTCAGAGACTTTGACAAATGTCAAATTGTGATGGGTAGACAACTGGGTCAGAACATCTCCAAAATGGCAGGTCTTGTGGGGTGTTCCCAGTATGTAGTCGTTAGTACCTACCAAAAGTGGTCCAAGGAAGGACAACCAGCAAACCAGCAACAGGGTCATGGGCACCCAAGGCTCAATGATGCATTTGGGGGGAATGCTAGCCCATCTTGTTCAATCCCACAGAAGAACTGCTGTAGCACAAATTGGTGAAAAATTTAATGCTGGCTATGATAGAAAGGTGTCAGAACACACAGTGCATTGCAGCCTGCTATGTCTGGGGCTGCGCAGCTGCAGACTGGTCAGAGTGCCCATGCTGACCCCTGTCCACCACCAAAAGTGCCTACAATGGACACGTGAGTATCAGAACTGGACCATGAAACATGGATAAAGGTGGCCTGATCTGATGTTTTCTTTAACATCATGTGGACGGCCAGGTGTGTGTGTGCTGCTTACCTGGATAAGAGATGGCACAGGGATGCATTACAGGAAGAAGGCAAGCTGGCAGAAGCAGTGCGATGCTCTGGGCAGTGTTCTACTGGCAATCCTTGGGTCCTGGCATTCATTTGGATGTTACTTTGACACGTACCACCTACCTAATAATTGCTACAGGCCAAGTACACCCCTTCATGGCACCTGTATTCCCGATTGACAGTGACCTCTTGTATCTGGATAATGTGCCCTGCCACACTGCAGAATCTGTTCAGGAATGGTTTGAGGAACATGACAGATGTTCATGGTGTTGACTTGGCCTCCAAATTCTGTAGATCTCAATCCAATTGAGCCTCTGTGGGATGTGCTGGACAGAGTCCAATCCATGGAGGCCACACGTCGCAGCTTACGTCTTGTAAGGATCTGCTGCTAACATTTCGGTGCCAGATACCACAGCACACCTTCAGAAATCTCATGGAGTCCATATTAGGCAGCAGATAGCTTGTTTATCGCGTTCATAAATACCCATGATAGCTTCATTTATAAAGTGCACATAATATGACATCAAAAACAGTAACTAACAATAAAATACAACTTTTTCATATATGTATATTATATATACACATATGGAAAAATTAAGAGACCAATTTTAATGGTGACTACCACTGACCTTTTCCATAGCTGTATATAAAATATGTACTCTTACATTACCAAATGCTCTATCAATAAGAAAATGGTGTGGGTAAATATAAAAAATATTTGTTTAACCATTTGAGGATAACTACTTGGGACTATATTATCATTCAAATAACTTTTAATGTGCACACTCTTGTTCACACCTACCTGAGTCTGATACTTACAAGGAGTGGCACCACACAATATGCTGCATAAAAAAAGTGATTCCTGATTTAAGACGGCTGCCTGTGCTGTTGGCGTTGTGACAAGCAACTTGATGTGACACTTATTCAATTCAGTTTGAACTTATCCGGATAGTGCTTTTAACATTAAACAGCTTTACAGCACTCCAGATGTAGATTTAGATCCCTAATGAGCAAGCCACAGGCAATTGTGGCAAGGAAAAGTCTCGACATGAAGAAGAAACTTTCAGAGGAACCAGACTCAAAAGGATCCATCCTCTTCTGAGTGACACCAGATAGTTGGATTTTGATCATTTCATTATATACAGAGAAAAGGCAAACTGTACTAAAAATCTTGATATGGTTTAAGGTGAGTGTTTGGTGTCCTTTAGTGTTTCAGTGGAGATAATGGAGCGATAAGTAATGGAAGCTTAAATCGTCGCACAAATACCAAACAAATCTTGGCTGATAGCCTACATCTGGGGTAAGGCGGAAATGTTATTTTTCCTTTTGGCTTCACTGCCTTTTAACATTACATTTAGGTGGATGAATAGCTTAATTTAGCTATCCCCATAAAGATGCAAGTAATTACTTGTGTGTGTGTGTGTGTGTGCGCACGCGCACATGTTTTTATATACTACTGAGGACCAAATGTCCCCACAAGGATAGTAAAATCGGACAATTTTGACCTTAAGGCAGCACGGTGGTGTAGTGGTTAGCACTGTAGCCTCACAGCAAGAAGGTCCTGGGTTCAAGCTCAGTGGCCGATGGGGGCCTTTCTGTGTGGAGTTTGCATGTTCTCTCCGTGTCGCATGGGTTTCCTCCAGGTGCTCTAGTTTCCCCCACAGTCCAAAGACATGCAGGTTAGGCTAATTTATGGCTCTAAATTGACCGTAGGTGTGAATGTGAGTGTAAATGGTTGTTTGTCTCTATGTGTCAGCCCTGTGATGACCTGGCGACTTGTCCAGGGTGTATCCTGCCTCACGCCTATAGTCAGATGGGATAAGCTCCAGCTTGCCCGTGACCCTGCACAGGATAAGCGCTTACAGATAATGAATGGAATTTCGACCTTGTGGGGACATATGGATGGTCTCCACAAGGAAACTGCTGTTGTGTTGTTGTTTTTTTTAAACAAAAATTTGAATGAATTAATGAATGAATAAATAAAGAGCCAAAAAGTTTCTTTTTCATTACTGAGGTTAAAGTTAGGGTCAGGTTTATGTGCAGGCACAGCATTAATTAACTGCAATAATAATTATGTCAATGGAAGGTCCTCACAAGGATAGTGAGACAAACGTGTGTGTGTGTGTACACCTGACCATTACAACCATGTGTGCTTTTTGAACATCCCATTCTAGATTTAGCCCTGCTTTGCTGTTATAATAACCTTCACTCTTCTGGGAAGGCTTTCCACCAGATTTTAGAACACGGCTGTGGGGATTTGTCCATTCAGCCACAAGAGCATTCATGAAGTTGGGCATGGGTTTTGGGAATCAGATGTCACTGTGGTTGATGTCAGGACTTTGTGCAGGCCATTTAAGTTCTTCCACTCCAATCTTGGCAACCCATGTCTTCATGCCCTTTTATGCATGGGGCATTATCATGCAGGAACAAGTTTGGGCCCCTTAGTTCCAGTGAACAGAAATTGTAATGCTACAGTATTCAAAGACATCCTATACAATTGTGTGCTTCCAACTTTGTGGCAATAGTCTGGGAAAGGCACACATATGAGTGTGATGTTCAGGTGTCTATAAACCTTTGGCCATAGTGTGTGTGTGTGTGTGTGTGTGTGTGTGTGTGTGTGTGTGTGTGTGTGTGTGTGTTTATTTACTGTATGTACATACCTTGGACCAGTCTCCTGTCTTCCACTCATAGCATTTTGAGTAATCTTCACATGGCTCCTGGTGGGTAGGACGGGAAGCAGGGTCACAAAGCCCCTGAGGATTTGTGCATGTCACTGTCCTTTTCCTGATGCCCCGCCCACAATTAGATGAACACTGGAGAGATGGAGGGAGAGAGAACAGGAAAAGAGAGAAGAGAAAAGAACAGGTAGAGGTATAGGGAAAAGAAGGAAAATAAAACTTTTCTTGTTAAATGCCACCCCCTGTGGAGCACTATTAAGTAGTTTCTCCAATGAATGAAGAAGCTTTTCTTAATGAAGTGGATAAAACACAACATACAGATTAAAAAGGGTAAAAAGGGAGAGGGAGGGAGGGAGAGAGAGAGAGAGAGAGAGAGAGAGAGAGAAGCAAAAACTACCACAGTGCCCTCCAAAGGCTAAGCTACAGCACCACAGTTACAAATATTATATACGAGTCCTATTTGGACATTCCATTCTAATATACACAGGTACAGCAACCATACACACTCACTGTCCAGTGAATTTAATAGGAACACCTGAACACATGTACATTCATGCAATTATCCAATCGACCAATCATACAGCAGCAGTGCAATACAGGTCACGAGTTTCAGTTAATGTTCATAATAAACATCAGAATGGGGAAAAATGTGATCTCAGTGATTTTGACCATGGCATGGTTATTGGTGCCAGACAAGCTGGTTTGAGTGGTTCAGAAACTGGTGATCTCTTGGTTTCCAACTCACAGGAACTCTAACCACTCTATACAATCATAAAAGCATCTCAGAACACATAATATATCAAACCATGAGGCAGATGGACGACAACAGATTACAAAGACCACATCAGATTCCACTCCTGTCAACCAAGAACAAAATCTGAGGCTATATTGGGCACCAGCTCACCAAAACTGGAACAAGACGTGATTTGTATGCATTGTGCTGCTGTCACATGATTGTCTGATTAGATAATATCATGAGTGTATAGCTGCTCCAAATAAAGTGGACAGTGAGTGTAGGCTACTTTGTCGGAATAAAATTACTGACTCGAGCCCATCTGTTGCTATGAAGTTTCCCAGCTCCCTCTACTCCATCCATTATTGGATAGGCACCATCAGTGGAGCGTGTGTAGAGCTGGTGCAAGTGTTTAGGTACAGCTGGATTGTCTGGGTTTTTAACACTGTATTCTTGGTGGCCACTTTATTAGACATAACCAATCTTATTAGGTGTATGGTTTGTCACTACTGTACAGCTCGTTTTTCCATTCAAGTCTTAATCATCGCCTAGCCTTCATCAGTGTCAGTTTCTGACCACAAAGCCACTGTTTGCTGGGTCAAGAGACTGCCCACCAGCCACATGTTCCAGCTGTGACACTTGGGTGTTTAATAAAAAACTCAGCAACACTACTACACCTGGAACTAGAGCTACGCAAACTCTTTCTAAAGTTAGTTTCAGATTGTGTCATTACCTCGCCTGCGACGGAGTAAGTGAGGCGATGTATTGTAATCAGTGCGGTTTGTTTGTCTGTTTGTGTGTCTGTCTGGTAACAATCTAGTGTGTAAATGGTTGCAACAATTCACTTCAAATTTTCAGGGTGGGTGGGCAATGGTCTGTAGATTACCTGATTACATTTTTGGGCTAATCGGGTTAAGGTGAAGGTCAAGGTCACCGGAAAGGTCAACCTTTCAGTCAAAATAACATATTTTCCATTATAACTCAAAAACGGTTGCCGAAAGACAGATGTTTACTATTATGAGCATATAGGAACTCCCATATGGCCTTTCATTTGGCACCATGATCTTTGACATTGAGTGACCCTGAAAGGTCAAACTCAAGGTCACAGATTTTCAGAGGGCTGTAACTTGAAAATGGTTGAGGGTAGACAGATATAGTTAGATCCATACAGTATATATTTGGACACTGACACAAATTTTGTTTTTTTACCTGTTTACTGAAACATTCAGGTTATAGTTATATAATGGACATGGACATAAAGTCCAGACTTTCAGCTTTCATTTGAGGGTATCCACATTAAAATTGGATGAAGGATTTAGGAGTTTCAGCTCCTTAACATGTGCCACCCTGTTTTTAAAGGGACAAAAAGTAATTGGACAATTGACTCAAAGGCTATTTCATGGGCAGGTGTGGGCAATTCCTTCGTTATGTCATTCCCAATTAAGCAGATAAAAGGCCTGGAGTTGATTTGAGGTGTGGTGCTTGCATTTGGAAGATTTTGCTGTGAAGAAAACATGCGGTAAAAGGAGCTCTCCATGCAGGTGAAACAAGCCATCCTTAAGCTGCGAAAACAGAAAAAACCCATCCGAGAAATTGCTACAATATTAGGACTGGCAAAATCTACAGTTTGGTACATCCTGAGAAAGAAAGAAAGCACTGGTGAACTCATCAATGCAAAAAGACCTGGACGCCCACAGAAGACAACAGTGGTGGATGATCGCAGAATAATTTCCATGGTGAAGAGAAACCCCTTCACAACAGCCAACCAAGTGAACAACACTCTCCAGGAGGTAGGTATATCAATATCCAAATCTACCATAAAGAGAAGATTGTATGAAAGTAAATACAGAGGGTTCACTGCACGGTGCAAGACACTCATAAGCCTCAAGAATAAAAAGGCTAGATTGGACTTTGCTAAAAAACATCTAAAAAAGCCAGCACAGTTCTGGAAGAACATTCTTTGGACAGATGAAACCAAGATCAACCTCTACCAGAATGATGGAAAGAAAAAAGTATGGCGAAGGCGTGGTACAGCTCATGATCCAAAGCATACCACATCATCTGTAAAACACGGCGGAGGCAGTGTGATGGCTTGGGCATGCATGGCTGCCAGTGGCACTGGGTCACTAGTGTTTATTGATGATGTGACACAGGACAGAAGCAGCCGGATGAATTCTGAGGTATTCAGAGACATACTGTGTGCTCAAATCCAGCCAAATGCAGCCAAACTGATTGGTCGGCGTTTCATAATACAGATGGACAATGACCCAAAACATAAAGCCAAAGCAACCCAGGAGTTTATTAAAGCAAAGAAGTGGAATATTCTTGAATGGCCAAGTCAGTTACCTGATCTCAACCCAATTGAGCATGCATTTCACTTGTTAAAGACTAAACTTCAGACAGAAAGGCCCACAAACAGACAGCAACTGAAAACCGCTGCAGTAAAGGCTTGGCAGAGCATTAAAAAGGAGGAAACACAGCGTCTGGTGATGTCCATGAGTTCAAGACTTCAGGCAGTCATTGCCAACAAAGGGTTTTCAACCAAGTATTAGAAATGAATATTTTATTTACAATTATTTAATTTGTCCAATTACTTTTGAGCCCCTGAAATGAAGGGATTGTGTTTAAAAAATGCTTTAGTTCCTCACATTTTTATGCAATCATTTTGTTCAACCCACTGAATTAAAGCTGAAAGTCTGAACTTCAACTGCATCTGAATTGTTTTGTTCAAAATTCATTGTGGTAATGTACAGAACCAAAATTAGAAAAATGTTGTCTCTGTCCAAATATTTATGGACCTAACTGTATTTACCATTATCAACTTATAGGAAGTGCCATATGATCTTTGACCTTGAGTGACCCTGAAAGCTCAAACTGAAGGGCATGGGTTTTCAAAGGGTTATAACTTTAAAATGGTTCATGATAGCCAGATGTTTACAATTATCAACATATAAGAAGTCCCATATGGGCTTTCAGTTGCCGCCATGACCTTTGACCTTGAATGACTTTGAAATGTCAAACTCAAGGTCATGGATTTCATAGGATTATAACCTGACAGCTGATGATTGAGAAATCTTACCATTATCAACATATAGGTATAAAATAAGTGCTGCTGGGCGAGGTTTGTTTTGCCTGGCAACACTTGTTTAAACTGTGTTTAAAGATTATTACTTGTCACAATGTATAAGATGATCCCAGTAAACTCTATAACAGACTACACAGTAAAGTGTCAGAGTATATGATGAAGAGCCTCTAACGATAGACCTACAACTAAAAGAAATGACTTCTTTTGGTTTATGTTATCAATGCTTTACTCACAATGCTTTACTGAGTGTACGATGATAAAGCACAGACTTTTTATACATGAAAGTTGTAATTCATCCTCCATTTCATTTCATCAATCCACTCTTCTTTTAAATTCCAAATTTAATTTATGTTTCGTCATTGCCACTACTAGCTATCCTGTGAGGCTTGTGTCATCCTCTGCCATCCTCCTATGGTGGCTATTAGGCGAGTGTTGTTGCAGAGGTCAGACTCTGAGATTTTAATAAAAAATTTGCCAGAACTTTGTCGTGGCAGTGTATATTTAAATAATACTGGTTGGCATAGAGTGGTATATCAGATATATTCCATTCGTCTTCGACTCATTCAATATCATGTTAGCTGAATAGAATTTATCTGATATACCACGAAAAACAGCCATTATTATTATTATTATTATTATTATAATACAGTACATACACATTCCTTTCGGGTGTTCAACGTGTCTTTTTCTTTCAAAATTCTCTCAAAATCTTCCGTATTTCATGAGGCAAACATGGCGGCCATGTTTGTTTACAAATTGTCACAGTCGCTCGCTAGCGCAGATGTTTTACGTCTCCAATGTGTGACGTCGTGTTGTCTTGACAACCATGCAATATCGTAAACCATATTCAACGTTCATTCTCCATTGGGTAGAGTGGCATAATACATGTAGGATAAGCGATATGCTAACAATATTGCGTACTATCAAACCAAATGAATGAAACCTGCTAGAAGGGAATAGAATACATGTTTTTATTCCATCGAAAAAGTGTCCTGTATGTATAATAATTTCCCATATACTCTGGTCATGCGCTACTTCTGCACATGCGTTTAAGGAACACAGTATGTTTCAGTGTCTGTAGAAAACGGAAGGACATTTTCAAACCTGGCTCCACTCAGAGGCATCCCATGCAGTGAGACAGTGCCGTCCCTCGCAGTGCTGAATGCTCTCCGGTTTCACACTGAGGCAGTAGAGTTCTCGTGTGGTGAGGAATGAGCCGTTCTGGAGCTGATAAACACAGTCGACCTCACGCTGTTGTGCACCTTTTCCACACGTCACTGAACATTCGCCCCAGTCACCTGCCACCCATCTTAGAGAGAGAGGAAAGGGGGAGGGTTAAAGCAAGACACCCTTTGGATTTCATAAAATCGGTGAAATTTAGTTCCCTCTGAAATTTGGTCATTGTGATATAATTTATTTCTGTAGTATCTAAAAAAAAAAAAAAACAAAACGGGCCATTCTGTGGCTGAGAAGTTATTTATTTTGAGGGGATTCCCTAGCAAATAATGTGCATGAAATCGCATGCTTCACACAGTCAAGCAGAGAGAGGAAGTCCGGTGTGCGCATGCACAAGTTTTCATTGACCGGGAACTGACCCAGTTACATCAATTTGCTGTGAGACAAGGAGCTAATCATAATATTCGCATTGCAAGTTCAATACTCAAGTTGTGACAGAAAACATGACACAGCCAATGGATCCTACACATCAAATGCTGGTTAGTATGTTTCTCCCTATCGTAAATATTGTAATTAGTGAATAACATGCTGCAATTAGCCCAAATTTGTATCTTTGTGAGGTGACTGTGAGCCTGGTCACTCATCTTGTTGAAGTCCGTTTTTCATTGAGTGTATTCTAGCCAATATTCGTTCATCATAATGAAAGTTATGCATTGATTTCACAATGTAAATATTATTCCTGTGCATTAGATAGTTTACATAGAAGGTCCTTTTTTATCATTGCGATGGTGAAGACCGCTGAGCGAAAATGTGTGTAATTAGACTCATCTCATCTCATTATCTCTAGCTGCTTTATCCTGTTCTACAGGGTCGCAGGCAAGCTGGAGCCTATCCCAGCTGACTACGGGCGAAAGGCGGGGTACACCCTGGACAAGTCGCCAGGTCATCACAGGGCTGACACATAGACACAGACAATATATCACATTCACACTCACATTCACACCTACGGTCAATTTAGAGTCACCAGTTAACCTAACCTGCATGTGTTTGGACTGTGGGGGAAACCAGAGCACCCGGAGGAAACCTACGCGGACACGGGGAGAACATGCAAACTCCGCACAGAAAGGCCCTCGCCGGTCACGGGGCTCGAACCCGGACCTTCTTGCTGTGAGGCGACAGCGCTAACCACTACACCACCGTGCCGCCCTGTAATTAGACTATACACCTATATTGCACAACTTCTGGTGAACAACCTCTCGATTCGCTATTATACTGTGTAGTTTATTTCGTTGAGCAAGACAGTATATGGTTCTTTTTTTTACAGTGGCAGCAGGGGTGTGGTCAAGCACTGGTTTGTGAATGAAGCGTGAGCCTGGTGCTGTCTGTGTGTGTGTGTGTGCGCAGTGAGAGGACCTCTTCCCCTGGCTGAAATCACGTCAGTACAGTGGCACACAGTTTATTTTGAAACTGCTGAAAAGCGTGTTTTGTGTTAAGTGACATACAAAAAATAACAATGAAAGTGACATTGATCCCGCCTGCCTATCACATTCATCTTTTTGATTTTCATGTTTGCTCATGTTTTTGCCAAACATAGTGATCAGAAGTAATAGCTTTGGGAATACGAACCCTCCTCTATCTTTGTAATGCCACTAATAGACTTTCCTAAACTCGACTTTAGTATAACCTCGTGAATTTCCTGTATAACCCACCCGTTTCAGACATGAGCCTGAGGAGAGAAAAAAAATCTCTAAAGTTTGATTAAAGGAGTGATAGGATATATCTGATCGCCGATATTTATTAGTATGGTCCTGTGGTTTCTTTTCTTAGCAATACAGGGTCATTTCTTCTCACTTTCCATTACTGTAGTCAGTCTTCCACATTTCATGTGCACACTCATGCGCTCCGTTGTTCTCTCAGGTTGCAAATTTGTATCCCACAATGCGTTGTGAACAGGGAACCCCCCCCCCCAATGTCATGCATGACATAGTATTTTGGTTTAGGTTACGGCGAGGCAAGAAAAAAATGGCGGAGAATTTAGGGCCACGGGACTCTAAGTTAATTAATTGTTCTTTTAGGAAAAAAGCAATAAAATCGGAAGTCTGTGATTCAGATTCAGTAGCTTTTGGTCCACAAAAAAAAAAACCTGGGAAAATTCTTTTTTATGGCCTAAATTTGAGAAATCTGAAAGGGAGTCTAGCTTTAAGGCCCGATCCCACTGCACTTACGGATGCAAAGAGGATGTAAAACATAAAAAAATCTTTGCCATCCGTTGGAAAACGCTATGCATCCGTTGTGTACTCATTGCATACGTGCTTCATACGCTCTATCCATCGAGCATCCGTCCACTGTGATTTCATCCGCGCAAAAAGTTTTGAGCTGCACAAAACTTTTAGAACGGATGAATTTTCCGCCGTGTACGATGTAAATCCGCGACATATACGAGCAACAAACGTTCTATGTCCGTTATCATCCGTTAAACGTCTGCTGTATCCTCTCTGCATCCTCTGGGCATCCTCGCAACTCACATCCGCTGCAGCTGAAAACGGAAAGAGGGAGGAAAGATAAGGTACATGAAACGTCTATTCATCGTTAGTAGCACGGAAATAGAAAGGATGTAAGCGTATGCATCTCGTATATAAAGTATTCAAAACGGACAAAGCGTTTATATCTGGGATGTATCTCGTATATTTAGGATGTCTGGAGTATGTCTAGAGTATGTAGAAGGACACCTAGCGGACAATCGATATTTTGTATAAAAGGGGGGAGAAAATCATCTGGATCTCAGTACGAGTCGAACAGCCATGGTGTTGATACAAGATGTAGTAGAGATGTATCAATGTAGCCTTCTTCAAAAACGAGATGTAGTAGAGATGTATCGATGTAGCCGCCAGCACGTCTTTCTGCTTTATGCTGACGGCGTGCGTGCTGCATCCCTTTATATCCGCGGAGCAGACGCAATTCATACCCCCCGCATGCGCAGTGAATGGTCTGCATCCGATATACATCCGCGCAACATCCCCTTTGTTTCCGTTAGGCGTACGTGATGCATCCCCTTCATCCGCTATGCATCCGCTCTTTCTGCTATGCGTCTGCTTCTCAGTTATCACCGGTAACCCCTTCGGAGCTGTCATCCACTTCCATCTGCTAGGCTTCCTATGAACATGCGTTTAACATCCCCGCTATATACTACCCACGTCCGTTCTTTTCCGTTCTGTTTTCGCAAATTTTCGCCAATTTTGTCCATTTCTGGAGCGGATGAAAACGGATAGAGCCACCCCCGAAATTTTGCTCGTCCGCTGTGTCCTTTTTGCATACGTTTTGTGTCCATCGGCCAGTGGGACCGGGCCTTTAATGTTGATTCAGAGATGGGGCCCAAATAAGAAACTGAACTTATCCTCGTGGCTCCTGTATATTACAATAATCAATCCAAGCCTGACATTTTGAATCCAAGCATGCAAAGGCTGCGGAGAGTTAATAGGTTGTGTGACCTTGACATTTAGAAATGACTTCCAGGTTTTCACAACCAAATCTTCAGAAAAAGCCTCCTAGCTAAACTTTCCATTGTTAGAGGTGTCATGAACACTTCCTGGTTTCTAAAGCTCTGCATTGTCCATGCCTCCTAATAATTAACTGGGTTTTTTTTTCCAGCTTTGCATAAATGTCTTTGAAGTATGCATAAAAAAGCCAGTCCCTCCGAGAACAAACTGAAGGTAAAAATGTATGATTTTCCAACATTCTTTTGTAATCAACTGGAATTTCACCACAGGTACTACTATTTTTCAAGCAATAAAAAGCAAATTATGGATATAATTTGTCAGGAGTTTTTATATGTTCCCTTATGTAAGGAATAAGCTTGAGATGTGGTAGTTTCTCTACTTTGAGGAAAAGTAAAATCATTCTGAAAGTATTTTTGTAAGCATAAAAAATTAAAGGTTTCATATAACAAGCCCTTGAGCCTTGATACCACTAACTCTGAGAAGCCTATACACTCACGGGTCATTATATTAAAAACACCTATTCGCCTGGACATTCATGTAATTATCCAATCAGCCAAATGTGAACCTAGAGATCCAGCTCTATTATTTCATGCTGACATAGCTCAAGAGCTTCACAATGAATAAAATAATGCAGGTATAGCTCAAGAGCTTCATGTTAGTTGACATCAAACATCAGAATGGGGAAAACGGGATCTCAGTGACTTGTGGTTTGAGTATTTCAGAAGCTGCTGATCTCCTGGAATTTTCACACACAATCTCTAGCGTTTACTCAGAATGCCATGAAAAACAAACTCAATTCTGTGGATGGAAATGTTTTGTAGATGAGAGCGGCCTGAGGAGAATTGCCAGACTGGTTTGAGCTGACAGGCGTCTACAGTAACTCAAAAGACAACTCTTTATAACTGTGGTGAACAGAAAAGTATCTCAGAATGCACAAGATGTCTAACCTTTCGGCAGATGAGAACAGGAATGTGCAGCTGATAGATCTACACTTTTTTTAACACCTTGTACAATCCAAGCTATTAAATAAAAGAACATACAAGAATCCATTCCTAGTAAAGTGGACGGTGAGTATATGTGCTTCTATTAATTTCTTTTAGTTCCTCAGTGTTGCTCCTAGTGTCAACTCTGTCTGCTTTGACTTTGACCTTGCATGGATACTGACAGTCCTTGAATAAGCCCTAATATGTTTACATCTAACTGCTTTTGAGTTCCCTTTCATTAAAAAAGCACATTGTATTATGCAGTTGACAAAGTTGCAAGCAAATAAATTATTAATAATAATAATAATAATAATAATAATAATAATAATGGGGCAGCACAGTGGTGTAGTGGTTAGCACTGTTGCCTCACAGCGAGAAGGTTCTTGGTTTGAGCCCGGTGGCCAACAGGAGCCTTTCTGTGCAGAGTTTGCACGTTCTCCCCGTGTCTGCGTGGGTTTCCTCCGGGTGCTCCGGTTTCCCCCACAGTCCAAAGACATGCAGGTTAGGTTAACTGGTGACTCTAAATTGACCGTAGGTGTGAATGTGACTTGCTGTTTGTCTCTACATGTCAGCCCTGCGATGATCTGGTGACTTGTCCAGGGTGTACCCTGCCTCTCGTCCATAGTCAGCTGGGATAGGCTCCAGCTTGCCCGCAACCCTGCACAGGATAAGCGGTTACGGATAATGGATGGATATATGGATGGATAATCATCATCATCATCATCATCTTCTTCTTCTTCTGGCTGCTCCCATTAGGGGTCGCCACAGCATATCTGTTCCGCATATTTGATCTGGTGTAGGTTTTACACCGGATGCCCTTCCTGACGCAACCCTCCCCAGTCTATCCAGGCTTGGGACTGGCACTAAGTATGTACTGGCTTGTGCAATCCACTGCACCACTGTGCTGCACAATAATAATAATAACAATAATAATAATAATCATCATCATCATAATCATCATCACCTTTGTCACAGGCAGAGCCATGGAGAACGTATGATTTAATATGCAGTAAATCACTAAATGTCCATCGGAGTATAAAACCAATAATGTCAGCACTTGGCCTTTTATAATAACCTCAACAGTCATGACGCAACTGGGACCAGGGAAACATCTGGAATCAGCAGGGAGCTCTTCTTTCTTCAAGCGTCCAATGTTGTCATAATCCTAAAGCCAATTTAAAGCATATAAAAGGACTACACTACTTTTTCTGTTCTTATTGTTTTTGGATTTTATATAGTCAGGCATTTCTGGTAGCTGATTTCCTTCTCTTATATAAAGTTTTGGGGTTTTTTTTGGTACACCACTTGCAGGCAAGGCTTCAAATGTTTGATAAAAAGGAGACACTGTGAATAGAGGACATAAGGAAGGTAAAGTGACATAAGGTAACAAGACAAATGAGTCATCATGTCTGTAATGGCTGGTTGACAGTTTTTTTTTTTTTTTTTTTTTTTTTTTAATATTTTTATTAGGATTTTTTTTTTCATACAAACAAGAACATTACACAATTCAAAAAAAAAAAATAAAAATTGATAACGGGATTCTATTATGAAATAATTAAAATATTAAAGCTACACAGTACAAATAAAACCAAAAGGGGAAGAAAAAAAAAAAAAAAAAAAAGGGAACGAGAGGGTCCGTCAGTTAGGGGGCAGAGACTGGAGAGAGTGGAAGAATGTAAGAAAGGGAAGCCACTTGTTATAAAATTTAGCAGAGTTACCGTTCACTGAATATCTGATCTTTTCCAACTTTAGAAAAGACATGACGTCACTGAGCCACTGACGACTCGAGGGAGCTTTAGTCGACTTCCAGTGGAGTAGAAGGTGGCGTCTTGCCAGTAAGGAAGTAAAAGCTAAAATATCCAATTGATGAGAGGTAAACCGGTTATGGTCCTCTGGGAGCCCGAATATAGCAACATGGGGGGAGACTTTTATGGTCACTGATAGTATTTTAGACATGGTATCAAAATAATTCAACCAGAAGCAAGAGAGTAGCGGACAAGAGTAGAACATATGGGTTAAATTGCAGGATGAGGCATGACATTTGTCGCATTTGTCAGCAATACTGGGATAGATTTGAGACAATCGAGCTTTGGAAAAATGGACTCTAAACAGTACTTTAAACTGTATAAGTGTGAGACGAGCACAGGATGAGCTTGTGTGAATTTTCTTAAGAGCAGTGTCCCACCAGTCATCCTCCAAGTTTAGATCCAGTTCATCTTCCCAGGCAGTCTTAACTTTAGTAACTGGTGAGCAATCAAAAGAAAGAAGTTCGTTATAAACTTTAGAAATAAATGATTTTTGAAGTGGATCGCGGTTTAAAAACACCTCCCAGTGTAGAGTAGGCGGTAAGGAAGGAAAAACTGGAAACAAAGCTTTAGCGCAGTGTCTAATTTGAAAGTATCGAAAGAGATGAGAAGGTGGGAGATGAAATTCTTTTGAGAGATCTATAAAGCTGCGAAAAATACCATCCTTGTAAAGGTCTTTAAAACATTTCAGGCCTTTATTATGCCATGCAAGAAAGGTTGAATCTGTAAACGGAGGTTGAAATAAATTATTCTTCAGTAAAGGAGCTAATGTAGACGCTGACTTAAATTTGAAGTGCTTCCTAAATTGATACCAAATTTTAAGTGTGGAGAGAACCACTTGATTATTTGTAAAGCCAGAGGGGTTAGATGGAATAGAAGAGGTAAGTAAAGCAGGTAAGGAGGATGAAACACATGACTGTGCCTCCAAGTTGCACCATGGCAGATTGGTAGATTTGAACCAAAATGAAATTTTATGAATATGTGCCGCCCAATAATACAGTTGGAAATTCGGAAGTGTCAATCCACCATTGAATTTACATCTCTGAAGTATGGATTTACGGATCCTGGGAGCCTTTCCACACCATAAGAAATCAGAAATAGTTTGATCAATTGTTTTAAAAAACTGCTTTGGCAGGAAAAGTGGGAGACAATGGAACAAAAATAGAAATTTGGGCAAGATGTTCATTTTAACTGCGTGAATTCTTCCAATTAACGAGAGAGGCAAGCTTCTCCATCTTTGGAAGTCAGATTTAATTTTAGACATTAAAGGTAAAAAATTAGCAGAAAAAAGTGACTTTAACGTTCTAGTAACGCTGATCCCAAGATACCTAAAGCCAGACAGATTCATCTTAAAAGGGATATCTGACTGTGTAAGCTGTGATGCTGAAGCATTAATAGGATAGCATTCACTTTTAGAGATATTCACTTTATAGCCTGAGAATGATCCAAATCTCTGGAAAGCAGATAAAATTGTGGGAATGGAAAGGACAGGATCTGAGACATATAACAATAAATCATCAGCATAAAGTGACAACTTAAATTCTGTGCCCAATCGTGAGATCCCTCTAAAAGTTGAGGAGGACCTCAGAAAGATTGACAAGGGCTCTATAGCTAGTGCGAACAATAGAGGAGATAGGGGACACCCCTGTCTGGTACCACGGGTTAGAGTAAAAAAACTGGATTGGATGCCATTAGTGGAGATGCTTGCTTGTGGAGATGTATAAAGGAGACGTATCCATGAAATGAACCCATTTCCCAGTCCAAATTTCTTTAGTACAGTAAATAAATAGTCCCATTCAACCCTGTCGAAAGCTTTTTCTGCATCAACCGAGATTACTGCTTCGGGTGTTGTTGTGGTAGTTTTAGAATAAATAATATTTAGGAGTGTGCGGACATTAAAAAATAACTGCCGCCCCTTAACAAATCCAGTTTGCTCATGTGAGACAATAGTTGGTACAATATTTTCCAGGCGACAGGCCAAAGCTTTAGCAAGGATCTTAGCATCTACATTTATTAATGAGAGAGGTCTGTATGAGCTGCAGAGATTTGGATCCTTATCTTTTTTTAAGAGGAGACTTATGGAGGCTTGCCTTAAAGTGGGAGGGAGAGTGCCATGTTCCAGTGATTCTTTATAAACAGCATGCAGTAAAGGGAGCAGTTTTTCCTGAAATCTCTTAAAAAATTCAACTGGGAATCCATCAGGGCCAGGAGCTTTGTTATTTTGCATGCTACTCACAGCGAGAGTGATTTCTTCTACCGTTAATGGGGAGTCAAGTTTTTTAGCAGCATCTAAGCTTAACACAGGAAAATTGAGGCTATCCAGGAATGAATTCACTTCAGTGGTGTCAGGTGAAGATTCAGATGTATATAAAGAGGAGTAAAATGAGTGAAAAACAGAATTAATGGTAATGGGATCCTTATGCAATGAGCCAGATGAATCTTTTATCTGAGGGATCATACGTGAGGCTGCCTGGCGACGTAGTTGATGAGCCAGGAGCCGACTTGCCTTGTCGCCATGTTCATAATATGTGGAGCGTGATCGTAAGAGAAGTCGCTCTGCATCACTAGTGGTAATGAGATCAAATTCAGTCTGTAAATCAACACGTTGTTTAAGTAAACTGGGAGAGGGGCAAGTAGCGAGTTGTTGGTCCAATTTGGCGATATTAATAGAGAGTTCTTGCAATTTGGTTTTACGGGACTTATTCAAGTGGGCAGAGTAGGAAATAATTTGTCCCCGCAAGTATGCTTTTAATGATTCCCACAGCAATGAACAAGAAACAGGTTCCATATCATTCTGATTTATAGAGATATAATCATCAATTTTAGTTGCAATAAATTCTGTGAACTTATCATCTGAGAGAAGTAATGTATTGAACCTCCAAGGTGTTGAGTAACGGGGTTGTGAAGAAAACTGAATATCTAAAGAAAGAGGAGCATGGTCAGAAATAACAATCGGGTGGTAATTGACAGACAGTACTTTGGGAATTAGTTTAGCATCAATAAAATAATAATCAATCCGAGAGAAAGACTGATGCATCTGAGAGAAAAATGAATAATCCTTGGTACAAGGGTTATAAAATCTCCAAGGATCAATGCAACTGTTCTTAGACATAAAATCTGAAAGTGACCTTGACATTAAAGAAGGGATCAGAGTTTGTGGGTTAGAGCGGTCTAGGTTGGGATCAATTACACAGTTCATGTCTCCTCCAATTATAAGAAGGCTGTTGTTCAATGAGGGAAGACATTCAAAAAGTTTATTCATAAAGTGTGGATCATCAAAATTGGGGGCATATATGTTAACTAATAAAACGGGAGTATGGAATAGCGTGCCTGTAACAATTAAGTATCTGCCGTTTTTGTCTGATATCACCTTAGAAGCTGAAAACTGGATTGACTTACCAATTAAAATAGCAACCCCCCTGGCTTTAGAGTTGAAATTAGAGTGAAACACCTCAGAAACCCAGGAACATTTAAGTCTGACCTGATCTTTGACGCGCATGTGGGTTTCCTGCAGAAACACTAGGTCAGCTTTAAGACGTTTCAAATGAGCAAATATCCTTGATCTCTTAATTGGACTCCCCATGCCTTTAATATTCCAGCTCAAAAATCTCACAGAGGACCCAATATGTGGAATATCAGGAGTACGAGCGTTGGTGGACATATGTTAAGTTCCTAGAGATAGAAATAGACTGAAAACGGACCCCCAGGGAAGGAAGGAAAAGAGGGGAAAAACGCAAAAAATAAAAAAAACCCACAAAAAAGAATAAAAAAAAAAAAAAAAAAACACCACACTTACAAATTGAACCCCCCACCCCGCCCCATTGCACTTACAACGACCCCATCCCCAAACGATGGAGAACCCAGTGCTAACTCCACAAGGAGTCAGATCCCCAAAACGAAAACTTGCGGCTTTGAGCATGACTATCGAGCTTCGGATTGAGCTCCTGCAGTCCTAGCAACATTTGACAGATCGGTACAACCAATCAAGTCCAAGTGAAAACTGAAAACCACACATTGTGCGTATATGAGAATAATAAAGAGGAAACAAATGAAATAAAGTAATAACTGTCAATATTAACTGACTCTGCTTCCTCAAGGTTGTGTATCATTTCTCGGTTCTCTCACTACTGAGCGATCTGATGAATGCACTGGCCTCTTCTGGTGATTTAAACTCCTTCTCTGCACCGTTATGAGTGACCCGGAGGCGCGCCGGGTACAGCAAACCAAAGCGAATCCCCGGTATTTCGCGGAGCTGGCGTCGGACCTCATTAAAGGAGGCTCGGGCACGGGCCGTCCTCGGAGTGTGGTCGGGGAAGACAGAAAAACTCATGTCTCCAATCTTGATCCGTTGCTGAGCCCTGGCTCGGCGCAGTATGTCCACACAGTCTGTATGGTAGTGCAGACGAGCGATTATGGGGCGCGGGCGCTCTCCGGGCTTCGGTTTCGGCTGGAGAGTACGATGAGCGCGGTCCACGAGAGGCTCCTTCGCGAGGTTAAAGGCCTCCTTGAGCAGAGAGGAAACAGCTGTAGCAGTAAAGGAGGTGGAAAAGTCTTCGGGAATGCCCACTAGCCGTATGTTGTTGCGCCGCGATCTCGCCTCCAAATCCTCGCATTTATTGTCCAATCTCGTCAGTTCAGTTGTCAGATGCTCCACTTTAGCCTGTAAGGTAGTAATGTCGTCGGCGCAGGAGGACAGCGATGTCTCCATTTCACCTACGGTAGTCTTCAGAGTGCACACATCGGACTGGATGTTTGTAATGCTACTGGATAATTCAGTCTTCACTGCCTGTAGCTCAGCCTTGATATTTGACAAGTTTTCGGTCAAGGCAGCCTGAAGCTCAGTTTTAAAAATAGCCGACATCTCAACACGGAGTGACGAGAGCAGCTCGGCCTTAAAGTCGTGGAAAGCAGCGCCGCCTGCGGCTTCAGCCAGACCAGAAGAAGAATCACTACGAGGCGGGGATGTAACGTGCGAAGCAGGCCGCGGTGGCTGCACAGGTACTTTAGGCTTTGGAGGCATTTAGATCAGCAAAAAAAAACCAGCGTTAAATTCAAATTATGGTGGTGGAGAACACACACACCGAAAAAAGATACAAAAGGTGTACCTAAAATAGGGTTTTTTAAAGGTTGCTGCAGGAGCTCGGAGAAACGCGTCCTACTCCATTAGTCGCTACACCGGAAGTCCCGGTTGACAGTTTTCACAGGTGGCTCTTCTTTTTATTTCACACTTTCTTCCCATTCATGTTACTGTAACTCGATCCTGTGAGAGTGGTTAAATGGCATTTGGCTAGACACTCAGTGTACGTAATTCAACAGGGGAACACATGGCTAGACAGCTACATTGATTTTGGCTTTTCTGTAGAACTGTAGACGTTTTTGAAGTTTATGGTAGCTCATATTTTCCTGCTCTTAATTGCTATTTTCAGTGTCTGAATTCCACAGTACTCAGGCTTTAAATGTCTGATGAATAAGCTATGCTTTGTAATTTAACACTGTTTTGAACACACTCCTGTGGAGTTCCTCTCATGCTTGGGAACTAATGGCTTGCTAGTATAATAGCATGAGAACTTGGTTTTTAACTGATGAACTACAACAAAACTGAACGTCATCTGCTTAAATATAAAGTATATTTTATTTGATCGATGCACAGACACCAAGGCTTAACGGCTAGAATACTAGCTAACTAGAATGGTCATACAGTGGTTAGCTAACTACTTAGTACAATAAGGTAAAAATTTAAGCGACTATCATGTTCTGGCTGAGTCATCACATAAACCTCACTTGGTGCTATCTAGCTGACCTGATAACTCACTGTCACTTCCAAGTCATGAAGATTTGCTGGCTCTCGTATTTAGATGGAAAGACCTTTAAGATAGCAACATTGGCAGCATGGTGGTGTAGTGGTTAGCACTGTCACCTCGCAGCAAGAAGATTCTGGGTTCGAGCCCAGTGGCCGACGGGGGCCTTTCTGTGTGGAGTTTGCATGTTCTCCCCGTGTCTGCGTTGGGTTTCCTCCGGGTGCTCCGGTTTCCCCCACAGTCCAAAGACATGCAGTTATGTTAACAAGGGGCAGCCATGGTCTGGGATTGAGCTGAAGTGCCCTTGAGCAAGGGCACCTACTGTAACCCACAACTGTTCCCCAGGTGCTGTAGCGTAGCTGCCCACTGCTCTGGGTATGTGTGTGTGTGCATGTGAGAGTTCACTACTTCAGATGGGTTAAATGCAGAGGTTAAATTTCACTGTGTGTTCAAGTCTGTGCTTGAGTGTATGTGTGACAAAGGCTTCTTGGCTTGGCTTCTTGGATTCCCTCAAAGAAAAAGGGTGTTATAAAGAAGGTGTGTTACAAACAGTAACAAAACATAGCTTTCACGAAGACCCCTGAGGACACAGCGAGTTCTCAGTACAATCAGATTTCATGTCCAAGCTAAAGGTTTTTCATTCCTAGTTACTCTGAAGACAACTAGGTTCCGTAAGCTGCTATCCACAAATCACAATACAGTATGTATACTAAACTGTCAAATATTAAACTTTAAGTTTTTTTCCCCCTAAGTGCCTGGTGGTTACTGTAAAATGGTGTGTGTGTGTTCATACTCTAGTTTCTACTACAAAGGACTTGACTGTGCTGTTTCTGTGCTGACCAAGGCTGGAGAACAAACTGCATTTTTAATCAGTGTCTAATAATAAGATCAACTGTGAGCTGCTGCTCACTTAAGTATACCCCCGCTCTCGCTTATACCAGAATGCAAGCAATCGAAGGAATAGGACACTTATTATGAATGTTGACTTCAACAAATAATTAACCCTGAAACAAGTAAGTAAAGCGCAGTGTTCTCCCCAGGGATTTCAAACAGCATCCTGGTAAATTGTCATTTTGAAATCGCATTTTGCTTCTTGAAATAGCGTCAAAATCCACCCTACATGTTTCGTAAATACATTCAGTCGGTAAACAGGAAGTTGATGTGCGACAGACCTGAAAACAGTATACATGGTATAGAACCCCAAGCTGAATTTTGGTACCAAGTAGCTCTGATTTGCGGTTGCTGAGAAAAAGGGTGTTTCGGACGGACGGAGATACAGACAGACAGAAGTACAGTAAACCAGTATACCCCCCCCCCCCCCCCCCCCCCCTTCGGAGCGGGGGTATAATTATGATTACAACTTGTGTGATTTGTAAAGAGTTAGGTTTAAGTCTATTTAATTAGGGCATATCTAATAAGTATAGTTAACTGATGTTTACTATGTACAGTACTTGTTTAATGTTAGCCAAGAAGTCAAAAACTGATTGATTTTAGTTCACATTCATGAACTCAAAACATTCTCCATTTACTGTGATAAGGCTGCATCTTTCAGACTAGAACATCAAGACGAAACAAAATTTTAATGTACTGTATATTAATGATAAACTCTAAGGTGAGGTGTTGGGAAGGGGACAGAGCTATTTCCCCATTTTCATTTCCAGTTGAGAGTATGCTGTGCGCATTTTGGCTACCGCTTCTCACCGGAGCTTTTTATTTTTTTTCCCCTTTGTTTTTCTTTTTGGGATTGTATGATTTGATGTTTGTTATTTGTTTGAATGTTTTGTCCGTCGGTTGTGGCGTAGCGCCGGACCCAGTTTTGGGCATCGGTTCCCTTCAGGGCTTGGACCGCCATGAGTGATGCCTGTGCTCCTCACTATGGACTGCAGTGAGCTCATTGCTCTTTTTAACATTAGGGTTATCCAGTGCTCTGTGCAGCGGTACTTCTGTACTTGGCACAGTGTTCCCAGCAATGTTGCCCAGTGGCGTTGTGGTGACTGTGCAGGCAGTTTGGAACATACCAGAGCTCTGTGCAGCGGTGCTTCTGTGCTCACTTTGTGGATCCATGATGCAATGTTCCAAGCAATGTTGCCCAGTGGCGTTGCGGCGGCTGCGTAGGCAGTGTGGGACATACCTTCATGCGCCTTTTGGTGGGATTGTGGGCAGCTACGCCACTGGAATTATATCCTGACCCTCTTTCGGTGGACTTTTTTTTTGGTAATCGTAAAGCGACCTTGGGTGTGAGAAAGGTGCTATCTAAGTTTAACATTATTATTATTATTATTTATATTATTATTATAACTGAACCTTTTTACATTTCTTTGTTAATTTGTTGATCATCTGCCATTTTTATTCGAGAAAAAGATGACTGATCTTTTGGTGTAATTTTTGGTGATAACTCGTAGCAGTGTGCACTAATGTTAAAACGCAGAGCTCCTATGCAAAATGTGTAAAGGCTGGCAGGTCTGATTATTCTTGAAAAGCAGCTTCAGTGTATTTTACTAGCTAAATACTGTATCTTGTCATACTTTTGAGTTTTATTTTGTTAAACAGTGGCTAGACCGAGTACATACAGTATAATCTAACAACGAAATGTGATTGCCTTCTAACAGATGGTGTTACTAAATATCATGTTCTTTAAAAGGAGATATTACAAGTTCAACAATGAGAAATTAACTGTAAAAAATATAAAGAACAAATCTGTTTTTTTTCTCCCTGATACACACTGGTCCAATAAATAAATGTGTAATGAGCCCAGTGCACTTTGGGAGCTCATTTCAGCAAGAGCAGATGATTCAATAATATCCTCAGCCTGAATCCAGATACAAATGGACCTTAGTATTATAATTTCTGAGCAATAATGGGAACATATCCCTGATCCATTCTCTTCTATAGGTATTGTCTAGGCAGAGCTTATGAGACCAGAGCTGCTAAGTGTTATGCTTGGACTGAGTTTCATTTGAGTTCTGTTCACAAAGCTCTGGAATGTTATTTGCCTCAGCCATATTGTCTCACGAGTATCTCTCCAAATCAGCATAGACTTGGCAAGACAAGCCCCACCATTCATATACATCTCCACAGCTGGGTATAATTTACATTCACAGCTGTATGTGATCTCCAATAAAAACAGCACACTGTAACTAATTATCACGACCTTCATTTCTGTGTTTCAACATTACATCACCCTGATATGGTGAGGGCTCAATTTACATGAAGATATGAGATTCACACAGTAGAGTCCGAAAGATTTAGTTGACTCACAAAAACTGCATTTATTTTATTCAGTGATCAAAAACTGATCCAAAATATTACTCGTATTACCAATCAAAGAGGTGGGGCTTCTCTGTCTAAAAGTTCTAATCAAGAAGACAGGCAATCTTTCTGCCTGTCAGTACCAACCAAGGAGATATGGCCTTTCTACCTGTCAGTCCTAATCAAGGTGACATGGCATATCTGCCTACCAGTGCCAACCAAGGTGGTGTAACCTCTCTGCCTGTCAGTCCAGTGAAGGAGGCAGGGCCTCTCTGCCTGTCAGGACTAGAGACAGAAATGTAACCACTCTGCCTGTTAGGCCCAGTAAAGGAAACGTGGTCTCCCTGCTCATCAGTCTCAACCAAGAATGGCTCTGCCTGCTGTTCTCAACCAAGGAGGCATGGCTTGTCTGCTTGTCAGTCCCAACCAAAGAGGCATGGCTTCTCTGCTTGTCAGTCCCAACCAAGGAGTCATGGCTTCTCTGCTTGTCAGTCCCAACCAAGGAGGCATGGCTTCTCTGCTTGTCAGTCCCAACCAAGGAGGCACGGCTTCTCTGCTAGTCAGTCCCAACCAAGGAGGCATGGCTTCTCTGCTTGTCAGTCCCAACCAAGGAGGCACGGATTCTCTGCTGTTCAGTCCCAACCAAGGAGGCATGGCTTCTCTGCTGTTCAGTCCCAACCAAGGAGGCATGGCTTGTCTGCTTGTCAGTCCCAACCAAGGAGGCATGGCTTCTCTGCTTGTCAGTCCCAACCAAGGAGGCATGGCTTCTCTGCTTGTCAGTCCCAACCAAGGAGGCATGGCTTCTCTGCTTGTCAGTCCCAACCAAGGAGGCATGGCTTCTCTGCTTGTCAGTCCCAACCAAGGAGGCATGGCTTCTCTGCTTGTCAGTCCCAACCAAGGAGGCATGGCTTCTCTGCTTGTCAGTCCCAACCAAGGAGGCATGGCTTCTCTGCTTGTCAGTCCCAACCAAGGAGGCATGGCTTCTCTGCTTGTCAGTCCCAACCAAGGAGGCATGGTTTCTCTGCTTGTCAGTCCCAACCAAGGAAGCATGGCTCCTCTGCTTGTCAGTCCCAACCAAGGAGGCATGGCTTCTCTGCTTGTCAGTCCCAACCAAGGAGGCATGGCTTCTCTGCTTGTCGATCCCAACCAAGGAGGCATGTCTCCTCTGCTTGTCAGTCCCAACCAAGGAGGCACAGTTTCTCTGCTTGTCGATCCCAACCAAGGAGGCATGTCTCCTCTGCTTGTCAGTCCCAACCAAGGAGGCACAGTTTCTCTGCTTGTCAGTCCCAACCAAGGAGGCACGGCTCCTCTGCTTGTCAGTCCCAACCAAGGAGGCACGGCTCCTCTGCTTGTCAGTCCCAACCAAGGAGGCACGGTTTCTCTGCTTGTCAGTCCCAACCAAGGAGGCACGGTTTCTCTGCTTGTCAGTCCCAACCAAGGAGGCATGGCTCCTCTGCTTGTCAGTCCCAACCAAGGAGGCATGGCTTGTCTGCTTGTCAGTCCCAACCAAGGAGGCATGGCTTCTCTGCTTGTCAGTCCCAACCAAGGAGGCATGGCTTCTCTGCTTGTCAGTCCCAAC
Source organism: Neoarius graeffei (assembly GCF_027579695.1). NCBI lineage: Eukaryota > Metazoa > Chordata > Actinopteri > Siluriformes > Ariidae > Neoarius > Neoarius graeffei. The sequence continues at coordinate 27,725,217 of NC_083583.1, read as the reverse complement.
CAAGGAGGCATGGCTTCTCTGCTTGTCAGTCCCAACCAAGGAGGCATGGCTTCTCTGCTTGTCAGTCCCAACCAAGGAGGCATGGCTTCTCTGCTTGTCAGTCCCAACCAAAGAGCATGGTTTCTCTGCTTGTCAGTCCCAACCAAGGAAGCATGGCTCCTCTGCTTGTCAGTCCCAACCAAGGAGGCATGGCTTCTCTGCTTGTCAGTCCCAACCAAGGAGGCATGGCTTCTCTGCTTGTCGATCCCAACCAAGGAGGCATGTCTCCTCTGCTTGTCAGTCCCAACCAAGGAGGCACAGTTTCTCTGCTTGTCGATCCCAACCAACGAGGCATGTCTCCTCTGCTTGTCAGTCCCAACCAAGGAGGCACAGTTTCTCTGCTTGTCAGTCCCAACCAAGGAGGCACGGCTCCTCTGCTTGTCAGTCCCAAACAAGGAGGCACGGCTCCTCTGCTTGTCAGTCCCAACCAAGGAGGCACGGTTTCTCTGCTTGTCAGTCCCAACCAAGGAGGCACGGTTTCTCTGCTTGTCAGTCCCAACCAAGGAGGCATGGCTCCTCTGCTTGTCAGTCCCAACCAAGGAGGCATGGTTTCTCTGCTTGTCAGTCCCAACCAAGGAGGCATGGCTTCTCTGCTTGTCAGTCCCAACCAAGGAGGCATGGCTTCTCTGCTTGTCAGTCCCAACCAAGGAGGCATGGCTTGTCTGCTTGTCAGTCCCAACCAAGGAGGCATGGCTTCTCTGCTTGTCAGTCCCAACCAAGGAGGAATGTCTCCTCTGCTTGTCAGTCCCAACCAAGGAGGAATGTCTCCTCTGCTTGTCAGTCCCAACCAAGGAGGCATGGCTTGTCTGCTTGTCAGTCCCAACCAAGGAGGCATGGCTTCTCTGCTTGTCAGTCCCAACCAAGGAGGCATGGCTCCTCTGCTTGTCAGCCCCAACCAAAGAGGCATGGTTTCTCTGCTTGTCAGTCCCAAGGAAGCATGGCTTCTCTGCTTGTCAGTCCCAACCAAGGAGGCATGGCTCCTCTGCTTGTCAGTCCCAACCAAGGAGGCATGGTTTCTCTGCTTGTCAGTCCCAAGGAAGCATGGCTTCTCTGCTTGTCAGTCCCAACCAAGGAGGCATGGTTTCTCTGCTTGTCAGTCCCAAGGAGGCATGGCTCCTCTGCTTGTCAGTCCCAACCAAGGAGGCATGGCTTCTCTGCTTGTCAGTCCCAAGGAGGCATGGCTTCTCTGCTTGTCAGTCCCAACCAAGGAGGCATGGCTTCTCTGCTTGTCAGTCCCAACCAAGGAGGCATGGCTTCTCTGCTTGGCAGTCCCAACCAAGGAGGCATGGCTCCTCTGCTTGCCAGTCCCAACCAACGAGGCATGGCTTCTCTGCTTGTCAGTCCCAACCAAGGAGGCACGGCTTGTTTGCTTGTTAGCCCCAGCCAAGGAGGTATGGCTTGTCTGCTTGTCAGTCCCAACCAACGAGGCATGGCTTGTCAGTCCCAACCAACGAGGCATGGCTTCTCTGCCTGTCAATCCCAAAAAAGGAGGCGTGGCCCTTATCTGTCAGTCACTGTAAAGTAGAAATGATCTCTCTGCCTGTCAGTCCCAATCAAGGAAGCGTGGTAGCTCTGCCTGTCGGTCACAACCAAGGAGGCATGATATTTATGGCTGTCAGTCCCTTGGAGGAAAGCATAGTGCCAACTTATTGAAGTTATCTTCATTAATATCACCTGGCTGAATAACACCAAATCACACTACATTTTCTCATATTGCATCAAAACAGCCCTTAAACCATGTCATATTAATTTGTCAGCTGCATTAAATGTATTTATCATAACATCATATCAGAAAAAGAAATACACTACTTGTACTCCTACTCCTTCTACCTCCTACTGACCTGTATTGGCAAGGATGAGTGTTGCAGCCACGGACTTGAGGTGCAGGGCGGTTCTCCGGGTGACAGAAGCTCTCATTCACCAGCGTCATGGTCTTATTAACCATCCTTATACAGGAAACCACTGTTTTTCTTTCTCCTGGGAAAAAAAAACACATAAAGCATATAAAACTGTTCAGCTCAATCAGCTTTGTACACAAGGGTTGTTCTCAAAGTGAAATGACACACATTAAAGCTTAGGGAAAAATCAAGCTGATCACAAAGGTTGTAAATAAAGAAAATATGCCTTGCTGTTGTTTCTTTGATCTTTAAAGGCCAGATCAGGAATTGCAGAATCAGCACTAGATTAGCGGTGTATACACACAAAGTAATAGAAAACAAAGGAACACTTTTCTTTCCAAACATCTGCTGTTGTAATAAAGCACCCAAAAATTTAGACCCTAAAAAAGTGTACTACTTTGTGTACTTATTGTTTTAGGATATGACATTGTTAGAGGTATGTGGTTGATTTTGTCATTTGACACAACATGCTAGCAAGCCTTTAAATGCATGATGGAAAAGCTAATGTTGGTGTCTGAACAAATCTAATTTGAGTTAATTAAGCCTTCCAAAGACTGACTATTTACAAATGAATAGGTGATGTATGGAGAAATAAGCTTTTTAGACCACTATCATTCCATTAACCAATCATAAGAAACCATATCATGGCTAATCCAGCCCACATCCATGTTTTTGATTACAAGGTACTAGCAGGTGCTTGGAATACACTTATTTCCACCTTCTTCACTTATTAAGGCCAAGATATCAACCACAGTTAATAGACCAAATGACAGATGACAAGATGAACCATGTGTCTCAATGAGCCATTTGAATGTTTACTGAAGGCAGCATAGTCCCCATGAAACTGACTCTGGGGAAAAATGGTTGAGTGGAATGTGAGACACAAATAATGCAAGGTAATAACACACGAGTCTTAATGTCTGTAATGGCTGTCTTAGAGTTTTCACAGGTGGCTCTTCTTACTTCACACTCCGTCAAAGCCCGTTCATACACATATGTCAAACATTCAAGTTACTTTACCTTGATCCTGTGAGAATTATTAAATGGCATTTGGCTAGACATTCAGTGTGCGTAATTCAACAGGGGAACACATGGCTAGACAGTAACTCCTTTCAAAAAACATGCTAAATAGTAACACCATCCTCCAGATATTACAAGTTCAACAAACAGAACTTAATAGAAAGCTTTGCAGAAACACTGGTCCAGTAAATGCTACTATTTGAAAGCCTTCAGCGGTACCTCAAAAGCTAGCCTTCTAGTAATTACTGCACCTTTAATGATGGGAAAATAGACTGACTCTCTTCTTCCAGCTTGTCTCGTGTGTGGAGTCACTGCCATGTGGACCCTTTTGATCCACGTCATGTCAATTGCAGCATAGTTTTACACTTGATGCCCTTCCTGCCACAACCCTCCTGTTTCAAGAAATGGGAAACAACCATTCACACTTTAAAGTAGCCAGTTAACCTAGATGCATGTCTTTGGGGGAAAACAGGCTTGTAGTACTTGAGTCCAGGACTCAGACTCGAGTCCGACTCGTGCCCTAATTTAAGGACTCGTGACTTGACTTGGACTTGAGCACTGATGACTCGGACTCAGACTCATGCATTGAATGCATTCGGACTCGTAAATTGGAGACGAGGACTCTGATTTTTTTCTTAATTTTTTTGTAACATGGCATAATAATTTGCCATAAGATATGTATATCTACATTAATTTTTATACTAATTTTGTGCAAGAGAATGCACATTCACATGTTCATACGTCATGTTCAGGAACAAACTAACGTTAATGGTGCTAAAAGGCCTGGAGAGAAGCCCCTAGGATTGTCCGCTTTGCTTATACAGACTTCTCGTGCAGTGGGAAAAAAGTGCACTGCTATGTGTTCCATATGTAGAAGAACTATCCAGGAGACAATGGGGACAACCTCGAACTTCAATCGTCATTTGGCAAGACTCCGCCCAGAGAAGTAAGTTACACACTATGTTCATTGCTCTGTTGATTGTGGGGCTTGTTTGCTGACCAATGAACTAGCTAGTGTTAACCCTCTCATGTTATTTGGCCTATTGATAGTGGGCGGGGCTTGCTGAGTGATGAACAAGCTTTTTATCTGTAGCCTATTAACTAAAATGGGGCAGTCAAGCAGTAATGTTAGTCCAATACAGTAGCAGAGACTGTGTCACATAAAGGTAGCAACAGCCATCGTCAGATGGTGTGGTTGGAGTCTTGTTCTCGACTCAGATCAACAGTGGACTCAACTTGGCTTGAAATTTTCTTGGACTTAACCACTGGGGACTTGAGACTGGACTCGGACTCAAGGTTTAGTGACTTGACTACAACACCCACACAGACATGGGGAGAACATGCAAACCCCACACAGAAAGTCCCCTGCCAGCCACTTGGTTCAAACCCAGAACCTTCTTGCTGTGAGATGGCAGCACTAACCACTGCACCACTGTGCTACCCATAGATTGGCTCAATGTCACATCTACCCAAATTCTGTCCCCAAGGAGCCACTAAAATTTGTACACTGTAATATATGTAAAATAAAATATGTATATTAAATAAATATGCAAAGTTCAAATTAAATTGAAGGAAGGAAGGAAGTGTTAAATGAAATTCAAATTAAATTCAAGGAAGGTGGAAAGAGAGGAAGGAGGGGTGGAGAAAATGTTAGTTGAAAATTAAATCCGGTGGAAGTGTTACATGAACTTCAAATTAAATTCAAGGAACTAAGGATGGCAGGAAGGTTAGGAAAGAATCGAGTGTAAAATGAAATTCAAATTATAAGCAAAAGTAGAGAAAGAAAGAATGTATCTTTTTGAGGACATGAAATTTATGTTAACCTTGATACAGTATTTAATGCACCTGATCATTACCAATAATAACCAATTTAACACAGTGTGTTTTATTGGACAACTGCAGTGAGATCATGTTGGCATATGAGAAAGGCATCTCTGGTTAGTTGATGCTCATTAGAAATAAACACCCAGCACTCCTGGGTTGTGGGTTTGGTCTGATGGTTGCTCTGGCTACATTTTTCCAGCAGGACTTTTCGATAAACCATTGAGGAAATGCATGAATAGAACATATGACACAGGTTAAGTGCCTTCGGATCACTTTTCCTTTGCAAAGCTTCGAATTGAATCTCATACACACACATCTGTTTCTTCCAATGTTTCAATAACAATCACTTCGCCAAGGTGTTCTACAGCAAATGGCCAATGGATTTGGAAGCACTTTTGGTGTCGTGACACAACTCACAGTCAGAGTTCATCACTGATCTGGATTTCCTCACTTTAATAAAGATGAATGCTTTCCCAACATTTGATACTGTCTAAGAAAAACGTGTGCTAAAACTAATGCATGCACTTAATCGCATTAAAAAACTTGTTTGTTTCTTTAGTAATAAATAGAGAAGGTGGAGGAATTCTTGAATAATATACAAAGTTTCTTGAGAAACTGGATGTTTAGACATCCTTCGTCTGATACTGTCAGACTTGTTTGCTTCCATGGGAAACTTTTTCTGCCTTTTCCAGTGACGGGGGTCGGTCCAATAGAGTGATGGCACAGGGAAGAGTGACGTGTCTTTTCAGAATGACTCTGCCGCATAGTGTATTCTCTGTCTGAGAAGTCTTCTGCTATTTTTGGTAATAAAGCTGAATTTTCAAATACAACAACCAGTCCAAGGAACAAAATATTTTGTAAATAGTTTATCAACTCTAATAATGGAAAGTATGAATGTAGCCTACTGTAGATCCAGCCTATTCTCTCCTTGCTCCTTGTTTCTGACTGCATTAAGAATTGGTACTTCCTGAAAGATGGCAGACTTTGTAACCAATTTCTGGGTCACAGGCTGAGGGATGGAGAACCTAGGAATTGAGGAGGCCTCAAATACACTAAAATATGCATTATGTATGTAATAGGTCAGAATTGTAGGTCAGGTGGAATTTTTCAACCTTGGTTAGAATTTTTAACCCAGTTCACAATTTGCTACTTGTATTTGGGAGACTTATTATATCTAGGGTTAGGATTTGTGGAGTTTGTATTTTAAACGACTTGATGCAAGGTTAAGACTAGACTCATTAATAAATTCAAAATATATATCACTCCTTCCATTACAATCATTGCTAGTGTAGTGGTTAAGGTGTTAGGTTAAGAGTCAGAAGGATTCAACTCCTGGGTAAGTATGAAAAAAGATATTAAAAAAAATTCTAATTAGGTAGACAGACAAACAAGAGGAAATACTAGGTAGGTGGAGGCAGAGAGGAAGTGGATGGAAGAAAGAGAGACAAAAGAAGTGATGGAAAAGCCCTTTTAAGAATCTTAGATAATCCAAAATTTTACCTAGGTTGGAAATTATGAACTAGGTTAAAAATTTTAACTCGGGTCAAAAAAAACATCACCTAGATTGAAATTTTTTTTTTTTTACCTGTAACGTACACTAAAACCAGGAAGTTACTTGAAAACCGTAGGCGAGAAATCAGCTATCAACTCTAATAATGCATAATGCGCCCCAAATAAATTGTAATCCTAGCACATCGCCTTGCATGTATTGGAAAAAAAAAAGAGGTAAAATAATTACACATAGTGACATGTATAGGACAAATCAATGAAAGATATGCTATTTAGTCAAAGTGCTTATTGTCATATGCACAGATAAAATAAGCTTCCCTGTACAATGAAAATCTTCCTTTGCTGCCCACTTTGAATGCAGGGAGGATAGTAAAAAGTAAACATAAATTAAGTTGAAAATACAATAATTCTAATGTACACTCAACAATATATAATGTACATTTATTATACATATGGGCCACTTTTCCCAGGAAATAAAAACATGTATTCTATTCCCTTCTAGTGGGTTTATTGATGGCATGCAATATTGTTATCATATCGGTTACGGTATCTTCCATGTATTACGCCACTCTCCCCAATGGAGAATGAGCGTGCAATATTGTTATAAAATTGCACGTTGTCAAGACAACACGACGTCACACGTCAGAGCTCATGCGAAGATCCAATGACAAAACTTTGCTGCTGCACATGCATACAATTTCTATGTCGGCCAGGAGAGAGAGAAGACGGGGTTAATTCAGTGCTCGGTTTAAGCACTAAATAAATCAACTGAAAACTGAAACTAAAGATGTGCTGAACACCCGAAAGGCTACCGACACTTCATCATATATTCTTCACGCATATTTACAAGAGAAAAACACATCAACGGGCATCGAAAAACTGGAAAAGAGACACATCAGAGACGTAAAACTTCTGCGCTAGCAAGTGACTGTGACAGTTTGTACACAAACATGGCTGCAAGGTTTGCTTCATTAAAAGCTGAACAACCGAAAGGCTACCAAAACTTCACTGGATATTCTTCACGCATATTTACAAGAGAAAAACTGGAAAAGAGACATGTCAGAGATGTAAAACTTCCACACTCACGAGTGACTGTGACAGTTTGTTCACAAACATGGCTGTGAGGTTCGCTCCATTAAAAGCGAATTGAATTACATTCAACCAGAATCAGCATTCAGTACTGGTAAGTTATTCTCCCCACCCCCATAATTTTTTTGTAAATCTATAATTGTTCCATTGAATGTGTATATAATAATAATAATAATAATAATAATAATAATAATAATAAGTGTAATAATAATAATAATAATAATAATAATAATGGCTGTTTTTTTCATGGTATATCAGATATATTCCATTCAGCTAGCATGACATTGAAGGAGTCGAAGACGAGTTCAATATCATGCTAGCTGAATGGAATATATTTGATATACCACTCAAAGTCAGCCAATATTTAAATATATGATCCAGTGCACGCGCACGCGCACAGACACACACACACGAGTCTAATATGACATGTAAAGACCAATGTACAATTTACTGTGCAAATTTTATGTCCAGTGCAATATTGTTTGGTGTGTGTGCAAATCTTAGTTTACTGTGCAAGTTCTATGTAGAGTGTGATTATATTTGATGTGGAGTGTGTGTGTGTGTGTGTGTGTGTGTGTGTGTGTGTATATATGTATATATATAAAAGTGGGTTGGGGCAGTAGGTCAGAACTGTTGAGTCTGATTGCCTGAGAATAGAACCTGTCCTTCAGTCCAGAGGTCCTACATTTCATACTTCTGTACCTCCTGCCAGATGGCATGAGTATTAAATGATTGTGCGGTGGGTGGGTGGAGTCTTTGAGGATGCTGCTAGCTCTTCTGTGGACTCTTCGGTGATAGATGTCCTGCAGAGATGGTAACGGTGCCCTAATGATCTTCTCTGCAGTCTTTACCACTCTCTGCTAGTATTTGTGGTCCTTGGCGGTACTATTCCCATACCACACTGTGATACAGCTGGTCAAGATACTCTCTATGATGCAACTGTAGAGGCTGTAGGGAATCCTCTATGACATTGCCATATTTCCTTAGTCTCCTTGGAAAGTACAGCTGCTGTTGTGTTTTCTTGACCAGCTGGGTGGTGTTACACATCCAGGTGAGGTCATCACTAATGAGGACGCCCAAGAATTTAAAACTCCTGACCCTCTCCACCTCAGATTCACAGATTATTGGTGGTTAATGAGGTGTCCTCTCCCTCCTCCTGTCCACTATTATTTCCTTAGTCTTGTCCGTCTGTGTTGAGAGACAGATTGTAATTGTCACATCATGTCACCAGACTTGCCACTTCTCTCCTATATGTTGTATTTACTGGACCTTATATCTTCAAATAATGTTTAGAAATCAATTATACTATGATCATGGGAAATGTTCATAGTAATGGGAAGGCAAATCCAAACAGTAAACATTAGGCAACACAAGGGTGATGGCAGAAAGCCTAAACATGGCTCAGAACTTACACAAACACTGAGATCAGCAATACTTTGCAAAGGTGTATGCAAAGACTAGGAGTTCTTAATATTTCTTAAAATGTATATCCCTCATTTCCTTTTCTTGCTTTCCTTTCATTACTTCTAATCTTCTCCCTCCAAGGAAGTGGAGAAAGAATGCAGCAAAAGGAAACAAATACAGGAGGAATTGAGAACAAATGTGCCAAAAGAGACATCCTTGCTTACTAAAGCATCACTGAAGTAAGTTATTTAATAATTTACTTATTGATGATTAAAATACCAGATATTGATTAAATATTGATTAAAACATTCTCACATGTGTACATCAGATGCTTAAATGTTTGTTTTAACTTAAAAAAGATTCTACTCATTACCTGACTTCTCCATCAGGTGTATTATTTGATGTTCATGCAAGTACTTTATTTGTACCCACTGTTTGTGTAATTTAGATTTTATTTTTTAAATGTGGGATTCTTAGAACATTTATACTGTCAGTTTACTTTACATGTTAAAATAAAACATGACTTCCAAGTAGGAAGTGCCTGTGGATCCAGCCTAATCTCTCCTTGTTCCTTATGACCACGTTTGAAGAAATGGTACTTCCTGAAATATGGCAGACTTCAGACTTTGATCAATTTCCAGGTCACAGGCTGAGGGATTATTTATTTATTTATTTTAATTAATTTTGATTTGTCATATAGTTTGTGACAGGGGAGGAATACAGGGCAAAGCCACAATTACTTTTCAACCCCTTTGATTTTACCTAATCTGCATGTATTTGGACTGTGGGGGAAACCGGAGCATCCGGAGGAAACCCACGCAGACACAGGGAGAACATGCAAACTCCACACAGAAAGACCCCCGTTGGCCATAAATTCAAACCTGGAACCTTCTTGGTGTGAGGCAACAGTGCTAACCACTGCACCACCATGCTGCCATTGTTGACTTGAGGTGTCAAATATACAGAATTATTATACATACGGGCCACTTTTTCCATGGATAAAAACATGTATTCTATTCCCTTCTAGTGGGTTTATTGATGGCATGCAATATTGTTATCATATCGCTTATCTTCCATGTATTACGCCACTCTCCTCAATGGAGAATGAGCGTGCAATATTGTTATAATATTGCACACTGTCAAGACAACATGACGTCACACATCGGAGCTCATGCGAAGATCCAATGACAAAACTTTTCTGCTGCGCATGTGCAGAATCATTTCTTTGTCGGTCGGGAAAAAGAGATGATCTAGTGCTAGGTTTGAGCACTAAATAAATAAACTGAAACTAAAGACGTGCTGAACACCTGAAAGGCTACCAAAACTTCATTATATATTCTTCACGCATATTTACAAGAGAAAAACATATCAACGGACATTGAAAAACTGGAAAAGAGACACGTCGGAGATATAAAACTTTCGCCTGAGTGAGTGACTGTTTGTAAACAAACATGGCCACGAGGTTTGCTTCATTAAAAGCCAAAGATTTTGAGAGAATTTTGGCTGCCAGGTCGCCCCGTTGTGTGTAGTTATCAATGTTGACTTTAAAAGTAACTAATTAAATTACACAGGGAAAATAATAATAATAATGATGATAATAATAATCGGCTTGACTGCGCTAGCATTGGCCTGCGCTAACACTACACCAGCTAGAAGGTAACTGCACTGCCACGCTAACAGCACCGAGTCAAGGGTAAGCTCATGTTGGTCTTCACTAATGCCACTGCTACACCGGCTGGAAGCTAATTGGACTGCCACGCTAACAGCACCCAGTCGCGGGTAAGCTAGCATTGGCCTTCGAGAATGCTGATATGAAGAGAGTGTGTATGTATAATAATAATAATATTGGCTGGGTTTTTTCATGGTCTGTCAGACCAAACGAGTCTTTGACTCGTTCAATATCATGCTAGCTGAGTGGAATATATCTGATAGGCCACTCAAAGCCAACCAATATTATTTAAACATACCAGTACATTAAATACACTAAAACCAGGAAGTTACCTGAAAATGGTAAGCTAGAACTCAGGGGAGGGGGAACTCTGCTGGTGGGGAGGTGTAATGTATTAGGCTTGTGCAATATAGACTTACTTGTGTATGTACACTAATATACATATTTAATATATACACTAATATCTACATAACATTTGCAATCAGCAAATATCTCTATTGTGCTGCATAGTAAATATGTAGAGAGTACAGAATGTTGGTAAACTTGTCATTCCTACCAAAGTGAGAATTTGTTTCAGTCAGTGATGAACACCGACTCTGAGCTTTGGAGCAACACCAAAAGTAATTCCCAATCCACAGGCCATTTGCAATAGCACATCTTAACCAGTAACTTACTGAACCACTGGAAGGAACAGATATGTGTGTGTGTGTGTGTGTGTGTGTGTGTGTGTGTGTGTGTGTGTGTGTGTGTGCACGCGCGGATCCATTAGCAGTTTGTGAAGGAAAATTGTGAATCTGAAAGCACTTCACCTATACAGCACATGTTCTGCCAAGCATCTCAATTGTTATAGCAAAGATGTGTTGGATTAAAAAAAAAAAGTAACAACCACCAGATCAAACACACAACCCAGTAGTGCTGTGTATTTATTTGTTCTTTTTGCTTAGCAACTCAACACTATCGACTGACCAGAGACAGTCTGTCTTTTGTTAACCTGGTCTGAAAAAAACTTGACCATTGATGTAATGATCACAAGCATTGCATATCTGTTCCAGTCCATAATACAAAAAATACGAAAAACACTGATTTACGTAGTTAGGAAGGAATTATTGGGTACAAGCCATAATATTCTAATCAGATGTGAAAAGAACAGAGTAAGATAATGCACTGAGGAATAAACATAGTAATGGTCATATTCTGGTAGTGGCACAGAAACTAGAAGTCTTGCGAAATATCAATGATATAACAATAAATTGCAACGTTCATATCAGTTATAAGGAAGCAAAACATATACTTCAAACTACTGTGGGAATAAATTGCTTCAGTTAGCTACAAGTCAGAAAGTAGAGACTTTGTGCAGCTTCACATTAAGCCTTTTATATTAGTGCGTTAAGAACAGCAAACAAGACCGTCAATGATGACATAGATCATTCTGGCCCTGTGTAGTCCAGAAGGAACAATCTAAAGTGGGCCACCTTGTGCAGTTCTATTCTCAACCATCCATCCATCCATTATCTCTAGCCGCTTTATCCTGTTCTACAGGGTCGCAGGCAAGCTGGAGCCTATCCCAGCTGACTATGGGCGAGAGGTGGGGTACACCCTGGACAAGTCGCCAGGTCATCACAGGGCTGACACACAGACACAGACAACCATTCACACTCACATTCACACCTACGGTCAATTTAGAGTCACCAATTAGCCTAACCTGCATGTCTTTGGACTGTGGGGGAAACCAGAGCACCCGGAGGAAACCCATGTGGACACAGGGAGAACATGCAAACTCCACACAGAAAGGCCCTCGTCAGCCACTGGGCTCAAACCCAGGACTTTCTTGCTGTGAGGCAACAGTGCTAACCACTACACCACCGTGCCGCCCCCTATTCTCAACCAGTCCAGCTCAAATATTTACTAGAAAGAATCCAAAACAGCGAAGAACTGACTGAGAAGAAGCGATTTTTGTTGAACTACTCATTAAGGCTTAATTAGTCCATAACTTCATTAATAATTGTAATGAAGCAAATCTGGGTAGAAGTTATATGCACCCTAGGTACTCCTACCTTCCTGCCAGAAAGAATCAAAATTAGTGAAGAATTGAGGGAGAAAAAGCGATTTGTGTGGAAACTGTTCATTAGGGCTTAATTACTCCATATCTTCATTATTAATTGCAATTATGCAAATTTGGGTAGAATCTTTGCATATGCACCCCAGGCAGACCTACCTTTCTGCCAAAAAGAATAAAAATCGGTGAAGAATTGAGAGAGAAGAAGCGATTTTCGTGAAATGTGGACGACGCCGGACGGATGCCGGACAACACAGGATGGCATAAGCTCATCACCTGTCAGCCAGATGAACTAACAAGGCTTCATCAATTAGAATAGGAGCAGAAAACAAGAACAACAAATGTTTGGTATTGGATTCTGATCAGAAAGGGTTTTCAGACTTTACTGACCTTTTTATGAGACCAAGTTTCTTGCTTCCCATAAATAAATGCAAGCAAATTGTTATAAATCTGCATCATCACTGTATATGATCACAACGTTTATTAATTTAATGAGATTTTCAATCATTCACAGTGTCTGGATTTTAACTGAAGCCAGAGCACCTGCTGCTGCAGTAGGACGAAAGCTGAAATACTTGGGGTCTTGGGGTCATGACCCTAAGGTTGAAAACCTATGGGTTAGAATCAAGCAGAAATCACGACACCAGAGAATGATCAGTGACGCACTACGGGTAGTGTAGTGATCTGCCCCTACACGCCAGCCAGATCCCTGGTCACCTGGCCCCTCCTCCTCCTCCTCCCTGCTCCTACCCAGCCCACTCAAGACTGCTGTCTGTCCTGGTTCCTTGTTGATGGAATGACCTTCCCATCGAGGTCAGAACTGCCGACTCCCTGACCACCTTAAAGCGCAGATTGAAGGCTCACTTCTTCAGGCTACTAGTCTGGCTAATGCGACTTCAAAGCTCTGCGAGCATTTGGTCTGGCAAAGATATTAAGCCCAACCGTTTCCCAAAGTGCGTGGTTGACCCGCCTCCCTGAAATGCCTCAGTTTGCTACTGGTCGAAGCCAGAAAAGGCTGTGACGAAGCTTAAACCAATCACATCACTCTTTCCTCTGACGTATGTGACGCGACGGGGCTAACTGGTAGATTAAACTCTTACCGAAGCCGGTCGGGAGCAAGGCGAAAACGTCCTTCCTTTCAATAAATACTTCCAGGGCTGCTCTTTGCTCTGTTTTCAATGAGAACTTGCTCCATGTTCGTAATGTTTCTAGTGAATGAAGCGCTTCCGGCATAGATTCTGTAAACAATCTATGGCTTCCGGTCGCAGTTCTACTACGTCACTGCCTTGAACACGCCTCTACCCAGGGCCATTGGAGATGCTCAAAGTTGATTGGCTCCCGATTTTTCGGGAGCTTGGAAGAGCTGTAGATAGCTTGCCTGGCCAGACTAAGCTCGCAACAGGCCCTCGTGTTGCGTCACGCTTAGGATGGGCGGGCCCAGGCTATCAGGCTACACCTCTCCCCTGCTTCCCTGCCTACTGTGTAATTGCATATCAGTTTAGACCAACCCAGGGTGTGTACTGTCTAGCCTGGGGTTATCCGTCCTAGAAGTTCAGCACTCCGTGTACCCGACTTCTACACTCATTGTACGTCGCTCTGGATAAAAGCGTTTGCTAAGTGGCATGTAATGTCACGTAATGTAATGGGTATTTTTGATTTGATCATCCAATTTCAAACCCTTCACCATCAACACAAAGCACAAATGCAGTCACAGACAACAAGTATGCACTGCAAAGGTACAGGTCCTGCATTAGCAATCCAGCTAGCTTCCATACACTTTGCTCTAGCCATAGCATATGTTTCAGCCATGGACCATTGGTTCACTGTTTAATGGCTTTGTTCATAGCTCCGTTTCCTAATGGTGACCCATGCAAACAACATAGCTTGAGTTGTTTGCTGTGGAAAATAAATGACCTCACTTCACTCATTAATCAAAGCATGCACAGAACACGTTTTATGCTGTGATTAATTCCATGAACGAGAAAATGTATTACACATGTAGATGTTTATCACACCTCAGTGGACGTTCATAAATCCATCTGCTCTGTTCGTAACAACCACACAAACCTTTGCATAAAGAATTGCCGTATATTGTAAACAACTTCCCTTTAAAAAAGTGATTTTATGGCTATGTGAGTACAATCCATTGCCCAAATTACACTTGGAAAATCTGCAGTGACGTGAAAATTTCTCATTATTGTTTCCTTTGGATGTACTGGTGCCACATTTGGAAATATAAGGTTTTGTAATGTTAGGAATATGAAAGCATGTATGATATATAATTATTCAGCTTTTTGGAAAATGCCAGATTCCTCCCCCATTTCTCATTGAAATGTGACTTCTTCTTCCTTGTCCAGCACTATTACCAGGTCAGGTTCCACGTGGGCGGCACGGTAGTGTAGTGGTTAGCGCTGTCGCCTCACAGCAAGAAGGTCTGGGTTCGAGCCCAGTGGCCGGCGAGGGCCTTTCTGTGCGGAGTTTGCATGTTGTCCGCGTGGGTTTCCTCCGGGTGCTCCGGTTTCCCCCACAGTCCAAAGACATGCAGGTTAGGTTAACTGGTGACTCTAAATTGACCGTAGGTGTGAATGTGAGTGTGAATGGTTGTCTGTGTCTATGTGTCAGCCCTGTGATGACCTGGCGACTTGTCCAGGGTGTACCCCGCCTTTCGCCCATAGTCAGCTGGGATATGCTCCAGCTTGCCTGCGACCCTGTAGAACAGGATAAAGCGGCTACAGATAATGAGATGAGATGAGATGAGGTTCCATGTGGACCCTACTGATCCACGTCATATTAATTGAAGCAACCCTCCCATTTCTGGGCTTGGGAAACAACCATTCACACTTATGGGCAATTTAGAGCCACCAATTAGCCTAACCTGCATGTCTTTGGACTGTGGGAGGAAACCAAAGCACCCGGAGTAAACCCACACAGACACAGGAAGAAAACACAAGCTCCACACAGAAAGGCCCCCATCAGCCATTGGGCTCGAACCTAGAACCTTCTTGCCGTGAGGCGACCGTGCTAATCACTACTCCACCATGCCATCCGCTCACCGAAATGTGACTATAGGCTAAAAAACACATAATAGATAGTATTTGAAAGGCTTGGGACATGTTTTGCTTTTTTATTTGTTTGTACCTCCTCCACAGTGCACGCTGCAGTCCTCCCAGCTGCTGTGCGTCCACAAGTAGAGGTGCTCGGGTTCTCTGGGCATCTCTGCGCTGCTCTCCTGAGACTGGTTCAGAGACACTGTGTACTCATAATGGATCCCGTATGTCTGATCATGGAACAGGAGAACCTAGGATGAGGATCAGAGGAAGAGGAATCCGAAATTAATTCAATGCACCAAAAGATTGACAAAGTGAGTACAATGGGAAAAACAGGAAATGCTGACATCTGGAAATGTATATCATTAAACAACTGTAAGTTGCCCGCCTAAAAATAGACACAGGAACACATGATGGATTTTAATAACAATTACATAAGAGTTTTTTTTTTTCCTGCCCTAGTGGAATAATGTAATGTCTTGCTGTCTGCATGGTTCAGGAGGTGCATAACTAACACACTCCAGTTAGTCTAGAATACAGCAGCCAGAGTTCTTACAAGAACAAGAAAATTCTATATTATCCACATTATACTGGCCCTCTGTAAAATGTTGCATTGATTTTAAAATGCCGTCGAGGAGGAGACTGTGGAGTCTCCAGGCCAAAACCAGCAGGCTCAAGAACAGTTTCTTTCACCCGGAAGTCAGGAGGCTCAACTCCCTCCCTGTTCTGCCCCTCCTCCCCCTCTGCCCCCTGCCACAGATTCTGCTCGCACACCCCCCTTCAGCATCTGACATGTCATCCTCACAGTTTCCCCCCCCCAACACACACACACACACACACACACACACACACACACACACACATACATCTCATCGTTCATTAACACACTGAACTCAGGGACTGCACATCTCACTTTACCTCGCTCATTTGCACTATTCCGCACTACCTCATCTTAACAGCTGCTAGTTTGTTTATACTGCTTATTTCATGTTTCATGTTTACCTGCTATACCTCAAGTCACGGGCGCAGATAGAGGGTGGGACGGGTGGGATTCGTCCCACCCAGATTTAAATTCACCTCGTTCGGTCCCCCCCCACTTATAGGGAGGAAAAAATGTCTATGCTGTTTTTCTTTGCATAAGGCAAACCTCACGGAAAAATCAAAAGACTAATTACCATTCGGTTTATTGAGGTGCACAGCAGTACATACATACAGTGGTGCTTGAAAGTTTGTGAACCCCTTAGAATTTTCTATATTTCTGCATAAATATGACATAAAACATCATCAGATTTTCACACAAGTCATAAAAGTAGATAAAGAGAACCCAGTTAAACTAATGAGACAAAAATATTATACTTGGTCATTTATTTATTGAGGAAAATAATCCAATATTACATATCTGTG
Source organism: Neoarius graeffei (assembly GCF_027579695.1). Classification (NCBI taxonomy): domain Eukaryota; kingdom Metazoa; phylum Chordata; class Actinopteri; order Siluriformes; family Ariidae; genus Neoarius; species Neoarius graeffei. The sequence continues at coordinate 27,708,258 of NC_083583.1, read as the reverse complement.
AGTGGCAAAAGTATGTGAACCTCTCGGATTAACAATTAATTTGAAGGTGAAATTAGAGTCAGGTGTTTTCAATCAATGGGATGACAATCAGGTGTGAGTGGGCACCCTGTTTTATTTAAAGAACAGGGATCTATCAAAGTCTGATCTTCACAACACATGTTTGTGGAAGTGTATCATAGCACGAACAAAGGAGATTTCTGAGGACCTCAGAAAAAGCGTTGTTGATGCTCATCAGGCTGGAAAAGGTTACAAAACCATCTCTAAAGAGTTTGGACTCCACCAATCCACAGTCAGACAGATTGTGTACAAATGGAGGAAATTCACGACCATTGTTACCCTCCCCAGGAGTGGTCGACCAACAAAGATCACTCCAAGAGCAAGGCGTGTAATAGTTGGCGAGGTCACAAAGGGCCCCAGGGTAACTTCTAAGCAACTGAAGGCCTCTTTCACATTGGCTAATGTTAATGTTCATGAGTCCACCATCAGGAGAACACTGAACAACAATGGTGTACATGGCAGGGTTGCAAGGTGAAAGTCACTGCTCTCCAAAAAGAACATTGCTGCTTGTCTGCAGTTTACTAAAGATCACGTGGACAAGCCAGAAGGCTATTGGAAAAATGTTTTGTGGACGGATGAGACCAAAATAGAACTTTTTGGTTTAAATGAGAAGTGTTATGTTTGGAGAAAGGAAAACACTGTATTCCAGCATAAGAACCTTATCCCATCTGTGAAACATGGTGGTGGTAGTATCATGGTTTGGGCCTGTTTTGCTGCATCTGGGCCAGGACGGCTTGCCATCATTGATGAAACAATGAATTCTGAATTATACCAGCGAATTCTAAAGGAAAATGTCAGGACATCTGTCCATGAACTGAATCTCAAGAGAAGGTGGGTCATGCAACAAGACAATGACCCTAAGCACACAAGTCATTCTACCAAAGAATGGTTAAAGAAAAATAAAGTTAATGTTTTGGAATGGCCAAGTCAAAGTCCTGACCTTAATCCAATCGAAATGTTGTGGAAGGACCTAAAGCGAGCAGTTCATGTGAGGAAACCCACAAACATCCCAGAGTTGAAGCTGTTCTGTACGGAGGAATGGGCTAAAATTCCTCCAAGCCGGTGTGCAGGACTGATCAACAGTTACCGGAAACGTTTAGTTGCAGTTATTGCTGCACAAGGGGGTCACACCAGATACTGAAAGTAAAGGTTCACATACTTTTGCCACTCATAGATATGTAATATTGGATTATTTTCCTCAGTAAATAAATAACCAAGTATAATATTTTTGTCTCATTTGTTTAATTGGGTTGTCTTTATCTACTTTTAGGACTTGTGTGAAATTCTGATGATGTTTAAGGTTATATTTATGCAGAAATATAGAAAACTCTAAAGGGTTCACAAACTTTCAAGCACCACTGTAGTTGCAACAAATCACATAAAACAAAACAAAGACTGATATTCGGTTGGTTGAGCTGCGCAGACTGCACAGGTTGCAAGCTCGAGCTTGGTTGCTATGGTTACCCACAACAAGTTTGACAGGCATATCGGGGACAGCTCCTAGTTCAGGACCCCAACACGGCATGATGAAGGGTGCCAAACCGAAAAGGCAGAAAACGATTGCATCGTTTTTTTCAAAAAACGACTGTAAGTAAACTGTGCCTTACTTTATCATATCACCTTGCAATTTTTTGATAGTCTGTTCAAAGTAATGTCGTAGTGAAAGTAAAATCATACGGAGTAGAGATGCCTTTCTGGTAGCCTCCTTCTTTCGGTGGCAGCCTGTAGATACAGTGCTCAGAAGGCAGTTTTAATGTTTAATCTGGCGTTCCCTGCCATAATTTCAGCGAGCATATTGTTTCATAAGGAAACTTTGCGAAGAGTTGTTGACTGACTGCCGCTCACGCAACACATAGGCATAGTTAGAAAGTCAGGATGCACTGGTTTACACTTTACACACACACACGTAGCCCAGCCTCTCGCTATGTTTAACAGTTGGAACTTAGCGGTTTTAAAACTAGTTTTGCAATTTCTGTGCGTGATGATAATGTGTAAACTTTGGATTTCCATAGGCTATGTTAAAATGTTATCATTGTCCTGGCTTGCAGGTAGTTCCTGGTGATGGCAGTGAGGGAGGTGAAATAAGTGATCCACACGAGGGTAGTAGTAGTGCACTAGGCTTGCAACTGCAAGAGGCAGAAGGAAGAGAGAGAGAAGAAGGGGGGTCAGAAGAAGGAGAGAGAGAAGAAGGGTCAGAAGAAGGATGGACAGGAGACGAGAAAGCAAGGGCAGAGACAGCTGGAGGAAAGGGAGAGGAGGTTGACGTGTCATATACAAAACCAAATCAACCTGACCCCAAATCTGTTCAAAAGCAGGTGATGAAGCACCGTACACTGTCATTCCAAAAAGTATGGTATGAAAAGTATCCCTGGCTGCATGTCAGTCCTGGTATTGATGGTGTTCTGTGTTTTCATTGCTCTAAATACTATAGAAGTGGAAAACCAGCACAAGCCAAGAGCATAATACATAGTACAGTTTCAAAACCACTGCAGATGCTGCACAGACCTTAAAAGCAATGCCTGTTGAAGTTCATGCCCTTTTTGAGCAAGTTGAAACACTTCTCAGATTGTTAATGGTAGTGCCCGCATCATCTGCAGAGGCAGAACGAAGTTTCAGTGGCTTGCGGAGGCTTAAAACACGGTTGCGGTCCACCATGACCCAAAAAAGGCTGAATGGAGTGGCAGTGTGCCACATCCACCAAGAGAGGCTGGACAATCTGAATAGGAGAGACATCGCCCAACAATATATTCAGGGCAAGGATCGGAAGAGAGAGGTTTTTGGATCCTTCACATAATCTGTTTCTGCATTTGAGGCCATTTATTGAAAACTCATGTAGACTACTTATTTACAATTTTATTCATGTATATATTAGGGCTGTAACGATATGCGTATCGAAATCGAAATCGCAATACGCAGAGCCACGATCCGTATCGCGATACAAGAAGGCAGAATCGCGGTAAACCCTTTCAAACTTCTCAGCCCAAAAACAGAGGCACTTCCAAACTTCAATTTATGAATACTTTACTTTTTATTTAAATTACATTTTAAACTTACTTAAATTACTTTTATTTTTTTTTTTATATCTATTAGTAAGTCGTTTTTTCGCCGACCTGCGACAATCTTCTGCGAGTCACGCAACGTCCACACTCGCCACTGGCAGAGCATTCATTTCTTTTAAGCGGTCGCCGTTCTGGTTGCGACGCGGGAAGCGAATCTGTAAACAAGCAGCTCATTGGCTGGCTAGATGTGCCACAAGCCAATCACAATCACTTGACCGGAAAGGCATGCAGTGTTGCCAGATTGGGCGGGTTTAGGTGCTTTTTGGCTGGTTTTGAACATATTTTGGGGTGGAAAACGTTAGCAATATCTGGCAACACTGAAGGCATGTCTGCTTGGGCGGAAGCCTTCTGCGGCAGTTACATTTTGACACGCGAGCAATGTTTCACCATAAAAATTCCGTAATTTCCATCTGTTTTCCGCGATCACAGAAAATCATTGGCCCTATGAGAGTGAGACAGTGAGAGAGCCACCCCCCGATTTGGAAAAATGACTTTTTCAGAACCGAAAAAAACAGAGCTTCCGGCTCAACAGTATTATTTTGAGAAATAAAACAATCTTTGGATATACATTTGTTCATTTTTGCATACATATTACTCATTCTCTGCAGTGGTCTGAATTTTTTGTTATTAAATAGTTAATGTAAGTAAGTAAATGTTAATAAGTCAAATTTACTACTTTAAAAAAACATTTTAAAAAAATCGTGGGCGTATCGAATCGTGGGTCAAAAATCGCGATACGAATCGAATCGTGAGTTGGGTGTATCGTTACAGCCCTAGTATATATATAGGCTATGCTGTTTATGTGTTTGTAAGGCACATCAAGTAAGAAGTGACTTTTAATTACATTTTGTGTTTTTTTTTTTTTTACGCCCTGCTCTTTCTGTTTTCTTAAAGAATCAGTGTGCTGAAAGTCAGTTAATGTTTAAATAAAACAGTTTTTGCATACGGCATATGGCATGCTTGGGGAGTGATTGGAATCAGTATCAGAATCAATAAGCTTTATTTCTTTCAATTATGGGTAATTAAGTTTGACAGTCCAAGTCTCAATACATAGGATACACAGACCTAGATGCTATAGATAAATACAAAGGGTAGACAAAACAGTCAACAGTCATCCAGAACACACACACACACATATTCAACCCACATGACATCCTGTCGTGTCAGTGGTAAATAGCACATGAGAGCACCAGACATCACAGGTGTGCTCTATTCCTACTCTTTATTTATTAGTAGGCCTAAGCTAACGGTTGCAGGGATGAAGGAGTGATGTTTTTTTTGTCTTAGCTGAGTAATGTCGCCGCCCTGAGGGCATCAGAGTATATTCCTCGCACAACACATGTTGGGGGTGGGGTTGGGGTTGGTTTGCTGGCAGCTTTGTCCCCCCCCAGTTCAAAAAAACGTATCTGCGCCCCTGCCTCAAGTGCCCTTGACTGTTTGGTTATTTGAACCAGTTTATGTGTGTGTGTGTGTGTGTGTGTGTGTGTGTGTGTGTGTGTGTGTGTGTGTGTATATATATATATATATATGAGTGTTTAGTCTACGTCTAGTTCATATCTAGAGTGTTTATACTGTTTATATTGTCTGAGTGTTTAGTCTATGTGTAGTTCTTATCTAGTGTTTACACTGTTTATATTGTCTGAGTGTTTAGTCTGTCTTGTTCTTATCTAGTGTTTATACTGTTTATTTATACTGTTTATATTGTTTGAGTGTTTAGCCTATGTCTAGTTCCTATCTAGAGTGTTTATACTGTTTATATTGGTTTTTTTTTCAATTATTCTATTTTTATTTATTGCATTGCCTGTTTGCAATAAATTAAAGGCTGTATGTCGAGCATGTATAGCACATTTGACAATAAAGTTGACTTGACTTGACTAAAATACTAAAAGACTGGACTACTTCATTTGGCTCCTGAGAGGTCTGCCTCTGCAACTGATACAGAATGCAGCTGCACAACTTATTCTCTACCTTCCCAGGTACACCATTCTTTGTTTGCACGTGACGTCATAGCTAATTATGCATGAGGCTTTGAACCAGAAGTGGGCCATGTTGGAGGAGATACACAAACTCACGCAGCGCACATTTGCTATAGAAGATATGCTCAAGCGGTTGTTATGTTCAAGAATTCCTTTTGTTTCTTCGCTATGCCGACTCTTTGTGCTGTAATTAGATGCGGGCACAACTCTATTTGAGACAAGGGGACTTATACGTTCTTTAGAATTCCAGCAATTATAAATAATCAAGGAGAAAAAACAAGAGAGTTGTCCATGGAGCATAGACGTCACTGGCTGTCCAACATAAACTGGGCTGATCTAAGGGATGAGAAAGCAAAAACCACACGAGTCTGCAGTGAACATTTTATCAATAGTAAGTGCTATGAACTAGTTATTAATGAAAGATTCCAATATATAAGAAATATTGGATCATTTAATAGCCTGGTCGTACAAAAACTCGCCGCGATCATTGAGAGTGTGAGCCGACAATCAAAGGCTGCGACGATTATTTCATTTTAAAAGGAGCTGTATATAATTTTTGATGCTGCTGCTTTTATTTTGCTTTTTCTTCCCATTAGGGAAACCAGCTGATCTCTACAATTTTACAGATCCAGACTGGGATCCAACACAAAATATGAGTCACAACAACATCAAAGATGGTCCTAAAGTGGTAGCTCGAAATGCTAGGCTTACAGAGTGCAGAAAGAAACGTAAAATTATTGAAGAATCTTCCCAAACGATCACAGAGTCAATCGAACAAGATTCAGGCCAATCCACTACCTCAAATACTGCAGCCTCCTCGCCCGGTGAGTGCTCTTTTATAACTAAATGTTATACAGTGTGTTAGATACCTACTGTATATTCTGAAGCAATCAAAATGACTGTTTTTAACCATTTGATGCACAAGCTAAGCAAACCCAGCTTAAATAAAAACTCAGCCGGGTCACTTTTGACCCAGGTTGTGCATCAAAGGGTTAAAACAGATTTGAGAAAAGATTACAAGATTCTAAATGTAACTCCTCTTTACCTTCCAGTCTGTACTCTCACCACTGTACTGTATATCTTACCATTCTACATATATATTGTATATCCTCCAACATGGCAGTGGTCAATGATGTAAGCAGTTTTGATCACGTGGTTGCAAACGAAGAATTGCTACGCACCCTCCACTAGCTTCCTGTAACTGCCCATATCAGATTTAAAAGACTAATGTTTGCCTAAAAAGCCAAAAGTGGTTCATCGCCCACAGAAATTCAAGCACTTATCACACCCCGAACTGCACCATGCTCCATCTGATCCTCTCGTACTGCTAGACTGGACCTTCCATCTCTCAGGGTACGAGGAAGGTGTGCATCAAGGTTCTTCTCTATTCTTGCACGTGGGTGGGAGAATGATCTTCCCTTGATATCTGAACAGCTGAGTCACTGGCTGCCTTCAAAACTGACCTACATCTTCATGGAGTACTTAAATTTGGACTTTGTTATTCAACAAATAAATCACTGTATACGATCCCAAAGTTTTCAACTAAGTTAAATGTAATGACCTATGAAGGTTTACAGTTCAGCAGAGATGCTTATCCAGAGCAACGTACAACAAGTTCAACCTAATCTGCATGTCTTTGCAGTCGGAGGAAGCCCATGTAGACACAAGGAGGACATATAAACTCCACACAGAAAGGCCCCTGTCGGCCATGAGGTTCAAACCTGGAACCTTCTTGCTGTGAGGAGATGGTGCTAACCACTGTACCACCGTGCCTTGACTGAATTAATCTCACCCTATAGTATCTGAGTAAACTTTTGCTCTATTAGAATAGATACTTTATTGTCCCCATAGGGAAATTATTTCTCAGTGAGTAAACATGTCGGTCTCCAGCACAACCGTACAAGCAGGGTAAAACACATAAAACACTTCGACCATTCAACACATATGCACCAGTCATATCACAGTGTTAGTATTGCATTTAATCCAGAAAAAGGCTAAAATTTGACCAAAGACTAGAAAAACTATAGATTAAAGACAGGTTTTGACATCAACATTCCCGTAACGAACACATAGCATCAGTCCATACCCCGGTAATGCAAAGAGGCCTTCAGAATATTGGGGAAATAAATACAATAAATACATATAAGGGCGGCACGGTGGTGTAGTGGTTAGCACTGTCGCCTCACAGCAAGAAGGTCCGGGTTCGAGCCCCGTGGCTGGCGAGGGCCTTTCTGTGCGGAGTTTGCATGTTCTCCCTGTGTCCGCGTGGGTTTCCTCCGGGTGCTCCGGTTTCCCCCACAGTCCAAAGACATGCAGGTTAGGTTAACTGGTGACTCTAAATTGACCGTAGGTGTGAATGTGAGTGTGAATGGTTGTCTGTGTCTATGTGTCAGCCCTGTGATGACCTGGCGACTTGTCCAGGGTGTACCCCGCCTTTCGCCCACAGTCAGCTGGGATAAGCTCCAGCTTGCCTGCGACCCTGTAGAAGGATAAAGCGGCTACAGATAATGAGATAAGATGAGAAATACATATAAGATGTTCTCATAAAAGAAGAAGGAACTGAAGGGTTGTCACTATTCAGACCCGCTGAACAGAGACCCAGAGAGAAATTAAAGCCTACCGTTACCTTTCAGGTGCTTATTTAAGTAGTTAATCACTTGTGGAATAAATGACCGTTTTGTCCTATTTCTTGAAAGGGCTGGGTAGCGATTCCTACTGCCTGAGGGTAACAGTTCAAAAGCAATAGAAAGTGCCTATTATTCGACAGTGCCTATTATAATCCACCATGCCTGCTTCAAACAAAAGGTGGAGGTACATTCTGTACTCAGAATACTGAACTTTACAGCAGGGGACAAAACATTCCCCGAGAACCCCCTCCAGCTTCTGAGTTCAGTCTCTGTTAATGTAAGGTGACCAGATTTCTGAGAAGAAAACCGGGGACATTTTCGGTTTGGCGGTGAAAATATCATTAGAACAACTGACGTTTTCATCTTTGCAATAAAAAGGGGGACATTTCTGATTTTCATGTATTTTGATCATGCATTGCATAAAAAGTGGGATTTTCCACACTGTAGGCCGATTCTACAAGGTTAACATTAATTAAAGGCAATGTGAAAATCTCTGGTATGGGTACGTAGTTTAGATTTATAGACTCTTAAATTGTAGGCTAGCTGAAAAAGATGTTTTAGACCCATGAAAGTAAATTTATTAAATTAATAATTACCATATATGCCACTAGTAGGGCGGCACGGTGGTGTAGTGGTTAGCGCTGTCGCCTCACAGCAAGAAGGTCCGGGTTTGAGCCCCGTGGCCGGTGAGGGCCTTTCTGTGCAGAGTTTGCATGTTCTCCCCGTGTCCGTGTGGGTTTCCTCCGGGTGCTCCGGTTTCCCCCACAGTCCAAAGACATGCAGGTTAGGCTAACTGGTGACTCTAAATTGACCGTAGGTGTGAATGTGAGTGTGAATGGTTGTCTGTGTCTATGTGTCAGCCCTGTGATGACCTGGCGACTTGTCCAGGGTGTACCCCGCCTTTCGCCCGTAGTCAGCTGGGATAGGCTCCAGCTCACCTGCGACCCTGTAGAAGGATAAAGCGGCTAGAGATAATGAGATGAGATGCCACTAGTAATGGACAATGTATTTAAAAAATATACAAAACACACAACACAATGTAAATAAAAAGTTTACTTCAATTCAAGCAACTCCAAGGTAGGGTAACATATTATTATTATTATTATTATTATTATTGAGGATACAAATGATTCCCGATCTCCCATTGCCTAAATTGTAGCCATAGCTGAATTGACAATCTCGCCTATGTGAGTAGCCTTAATCAAAATATGTAGTTCGCTACGTCTTAAAGTGATCCACAAAACAATATGTGAGGTGTCTGCTGAAATCTGGTAGATGTTTCGGTCTGCTTTTTTTTCGGGTCGGTCAGTCATGATTAAAAATGGGGAATTTCCGGAGACAGCTCCAGCCAGGGACAGGCCACCGAAAACAGGGACTGTCCCCGGAAAACGGGGATGTCTGGTCACCCTGTGTTAAATGTTCCAGTCTCAGACCCAGTCTTAAATTTTAAGTCTAGGTTAGTTTTATTATTATTAGTTTGGTTAGTTTATTATTAGTTTAGTTAAGCATCCATCCACTACTGTTCAACTTTACTTTTCTACAACTATACTTTCATGATTTATAATCCCATTAACCTATTTTATACCATCACCCAGAAGAGGATGAGTTCCCTTCTGAGTCTGGCTCCTCCCAAAGTTTCTTTCTCATATCATCTCAGGTATTTATTTCAGACTACACTTGCCTCTAGTTTGCTCATTAGATATTTATATCTGCATCCTGACTTCTATAAGGCTGCTTTGTGGCAATATCTATTGTTAAAGGAACTGTGCAAATAACATTTAATTTAGCTGATCACAAATTAAGACCTTATTCAAGGGACCTCTGGCGACCTTGAGATCTAAATTCACAACCTACTTTTCTTGAGTATAGAATCTTAGCCAAATGGCCCACTCCCCATTCATTCTTTTTAAGTGTGAAAAAAAAAGATGCTAAGATTTCTTGAGATGGCAAATACATATTCAGCTCTGTTCTAATATACTCATTTAGTAAATATACACTCAACGGCCACTTTAATAGGAACTTGTTCTTGATTCTAAGATTCCTGTTCTTGGCTGGCAGGAGTGGAACCCAATGTGGTCTTCTGCTCTTGCATGCTAAGATGCTTTTCTGCTCACCACAGTTGTAAAGAGTTGCTATGAGTTGCTATATCCTTCCTGGCAGCTCGAACCAAAGTGTCCATTTTCCTCTGACCTCTCTTCTCAACAAGGCGTTTGTTTCCACCCACAGAACTGCCACTCACTCAACTCAATGTTTTTTGTACCATTCTGTGTAAACTCTAGAGACTGTTGTGTGTGAAAACCCCAGGAGATCAGCAGTTTCTGAAACACCCAAATCAGTCCATCTGGCTGAAACCAACACCCATGCCGCAGTGAAAGTCACACTTTGAGATCACAATAATTTTTCCCATTCTGATGTTTGACGTGAACATTAACTGAAGCTCTTGATTCGTATCTGCATGATTTTATGCATTGTGCTGCTGTCAAGGGATTGGCTGATTAGATAACTGCATAAAATAGCAGGTGGCTAGTGAGTGTATGACTAAAAAAAAAAATCCACACAGAATGAACTGATATGTTTAGAGCACAAAACCATCAGAGAATTTTCTCTTTAAATAGTCTCTACTTTGCTTGAATTTAATATAAAAAGACACCAGTTCATCAATGGACAGACTCGGAGGAGTAAACAGACTCCAATAGGCTGTGACTGAACAGCTCAACACAGACTGGCCAAGTCATTGCCACGAGGAAGAGTGGAAGTGCACTCATCCATTCTCTGTAATCACGTCAAAGTAATGGCACTAGACTCTGGCTGGCGGCGAGCAACACAAGCAAGAGTGATAATCTCCTCTTCAATCTGAGGGGAGTGTTTTCACTGCCAGTGGTCTGCACTGACGAGGCTAATGGTTTGTGAACACAGGGGCCAGTTGTGAGATCTTTGAACATGGCTCTTTATTTCCTTGTGTTCCTCCTGTTTAAAGTCCACTAAAACAAAGATCTAGACAATTATTTCATCCATAACCGTTTATCCTGTACAGGGTCGCAGGCAAGCTGGAACCTATCCCAGCTGACTATGGGCGAGAGGTGGGGTACACCCTGGACAAGTCGCCAGATCATCGCAGGGCTGACACAGAGACAAACAGCCATTCACACTCACATCTACGGTCAATTTAGAGCCACCAATTAACCTAACCTGCATGCCTTTGGACTGTGGGGGAAAACAGAGCACCCGGAGGAAACCCACGCAGAGACGACATGCAAACTCCACACAGAAAGGCCCCTGTTGGGCGCTGGGCTCAAACCCAGAACCTCCTTGCTGTGAGGTGACAGTGCTAACCACTACACCACCGTGCCGCCCTTGTACATTTATTTACGTTTATTACATTTGTGCAATATAGTAAAGGTGTAAACACATTAATAAATATAAATAGAACATTTAAGAAAATGTGGAATCAGGAAAAACAAAAACATCCAGAGTTAAAACATGGAAAATCAATGCATGTGATCTTTGGGAATTTAGTTCATTTGACTAAAATTAGCACAATATTTTACCAAAATAAAAATAATGGGTGCCCATGCTGGCGGCACGGTGGTGTAATGGTTCGCACTGTCACCTCACAGCAAAAAGGTTCTGGGTTTGAGCCCAGTGGCCGGCAAGGGCCTTTCTGTGTGGAGTTTGCATGTTCTCCCCTTGTCTGTGTGGGTTTCCTCCGGGTGCTCTGGTTTCCCCCACAGTCCAAAGACATGCAGGTTAGGCTAATTGGTGGCTCTAAATTGACCGTAGGTGTGAATGTGAGTGTGAATGGTTGTTTGTCTCTATGTTTCAGACCTGCGATAACCTGGTGACTTGTCCAGGGTGTACCCCACCTCTCGTCCATTGTCAGCTAGGATAGGCTCCAGCTTGCCTGCAACCCTGCACAGAATAAGCAGCTATGGATAATGGATGGATAGATGTATGGGCATCCATGCCAGTTCATCACAGAGCACTATGCATATCCATTCACTCCTCGGTGCATTTTAGCACAGCTAATTCACCTACTGACATGTTTTTGTGAGATAGAACAAGTGAACAGAGAGGAAACCCACAGGGACAGGGGAAGGATGTGCTATGAGCTATGCCACTGTGCTGAAATGTCAGTCAGAAACTCAATCCCCAGGTCTCAAAATTACAGCATTTACATTTATATCACTTCGCAGATGCCCTTTGTCCAGAGCATATATCTTTAATAAACAACCATTCACACCTACAGTCAATTTAGAGTCACCAATTAGACTAACCTGCATGTCTTTGGGGGAAACCAGAACACCTGGAGGAAACCCATGCAGACACGGCGAGAACATGCAAACTCCACATAGAAAGGCCCTCATCGGCCACTGGGCTTGAACCCAGGACCTTCTTGCTGTGAGGCGACAGTGCTAACCACTACACCACCATGCCGCTGTTCAAGTAAAAATCACTAAACACATATTTTTCATAATGTATGAGGAGTTGTTGGCAGGTGCTGATTAGTAATAACTATGTGAAGCTAAAACTGTGCTGTGTAAGTGCATGACACATTTACATTTAAAAGGCAACACCTACAGCGCCGAAGTGGATCATGTCAACCCATTCATTTCAGGTTAGAGCAACCTGCACCGGAGCTCCTCTGTGAGCCACTTAATCTCCTCTGCTATTTTGCTAAAATATTCCAAAGAGGGTCGAAAACCCTTGAACCATTTGAAGTTCAGCGTGACCTGAGGGAGTTGTATGGAGTCTGGCATCCACTAAAGCCTACATGACTTCTTTATTATGCTAAATATGGCACTTCATGAGGTTCCTTCAGGCTTTTCTGGCTTGCTTGACTATAGGGTGTAGTGTAGATTGTATCTTCATTGTTCTTAATGAGCTTTAAGGCAAAATTTAACTGAATCCAGGTGTAAAGATGATCATTTTTCATCTCACAAAAATGTAAAGGGATTAGTAACTTATAATTCGATGATATCATCGTATCTGACACAGAAGAAAAGAAAAGCTGATCCACTGTCAACATTTATGGTCCACATCTACCAAAACAAGGGTTACTTGGTAATATTGTGCTTTTCCTGTAATTCAGTGTGTTTATTCTGGATGGACAATTTTACAAATATATAGTGGTCCATTTTTCTCATGGACCCAACACAAGCCTTTTGTTTCATGGAAAACTAGTCTACCGTGCTTGATAATAAAGCCTAAAAAGATTTACATGCTTACAAAAAAGCAACCAACCAAAGCAAACTCCATTTCATAAAACCTTGAAACCCTACAAACTACAATCATAAATGAACAGAACTTGACATTAAAAGCAGCTTCTCTGAATACAGTGGGTAAACAAATGTGTTAAAGAAGGTTGGCCAGATTAAAAAGAAGAGTTAGTTGTTCCCCTGGGCTGTAGAGTAAAGCCTAATTTATTTACCATGAGGTGGAGAGGAGTCTTAGTGGGCCCCTTGGCAGACATCTTTTCCCACAATCCTCTGCGAACATAGCGAACGGTGGTGCCGGCGAGCTCAAACTCCCCCGGCAGCTCAATTTTCCAGTCGCTGTTTATGGATCTCTTGCTTGAGTCTTTCAACGCTGAAATGGTCAACAGGGAATATGGGTTAACTGCACGCACTCATGTGGCTCGTATAAAACGTTACAGCTGCAATATTAGAAAACTGATGCTCAACTATAAGGCTTCATTATGCTAGGCACTGCATTCATAGTTAAATAAAATTGCTCAATGTTACGGATGAAGTACAGGTCTTGATCTAGTCCAAAAAAAACCCTTCTTTTTTAACTAGTAGTATTTTCTCTCCGAAACACATGTTCCAAATTATGGACACCCCTAAAGCATATCTAAAATAAATGGTGCCGATGTAAAATCCCATTGTCATCCATTGCCACAGGAAACACCAAAGACCGTTTAATACAAAAGTCACACGAGCTTGTTGATTTGCACAGGTAAGGCAATGGATATGAAAATATATACCGTAAGCAGTTCAAATATCTTTGAGCAGAACTACACCCATAATAAACATCTCTGGAGCAGTGAAAATTTGCCAGGACGCAGCTCCTCAATCTCATCAAGCATCAGTAGGGCTACTTGAACTGGTCACGGATTGTCCTCCCATGAAACCAAAATCAATTTTGGTCATGCATACCATTTGCATATGTGATTACTGATGAGTGAATACAAAGAAAAACACCTGATAGTCAATGTAATCACTAGGCATGTAACAATATATCATGAGATGATGAATCGCAATACAAATTGATGAAGATTTGAATTGATGAAATAAAAAAAATGAATCACAATTATTAACAGGATGTGTAATCGCTTATTTTTTACTAGCTGTAATTGCATTGTTTAGATGCTAGAGAATGCAATAATGTACAATAGCAGGAACGTGTGTGACTTCACCTTAGGCCGAAGTAACACAGCTCTAATGCTGCAAAAACACACAAAAAACAGATCTAAAATGAGAAAGAGCTGTTGTGTGATTGACTGTACAGATAGTACAGCTTTTTACAAAGCAAAAGAAAAGAGAAGAAAATGGCGGTAATAAAAATATTCGGAAAAGTTTATTAAGAAAATGCATATTTGCTATTAGCTTTTTCATTTTTAAGAAAGGAATTTTTAGTTAATAGGTTAATATTTAGTTAATAGGTTAATATTTTACTCAAACCTTTACAAATATGGGTAAATAATTATTGTTGGTGATTAGGAAAATGAAGCAAAAGTTTTTTTTTTAATTTAACAAAAGGAATATTTAAGGTGATAAATAATAGGAAAATAAATGTTGCATCTTTTTTGGTCATAAAATATTCTTCATTTAATTTTGTTCAATAAATATTGTTGGAAAATCAAATTGCGAATCCAATATCATGAATTAAATCAAACTGTGAATTGGGTGAATCGTTACATGCTTCATGGTAGTTTTGCAGCTGATTAGCACAAGACCCCCTCTTGTGAAGAACGATGATATTATATGCCAAAATTTGGTTTCCTCTAACAGGAGGTTAAAGCTAGGCCAAAGATGAAGCTTTCAACAAAATAAAGACCCAAAATACATATCCAAATCGAAACAAACATTTGTGAGAACAAACATTTAGTGTTTGTTCTCAGTGTCAGTTAGTGTCAGTGACTAACTCTCCAGCGTTAATCCCTGTCAAAACCCTGTGTTCTAAATTAAACTGGGCAGTCCACTTGAGCAAACCGAAAAATATAACGGTGCTTGAAATACTGTGTATGGAGGATAGTCCAAGATCCATCTAGACATGTCACTTGTTAGACATTACAAGAAGAGACTCAGTGCTGTTTTTGTCTTGAGGAGAGTTCAGAGTGGCTGCCAATAAATGTGAAAACTATAAAAGTAAACTATTTATGAATATAATCGTGTTGCAATGAAAGGAACCATATGCTTAAGCTCAAAATATAACCCACAGTTTTATATATCAACTTTTATTGCCCCCTTAATAAAACTATGTTTTATTAAGGGGGCAAATACTTATGGAACTGACTATAATATTCAAAGCCATGGCTAAAGAATGCAACCTTGGATTTTCTTAATGGGACTATGTGTTTCAAAGAACTCTAGACCTTTATCAAGTAATATTTTATTTATTAATTGAGAAATGAAACCGAAACATCCGTGGATAGCATAATAGTTCAGCAAGTAGTGTTGCTGCCTCACAGTTCCAAGATTCTCAGTTTGAGCCTGAGCTCAGTCAACTGTTGGAGTTTGTTCTCCCTGAGTCTGTGAGAGTTTCCTCTGGGTTCTCCAGTTTCCTCCCACCTGTATATAATTGGACCAGTTATGCTAAATTCCCTTTGGTGTGAATGTTTGTGCATGGTGTAGTGAAATGGACTGGCGTCCCATCCAAACTGTATTCCCACCTCATGTCTAGTGTTCCCAGGATAGATTATGGACCCATCATGACCAGGATAAAACACTTACTAAAGCTGAATGAATGTAATATATCATCCCAGATATTATTATATTCCCTTTTAACAACCCACAAATTTGTAGATACTATAATTTTCATTCTTTTAGTATGAACTAAATAAAAAAAAATCTGCCCTAGAAATTTATCATCTATACCTCTTTGCACAACTCTGCAGTCATATTGTTAGTGTGTCCCAGTATTCAAGCTATTCAAACCAGCTTTGTTTACTACTGCAATTTATTTTTGCCCAAACACCAAAGTGTGTATGTGTGTGTTATGAAGAACAGATGTTCTACACAAAGGGAGTTGGTGGCTTTCATGTTGCTTCTGGGGCTTTTGGTGTTTTTGGAGTCCAAAATATGCCACTGTGTGTCCTGTTATTAAAGTCAGAACCCATTAAATGAGTGTTTAAACACTAAAACTGAACTAACAAGCGTGTTCAGGTTGCTGATAAGTAACCAAAGAACTATGGTCTTTTTAGGTGTTTCCAGATATAACCCAATCTCCACACTAAATACAGCAAGGCAAAATAGGAATCCCTGTCTGTTTTCATCAACTGAACCAATGCAACAAGATGATCTCATCCAAAATGGACAAACCAAAGTCATAGAGAGACACACACTCACTCAGCTATCATTTATTCCAAACCATCTCTTTCCATCACGTTTTTATTATATATTCTCTTTATCTATATCACAACTTTTCCAGCTTAGGCAAGCCTAAAACACTTAAAATTAAAAAAACAAAAACAAAAAACCTTATTTAGCTGTCAGCTTTTCTTATATGTAAAGGTGAACTGAAATATCACCTCAATTAGTGGGCTTCTACAAACATGCACCTTTAAACCATTTTTATTATTTTTCAAGCTATACCGAAGAAAGGGATGCAGAATATCAGACTCCATGAGATTACATTACATTAATGGTATTTAGCAGACACTCTTATCCAGATCGATGTACAACATACCCAGAGCAGCCTGGGGAGCAGTTGGGGGTTAGGTGCCTTGCTCAAGGGCACTTCCGCCATTCCTGCTGGTCCAGGGAATCAAACCGGTCACCTTTTGGTCCCAAAACTGTTTAGGCCATGGCTTCCCCCTTAGATGCATGATTACTATTGCAAGCTGGGTGTATGTGCAATTAACACAGCCACCATTTGATTGAATAAAATTTAAAGCTTATTTGATGTAATTTAGTGGTCCAATGAGCTTCTTCAATTTGCTTGACAGGCAGAGAGGTTACACCTTCTTCACTTTGTATAATAGAAACAGAAGCCATGCTTTTTCACTCTGTATGATAGGCACAGAGGTCATACCTCCTTCATGTTGTATGACAGACACAGAGGACGCACCTTCCTGTCCAACCAGGGGTGGAACCATATTGGATCACTGCTACTCCCTGTTCAAGAACGTTACAAAGCCACCTCTCTCCTGGCTATTGGTAAAGCTGACCACAGCAATATCTTCCTCTTTCTGAAATATAAACAAAGGCCAAGGCAGCCCTGGTATGGGGGGGGGTCAGACACTGGTTTGCCCAACCTGAGGCCACACTACAGGATGCACGGAGTGACGTGGACTGGAACATGTTCCAGTTGAGCTCTGATGATGTCAACGTGTTTACAGAAGTGGTGACATGCTTCATATCCAAGCTGATAGATGATATAATTTGTGTGGTGACTGTTAAGGTCTTTTTGAACCAGAAACCATCGGTTGCAAAAACAATCTGCAAGGCTGTGAAAGCATGCACCGCTGCCTATAGTGAAGGGCTCAGCTCTGGAGACATGTCACTGTACAAAGTGGCATCCAACAAGCAGTGAAAGTAGCGAAGAAGTGGTACAGGTAGAAGGTGGAAGCTCAACTGTGTGACTGCAACAGCAAATGCATGTGGCAAGGACTTCAGACGATCACAGATTATAGAGGCTGACTCCTGACTGGTGGGAGATTTAAACACCTTCTATGCATACTTTGAGGCAAGCAGCCCAAGCACTAATGTTAGCACTGCTAGCACCATAGCTAGAGCAACTGAAGTGGGCGACCAGACCAGTGAGGACTGCCCACTCTCCGTTTCAGAGGATGACATAAGGAGTGCTCTGAGACAAGTGAACAGCAGGAAAGCAGCTGGCCCAGATGGTATCACTCATCAAAGACTTCATCTGCTCATCTCTGCCCAGCTCATTAGACCCCTTTCAGTTCACTTATCAACCCAACAGGAGTACTGTCAATGCTATCTCCCACGTCCTGTATTCCACCCTCTCCACCTGGATAGCAATAAAGGGAATTATGCACGCCTGCTGTTCATTGATTTCAGTTTGGCATTTAACGCTATAGTCCCCCTCAGAATCATCACCAAGCTCAGGGGCCTGGGGTTGAGCTCCTCACTCTGCTCCTGGGTCTAGAACTTCCTGACTGACAGATCACAGGTGGTGAAAATGGAAAACCATACCTCCAGCACCCAAATCCTCAACACCAGTGCCCCTCAAGGTTGTGTCCTGAGTCCCCTGCAATATTGCCTTTACACCCCATGATTGCATAGCCATACACACAGATTGAAGTGTGGACTTTCAGCTTTACTTCAAAGGGTTTAACAAAAATTTTGCATTAACCATTTAGGGATTACAGCAATTTTTTACATAGTTACCAGACAGTAATGCTTCCAGAGACCACAAGCTGGCCTAATGGTTAGCATGTCTGCCTTTCGATCGGGAGATCGCGAGTTCTACTAGCGGTCGGGTCATACCAAAAACCATCTTAAAAATGGTACTTACTGCCATCTGGCAAGGCACGCTGCAATATAGATGTGAGAGGGGAGTCAAACTCTCGTGGTTACCAGAGGACTAGCTCCCCACTGTAACCCTAGCTGTATAGGTGAGAGGCTGAGGGCTATGGAAATGGAGATTGGCACTGCCCAATGCGCCTTAAGGGCCTGGTTAGTTCTGGGATGGGAGACTATGGTAGTGTAGAGAGGCAAAATTACACAAATTGTGTCAGTGGATGCAACTCTATATATGCTCTATTTAATATTTATACTGATATATAGCTTTGTGTTTGCTATTTGCACAGTTGTCAAATGTAATTTCTCTGCTGTTGTACATGTACAGTGGTGCTTGAAAGTTTGTGAACCCTTTAGAGTTTTCTATATTTTTGCATAAATATGACCTAAAACATCATCAGATTTTCACACAAGTCATAAAAGTAGATAAAGAGAACCCAGTTAAACAAATGATACAAAAATATTATACTTGGTCATTTATTTATTGAGGAAAATGATCCAATATTACATATCTGTGAGTGGCAAAAGTATGTGAACCTCTAGGATTAACAGTTAATTTGAAAATGAAATTAGAGTCAGGTGTTTTCAAATCAATGGGATGACAATCAGGTGTGAGTGGGCACCCTGTTTTATTGAAAGAACAGGGATCTATCAAAGTCTGATCTTCACAACACATGGTTGTGGAAGTGTATCATGGCATGAACAAAGGAGATTCCTGAGGACCTCAGAAAAAGCATTGTTGATGCTCATCAGGCTGGAAAAGGTTACAAAACCATCTCTAAAGAGTTTGGACTCCACCAATCCACAGTCAGACAGATTGTGTACAAATGGAGGAAATTCAAGACCATTGTTCCCCTCCCCAGGAGTGGTTGACCAACAAAGATCACTCCAAGAGCAAGGCATGTAATAGTCGGCAAGGTCACAAAGGACCACAGGGTAACTTGTAAGCAACTGAAGGCCTCTCTCACATTGGTTAATGTTTCTGAGTCCACCATCAGGAGAACACTGAACAACAATGGTGTGCATGGCAGGGTTGCAAGGAGAAAGCCACCGCTCTCCAAAAGTAACATTGCTGCTCATCTGCAGTTTGCTAAAGATCACGTGGACAAGCCAGAAGTCTATTAGAAAAATGTTTTGTGGACAGACGAGACCAAAATAGAACTTTTTGGTTTAAATGAGAAGTGTTATGTTTGGAGAAAGGAAAACACTGCATTCCAGCATAAGAACCTTATCCCATCTGTGAAACATGGTGGTGGTAGTATCATGGTTTGGGCCTGTTTTGCTGCATCTGGGCCAGGACGGCTTGCCATCATTGATGGAACAATGAATTCTGAATTATACCAGCGAATTCTAAAGGAAAATGTCAGGACATCTGTCCATGAACTGAATCTCAAGAGAAGGTGGGTCATGCAGCAAGACAATGACCCTAAGCACACAAGTTGTTCTACCAAAGAATGGTTAAAGAAGAATAAAGTGAATGTTTTGGAATGGCCAAGTCAAAGCCCTGACCTTAATCCAATCGAAATGTTGTGGAAGGACCTGAAGCCAGCAGTTCATGTGAGGAAACCCACCAACATCCCAGAGTTGAAGCTGTTCTGTACAGAGGAATGGGCTAAAATTCATCCAAGTCGGTGTACAGGACTGATCAACAGTTACCATAAATGTTTAGTTGCAGTTATTGCTGCATAAGGGGGTCACACCAGATACTGAAAGCAAAGGTTCACATACTTTTGCCACTCACAGATATGTAATATTGAATCATTTTTCTCAATACATAAATGACCAAGTATAATATTTTTGTCTCATTGTTTAACTGGGTTCTCTTTATCTACCTTTAGGACTTGTGTGAAAATCTGATGATGTTTTAGGTCATATTTATGCAGAAATATAGAAAATTCTAAAGGGTTCACAAACTTTCAAGCACCACTGTAGAATTATACATTTGACAAATCTCTTGAATCGCTTTCATTTTTTTATGACAGGCACATAGGCCACACCTCCTTCACTCTGTATTACAGGCACAGAGGACACACCTACTTTATTGGGACTGACACGAAGCCTGTCATCACTGTGTGTGTCACAGAGAGATGATGAGCAGCAGATCAATGAAGTCATCCATCACAGAGAAACAGTGAAATTCAACGCATCAGCTCTTTCGGCAAGGTTCCCCCCACTCTGAGCCTAAAGGGCAGGATGGGTCTGTCTGGTCTTTATTACAGAGAGACAAGCACTTACCCAGGAAGCTGTGTGATGGCCGGTCCTCCACAACTTTGATTCGCCGTGCTCCTACAGGAATGACGGCCGCCTCAATATAACCTTCAGGTAAAAGAGCGAGAGAGAAAGCAGGAGAGCAGATTTCAGAACATGATGTATTAGGGTCCAAAAGTCCACTACCAAAAATGGTATTCTTTTCAACACTTAAGAAACACTAAAACTGAAAAACTGAAAGCTGCAGGGATGATAATGATAAGGCATGGAGGACTAACAACACAATATTACATGTTACGTGTTAAGAGATGATGACAATCAACACTGTGTGTTAGAAGGCTTATGTGCTACCATTATTAAAAAAAAAAAACATTTGAGAACAGTATATTATTCAAATAAATTTCAATTTCAAGTATTAGCTAGTAAAATTTTCCTTAGATTTTTAAGTATTGATAGTGGACTTGGAATTTGGACCCTACTAAAAATTGTGTGGGTTAAGGTGAAGTTGAGGTGATAGTATGCATCCACATGTGTACAGATGTTAAGCAATAATGTAATGTAACGCAATGTCATTTCCAGGCCAATCGGAGCCAACCATCTCTTACAGTCTCTATGCTAACTACTGTGCAAACACAAGGATGCAGGAAATGAAACAAGTCAGATTCTGGCTAAAGCAAGTGTTAAGCAGGCTGGTTTTATTGATTTGGCATCAGTGCATCTCTGCTTTTCTCTAATCCTTCCCTCACAAAGCAACAGGTGAAGTTTAATTTCCTGTCATGACAAGTGTCGTTGAGCTTAGTTTTGACATAATAACACCAAATTCAAATTAATTACTTGTACCAGTCCAATGGCAAAGGCAACAAAGCAACAAGTGAAGTTTAATTTCCTGCCATGACAAGTGTCGTTGAGCTTAGTCTTGACATAACACCAAATCCAAATTAATTACTTGTACCAGTCCAATGGCAAAGGTTTCCTGATGTTTCCTTCTCCAATTCAGCATTTAGATCCCATTTGTAGAACTATGGTTTAAAACTTTCCCTCATTATATGCCAAATGCAACACAGAAATATGGATAAACTATACAGCAGCCTGTGTGGGTTTTGTCTACATATTAGAAAAAATATATTTTTTAAAAATCTGGAAAGGCTAGTGCCATATGTGACAACATTAGCAAGCTCTAAACTCCCACAGAAGGTAAAGTGACACTTGTAGTGTGAAAGATCAGATTAGGATCCTAATAAGAGCATGATGAGATGGGAAGCTCCGATTTATACCAGAAAGTCTCTCTCTCCCTCTCTCTCTTTCACACACACACACACACACACACACACACACACACACACACACACACACACACACACACACTCTCCTTCACCTAACATGACCGTGCCACAATATGTTTGGGCAGTAATGATAAAACAAAGCCAGAATATTATCACTCTTCTCTTAAAAGGAATCTGCACAGGCTTATTTAAGAAATCGTGAAAAGAAAATATGGAGGGCGAATGTCCTCTAAGAAATGACTACTCCTCTTTGGATTGGGTGTAATTGCCATAGGAAGAGCTTTCTTTCACAAAGCTGATGGGGTTATTCCAATCTGACCTTGTGGCAAAAGGGAGACTGAAGCTACTAAATACCAAGACAAAGATACATTACACTCTTCGTCTGTTCTCCAAAGGGTCAGTGTAGAAAGCAGGAATTAAGTGACCCTATTAGATCAAAAAGAGGTGAAGATTGTGAGATCAAATCCCAGAGAATGAATTTTAGGCCATTTTAAGTATGTAGTTTTACACTGGAGATATGAGGCTTGTCTTATGTCATGCTATTGCTTTTCCAGAAATACATGCTGAAATCTTCATACGCTTCAGTCAGCATCGTTACATACCAAACTTCCTGCAAATATTGCATTTCCATCACCCTTTGCACTACATCACTCTGATGCCATTACATGTTGCACAAGATATATTTGCACACTACTTCTATATTTATTCGAGACATATGCTTTTACCCATTTTTTAAAAATAAATTTTCATTTAATACTGTAGGCAACAGCTTAATGGGAAACTGCACACAATCTCATGTGCAATAAATAAAGTTAGTCATGTTTTATGAAGCTACATAACCTTTTTATATTTTTTTTATAAATATACATTTTTTGAAAATAGCAAAGCTTAACTGGGACTGGATTTTTCCAATTATGGTAAGACAAAGCCTCCTAAACTAAGGATATAGAATTGTACCAAAAAGCTCTAAATTATGCCTATGATAATTCCACATTTAACTTAAATTTGTAATTATGTAAACAGGAACTAGCCCAGCTATTTTACAAAGTGCTTCGTTACTTATCTTAAAGGTAGACTGCCTTTCAGATTTTTCAAGTGTAGGTCATAAAAAGAATTTTCCCTGACACCCAATTATTTTTGTTTAGTGGACCGAAAGCTACTGAATTTGAATCACAAACTTCCAATTTTATTACTTTTTTTTAATAGAACAATTAATGAATTTAGGGCCACATGGCCCTAAATTCTCTGCTATTTTTGCTTGTTTCTACATGACCCAATTCAAGATACTACTGTACATCATGCATCACATGGTGGGCTTTCCCCGTTCACGCAAGGCATTGTGGGATACAAATTTAAAACAGGAGATAAAAATGGAGGACGTGAGTGGGCGAATGAAACGTGAAAGACTGACTACAGTAACAGAAAGCGAGAAGAAAAGACTTTATGTTGCGAAGGAAAGGAAACACAGGACCAAACTAATATAAATATCAGCGGTCAGCGAGCACCTCGGTGTGATCAGCTGTTCGTTTAGCGACAGAATGATGTAACTGCCAGTGCACGGTCAAGGTAAACCTGCGCGTGCGCACACAGACTTCCTCTGTCTGCTTGACTGCACGAAACGAGCGATTTCATGCACATTATTTGCTCAGGAATCCCCTCAAATTAAATAACTTCCCAGCCACAGAATGGCCTGATATTTTGTGAGATATTACAGAAATAAACATATATCACAATGACCAAATTTCAGAGGGAACTAAATTTCACTAAGTTTATGAAATTGAAAGGCAGTCTTGCTTTAACAATATACTGTAGCTTAAAGCACCTGTATGAAGATGTGGGCATGTATTTAGAGAAATGATTTTGGGAAAGACCTCCATGATTTTGTTAACTACATAAGCCATTATAGCTCCAGTGCAAAAATAAGAACAAAATGCATCCACTGGTTGATCCACTACATTAATGCAAATAAAAAACTGTATTTTTTTTCCAAAACATTCAGTACAAATAAAATGATGTTGTGTAATGATTTTTATTAATGAGCTTCTCTGCTGGTTCGGATTGTGGCATGGGTTATATATGGGCCTGATTATTTCCTGAATGAATGCTGTTATGTTAACTAAACCTGCTACTGTGCACATCCCAAGCGACTTTGTTTCTCATTACTGCTCCAGACAAGCCAAAATGTGTTCACACCACAGTTGATCAAAAGCATGCACTTACTGCTATGTTACCCACCACAAAACGCTTTTCTTTGGAAAAATAAAAAATAAAAATCCATTACCTGAGAGTTTATCGAGCCCTTTACACCATGTTACCCAAACACACATACACACATAAACCCACCTACCTGAAGAGCAACATCACCATCCATCCCGACAGCCTGAGAGAGTTTTAAAGGTAGCAAACTTTCTGATCGGTCTCTCAGAACAGTTTGAGCTGATCACTTTTCTCCAATTAATACATTTTATATTGGAAAAAGTGACTAACCTCATTGAGTTTAAAGTCACCCCAAACCTGATATGAAGACCAAATTGTTTGATGGTTTCTTACATAATATCATTAGATAGCATTTTGTATTGCACTTGCATATTAGATCATCATCAGCATTTTTCAAACAAAATAATAATTGCCTTTCATGTGTTAAGCTATTTTTTTTTCAGCTAAAAGATATTCAGCCTTCGTCAAGTCAATTTCAATCATTAAAACATTTTTGTAATGTTTCCGGTGACTTTAAGGGTTAATTAATGATGAAATAAAAATGATGAAATGAATACAGAAGAATAAAATTTGCTTTTAAGGAGGAAGTGCTTAATATCCCAGACCCTTTGACTCAACACCAAAATTACTGGGTTAAGTTACCATAGGCATGTGCTGATATTATCAAATATCACAGTAACAATATCTGTTTATGACATTTCACTTAGCTGAATCCTAAAATGAGCAAAGTCTATTTATATAAAGTCTAAAGTAGAATCAAAGTCTATGTTCATGTCTATATACAGTATAGTTTACTTTGAAAGTACAGTCAGTAACTCAACTACCAGACACTATCAGTCAAAAAATTTGGACACGCCTGCTCATAGAAGGGTTTTCTTCATCTTTTTTTTTTTTAATTGCTTCAATAATAACTAGAAGGGCACTCGGTACAGTGCACACATCCGCCAAGCCAAATATTCACATTTGCATCAAAATCTAATCAATTTTTCCTCAGCCCATGACTCACCTTTCTTCAAAATTTCATCAAAATCTTTTCAGATTTTGATGAAATTTTGAGCGGCACGCTAGATGCCTGGTTTTCAAAAAGGCCTCAAAAGAAAAGACAAACAAACAGAGGCGAAAACAATCTCCTCCAACAAAGTTGGTAGAAATAATAAGGAAGATGTTCAAATTCAATATTCTATCATTAATATTCAAATATATTCAATCAAACCTTTGCCTGATAATAGATATGACTAGTTTTGTACTCGCATTTTAAAGTAATCTCAAGAGTAAACTAACAAAATTTAAATTTACTCACAATTTTTTGTGCCAATTTAATCCTAAACTAATAATGGAACTAATACACGGATAGTATATCAAGTTAAGTCAAGCCAAGTCAAAGTCTCTCCCATGCCAGGATCTGGTCTTCCCATGCAGTCTCCTGTCCCAATACTACCCAGGTGTTTGAGGCACATGGGTGCGGCACCAATTTTCATTTCTACAGCCCTCAGCCTCTCATACAACTAGGGTTACAGCGGGCGGGCCGGTCCTTTGGTTACCACAAGAGTTTGATTCCCTACTCACACTTGTATTGCAGTGTGCCTTGCTAGAAGGTACCATTTTTATGATGATCTTTGGTATGACCTGACCGCGAGTAGAACTCACAATCTCCCGGTCAAGAAGTGGACATGCTAACCACTAATCCAGTTTGCGGTAGTATATAAATTAATAAGTTTTAAATATATTTTCATCATGGTGAGACATATTTACTTGACCACATTTACTTAGGATTAATTTCCTCTAACAGCAGCTTTGATAATAGTTCCAGCTACAAGGTTCATATTACTGCATTTATTCTAATATGTTATCTTTTCTATAATAACAAATATTCAGGGACATAAACATTTAAACAGGTTAAAAACTGTATGGAGTAGTTGATATAGTGAAGTTTTCTGAGAAGATATTGAACATTTTTGTAAAAAAAAAAAAACTGGACACAATAAATCAGAGGTCTCAAAAGTAGCCGGTTGGCGGCGGCAAATCACTGTCTGTAGGAGGATTTGCCGCCATCTATTTTTCACTGAGTAACAAAAACTATTTTTGTTTACATATCTGTACAAAACTGAGCAACATGTTACATGAAACTAAGTTTTATTCAACTAAGTAATGACCAAATACTAACACGTCCGTAGGAAACAGAGGCAGCCATTATGCTGCCGTGTGCTGTAACTAAGCTGTAATCTGATTGGCTGACAAGGTGTTGACAATTTTTCGTGGACTGTGATTGAGCCGCGCTACCACATGGCTAGAAATGGCGACTAAGAAGCGGAGTGGCACGCTAGATGCCTGGTTTTCAAAAAGGCCTCAAACCACAGGTAAGTCTGTAATTTTAGCCATCGCTATGATTACCGAGTGAAATACGTCTGTGTATGGGTCCATGTATAAATGCTGGTTGGCTAAATATTAAATTATAAATATTGATCGCTACTCAATTATTGTATACAGCCTGCTTTGGGGCAAGCCCGTCCACTTGGCATGCTTGGCGCACTGACATTGTTTACATTTTGACTTGTGACGGAATGCAACGTATCCTTGTAGGGGAGTCACATATCGAGACTTGACATCTGTCATGCAGTTAATGTTAACGGTAATCATTAAAATTATAAATATATACGAGTTTATACGTATCTGTTTTTGTACAGTTGCTGTTGCAAGAACCATCATTCATTGCCAGATGAATATAGATTTACTTATTATAAGTTATATAGTGCAATGCCAAATGAAAATACTGTGATAAATTAATTAATATATTTTTTCAAAAATATCTGAAAAATCTTTTTTGAACTCTGAAAACCTCCTTAATATAAAGGGGATATCACATGCTTATATATATATATATATATATATATATATATATATATATATATATATATTTATACACACAGTGGGGCAAAAAAGTATTTAGTCAGCCACCAATTGTGCAAGTTCTCCCACTTAAAAAGATGAGAGAGGCCTGTAATTTTCATCATAGATACACTTCAACTATGAGAGACAGAATGGGGGGAAAGAATCCAGGAAATCACATTGTAGGATTTTTAATGAATTAATTGGTAAATTCCTCAGTAAAATAAGTATTTGGTCACCTACAAACAAGCAAGATTTCTGGCTCTCACAGACCTGTAACAACTTCTTTAAGAAGCTCCTCTGTCCTCCACTCGTTACCTGTATTAATGGCACCTGTTTGAACTCATTATCAGTATAAAAGACACCTGTCCACAACCTCAAACAGTCACACTCCAAACTCCACTATGGCCAAGACCAAAGAGCTGTCAAAGGACACCAGAAACAAAATTGTAGACCTGCACCAGGTTGGGAAGACTGAATCTGCAATAGGTAAGCAGCTTGGTGTGAAGAAATCAACTGTGGGAGCAATTATTAGAAAATGGAAGACATACAAGACCACTGATAATCTCCCTCGATCTGGGGCTCCACGCAAGATCTCACCCCGTGGGGTCAAAATGATCACAAGAACGGTGAGCAAAAATCCCAGAACCACACGGGGGGACCTAGTGAACGACCTGCAGAGAGCTGGGACCAAAGTAACAAAGGCTACCATCAGTAACACACTACGCCGCCAGGGACTCAAATCCTGCAGTGCCAAACGTGTCCCCCTGCTTAAGCCAGTACATGTCCAGGCCCGTCTGAAGTTTTCTAGAGAGCATTTGGATGATCCAGAAGAGGATTGGGAGAATGTCATATGGTCAGATGAAACCAAAATAGAACTTTTTGGTAAAAACTCAACTTGTCGTGTTTGGAGGAGAAAGAATGCTGAGTTGCATCCAAAGAACACCATACCTACTGTGAAGCATGGGGGTGGAAACATCATGCTTTGGGGCTGTTTTTCTGCAAAGGGACCAGGACGACTGATCCGTGTAAAGGAAAGAATGGATGGGGCCATGTATCGTGAGATTTTGAGTGAAAACCTCATTCCATCAGCAAGGGCATTGAAGATGAAACGTGGCTGGGTCTTTCAGCATGACAATGATCCCAAACACACCACCCGGGCAACGGAGGAGTGGCTTCGTAAGAAGCATTTCAAGGTCCTGGAGTGGCCTAGCTAGTCTCCAGATCTCAACCCCATAGAAAATCTTTGGAGGGAGTTGAAAGTCCATGTTGCCCAGCGACAGCCCCAAAACATCACTGCTCTAGAGGAGATCTGCATGGAGGAATGGGCCAAAATACCAGCAACAGTGTGTGAAAACCTTGTGAAGACTTACAGAAAACGTTTGACCTCTGTCATTGCCAGCAAAGGGTATATAACAAAGTATTGAGATGAACTTTTGTTATTGACCAAATACTTATTTTCCACCATAATTTGCAAATAAATTCTTTAAAAATCAGACAATGTGATTTTCTGGATTTTTTTTTCTCATTTTGTCTCTCATAGTTGAGGTATACCTATGATGAAAATTACAGCCCTCTCTCTTCTTTTTAAGTGGGAGAACTTGCACAATTGGTGACTGACTAAATACTTTTTTGCCCCACTGTGTGTGTGTGTGCGCGCGTGTGTGTATATATATATATATATATATAAAATTTGAATTCATCTGAAGTGAATAGACTTGTGCAAAAGACAATAGAGCGGTTCTTTTCAAAGAAAAGCAGGATAAAGGGGAAGCCAGAACATGTAAACAACCTGAATCAAGTTCAGTACCTGATATCACTAGCTTTAGGATTAGATCAATACTCAGCTTGTTCAGAAATTGAATAATGAATCAAAAAGAAATTTGACTGTACAAAACATATTTTTGATGTTTACAAAATCAAGTTATTGTAACTGTGTGGCAGTGGGGGCATGGTCAAGCGTCGGTCTGTGAATGGAGGGCGGAGTCAGGGAAGGTAAGTGGTAGGATCACTGCACCTGATGGGAATTAACCTGTTTGTGTGTCTTCCCCAGTGACTGCGCCCTTTAAAAGGAGAGAGAGAGCAGAGAAAGGGAGCTCTCTCCCCAACCAGAACACTTGTGTGTGAGCGTGTGACTGGGAGAGTGTGAAAGTCAAAGCTGAAAAGCTAAAATAAAGGAGTTTGATGAGAACTCAGTTCTGGCCTGCCGTGCTTCTGTGCTCCACCCACCTGCTCTGATTTTACAGTGGTGCCAAAACCCGGGATCAGAGTGCAGAAGGGAACAGCCCCATGGAGTCCTCCCCCTTCACGGACCAGGTCCATGCCCTCGCCACAGCCCAACAGAGCCAGAACCAGGTGCTGATCGCCCTTCAGAAGGAGCAGGAACAACGGTTTGAAGCCCTGGCGCTGGCGCAGCAGGAAGATCGCTAGGCATTCCGGCACCTGTTCGCGTCGGCGGGGTCCACCACCGCCGCAGACCCTCCCCACCTCACCCTAATGAAGATGGGTCCACATGATGACCCCGAGGCCTTCCTCGCTCTTTTTGAGCAGGCAGAAGAGGCGTGGGGTTGGCTGGTGGAACAGCGTGTGGGGCACCCCCTCCCCCTGCTAACGGGCGAGGCGCAGCTGGCCGCGCCGCAGCTCCCCACTGACAGCCGGCTGGTCTACGCAGGCCTCTGCAGGGCCGTCCTCCAATGTGTGGGTCGCACCCCGGAACCGCAATGGCAGCGCTTCCGTGCGCTGCGCCTGGAGGAGGTTGGCCGGCCGTTTGCGTTTGGCCAGCAACTCCAGGACGCCTGCTGGCGGGGCTGAGGGCCGACAACTGCGACACCGAGGGAAGCGTCGACCTGGTGGCGCTGGAAGAATTCATCACCCGACTTCCGGTCCAGTGCCATCACCCGGCGTCGCTGGATCAAGCGATCGAACTGGCGGAAGACCATATGGCGGCCGTTACGATGGCAGGACAGCTTGTCTCCTCTTCTCTCCTCTCTTCTCTCTCTCTGCTCCCCGTCCTCACCCCATTCCAGCCGGCTCCACCCCAGCTGGCCCGCCGCACCCGCGGTGCCCTACCGTTTCTTACTTCCTTGTCTGTGCCTTCTCCTCCTCAGGTGAGTGATGTCCGGAACACCGGTGCAGAGGGAGAGCCCGGGCCGGTATGCTGGCACTGCGGGGAACCAGGGCACCTCCAGCATCATTGCTTGGCGATGGAGGTGGGCGTGGTGGTCCGGATCCCCGACGTGCCAGGGACCGCCCTCGATCAGGCCGGAGCATATCGCATACTAGGGAGTATCCAATGGGATACGTATCAGGCTTTGGTGGACTCCGGCTGTAATCAGACCTCAATCCACCAAAGCCTGGTGCAAGACGAGGCATTGGGGAGAGCACAATTGGTGAAGGTGTTGTGTGTGCATGGGGATGTTCACAACTACCCTTTAGTGTCAGTCCACATTCTATTTCGAGGGGAAACATTTAGAGTAAAGGCGGCGGCTAATCCTCGCCTTATCCACTCGATAATTCTGGGGACTGATTGGCCAGGATTTAGGGAGTTAATGACGCATTTAGTGAAGAGTGGGGCCTGCCATAGTTTTGCGAGGGGAAGTCCCGGAGTGGCATTGGCAGGAGCGGCTGTCACAGAGCCGTCTACGTCATCACCGCGTCAGAGTGAGGAGCAGCCTGCTTCTCCTCCCTCTCTCGGGGATTCCCTTGCGGATTTCCCGTTAGAGCAGTCGCGAGATGAGACTCTGCAGCATGCGTTTGACCAAGTGAGAGTAATCGATGGTCAAACTCTCCAGCCAAACGCCACACTGTCCTTCCCCTATTTTTCCATCATTAAAGATAGATTATACCAAGTGACGCAGGACACTCAGACTAAGGAACCAATAACCCAGCTTTTGATCCCAAAGAGCCGCTGGGAATTTATATTCCAGGCAGCTCACTTTAATCCCATGGCTGGACACTTGGGGCAGGATAAGACACTAGCCCGAATAATGGCCCGGTTCCATTGGCCAGGGATTCACGGCGATGTCCATAGGTGGTGTACGGCTTGTCGCGAATGCCAGTTAGTAAATCCAGTGGCCATTCCAAAAGCGCCTTTGCGCCCTCTGCTGTTAATCCAGACCCCGTTCAAAAGAATTGGGATGGATCTCGTTGGGCCATTAGATCGGTCAGCACGAGGATATCGCTTTATTTTAGTTCTGGTGGACTATGCAACGTGATATCCGGAAGCAGTGCCTCTTCGCAATATCTCAGCAGATAGTATTGCAGAAGCGCTCTTCCGCGTCATTTCCCGAGTCAGAATCCCCAAAGAGATTCTGACTGATCAAGGCACTACATTTATGTCATGGACACTGCGCGAACTGTATGGGTTACTGGGAATTAAGCCTATCTGCACCAGTGTTTATCACCCACAAATGGATGGCTTAGTCAAACGGTTTAATCGCACCCTCAAAAATATAATTAGAAAATTTGTAAGTGAAGACGCACGTAACTGGGATAAATGGCTCAAGCCCCTGTTATTTGCAGTGGGAGAGGTCCCGCAAGCCTCCACGGGGTTCTCCCTGTTCGAATTATTATACAGGCATAAGCCGGGTGGCATTTTGGATGTGCTACGGAAAAATTGGGAGGAGGGACCTTCAACCAGTAAAAACGAAATCCAATACGTTATCGACCTGCGCGCCAAACCCCACACACTCGCGCACCTAACCCAGGAGAATTTGCGGCAGGCCCAAGAACGTCAAGTCCATCTGTACATCAGGGGCACGCACCTTAGGGAGTTCACACCAGGAGATAAAGTACTCGTGTTGTTGCCCATGTCGAGCTCCAAATTGATAGCCATGTGGCAAGGACCCTTTGAGGTCACACGGCGAGTCGGGGATGTCGACTATGAGGTGAGGGGAATGGACAGGGGTGGGGCGTTACAGATTTACCACCTCAATCTGCTAAAACGTTGGAACGAGAAGGTCCCCGTGGCGTTGGTGTCGGTGGTTCTGGAGAAGGCGGAGCTGGGGCCGGAGGTTTAAAAGGGAAAATTGAGATCGCCCACTGCTCCGGTTCCCTGTGGAGACCACCTCTCCCCGACTAAGCTCACGGAGGCTGCCCAGTTGCAGACAGAATTTTCTGATGTGTTCTCGCCCCTGCCTGGCTGCACCCACCTCATAGAACACCACATTGAGACGCCCCCGGTGGTAGTAGCGCGCAGCCGCCCTTACCGATTGCCCAAACACAAAAAATAGGTGGTTCAGGAAGAACTCGAGGCCATGCTCGAAATGGGCATCGTCGAGGAGTCCCACAGTGACTGGAGCAGCCCCGTGGTCTTGGTTCCCAAGGCCGACGGGTCGGTCCAGTTCTGTGTGGACTATAGAAAAGTCAACACGGTGTCTAAATTTGACTGGCTGCGGCACCTAGAACACCTAAGGGCCGTCCTTAGGTCACTGAGGCGAGCGGGTCTCACAGCCAACCCAAAGAAGTGTGCGACTGAGCGGGTGGAAGTACGGTATCTGGGTTTCCATTTGGGCAATGGGTACGTGCGTCCCCAAATTAATAAGACCGCAGCGATTGCGGCCTGCCCGAGGCCCAAGACCAAAAAGGGGGCGAGACAGTTCCTGGGGCTGGCTGGCTACTATCGTAGATTTATACCTAATTATTCGGACGTCACCAGCCCGCTGACTGATCTCACTAAAAAGGGAGCACCAGATCCGGTCCAGTGGACGGAGCAATGCCAGCAGGCTTTCTCTGAGGTAAAGGCTGCACTGTGTGGGGGGCCACTGTTACACTCCCCTGACTTTTCTCTCCCCTTTATGTTGCAGACGGACATGTCGGACAGAGGGCTGGGGGCTGTTCTGTCCCAGGAGGTGGAGGGGCGTGAGGGCAGGTACAGCACGATAGAGAAGGAATGCCTCGCCATCAAGTGGCGGTCCTCGCCCTCCGCTACTACCTGCTGGGGCGCCCTTTCACCCTCTGTTCGGGCCACGTGCCCCTGCAGTGGCTCCACCGCATTAAGGATGCCAATGCACGGATCACCTGTTGGTATCTGGCACTCCAGCCGTTTAAGTTCGAGGTGGTCCACAGGCCGGGGGCGCAGATGGCCGTGGCGGATCTCCTCTCCCGTCAAGTGGGGAGGGAGTTGGCTGCAGGCCGGACGGCTCCCCAGGCTGAGTTGGGCGGTGGGGGTATGTGGCAGCAGGGACGTGGTCAAGCATCGGTCTGTGAATGGAGGGCGGAGTCAGGGAAGGTAAGTGGTAGGATCACTGCACCTGATGGGAATTAACCTGTGTTTGTGTGCCTTCCCCAGTGACCACACCCTTTAAAAGAAGAGAGAGAGCAGAGAAAGGGAGCTCTCTCCCCAACCAGAACACTTGTGTGTGACTGGGAGAGTGTGAAAGTCAAAGCTGAAAAGCTAAAATAAAGGAGTTTGATGAGAACTCAGTTCTGGCCTGCCGTGCTTCTGTGCTCCACCCTGCTCTCTCCCTCCACCTGCTCTGATTTTACAAACTGTTACTTGATTTTGTAAACATCAAAAATATATAAAGTTTTGTATTATCAAATTTCTTTTTGATTCATTACTATATGGCAGTTCTATTCAAATTTTTAGCCTTGATTACCATCACTTCAGACTCTATTTTGTTGTTTACAATAAATTGGAAATTCCTCCCCAAATGCCTTGAAACTGTCTCAGATAAACCCAGTTTTCCATTTTTCACGGTGAAGGGCTTCAGCCTTTTTAATTGTACGCTCCTATTCCCTGCCTCATACCCTTTTATTCCCCTGAACTTTGAGACCACTGTAAATGGTTAAAAAGTATAATGTGTCAGTCTTTAAAAAAAAATTGCAATTTGGCAGACTGCTGTGATATAAAAGGAATAAAACCCTGCTGTTATTGGAAAAATAATCCAATTTGAGGTGATAATACCTCCACTTTACATCCCATCGTTGACTATTTTCCTATAACATCCAGCCTCATCATGATTTATTCCTTACTTAATATGCTCTATTTACATAAGATTATATTTTCAGATCAGTTCTGGACAACATATATACCCTTTATAACCCTGTAGACTTTGCTGAACCCTGCCTACCTACTCACTATGTATACAAGACTGCCGTTTATAAACACGCTTTGAGCACACACTCACATCCTGCCCCTCACTCCTACTTCTGCTTGTTCCATACTGTTATACTGTAGAAATAAATATCAGCACATGCCTATGCACATATTTAAAAACACAGCTGCTGATTTCAGATCAGGTTTGGCATCCAATAAACACGCTGAAATCACGACATGCAGTGGGTTTCTCTCAGGAGAACAATTGACATTCCTAACTGAAGAAGAAACATGTGATACTGTGTTAGAGTGGATCAGGCTATGGTTTAGTGCCGCTAGTGACTGTAGCTCCCTTTTTCCCAGAAGACACCAGTGAGGATGTACATGATGGGTCAATATGTCTGGGTTACACACACAAAGGATGCACGAACACACACCTACACGTCCATGCACAAGCATGCATCTTACATGAGAAACACTTGGGAAGAGCCCTGGATTTTGACATCACACACGTAGAGACCTTCTTACAATGGCTAGAGGTGACTGGGGAACAGAGAACCGAACACGGTCAGTGATCTCTTCCTGTGCTGGCATTCAAAATCCGATTTTTCTGACTCAGACGTGCAAAAACACACAGACACAAACAAATACACACTCACACCTGGGACAAGGATGAACACGCTCAGTTGCCGAGGTCAGCAATATTGAGACGGCCCAATTTTTTTCTTTTTGTAATCATTTTTGTAATAAAGCGTGACATTCAATTACTTTATACAGGAAGAGAATGTCTGCTATTCCTGAGGATTCATAATGATTATAAACACGGCCAAGTAGGAAGAACTGGGAATGAATTTACACATGCATTCCTTGACCCACCTAGTATTATGATTTGCAGTTTCATAAGATTTGCACTCAATATTTTCAGATTCACACACTTCATGCTGACTGGTTTGCCCCATATGCTCCTTCTGTTCTGTAGGGAACTTGCACACTGTGTATTTATTCATGCTTTCCAATACATTTATTATATTTGCTGCACTCATTTTGTTTGTGCAGTTTTCTCATCTTTTTGTCACGGTAGTATCTGTACTCGCACATGCTAAGCTACTGCAGTGAGTGAATTATTCAAGATGTGCTCAACTTTCCAAAGTATGAAAGATAAATTAAAAGTAGCCTGTTGTGATGAGTTGTGGTAAACTGCAATAAGAAAACAAGAGTAAGCTTGTTTGGTGCAGGTGTCTAAGATTACACCCTCATGACTTCCAATCCTGACAGTGCCACAGCCATTTGTGGCTTGGAATAGAAAGCATAATTGCTCTCTGGGTGGCAAGGATGACATTTCTCCCTCTCTAGCTCTCCTGTACATCAGAGCAATGCGAGAATTATTGCCACCTTTGAGAATGAGTCCCATAATTCCAGTATCATAGGAGGAAAAAAATGCAAAAAAAAAAAAAAACCACCCAGCTTTTATTTACAGAATGTCCACCGCTTTTCTCAAAGCACAAATTTTGTCATCGTAAACGTTGTCCAGGGAATAAATTCCTGTTTAATGATGTCAAGATAATGTCTAAATAATGCGTTAAGGCAAATGTTGATGCAACAGTCCTAATTTTTCTGCATATACAGAACCTACGCTCTCCAATTGGCTCGAATTATTTGGATTCGTTCTTCCTTGCTCAGATACATCATGGTCTGTAAAAATATATTTTAAAAAAAGTATATATTAACCCGGGTGGCATGGTGGTTAGCGCTGTTGCCTCACAGCAAGAAAGTCCGGGTTCGAGCCCCGTGGCCGGCGAGGGTCTTTCTGTGTGGAGTTTGCATGTTCTCCCCGTGTCCGCATGGGTTTCCTCCAGGTGCTCCGGTTTCCCCCACAGTCCAAAGACATGCAGGTTAGGTTAACTGGTGACTCTAAATTGACCGTAGGTGTGAATGTGAGTGTGAATAGTTGTCTGTGTTTATGTGTCAGCCCTGTGATGACCTGGCGACTTGTCCAGGGTGTACCCTGCCTTTCGCCCGTAGTCAGCTGGGATAGGCTCCAGCTTGCCTGTGACCCTGTAGAACGGGATAAAGCGGCTACGGGTAACGAGATGAGATGAGATATATTAACCCTATGTTATAAAGCTGATTAACAACAAAGACATTTTTTCATTTTCTTTTAACCCTTTGTCGTCAAAGGTGCCAATAATTCTGGCTTTTACTATACATATGTAGGCAGACGGGATAACACTTGGCACTCTGAGACTTGCTGAGACAGAATGAACATCATGGTGTTGGAAAAAGAGACAGTGAGAGAAGGACAGCACAGAAGAGAATCCATGTTTTGGTACAACACCAGTTGGCACCTGTTCTGTTGCTGAAATGGCAATAGTGATGATTTATGAGGAACTGTGTGGGCTTTAGTAAATTTCACACAGCCGGGTGCCGTTATACTGTGAATGAAGGATTTATGGTTTGCTTCCACAAGAAGGGGATGCTACGATGCAGAAAACAGCTCTAATGCCTCTTCAGTGAATTTAATTTTTTTTCTGATTTGTTTTTAAGATACTTTTATTATTTTCACCAGACCACCAAGTGGGCCAGCCTAGAAATCTCACATTTAATCAGTTACCAACTGACAATTGAAACTAGCCGGTGACTGAAATTTCTCCTTCCCTCACTTGTTCACTATTTACAGTACTGGCCTGAGTTTCCCAAAAGCATCACAGCACAAAGATCATCGTTAAATGGTAGAGCGAGCAGCACAATGAACACTCTCTCTCCTGGTTAAGACGATCTTAATGCTAAGAGGCTTTTGGGAAATCCACCCGAGTGTTCACTGTATAGTAGGCAACAATATGGTAGAACTGAGAACGCACCAGAAACACATCACTGTGATCCACTGCCATATAAACAAACTAAATGTTAGAAATTTTTTGTTTCGGTCAGAAGTTTACATACACGAACATGAATGTTATAGCAGTATTGGACTTTCATTGATTTCTTATGAAGTATTTTTCCCCCTCTGGCAGAATGAATGTACAACATACAACTTTAATAGAAAAAAAATAATTTGGTGCACATATTTCAATTTATTTGGGGTTTTCTGAAATTAACACAGGGTCAAAATTACATATACAGGGCAAAAATTTTACATAAGCCCACATAGATTTTTAATTCAGTGGTGCTGAAAGTTCCAAATGTCTTAATGTGCCAAGGCCTCTTAACTTCCTGTTCATGATAATGATTGACAACAACTGGTAGCTGCTGTGTTCCAACATAAAAAGGGTTTGTTTGACAGCTTTCACTGAACTGACCAAAACACAGTACAATGGGAAAGTCCAAGGAGCTCAGTGCAGATCTGAGAATGAGGATAATAGATCTACACAAGTCACAAATGTCCTCTTGGAGTCATTTCTAAACAAGTGCAGGTTCCAAGATCATCAGTTCAAACAAGTGTATGTACTGCAAGTACAAGTTATTGCAATGTGTAGACATTTTGCCAAGCCACTTTGCTGGAAGAAGACACAAACTGTCAACCTCAGCTGAGAGGAACTTCGTTCAGATGGTCAGGAACAACCCAGGAACCATCAAGGCACAAGCTGCTGGAACACTGTCTATAGTCAAACAAGTTTTACATCGCCATGGACTGAGAGGCTGCCATCCAGGAACGAAGTCTCTGTTTCAAAATCGACAGCTTCAAACTTGAATAAAATTTGCAGCTTACCATATGGTCAAAGAAAAAGCCTTCTGGAGAGACATTTTATGGTCAAATGAGACCAAGATTGAATTGTTGGGGCACAATGACCAGAGGTACAGAGACACACGGTACCAACTATTAAGCATGGTGGCGGCAGTATCATGTTCTGGGGTTGTTTTGCATACAGTGAAACTGGGGCCTTGTACAAAGTAAATTAAACAATATAAAGAATCTCAGAATTCTTCAGGATAACCTCATACCATCAGCTCGACAGTTGAAACTTGAACACAACTGGGCATTCCAACAAGACAATGACTCAAACACATATCAAAGCTGTTTACAGTATGGATAAAGCAGGCTAGAACATGTCCTGACCTCAACCCTATCAAAAATATGTTGACTGCACATAAAAGTCGGGTCCATTCCAGGAAACACACAAATTTAAATGACCTCTATCAATTCTGCCAAGAAGAGTGGTCAAATATCCAACCAGAATTCTGCCAGAAGCTTGTTGATGGCGATCAAAAGTGTCTGGTCAAGGTGAAACTTGCTAAGGGACATTTAACCAAATATCAGGTGTGCTGTATGTATATTTTTGACCCTGGATGTATAATTTTGACTCTGTGTTGATTTCAGAAACCCCAAAATAAATTCAAGCTTATTAAAGATGTATGTTTTATACTCATTCTTCCCCAGAAAAAGAACAGTTCAAATAAATCACTGAAAGCCCAATTTCGCCATGACATTCATGTCCATGTATAGAAACATCTGGCCACACCTGTACCTGACAAACCCTGACCACAAAAAAACATTAAAGCCAATTATCTGTATTAAAAAACACAACTATGATGTTCATGTTGATTTTAGCAGTCTATAAACATCCTTGCGAAATATTATCTTATTCTTAACCAAGAGCTGGTAAAAATCATACTTGTTTTGTCTTTCACTTTCCTCATGCACAAAGTTGGGAAAGAAATAATTCCTTCTTCTAGAAAACACTGTTGGAGGAATCAACAACTGAAGCTAATTAAGTGAAGTAAAGGCTTTGCCTTGAAAATGATTTAATGGTTTTCAGTCGTGGGTGGCACAGTGGTGCATAGTGGTTAGCACTGTCGCCTCACAGCAAGAAGGTCCTGGGTTTGAGCCCAGCAGCCGACGAGGGCCTTTCTGTGTAGAGTTTGCATGTTCTCCCCATGTCTGCGTGGGTTTCCCCCACAGTCCAAAGGCATGCAGGTTAGGCTAATTGGTGGCTCTAAATTAACCAGAGGTGTGAATGTGAGTGTGAATGGTTGTTTGTCTCTATGTGTCAGCCTTGCGATAACCTGGCGACTTGTCCAGGGTGTACCCCGCCTCTTGCCCATAGTCAGCTGGGATAGACTCCAGTTTGCCTGCGACCCTGCACAGGATAAGCGGCTACCAATAATGGATGGATGGATGGGTTTTCAGTCTTGTTCTTGACCCAGTCTTGCTTTGATCTGCACATGATCTCAGCTATCTACAGCCCTATACTAGAGTTACAGCATCCAGGTGTGACACACTATCATGAAGCACATTATGCCAAATGATAACTTTAGTTTTGCAAAAATATCTAGAAAGTAGTTTTGTTTTTTGTTTTGTTCCTCATTTTCCTGGTTGTTGAGCCTACTTGTTTGATAGGCAACTATGAAACAAAATAATAACAATAACAATAACCCCTAAAAGCTGGACACAAAATCTATCCCAGGTGCCCAAGGTAGTGAGTTCTCCATCCCTGATTAGTTTTACACCAGATTCATGGTGCACTCTGCGTAATAATATAATTAACTCTTTTTGGGATATTATTTGTCCAGTGAGAATTCAGACTACACCACAAAATAGCTGATACCTAAAGACATTATATTGTGAACAGGAAATTAATTCAGACAAGTCAAAAGATGGGGTTCCAAAAAAGTGGGACGTTCTGACTCCTACAAATGAGTGTGAAAATGAGTATATAAACAAAGATCAAAAGCACACAGCTCCTTAATTAGCAGTTCCTCCATTTTAGATTTAATTACAAAAGAAGAAACCAGATTTTTTTTTTCTAGTAGTTCATGCTTTCAAGATTGGTGATTTTGCCAGGTTACATTTCCCCTCGATGAACTCAGCATGAAGCTAATTTCTACCAGACTACTACCAGAAGCGAATTCCTTTTATGCATTCCCACGTCCTTTTCTATTCAAGTGATTTGTTTTTTACATTTGCATTCAGGATGACTGCTCCTGGGTTGTTCTAGCCTAAGCGAGTTGTTTAAATATGCGATTGAAAACTATTGTGTTGTTTCTTGTGTTTACTTAATAGGACTTGAATCCTTTAGGCTTGCCTTTAGGCTTCTGAACACTTTTTTTTTTTGAAAAGCAAGTGTGATTGGCAGCAAGGACATCTTTGTTTAACTCTGCTGGAAGGTCATGAGGGTTCAGCAGCTGCCAGAGAGAAAGACATAGAGACACTTTAACTATGCACAAATACAGATATCTCAGAATGCAAGGGAGACCATGCGCGCGCGCACACACACACACACACACACACATCCAACATCTTTCAATTCTTGTGTACAAACTAATGTCAAATAAAAACAAAGGTCATACAACATACATCAGAAAAAAGATGTCATGAATGACAACACCAAACACACATATCAAATGACATAAGAAAGAATCATTGCCGTACAACCCATATTATGCCGTCCTATGTCACTTACCCATGCCACTGCTGCGATTGAAGTCTCCTTTGACAATCTTGCAGGACTTGCCATCTCCGTTACACACTCCACAGCGGTCCTCTTTGGCTGAGGAGCCGATAATGCCGTCACAGCCAATTTTCTGAAGCAAAATGAAAGTTTGATTACAAAACATTTATAATGGTAGAATTAGCATTCTGAAGCTATGTTCACACTTGTGGAGTAAACAGACAGACTACAGAGTCTCAGTTCTCCAATACATAAGCATAACATAGCCATCTATCCATTATTGATCTC
Organism: Neoarius graeffei; assembly: GCF_027579695.1. NCBI lineage: Eukaryota > Metazoa > Chordata > Actinopteri > Siluriformes > Ariidae > Neoarius > Neoarius graeffei. Next base: position 27,667,526 of record NC_083583.1, on the reverse strand, counting down.
ATATCCATCAGGGTCGTGGGGCAAGCTTTAGCTGATCTCTGCTGACTTTGGGTGAGAGGTGGGGTACACCTTGGGCAGGTCACCAACCTATCTCAGGGCTAACACAGAGACGAACAACCATTCACACTCACATTCACACCTATGGGGAATGTAGAGTATCCAAGTGACCGAATCCACATGCCTTTGGACTGTAGGAGGAAACCAGAGCACCTGGAGGAAACCCACACAGGCACGGGGAGAACATGCAAACTCCGCAAAGTTTGCCACGAGGTTCGAACCCAAAACCTGCTTGCTGTGAAGCAACAGTCCTCACCACTGCAAGTCTTAAATATCCAAATTAGCCTCTGTCAAATGAATTTGTTACCATGTTCTGTTTGCATGTTGACTAATGTTAGTTGTACGCCAATATTTAACTATGGTCTGCTGATTATTATGGAGTGCTGCCTCGCTATTTACTTAATGATGCTTGTCAGTGAAAACAATGGAAACAAGCTAACTAACATTCATTGAATTAGCTTTAAACACTGCCTACTGAAGGGCAGGGGTGCAGATACGTTTTTTGAACTGGGGGGGACAAAGCTGCCAGCAAACCAACCCCAACCCCACCCCCAACATGTGTTGTGCGAGGAACACTAGTTCCTCGCACAACTAGTTCCTAGGAAAACTAGTTTTAAAACTGCTAAGTTCCAACTGTTAAACATAGCAAGAGGCTGGGCTACGTGTGTGTGTGTAAAGTGTAAACCAGTGCATCCTGACTTTCTAACTATGCCTGTGTGTTGCGTGAGCGGCAGTCAGTCAACAACTCTTCGCAAAGTTTCCTTATGAAACAATATGCTCGCTGAAATTATGGCAGGGAATGCCAGATTAAACATTAAAACTGCCTTCTGAGCACTGTATCTACAGGCTACCACCGAAAGAAGGAGGCTACCAGAAAGGCATCTCTACTCCGTACGATTTTACTTTCACTACGACATTACTTTGAACAGACTATCAAAAAATTGCAAGGTGATATGATAAATTAAGGCACAGTTTACTTACAGCCGTTTTTGTTTTTTTTAAAAAACGATGCAATCGTTTTCTGCCTTTTGGCACCCTTCATCATGCCGTGTTGGGGTCCTGAACTAGGAGGAGCTGTCCCCGATATGCCTGTCAAACTTGTTGTGGGTAACCATAGCAACCAAGCTCGAGCTCGCAACCTGTGCAGCCTGCGCAGTTGCAACTATGTATGTACTGCTGTGCACCTCAATAAACCGAATGGTAATTAGTCTTTTGATTTTTCCGTGAGGTTTGCCTTATGCAAAGAAAGACAGCATAGACGTTTTTTCCTCCCTATAAGTGGGGGGGACCGAACGAGGTGAATTTAAATCTGGGTGGGACGAATCCCCCCCGTCGCCCCCTCTATCTGCCCCCGTGCTGAAGGGCAATTCATACTTCTGCATCTGTGAATCTGCAAATGTGCTACTACTTGGAAACATAATTGCACCTAATGTGAATGGTGTGCACTAGAGGGCAGTGTTGCTCACGTGTAAAAATGTGAACAAGCCTGCTCCTGAGTCAGCTGAAAGGCTACCGGTACAGCATTTAAACATGATCAATATTGATAGTACAAGCCCTGATTATAATAATACACGCAAGTGCAGCCACCTGATTAGCTATTATAAGTAGCTTTAAGTGCTTTAAAGTCCAAAAGTACGTCAAGTTTTATTGCACATGGGCAACCAATATGGCGCCCAGGATGTGACGAAAATTTGTTGACAGCCAGGTAGTGGAAGTTAAGTATAGACGATTTAAATAGACTTGTTAGCTTGGATTTAGTGAGAAGAAAAAGAGTTATCATCAAGTCAGTATGGATAACGGAAAAACGAATATCTATATGACCCTTGGAAAAAGGACTATCTGCATCTAGGAAATGATTTCAGCAGCGAATCATCACATGAGTCTAATGATGAAATCAGTAGTGCTTTGGAAGCGCAAAGTCGGGAAGGCAGGAAAAAGCGTTCAACAGCTGTCTGGGGTTAATGTGGAAAGTGTGTCAAGCGGAAAACTGACATTGAATATGTTTGCTGTAAAGAGGATAAACTTTTATGCGATGCAATACAGGCACAGTCATTAAATTGTTTCACAGATTAAACCCAGTTTGGAAACATACAGTATGTCACACACAAGCCTGCACTGGAAATGGACTATATACAGAACATGATGGCCTGTGTGTAGCACGTAGCATGTTAGCATGGTAGCCTGATGCGAGAGGACCAGCACCAGATGGAGAACTCATAAATCAGTAAGCAGCCTATTATATATAGAAATTATATATTATATATATAGTGTGTGTGTCCATAGTGGCTATAAAGCCTTTATTTATTGCGTGTGTGAACACAGGTATAGACATGCAATGTGCCTCATTATCTCTAGCCACTTTATCCTGTTCTACAGGGTCGCAGGCAAGCTGGAGCCTATCCCAGCTGACTACGGGCGAAAGGCGGGGTACACCCTGGACAAGTCACCAGGTCATCACAGGGCTGACACATAGACACAGACAACCATTCACACTCACATTCACACCTACGGTCAATTTAGAGTCACCAGTTAACCTAACCTGCATGTCTTTGGACTGTGGGGGAAACCGGAGCACCCGGAGGAAACCCACATGGACACGAGGAGAACATGCAAACTCCACACAGAAAGGCCCTCGTCGGCCACAGGGCTCGAACCCGGACCTTCTTGCTGTGAGGCGACAGCGCTAACCACTACACCACCGTGCCGCCCTCCCTCCCTTATTATCATGTTTATTATTTTTGCAACCATAGGTTTTGTACGCCGCTATTTTACAACAATGTTTTGTACATCCAGCGACATCGCGGTGTCAGGAGCAGCGAGCCAATCAAGCTACAGGAAACCTATCAACAATACTTCGTCAGATACCACCCACAAAACGGCAATACGGCTGTGCCCTTGAGTGAGCAGGAATACAAAACAATTTTAAAGCACTACTTTATGCAACACAGTGTGACAACACAGGATAGTCAAAATGCATTTGTGCAAACTGTGTAATATGTCTAGCCTATGTTTATTTTTTGCTGTGGGATCCCTTTAAGTTTAGGGTCCCTGAACACAACAATAAAGTCACTGGAATGGGTATTTTTTCCCCTCATGTGAGTGGACAGATTTAAGTTGCGGGACAAAAAGGCCACGTGATCAAAATGAGATCGCACTAGGTGCAGCAAAGTACTGCACAATACATAAACGCTTTATCATGGTCAAGGTTTTTGGGAAATTGGACTAACTGGGGTCATTCAGAAACATCGCAAGCAAGCGCAAACAAAAATAATCATTGCACGGGTAGCCGCAATTGGGAGAATTTTCTGTAGGAACAGGACGGTTCTGTGAACTCCATTTGTTTTCTTTGCAACAAAGTTTTTGGTCTTGGCAACAAGTCCGACAACAGCTCCAACGAAGTAATCCAAGATCATGTCAAACTGTCAATCTACATAAGTCATTCACATCTGAAGAACATGATCCCGGATAACCTATAATCCCAGTCGCTTCTCAGTCCAGGTACGGTATACTCCTTGCTAGACTTTCTGGCTCTCTGGTCTCCTTACCACCAGCTCAGTCAATTAAGCTCTCCTGGGATTTATTACTCTGCACGTATATAAACCCTGTTATTACAAAGCCTCGCTATTGTCTCAGTGTGTCTTAACAAGTCCACACAACTGTTATACTGCACCTTTCATTACTGACTACTTGCCTGTTTACTTGTTTGTGCCTCTTGGATTTCTCAAATAACTTGTTTTGGATATTTTAACACTTTGCTATATAATTATATAGCATTTTACATACCGTACAAGTGCCTTTCACAGTACCTTAATACGCTAAATCAGAGATGCAAACTAATATGGATACATTATTCGGAGATGTACCGTATATTTATGCTTTTATGAGATAAACAGATAAGAAAACTTAAAAGGAGTTGGCACAGAAAGGCAGATACAAATGGATCAGTAGGTGAGTGGAAAAGCAATGTTGTATAGATCAATTTTGAATTGCACTTTAAAATATGTAAGGGAGGTGCAGGCATGGAGATGGAGAGAAAGAGTATTCTGCAGTTTGGGGGGCAGCCCAAAGACTGTGTAGACGGGTGGATGTCATACCGTGGAGCCAAACTATCTCTGAGGCCCTCTAGTGGCTGGCTGCAATACAAGTTTTTAACCCTGCCCATTCTCATGTTAGTAGACGGAGGCTGAGCCAAACATCTAGTTTAAGTTACAGCTCCACATTTTTCTTTATGATAGATGCATTTTATACAAGTTATTTGGTGATAAATAAAGCGGCATGGTTGATAAGGCGATTGATGGTTTCGGTCATAACACACACTCCAACCTGGACCTGAAGCTCTTGATAGTTCTGTAGCAAATCCATGTCTTGTTCTACTGGAAACCGTTTGAACAGACCCTCATCAGGGAATTCTTTGCAGTTTTTCTGGTATGTTGCTTATATTGTGTGTATATATACTGATATTATAACTAGCAAACCAACATCAGTGAATGAATTGATGGTATAAACCTAGGCAGGGGGAGGCACGGTGGTGCAGTGGTTAGCGCTGTCGCCTCACAGCAAGAAGGTCCTGGGTTCGAGCCCCGGGGCCGGCGAGGGCCTTTCTGTGCGGAGTTTGCATGTTCTCCCCGTGTCCGCGTGGGTTTCCTCCGGGTGCTCCGGTTTCCCCCACAGTCCAAAGACATGCAGGTTAGGCTAACTGGTGACTCTAAATTGACCGTAGGTGTGAATGGTTGTCTGTGTCTATGTGTCAGCCCTGTGATGACCTGGCGACTTGTCCAGGGTGTACCCCGCCTTTCGCCCGTGGTCAGCTGGGATAGGCTCCAGCTTGCCTGTGACCCTGTAGAAGGATAAAGCGGCTAGAGATAATGAGATGAGAAACTTAGGCAGTTTGTTTAGCTAACACTAGCTAAGTTTCATAATAATTTATTGACTGTATGATGTTAGCGAAGGACGGCACAGTGGTGTAGTGGTTAGCACTGTTGCCTCACAGCAAGAAGGTCCTGAGTTCGAGCCCAGCGGCCAGCGAGGGCCTTTCTGTGTGGAGTTTGCATGTTCTCACCTCCGGGTGCTCCGGTTTCCCTCACAGTCCAAAGACATGCAGGTTAGGCTAATGGGTGGCTCTAAATTGACCGTAGGTGTGAGTGTGAATGGTTGTTTGTCTCTGTGTCAGCCCTGCGATGACCTGGCAACTTGTCCAGGATGTACCCCACCTCTTGCCCACAGTCAGCTGGGATAGGCTCCAGCTTGCCTGCGACCCTGTAGAACAGGATAAGCAGCTACAGATAATGGATGGATGGATGGATGTTAGTGAACACTTGAAATACCTTGGTAAGGTTAACCAGTCACTCCGATTTAAACTACACAGACAAAACAAGCAGAGGATATACAGTAAGAGGGCGGCATGGTGGTGTAAGTGGTTAGCACTGTCGCCTCACAGCAAGAAGGTTCTGGGTTCGAGCCCAGCAGCCGATGGGGGCCTTTCTGTGTGGAGTTTGCATGTTCTCCCCATGTCTGCATGGGTTTCCTCCGGGTGCTCCAGTTTCCCCCCACAGTCCAAAGACATGCAGTTAGGTTAACATGGGACGGTCTTGAGCTTTGGCCTTGCTTTCCTACAATGAACTAAATTTCGTTGTACATTTGTGCAGTGACAATAAAGGGACAATCTTCAGATGGGTAGAGGTTGATGAAAATCAAAATCACAGAGAGCAATGATTTTGGTAACTTACATTATCTACTTCTACTTCTACTGTATGAAACTTTGATAAAAATGATGGATAATGTCAACTAGCTAGAAAATGGAAGCTCAATCAAATCATGATGCAAATATCAAATTTTTCCCCCCGACAATAGTAAAATCAATATATTGTACCTATATTCTATGGCTGAGAAGCGATGGATCCATTGCCCATTCAGCTGTAGCTACTGCACAAGCTCTGGCTTCAGTTTTTACAAGATGGCGAGTTCCATTTCAACCCAAAAAAGCTTTAAAAGAACAATTGGAGTGAATGGTTCATGCTGTGCACTCATATACAGGTCTTTCTGAAAGTATTGGTACAACAAGGCCATTTTTTGTGTTTGCTATACACTGAAAACATTAGGGTTTGAGATCAAAACATGACAGAGATCAGAATTTCAGCATTCATTTCCTGATACTTCCATCTAAACTGGGACCTTTTGTTTGAACCCTTCTCATTTTTCAAGTAACCAAAAATACTGGAACATGTAACTGACAGTTATGCCTTGTTCAATTGATTGATTAAACAATTAAAGGGGAACTGAAGGCACATTTTTATCATCAAAATTCTATTTATCTCATTTTATTAAATATAGGAATGCATTTTTGATAGCTATTTTATCACTGCTATAGCAAGTTATGAGTGTTTGAAATATGCTATGTAATATATCAGTCCATATGTCAAAGCAATGGCCGTAAACGAGATTCGTTGAGACCTGTGCAAGACATCGTAAGACGGAAGTAAAACGTACAGCGGAAATCTAAGTGACCAACATCTGCCAACGTTGTCAAAAGATGCGCGCGCCCTCCTTTGAATGCTGATGTAGTCAAGCCGGAAGTTTTGTTTGTTTTGATAGCAATCAGGAAAGTTTGAAAAACGCAGGCAGTAATCGTCATTTAAACTCGTTTTTGTGCAATATTTCATTTGGAAAACAGTTTTCAAAATGGCGGCACTGACACCTGGCTGACACTTCACGTTTCGAAGTCTCGCACAAGTCTTGTGAATATTGCGCGGATAAGTGACGCCTGCCGTGGACTAAACGAACTAAATTCGACAGGGCTAAAAAACAAATAGGCCAATAAATATAATATTTAATTAGGATTAGTTGTCAATATGAGTCACGATATAAGGTTACTAAAACCGAAAAAGGAATTGAATAGCACGTTAATTAAGAAATAAAGCAAGTTTAAAAATGACTTCAGTTCCCCTTTAAGAGCACTGAATGTCTCAGTCTAGGTTTCAGCCGTGGGTTTGCCTGTGAAGATTGCATTTGGTGTTAAAATGGATAAGCCAACATGAAGATCAGAGAGCTGTCTATGGGAGAAAAGTAAGCAATTTTGAAGGTGAGAAAAGAGGAAAAGTCAATCAAAGGCATTGCTCTGATTATTGGGCTTAGACAATACAACAATTTAGAATGTAGACATCATTAGACATCAAACAGGTCAGCCAAGGAAAATAAGAGCAGCTGATGTCAAACACTGATAAAGCTGTGATGAAAAACCAAAAAACAACAGTCTGTGACATCACCAACAACTTCCACAGGGTCAGGCTGAAGGTATCACAATCCACTGTTTGAAGAGGACTTCAATAGCAGAAATATAGAGGTCATACCACAAGATGCAATCAGTAAGACTCAGAAGACCAGATTTGAATTCACAAAGAAATACAGAAATAATCCAAAAGTTCTGGAGCAAAGATTAACTTCTACCAAAAACTGATGGAAAGACCAAAGTCTGGAAAAACAAAAGATTTGTTCATAATACAAAACATATGAGCTCACTGGTCAAGCACAATGGAGGTAGTGTCATGACTTGGGCTTGCATGGCTTCTTCTGAAATGGCCTCTCTAATCTTTATTGATGATGTAACTCATGATGGTAGCAGGAGAATGAATTCAGAAGTCTACAGAAACATTCTGTCTGCCAATTTATGGAGAAATGCAGCCAGTCTAATTGGAAGGAACTTCATCACGCGACAAGACATAGACCCGAAACACACTGCCAACACAACAAAGGACCTCATCAGGGAAAAAGGTGGAAGGTTTTAAGCTGACCAAGTCAATCACCAGACCTTAACCCAACTGAGCATGCACGTCATCTCCTGAAGAGGCGACTGAATGGAGAAATCATCCAAAAGAAAAACAACTGAAAGAAGCTGCAGTACAAGCCTTGACAAGCATCACAGAAGAAGAATGCAACAGTTGGGTGATTTCAGTGGGTTACTGGATTGATGCAGTTATTACAAGCAAGGGACATGCAAACAAATATCAAGTGTTATACTATCAAATATCCACATTCACTTTATATGAGCAATCGCGTGCTCTGATTGGCTACTCGACTACAAGGATATCAGCTCATATACCATGAGTAGAGTAAAACAAAATGGCAGAGCGTGTTGCTGAACCAACTGAGGATGAAATAAAAACTCTACTTGAAAACAAAACTCCCCAAAATACAAAAAAAGCAATAAAATATGGAATAAAAGTAGTTGATGGTAAGGATGTATCTTTGAAAATTTTTGTCAAGAATTATTATCACATTTTTCACAAACTGCTACTGTCATTTCACCGGTTTGTTTACATTCTAAGCGGAAATAATTTTGTCAGACGTTTTGCATAAAGTTTTTATTTATCGAATTTGCAAAAATTAAAAATAAAAATGCTCTGTTTCTCAAAATCCAGTGAATGTGGATATAATAAAGTAGTTATTCCACTCAATCTCGTCGTACATGGCTTATAGCCAACGAGGCACTATCAGCTCATGTATTTCACAATTTCGTGAAATAACTGTCAATTATTTATGAGAAGACTGGCTGTTCCAATACTTTTGCTCTGGGAAATTTAACTTAACAAAAAACAACAACATTGGATGGTCTCCCACCAAAGGCGCCATGTTGTTTAAGGTATATTGATGTAAATATCAGAAAATGAAAGCTGAAACTCTGATCTATTTTCTCATTCATCTTTTGATCTCAAATCCTTCAGAGGGGACTGTCCTATCTTCTGTGGTGCAGAGCCTATCGGAAAGGATAGACTCCCAGATGTACATAAACACCACAAGTAGTATTTGGTACTGTATTTGGAAACAGTGCAACTTGTATGGGGCCAGGGGGCCAGTGTGGAGGTGATGTCACACTTTTTGAGATCACATTTGGATTCAGGACTGTTTTCAGATGTTTGAATAATTGCTCAGCACTTATATCCAAATCTCCAAGTCTGTACATTTGTGACAGCTTGATTTTTGCTCCAAAAGACAATAATAAAGTAAAAGTGTGGTGTGAATGTGCATTTAGTTTCATATAATGACAAAAAGGTGCAGTGAAACACCCTCTTTTCAACTAAAATTTCCGTTATTGCTTGAATGTGTCATAAACATCATGTCATTGGACTGCTAATAAGGATTATAGAGATGATCTCCGATCTATTACTTCATGAATGAAATGGGATACTATAAACATGAGCTCAACACAGTCTTCTCTCTAGTGTGTGCACACATACACACGCATACGCACACACACACACACACACACACACAGAACTCAGAAGAGGTTGCAAAACTTTCTGCAAGACATCCAACAGTTCCAAAGTGTGAATCAGCTGGATAGAAACAGGCAGAAAAGAAAAAAAAGAGAAAGCAAACCAAAGTGCAGGATGCAGCTGAAGTGTGCACTCATTTTACAGCACGAAAGAACAAAGCCCTAAACTGTGAGTGCAGATAGATTTGTAATACACCCAGACTACAGATGAGAGACAGAGTTTTTAGATGACCTCACAGGGGGTTTTCTGCATGTGCTAATGTGTTAAACATGAGAGAGAGAGAGAGAGAGAGAGAGAGAGAGAGAGAGAGAGAGAGATGCAAGCTACTCAGAAACTGTCTAGAATCTGGAAGTAATTTTATGAAAGTGCAGTCAGAGTGAAATGAGAGAATCCAACACATGTTCATGAATCTTATACCTTTCTGTTTATGTGATGAATCTGTCTGTGACCTTTACTCTGTGTGTGTGTGTGTGTGTGTGTGTGTGTGTGTGTGTGCGCGCGCATGCACGCGTGCATGTGTGTTTAGGATCAAAGACGTCCTTTGGTGGATATCTTTTGGTAGATGTCCTAAACGTCCTTCAGACTAAATGTCCTTTGGGAGGACAAAACATTCTTTGGCAGACAAAATGTCCTTTGATAGAGCTACATGTCCTTTAGTAGTGCTAAACGTCCTTTGATAGAGCTAAATGTCCTTCAGACCAAATGTCCTTTGATAGAGCTAAATCTCCTTTGGTAGACCTAAATGGACTTTGACAGACAAAATGTCCTTTGATAGCGCTAAATGTCCTTTGGTAGAGCTAAATGGACTTTGAGAAGATGAAATGTCCTTTGATACAGCTAAATGTCCTTTGGTAGAGTTGAATGGACTTTGGCAGAGCTAAATGGACTTTGGCAGAGCTAAATGGACTTTGGCAAACGAAATGTCCTTTGATAGCGCTAAATGTCCTTTGATAGCACTAAATGTCCTTTGGCAGAGCTAAATGGACTTTGGTAGAGCTAAATGGACTTTGACAGACAAAATGTCCTTTGATAGAGCTAAATGTCCTTTGGTAGAGCTAAATGGACTTTGGTAGAGCTAAATGGACTTAGATGAAATGAGCTTTGATAGAGCTAAATGTCCTTTAGTAGCACTAAATGTCCTTCAGACCAAATGCCCTTTGGAAGAGGTAAATGTCCTTTGGTCAAGCTACAGTAAATGTCCTTCAGACTAACTGTCATGTGGTAGGATAAAATGTGATTTGACAGAAAAAAATGTCTTTTGGTAAAGCTAAATGTTCCTTGATAGGGCTTAATGTCCTTCAGACTAAACATTCTTTGATTTGTTCAAATGCCTTTAAAATGTTAGTTGTTATTTCTTCCTCAAAACTGCTGATTTAATTAAAAAAAAAAAAAAAATATATATATATATATATATATATATATATATATATATATATATATTCCGGTTACTGAGATAAAGGTTAGATTTAAGTAACATAGAATTAATCAGCGACAGTACAAGTACAATACAATCATTAAAGTACAGCACAATCAGTACAAAAGATGAGAAAGAGTAAGATAGAAAAACAAGTGTGTGTGTGTCCTTATTTACAAGAATGCTAGATATGAAACATCTGCTAATATTACCTCATATAACATTGTAAAAGGGCGGCACGGTGGTGTAGTGGTTAGCGCTGTCGCCTCACAGCAAGAAGGTCCGGGTTCGAGCCCCGTGGCTGGCGAGGGCCTTTCTGTGTGGAGTTTGCATGTTCTCCCCGTGTCCGTGTGGGTCTCCTCCGGGTGCTCCAGTTTCCCCCACAGTCCAAAGACATGCAGGTTAGGTTAACTGGTGATTCAGGACGACAAATGCACGAAAAGCCCCAGGTCCTGATAACATTCCTGGTCGTGTCCTGAGAGACTGTGCCGAGGAGCTCACAGATGTCTTTACAGACATCTTCAACATCTCGTTGAGCCAGGCTGTTGTCCCCATGTGCCTCAAAGCCACCACCATCATCCCGGTCCCGAAGAAGCCGTCTCCCTCCTGCTTCAATGACTACCGCCCTGTCGCACTCACTCCCATCCTCATGAAGTGCTTTGAGCGGCTAGTCATGCGGCATATTAAGTCTGCCCTCCCCCCTGGACTCTTTCCAGTTTGCATATCAGTCCAACCGTTCGACCGATGACGCCATCTCCACTGCCCTCCACTTAGCCCTCACCCACCTGGAGACAAAAGACTCGTATGTCAGAATGCTGTTCATAGACTTTAGCTCAGCATTCAACACAATCATTCCTCAATAGCTCATCCATAAACTGGACCAGCTGGGACTCAACACCTCCCTGTGCAACTGGCTGCTGTACTTCCTGACGGGGAGACCGCAGGCTGTACAGGTCGGCAGCAACTCCTCCAGTACCATCACATTGAACACGGGGGCCCCCCAAGGATGTGTGCTAAGCCCCCTCCTCTTCACTCTGCTGACCCACGACTGCATACCAACATTCAGCTCCACTCTCTTCATTAAGTTTGCGGATGACACGACTGTGGTGGGTCTCATCAACAATGGCGATGAGACAATCTACAGGAGTGAGGTGAGCCGCTTGGCCATGTGGTGCAAGGACAACAATCTCCGCCTGAACGTGGAGAAGACAAAGGAGATTGTTGTGGACTCAGGAGAGTGCACACCCAGCATGCTCCACTATCTATCGATGGTGCTGCAGTGGAGAGGGTGAGCAGCACCAAGTTTCTGGGTGTGCACATCTCTGAAGACCTGTCCTGGAGCAACAACACTGCATCACTGGCCAAAAAAGCCCAACAGCATCTGTACTTCCTCCGCAAACTGAGGAGAGCGAGAGTCCCGGCCTCCATCATGCACACATTCTACAGAGGCACCATCGAGAACATCCTGACCAGCTGCATCACTGTGTGGTACGGCGTCTGCACCGTGTCCTGCTGCAAGACTCTGCAGTGCATCGTGAGAGCAGCTGAGAGGATCATTGGTGTCTCTTTTCCTTCTCTAATGGATATTTATAACTCCCGTCTCACCCGCAAAGCCATCAGGATTGCAGGTGACCCCACCCACCCATCTCGCAGCCTCTTCAGTCTGCTGCCGTCGGGGAGGAGACTGCGGAGTCTCCAGGCCAAAACCAGCAGGCTCAAGGACAGTTTCTTTCACCAGGCGGTCAGGAGGCTCAACTCCCTCCCTGTTCTGCCCCTCCTCCCCCCTCTGCCCCCTGCCACAGATTCTGCCCGTACACCCCCCTGCCCCTCCTTCAGCATCTGACATCATGTCACCCTCACAGTCCCCCCCCAACACACACACACACACACACACACACACACACACTCTCAACGTTCATTAACACACTGAACTCAGGGACTGCACATTTCACTTTACCTCGCTCATTTGCACTATTCCGCACTACCTCATCTTAACAGCCATTAGTTTATTGTTTATACTGCTTATTTCATGTTTACCTGCTATACCTCAAGTGCCCTTGACTGTTTATTTGCACCAATTTACGTGTGTGTATGTGTGTGTGTGTGTGTGTGTGTGTGTGAGAGAGTGTTTAGTCTATGTCTAGTTCTTATCTAGAGTGTTTATACTGTTGATATCATTTGTTTATGAGTGTTTAGTCTATGTCTAGTTCTTATCTAGTGTTTATACTGTTTATATTGTCTGTTTATGAGTGTTTAGTCTGTCTAGTTCTTATCTAGAGTGTTTATACTGTTTATATTGTTTGTTTTTTCAATTATTCTATTTTTATTTATTGCATTGCCTGTTTACACCGTGGGTCAGAGAGGACTGAAATTTCATCTGTGCTGTATGTCGAGCATGTATAGCATATTTGACAATAAAGTTGACTTGACGTGACTCTAAACTGACCGTAGGTGTGAATGTGAGTGTGAATGGTTGTCTGTGTCTATGTGTCAGCCCTGTGATGACCTGGTGACTTGTCCAGGGTGTACCCCGCCTTTCATCTGTGCTGTATGTCGAGCATGTATAGCATATTTGACAATAAAGTTGACTTGACGTGACTCTAAACTGACCGTAGGTGTGAATGTGAGTGTGAATGGTTATCTGTGTCTATGTGTCAGCCCTGTGATGACCTGGTGACTTGTCCAGGGTGTACCCCGCCTTTCGCCCGTAGTCAGCTGGGATAGGCTCCAGCTTGCCTGCGACTCTGTAGAACAGGATAAAGCGGCTAGAGATAATGAGATGAGATAACATTGTAAAAGGACCAAACTGCTTCTCTACATATCTGCCAGCATTCACATTTCTGTTGTATAGGAGGAATAAAACAGTTTGGCACATGATAGTGAGCGCAAATATTGGAATATTTTCAACTTTGGAGTAGCAGATGGTATCATACTGCCCTGTTGTTGATTATTTTCCTATAACAGTATGTCCCATTATATCCTATTCCTTATATAAATGAGCAATAATTTGTATACTATGGTCCACTAAGTAATTCTGTTTGTACTGCCACATCTATCTGACCTCCGACGTGTGCGTGCGTGCGTATGTGCATGTGCGCGCGCATGTGTGCTGTCTCAGCATGTGGACTGGCTACATTGAAAACATCTGTCTGTATCTTCACCCTTAGGGATTCTTCTCCCTCTTTTCTTTTCTCTATGTATCTCTATCAAGTTTTATGAATGTAGTAAAGACACACAGTAGCCCTTTTTACACAGATATTCCATAATATTGGCGTGAAGAAGATGCATCAATATTCATTCCAGCTTTAGTGATTTACAGTGAACCAAATAAAGCCGGCATGAAGCCATGCCAGTGTGTGTTTTTACATTGCGAGCCAGCGTTCCGCAATTTAAAGTGTGACGTGTCACAACAGAGTGTTGCCGTCTAGAGGGACATATTTACACCTCGGAAATATAAATACCCTGAGAATACCAGCACTGCTTTAAAAACGAGCAGGTGAACCGAGTGTTGAGGTGCTTTTGTTCGCTGTGCACATTTATACCACTCTTAGTTCAAACACAAGCAAAGTTGCTGAGCATCATATCCAATATGTAATCACGTCCATTAAATAATTCATATCTAAGGGAAGTAACAGGCTCAATATATAAGCTATAACGTGAGTGTGTTCTTTAGCTGAGCCGACTTTTTTGGGGAAAAAATGTCTAACAGAAAACTGTGCTTGCAAATGGAGAGAGAGAGAGAGAGAGAGAGAGAGAGAGAGAGAATCAAGGAAGAAAGGAGTGGAGAGACTCATGCAAGCAAAATGACTGTCATTAGAAATATATTGAAGAGAAAATGAAGAGATGGGAAGAGATGAGACAGAAAGGCACACGGACCTTTGATGCTGTCAAAGGAGACGTTTAAATTTGTGCTGGTCTCGGAAAGAAGAACGTCAATATCAAAAATGTCACACCCCTGTCCCACTGTGCCAGCTGTCCCTTTTACACAGACGTCAATTCCGGCTCTGTTATTACCAATCGTTCCAGCTCAGAGGCAGAATGACACAGACCCACCGTTCCACATTCTAACATTTTATCCAGAACACAAGGTGGAATAAAGGTGCAAGATTCCTGCCTTGAACAGGCTGTGGAAAAGGGGCTAGTAAGAAATGGATAACAAATGAAAGACTGTGTAGACGTGTATTATGTGTCTGTGTGTGCACATTGGGGGTGGGGGGTGGTATATACCACAAACACTGAGTCAGCAGGGATTCAGCGACACAGAGAGAGAAAGCTCTGTGGATGAGACTCTAACCCTTTTGCATTTTGTGTGTGTGTGCGCGCGCGTGCGTGTGTGTGCATGCACGCACTTGTGTGTGTGCCCTATTTAAAAGCCAGCAGTGATTAACAGAACCTCTTATCACTGCAAATAGAGCATCTTGAGTGCAGCTGTATGACAGTTATCACACTGAGAGCCAATTAAATGGAGATTAATGGATTTCCCACCAACATTAAAAATGCTAATGCTGATTGCTCAAGTTTTAAATCAATTGTTCATCAAAAAATGTACCTAAAAGTTGAAATGGAAGCAATTCCCTAAATTAATCCATTTAGTCCAGACATGTTCTGAGACCCGGTTCATTTCTTTAGTTTTGGATGAGTGTAGGGAAATGTGCTGCTCGCAGATTAGCACTGGCAGGAGTTTAAGAGTAATAACACCAAAATATGTTGGCGATGTTTACACATTAAAATGATAAAAAAAAAAAAAAAGTTTTAAGTTTTTTTTTCCTCAAGCATGGAGGATTTTATACAGTTTAAAAAGTACAGTACCTGACACCTCCCATGCACACACAAGTCACTCTCGTAGGGTCCACATGGCGTCCCGTCTAGCACTCGCTCAGCCATCAGCACGGGTGCATCCCTACCCACTGGCGTACAGTACAGAGCACATGGCTTCTCTGAGAAAACAAACACACAATCAATCAGTCATGATCATTTATATACTGTGGGGTCTAGAAATGCATCTATTTTGCATTCTTTTCTATTTTAATACAACATTTTGTATTACCAATCATATTATCAGCAATAACTTGTGCAGAAAGTAGAATCTTTACATGAAGTTCAGGGTTTCATAATCTGGAACGTCCCCCTTTTGCTTTAATGACAGTTTGTGTAAATAGTGATAATCCATGTGAGATCAAATCCATCAGTCATCAACTGAAATGAAAGAATGAGACTCAGTGAAAATCTGACCTTTTGTGGAAAGGATTTTGCTTAATTTTGGTTCATATGAAATATGATTTTTCATATTTAATACCAATATATTCATTATATTGAAGATTTACATCATTGTTTTAAATTTTTCAAAAATTAAAAGTTTATCGCAAATTAATGTGGTGTCAGACTTCTGGAAACCACTGTATATAATTCAACAATGACAATGTTATTAGAACTCAAGATATGAAGAGATGGGCATGGGTTTATAGAGAAGGGCTGAGCAGGGCTGTTGTCAAGACCACCATGGTCAAGTCCAAGACAAGTCCAAGATTAGGACTAGTCGAGTCTAAAGTGAGGTTGAGGCCAAGTCAAGATCGAGTCCAAACGAAAGTGAGAATGAGTCAAGATCGACACAGAAAACCAAAAAATCCTTTACTTCAACAAGTTGGATTCATTTGTATAATGTGCCAGTGATTCGGCTGTTTTCTAGAAGAAGGAATTCAAATGCTGTCATTAATTTGTGTCTGTATACAAAAACAAAAAATAAAACACAATTTAAAAAAAAAAAAAAGCATTTGAGGCCAGGATCATATTTAACAAGACTAGTGTCCAAGAATCTACAGTCTAGGCAAGAAAGAATTCAGCCCTAGTCTTGATTTTGTATCATTCTCTGTATTTTTTCCCCTCCCCACTAATGATGCTATTGTTTTTGGTTCCACAAACGTTAAATAAATAAATAAAATAAAACCACTTCAAGCCATTTGTTAATCGCAAAAAAGACACAAGCTGACCCTTAGTTAATTTGCGCTAGCAACGCTGGTGCAAATTGTTCCTCTCACTCAGGATCTTTCTACTTTCTTCTTCTTCTTATTATTATCCTCCTCACGTTTTTTTGGATGCTATTTCTCCCTCCACTTTCAACCAATCATCACCAAATTTCACATGCAGAAGACCTTTGGGCTGAATTAAGTTGCTATGACTTTTGGTGCTGATCTGGATCACTAAACCAGAATGATCCATGAAAAACAGACTGTTCTCCCTCACTAAGCGTCATTCTCTATCTCTTACCATTCCATATCTATAGGGTTCGATGACCAGACGTCTTGGTTTGTAAGAGCTAGCACAAATCGCTGTGACTTTAGTCACAGTGTTTACCAAGTTTTATTTGAAGTTAGATATGCTAGCCCATCTATACCTGCTGGTCCTGGAAACTTTGCATCTGAGATTCTTTGCACTTAGGGTTGGGTGAAAAGATATTTTTGTCATATCACTCTATTTAAAGCAGGGCTTTGAACCAGAATTTTTTTCCTATTGGTTCGTTCCGAACAGAAACGGAATTTTAACGTTTCCGGTTTTGGGTTCCACCATTAAATAGACGTTCCCGAACCGGTTAGAACAAAAAAATTTCGTTCCCGGAACGGTTTATTACGTTCCCTGTCAGCTGTTTAACAAATAGCTATAAAGTTATGTCTCTGTCTCATCCAGCTTAAGCCAAATGTAGGCTAATTCTATTACAACCTTCATTAAATAAGACAAGAAATAATTCAAAACAATTATTATTTCAAATATTGGTGATTTGGATTCTCAGTATGTCTTCCCATCTACACAAACAGAAAAAGTGCCAAAAATGAAAGATAATTCGTTTAGTGTGTTACCAAAGGCTAGTCAGGCCCTATAGCGGGCTACCGCATGACGTCACTGCACCGCAAGATTTTGTTAGGCGCCATATTGGAAGACCAAGTACACATCTATGCAAGTACATACATTCATAAAACAAACTACACCTGAAATGTAGCCAGGGCCGGTTCTGCCCTAATCTGGACCCAGGTGCAACATCGCGCAACCCCCCCCCCAAAACAAAACAAAACAAAACAAAACAAAACACCAGTCTAAATCAGGACAACCATCACATAACTATAACTATAAACATTTTATATCAACTATTTTAACTAAATGGGCTATAATAAATAAGCCTGCAGGCAGCCACGGCGGGCTGCCTCAGAAAAGTAACCATTCAATGACACAACTGAAAGCCTGCAGCCACGGAAGGCTGCCTCAGAAAAGTAACCATTTGTCCTACCTTAAAACTCGTTTTGCATTTTCTGCCTCCTTTTTTGTATTTTCAACCCTCCGTTTATTTTCTTTCCTTTTCTGAAAACCCGATTTGGGTCCAGACATTTTGTTCTGCTACCAACGAACTAACTCGTCAGGTCTCGTCTCTCAAGCCCGCGATGATTCCCGTGGGAAGGGCAACAACTGATACATTTTTACAAACAGCCAATAGGGAGGTTGCAACGTTCAGGCTCTTCTTTGCTCAGACACTCAGTAATGCACTTACTCACGTCTCCACGTGATAATAATCACGTGGAGACGTGATAGCAGTCCACCTTCCTGCTCTCTCCATTCAGTCAGCGAACGTCACACAGGAAGTGAACCCCAGCGGGTCATAGAAACTTGAGCAGGAGGAGAATGGCTTTTTTATTTGTAGGCTACGGAAACTTTGAGGAACGAAATAAAAACCAGTATTAACCGGTTACCATTATTTTTAATAAGCGTTTCTGTTCCGGAACATAAAAAATAATAAAGTTTCTGGTTTCGTTTCTGTTCCATGTGAAACAGAACAAATTTAAAGATATTTAAAGATATTTCTATGGCACAGGATATGAAGCACAGGATATATTGTGATATAAATATACCAATTGCCAGCAAAACAGCTGTGTTTATATAATGTAGAATAGAAAAATTTCACTCTGACACCCAACTTTTGAACATTATTAAAAATTTATTCTCGACAAACGTTTCGGCCTTCGGCCTTCTTCAGTGTCATAAAAAACTTGGGTGTCAGAGTGAAATTTTTCTATTCTACATTATCTACGTATATCTACACTGCTGGGACCCGTGGTATCCTCTGGATCCGTTTGGACAGACTAGTTGTTGGCTGACAGAGACTTTTTACTCTGCTTTATATATATATATATATATATATATATATATATATATACACACACACGCACATACAGTATATGAAACACCAAAAAATATATTGTGATATAATGTACCACAATCTCAATATTATATTGTCATATTTCCCAGCCCTAATTTGCACGGTTACGCAAACTGAGCAACCAGCAAGTTTATCTCAACTTAAGTCAAGTTCAAAATCTCAAATCTACAGTGGTGCTTGAAAGTTTGTGAACTCTTTAGAATTTTCTATATTTCTGCATAAACATGGCCTAAAACATCATCAGATTTTCATACAAGTCCTAAAAGTAGATAAAGAGAACCCAGTTAAACAAATGAGACAAAAATATTATACTTGGTCATTGATTTATTGAGGAAAATGATCCAATATTACATATCTGTGAGTGGCAAAAGTATGTGAAACTTTGCTTTCAGTATCTGGTGTGCAACAATAACTGCAGCTAAACGTTTCCGGTAACTGTTGATCAGTCCTGCACTCCGGCTTGGAGGAATTTTAGCCCATTCCTCCATACAGAACAGCTTAAACTCTGGGATATTGGTGGGTTTCCTCACATGAACGGCTCGCTTCAGGTCCTTCCACAACATTTCAATTGGATTAAGGTCAGGACTTTGACTTGGCCATTCCAAAACATTAACTTTATTCTTCTTTAATGATTCTTTGGTAGAACGACTTGTGTGCTTAGGGTCGTTGTCTTGCTGCATGACCCACCTTCTCTTGAGATTCAGTTCATGGACAGATGTCCTGACATTTTCCTTTAGAATTTGCTGGTATAATTCAGAAACTCATTGCTCCATCAGTGATGACAAGCCGCCCTGGCCCAGATGCAGCAAAACAGGCCCAAACCATGATACTACCACCAACATGTTTCACAGATGGGATAAGGTTCTTATGCTGGAATGCAGTCTTTTCCTTTCTCCAAACATAATGCTTCTCATTTAAACCAAAAGTTCTTTTTTGGTCTCATCCGTCCACAAAATATTTTTCCAATAGCCTTCTGGCTTGTCCACGTGATCTTTAGCAAACTGCAGATGAACAGCAATGTTCTTTTTGGAGAGCAGAGGCTTTCTCTTTGCAACCCTGCCATGTACACCATTGTTGTTCAGTGTTCTCCTGATGATAGACTCATGAACATTAACGTTAGCCAATGTGAGAGAGGCCTTCAGTTGCTTAGAAGTTACCCTGGGGTCCTTTGTGACCTCGCTGACTATTACATGCCTTGCTCTTGGCGTGATCTTTGTTGGTCGACCACTCCTGGGGAGGGTAACAATGATCTTGAATTTCCTCCATTTGTACACAATCTGTCTGACTATGGATTGGTGGAGTCCAAACTCTTTAGAGATGGTTTTGTAACCTTTTCCAGCCTGATGAGCATCAACAACGCTTTTTCTGAGGTCCTCAGAAATCTCCTTTGTTCGTGCCATGATACACTTCCACAAACATGTGTTGTGAAGATCAGACTTTGATAGATCCCTGTTCTTTAAATAAAACAGGGTGCCCACTCACACCTGATTGTCATCCCATTGATTGAAAACACCTGACTCTAATTTCACCTTCAAATTAACTGCTAATCCTAGAGGTTCACATACTTTTGCCACTCACAGATATGTAATATTGGATCATTTTCCTCAATAAATAAATGACCAAGTATCATATTTTTGTCTCATTTGTTTAACTGGGTTCTCTTTATCTACTTTAATGACTTGTGTGAAAATCTGATGATGTTTTAGGTCATATTTATGCAGAAATATAGAAAATTCTAAAGGGTTCACAAACTTTCAAGCACCACTGTAGCATTTAGTAAACATAGTAAACTGTAACGAAAATGACTCAAACAGCTGAAAGCAGTGCAGCAGCAAATAAAGTCCAATATTTTTCTTACTACCTCAGTTAAGCTTATGGCTCATGCATGTGTATGCGTTTGTGTCCGTAAATGTACATAATCAGATTAAGGGAACTGCAACTGCTAAATGAAATTGGTGGGATCGTGGGGAGGTTTTACTGCTTAGTCCATCTGTTCACACAAAATCCTGTTTAAACCTCAACCTGTTGTGGCTGTTGGTTGTGTAAGGATGAATGGACAAAATCAGGGACTGCATCTCTGATCAGTGCACACAGTCTTATTTCATGTGCTTTCCTGGGAAGAAGATGAAAGCATGCCCTAGTGTTGGTCTTAATATCCAGGTTTGCCTGTACCAATCTGAAAAGCTTTTAGTGCACTGGAATTTGACTGAAATTGTGTGTTTTGGGTGTGATAATATAATATAACAGATATAAAGAAACAGAACAGGATAGCAATGAAGTGTATGCCAAATCTGAGGCAACAAAGGCTCAACAGCGACCAGAAGGTTGTGAGTACAAATCCCAAGACTGCCAGAAGGCCACTGTTGCCTCAAGCAAAGCCATTAACCCTCAACAGCTCAGCTCTGTGCATGGGGGATTCAGACTCAGTTGTAAATAGAGAATTGCTATTAAGGGTTTCAGGTTCATTCTGGCTTTAGAAGATGAGGAAAAATAACGACAAACCTGAAGGCGAGCAAGAGACCTCACGAGTGTGTGTGTGGGGTTGTTTGTTTAGTCTTGGTGGGGAAAAATGTCCCCACAAAAATAGGAATATCTAACAGTGGAGGACCTGGTGGGGAGTTTTGACAGGACGCCATGAGGAAAAGTGTCAATTTATAAAAACTAAACAAGCCATTTTTTTTTCTTTTGGTTTCAGAAGCTATGTTAAGATTCAGTTAGAGTACAGCATTAATTAATAATGATAGCTGTATTAATAATTATATCAATGGAAGGAAGGGTCTCACAAGGATAGTACTAATACAAGGATAGTGTGTGTGCATGTGTGCGTGCATGCGTGTAGATGTGGCATTTCAAATAAACATTTTTTTCCTCATCCTGTTATGAAAAAGCTGGGACACGTGAAAATTGACATTTGGTGGGCAGCTGTAATCATTTCCTCCAGTAAAATTCAACTCAATGAAAATGTGATTAAACATCCTGCAGGGCAAAACACTAAAGCAAAAAATGACTATCATTTGAGAAATGTAAATTTTAAAAAGCCTCTGAGGAATGCTTGAGTCCTTTTCACATGACAACCGAAGTCTGACGTATGTTGTAGGAGTTACAAAATGTGTTTTTCAGTGACTATCATTTGCAAGTTGCAATATTTTGAAGCTTTAACAGCAAATGTGTCACTTCCCCTGCGTTCCATTCAAAAGGAAGTCATCTAGTTAGGCAGATTTTTTTGGGTTTAAGCCTTTTTCCCTAATTTGGAAGCGAGAATAAGGACTACCTCCTTTCCTTATCGAAAAATATCAGGAAAAGTTTAAAAGATAAACCAGGTTCCTCCATGAGCTGTTGTTGGACATTCATCGGAAACCATGGGGTCCATTTGGGACTCCAGGAAAATTGATGGTACATTCACAAAGCCTTCCATAAAAGATACCTACAGCCCAGAATGTCTTTGTACACATGGCACCCCATAACACCCACACAAAGTCGTAGGACTTCCATGATAGGTTCTTGGTACAGGTTGTGAGTTTCAGTTATTGCTCACATCAAACATCATAATGGGGAAAAATGTGCTCTCAGTGGCTTTATCTATGGAATAGTTGTTAATGCCAGGCTGGCTAGTTTGAGTAATGTCTAGTTTGACACAGAATGGTGCAAAACAATATAAATAAATAAATAAATAAATAAATAAGGAATGACTGGGGGCGGCACGGTGGTGTAGTGGTTAGCGCTGTCGCCTCACAGCAAGAAGGTCCTGGGTTCGAGCCCCATGGCCGGCGAGGGCCTTTCTGTGCGGAGTTTGCATGTTCTCCCCGTGTCCGCGTGGGTTTCCTCCGGGTGCTCCGGTTTCCCCCACAGTCCAAAGACATGCAGGTTAGGTTAACTGGTGACTCTAAATTGACCGTAGGTGTGAATGTGAGTGTGAATGGTTGTCTGTGTCTATGTGTCAGCCCTGTGATGACCTGGCGACTTGTCCAGGGTGTACCCCGCCTTTCGCCCGTAGTCAGCTGGGATAGGCTCCAGCTTGCCTGCGACCCTGTAGAAGGATAAAGCAGCTAGAGATAATGAGATGAGATGAGGAATGACTGGCAGTTCTAAGGACATGGGCGGTCATGCTCAGACTGGTTCAAGCTGACAGGAAGGTAATTCAAATAGCCATGACAACTACAGTAGGCCCATTCTATAATTGCACGTACATTTCAAGTGTTGACTCTGTTAGTCATCGTCAACTCTGTTATCAGTAAACTGGGCAATCCATTACCAGAATTGACGACAACCGAGTTGACATTCTCCCACCATTTTATGTCTTAACTCCACATGCTAACCTCAAACTACACATGGCATGTATAAAAACAATCTTATGGATCTTAATCATATTATTGTTTTAAAAAAAATGATTCACTCCAACATCACAATAACAGATTTGACGAATAATTAATTGTGGCAGTGGGGGCGTGGTCAAGCGTCGGTTTGAGAACGGAGGACGGAGTCAGGGAAGGTAAGTAGCAGAATCACTGCACCTGATGTCAGTTAACCTGTATGTGTGTGTCTTCCCAGTGACCGCGCCCTATAAAAGGACAGAGAGAGAGATGAGGAAGGGAGCTCTCTCCCCAACCAGATGACTTATGTGTGTGTGCGTGTCTGTGTGGCTGGGAGATTGTTAAGTCACTTGAAAGTGCTAAAATAAAGAGTTTTGGGAAACTCAGTTCTGGCCTGCCATCCTTCTGTGCTCCACCCACCCGCTCAGAGTTTTACAGTGGTGCTGAAACCCAGGATCGGAGCACAGAGGAGAACAGCCCCATGGAGTCCTCCCCCTTCACGGACCTGATCCATGCCCTCGCCATGGCCCAACAGAGCCAGCACCAGGCGCTGGTCTCCCTCCAAAAGGAGCAAAAGCAAAGGTTCAAGGCCCTGGTGCTGGCGAAACAGGAAGATCGTCAGGCATTCCGACACCTCCTCGTGTCGGCGGGGTCCACCACCGCGGGCCCTCCCCACCTCACCCTAACGAAGATGGGCCCGCATGACGACCCTGAGGCCTTCCTCACACTCTTTGAGCAAGCAGAAGAGGCCTGGGGCTGGCTGGTGCAACAGCGCGCGGCACGCCTCCTCCCCCTGCTAACAGGCGAGGCGCAGCTGGCTGCGCTACAGCTCCCCACCGACAGCCGGCTGGTCTACGCAGACCTGTGCAGGGCCGTTCTCCAGTGTGTGGGGCGCACCCCAGAACAACAACACCAGGGCTTCCGCACTCTGTGCCTAGACAAGGTCGGCCAGCCGTTCGTGTTTGGCCAGCAACTCTGGGACACCTGCCAGCGGTGGCTGAGGGCTGACAACTGCGATCGTTGATCTGGTGGTACTGGAGCAGTTCATCAGCCGACTCCCCGAAGGGACCGCGGAGTGGGTCCAGTGCCATCGCCCGGTGTCGCTGGATCAGGCCATCGAGCTGGCGGAGGACCATTTGGTGGCTGTTCCGACAGCAGGACGGCATATCTCCTCTTCTCCCCTCTCCTCTCTCTCTATCCCTCCCCTTCTGTTCCTCGTCCTCGCCCCGTTCCCCCACCACAGAGGCGGGGGCCGGGTCCACCCCAGCCAGCCCGCCGCACCCGTGGTGCTCTCCCGTTTCCCACTTCCGTGTCTGTCTCTCCCCCCCTCAGGTGAGTGAGCCCCAGAACGCCGGTGCAGAGAGAGAGCTCAGGCCGGTTTGCTGGCGCTGCGGGGAGCCAGGGCACCTCCAGCATCAGTGCTCGGTAATGGAGGTGGGCGTGGTGGTCTGGATCCCCAACGTGCCAGGGACCGCCCTCGATCAGGCTGGAGCGTATCGCATACCGGTGAGTATCCAAGGGGATAGGTATCAGGCTCTGGTGGACTCCGGCTGTAATCAGACCTCAATCCACCAAAGCCTGGTGCAAGACGAGGCATTGGGGAGAGCACAATTGGTGAAGGTGTTGTGTGTGCACGGGGATGTTCACACCTACCTTCTAGTGTCGGTCCACATTCTATTTTGAGGGGAGAAATTTAGTGTAAAGGCGGCAGTTAATCCTCGCCTTACCCACTTGATAATTTTGGGGACTGATTGGCTGGGATTTCGGGAATTAATGACTCATTTAGTGAAGAGTGGGGCCTGCCACAGTTCAGCAGGGGGAGGTCCCGGTGTGGCATTGGCAGGAGCAGCCATCACAGAGCCGTCTACGTCATCACCGCGTCAGAGTGAGGAGCAGCAGGCTCCTCTTCCCTCTCTCTGGGAATCCCTCGCGGATTTCCCGTTAGAGCAGTCGCGAGACAAGATTCTGCGGCATGCATTTGACCAAGTGAGAGTAATCGATGGTCAAATGCTCCAGCCAAACGCCACCCCGTCCTTCCCCTACTTTTCCATTATGAAGAATAGATTATACCAAGTGACGCAGGACACTCAGACTAAGGAACCGATCACACAACTTTTGATCCCAAAGAGCCGCCGGGAATTAGTATTCCAGGTGGCTCACTTTAATCCCATGGCTGGACACTTGGGGCAGGATAAGACACTAGCCTGAATAATGGCCCGGTTCTACTGGCCAGGGATTTGCGGCGATGTCCGTAGGTGGTGTACGGCGTGCCGCGAATGCCAGTTAGTAAATCCAGCGGCCATTCCAAAAGTGCCTTTGCGCCCTCTGCCATTAATCGAGACCCTGTTCGAAAGAACTGGGATGGATCTCGTCGGGCCATTAGATCGGTCAACACGAGGATATCACTTTATTTTAGTTCTGGTGGACTATGCAACGCGAGACCCGGAAGCAGTGCTGCTTCTCAATATCTCAGCACGTAGTATTGCGGAAGCACTCTTCCACATCATCTCCCGAGTTGGAATCCCCAAAGAGATTCTGCCTGATCAAGGCACTACATTTATGTCATGCACACTGCGCGAACTGTATGGGTTACTGGGAATTAAGCCAATCCGCACCAGCGTTTATCACCCACAAACGGACGGTTTAGTTGAACGGTTCAATTGCACCCTCAAGAACATAATTAAAATGTTTGTATGCGAGGACACACGCAATTGGGATAAATGGCTCGAACCCCTGTTATTCGCAGTGCGAGTTGTCCCACAAGCCTCCACAGGGTTCTCCCCGTTCGAATTATTATATGGGCGTAAGCCACGTGGCATCCTAGATGCACTATGGGAAAATTGGGAGGAGGGACCTTCAACGAGCAAAAATGAAATGCAATATGTTATCGACCTGCGTGCAAAACTCCACACACTTATACACCTAACCCAGAAGAATTTGCGGCAGGCCCAAGAATGGCAAATCCGTCTGTATGACAGGGGTACGCACCTTAGGGAGTTCGCACCGGGAGATAAAGTACTCGTGCTGTTGCCCACGTCGAGCTCCAAATTGATCGCCAAGTGGCAAGAACCCTTTGAGGTCACACGGCGAGTTGGGGACGTCGACTATGAGGTGAGGCGAACGGACAGGGGTGGGGCGTTACAGATTTACCACCTCAATCTGCTAAAACTTTGCAACGAGGAGGTCCCCGTGGCGTTGATGTCGTTGGTTCCAGAGAAGGCTGAGCTGGGGCCGGAGGTTCAAAAGGGAACATTGACTACCACTCTGGTCCCCTGTGGAGACCACCTCTCCTCGACCCAACTCGTGGAGGTTGCCCAGTTGCAAGCCGAATTTTCGGACATGTTCTCACCCCTGCCCGGCTGCACCCGCCTCATAGAACACCACATTGAGACGCCCCCGGGGGTGGTAGTGCGCAGCCGCCCTTACAGGCTGCCCGAACACAAGAAAAAGGTGGTTCGGGAAGAACTTGAGGCCATGCTCGACATGGTCATCATCGAGGAGTCCCACAGTGACTGGAGCAGCCCGGTGGTCTTGGTTCCCAAGGCCGACGGGTTGGTCCGGGTCTGTGTGGACTATAGAAAAGTCAACGTGGTGTCTAAATTCAATGCATACCCAATGCCTCGTATTGACGAGTTGCTGGATCGACTAGGCACGGCTGGCTTTTATTCGACACTGGATTTGACAAAGGGTTATTGGCAGATCCCCTTGACTTCATTATCCCGAGAAAAAACGGCCTTTTCCACACCGTTTGGCTTACACCAATTTGTCACACTTCCTTTTGGGCTGTTTGGGGCACCCGCTACATTCCAGCGGCTTATGGACAGGGTCCTCCGCCCCCACGCCACCTATGCGGCCGCATACTTAGACGACATTATAATCTATAGTAATGACTGGCCGCGGCATCTGCAACACCTGAGGGCCGTCCTTAGGTCACTGAGGCGAGCGGGTCTCACAATCAACCCGAAGAAGTGTGCGATTGGGCAGGTGGAAGTATGGTATCTGGGCTTCCACTTGGACAATGGGCAGGTGCGTCCCCAAATTAATAAGACAGCAGCGATTGCGGCCTGCCCGATGCCCAAGACCAAAAAGGGGGTGAGACAGTTCCTGGGGCTGGCTGGCTGGCTATCGTAGGTTTATGCCTAATTATTCGGACGTCACCAGCCCGCTGACTGATCTCACTAAAAAGGGGGCACCAGATCCGGTCCAGTGGACGGAGCAATGCCAGCGGGCTTTCTCTGAGGTGAAGGCTGCACTGTGTGGGGGGCCACCGTTACACTCCCCTGACTTTTCTCTCCCTTTTATGTTGCAGACGGACGCGTCGGACAGAGGGCTGTTTTGTCCCAGGAGGTGGAGGATCACCCAGTGCTGTTCATCAGCAGAAAGGTGTCGGTGCGTGAGGGACGCTACAGCACGACAGAGAAGGAGTGCCTAGCCATCAAGTGGGCGGTCCTCGCCCTCCGGTACTACCTGCTGGGACGCCCTTTCACCCTCTGTTCAGACCACGTGCCCCTCCAGTGGCTCCACCGCATGAAGGATGTCAATGCACGGCTCACCCGTTGGTATCTGGCACTCCAGCCCTTTAACTTCAAGGTGGTCCACAGGCCGGGGGTGCAGATGGTCGTGGCGGACTTCCTCTCCCATCAGGGGGGAGTCGGCTGCAGGCCAGACGGCTGCCCGGCCTGAGTTGGGCGGTGGGGGTATGTGGCAGTGGGGGCATGGTCAAGCGTCGGTCTGTGAACGGAGGGCAGAGTCAGGGAAGGTAAGTGGCAGAATCACTGCACCTGATGTCAGTTAACCTGTGTTTGTGTGTCTTCCCAGTGACTGCGCCCTATAAAAGGAGAGAGAGAGCAGAAGAAGGGAGCTCTCTCCCCAGCCAGACAACTTGTGTGTGCGTGTCTGTGTGGCTGGGAGATTGTTAAGTCACTGAAAAGTGCTAAAATAAAGAGTTTTGGGAAACTCAGTTCTGGCCTGCCGTCCTTCTGTGCTCCACCCACCTGCTCAAAGTTTTACATTAATCTACTGTTGGTGTATCCTCAACATGTTGTTCAAATTAATGAGAGAAGAAACAACCTACCTACCTCACTGCCTTTCTGAAGATTCCTGCCAGAGGAAGTGACATTTCTCGGTGCAGGTGTTATGCATATTATTAAAAGTCTTTGTGGATTTTATGTGGTTTTATAACAGATTTAACAGAGTTGACAAGAACATTGAGACAAATAAAAATATATATATATTTTATTACTAAAATTTCACATAAGACAGAAAATAGACTTTCTATGCAATTGATTTTATAACAGTTGATAGAATAAGCCACAAAAAACAGATTGTTTGACTGAATCACTGCATGTTTATTCAAGTTAAATGTATGAATCAGTAGTCGAAGACGGCCAATAATATGGGGGGAGGGGTGGGAGTAATTTAGTTAATGTTTTATGGATAAATTGGGTCTAAAATGTACATCAAGCACTACTACTGGTGAAAGTGTGTCATAATTTGCCTTATTGTTCAGAACTGATTCAATAAAGATTTCTTTTGTGGAAAATAACAAAAGGTTTATCTCAGAGACGCGAAATGTACCCCGAATTCTAGAATGACCCAGTAACACAAACGACCACTCTTTATAACCATGGTGTGCAGAAAATCTACTCGGAATGCACAGCACCTTGAACCTGAAGGCAGATGAGCTATAACAGCAAAAGACCACACCAAGTTCCAATCCTGTCAGCCAAGAACGGGAAACTGATCAAGCACCAGCTCATAGAAACTGGAAAAAAATGTAGCCTGGTTCCCATTATAATCCCATATTCAATCAATAGCAATTCACTCTGGGGTGTAATTAAATTCCTGTTGGGAATGATAATGGAAATCTCATTGGAATAAACCATGAATGTTCTTTTGGACAAATCTGAAGGATCGTTGCATGTGGCTGTAGAGGAAGCAGCAGGTTATACATATATATATATTGACACATGACATCATATTTGTTCGACTTCCGTGTGTGCTAGTTGTAAACAGTTGTTGTATTACAATTTCATCATTAACAGAACATTTCATGTTGTTGGTCCTGAAACATGAGCTTTATTTTGGCCCATGGATTTGTCCCAAATTGTTTCTCTAACCCTCCTTTACATGAAAGATTCAATGCAAATAAATTCCTGACAAATGAAGGTGTATATTATATGGGCTTATGGCCTGAGTTATGGGGGGAAAAAATAATAAGAGGAGGAGGAAAGTCGTATTTTATGCCTGGCACATATAATCTGCAGCAGTCCCTTGACACTGGGAGGGACTCAAACAAACAGTTGGACATGAAAACATTGTGACACGTGTATATGTGGGTGTGAGCACTACGTAATAAAGGAAATTATGTGGCTTGTTGTTTTCTATCAGTGTCTGTAATAGTAACAAGCCTAAATGCAAGTGAGACAGAGAGAGAGAGAGGGGGAGAGGGAGGGTGTGTGTGTGTGTGTGTCTCCTCACCATCATTTACAACAGCTGTCCACATCTGGCTCTTCTTCTTGCCCACCTGGCGCTCGTAAGACTGGCACTGCTGGTCCCTAAATGTAGGCGAGCCCTTAGTACATGGCGGACCCTCACACACTTTGTGCTCCACACTACCCCCCAGACACTGTTTCCCTCCAGGACCGGGTCTACAACAGCACAACACAACACAACATTACTTAACACCTGTACACACTTGAATGAGTGTTTATGGTAGGTCTTCTAAACAAATAATTTACACTAAGGGTAGAACTGTTCATAACTCTACATACAGTGGTGCTTGAAAGTTTGTGAACCCTTTAGAATTTTCTATATTTCTGCATAAATATGACCTAAAACATTATCAGATTTTCACACAAATCTTAAAATTAGATAAAGAGAACCCAGTTAAACAAATGAGACAAAAATATTATACTTGGTCATTTATTTATTGAGGAAAACGATCCAATATTATATATCTGTGAGTGGCAAAAGTATGTGAACCTCTAGGATTAACAGTTAATTTGAAGGTGAAATTAGAGTCGGGTGTTTTCAATCAATGGGATGACAATCAGGTGTGAGTGGGCACCCTGTTTTATTTAAGGAACAGGGATCTATCAAAGTCTGATCTTCACAACACACGTTTGTGGAAGTGTATCATGGCACGAACAAAGGAGATTTCTGATGACCTCAGAAAAAGTGTTGTTGATGCTCATCAGGCTGGAAAAGGTTACAAAACCATCTCTAAAGAGTTTGGACTCCACCAATCCACAATCAGACAGATTGTGTCCAAATGGAGGAAATTCAAGACCATTGTTACCCTCCCCAGGAGTGGTCGACCAACAAAGATCACTCCAAGAGCAAGGCGTGTAATAGTTAGCGAGGTCATAAAGGACCCCAGGGTAACTTCTAAGCAACTGAAGGCTTCTCTCACATTGGCTAATGGTAATGTTCATGAGTCCACCATCAGGAGAACACTGAACAACAATGGTGTGCATGGCAGGGTTGCAAGGAGAAAGCCACTGCTCTCCAAAAAGAACATTGCTGCTCATCTCCAGTTTGCTAAAGATCACGTGGACATGCCAGAAGGCTATTGGAAAAATGTTTTGTGGACGGATGAGACCAAAATAGAAATTTTTGGTTTAAATGAGAAGTGTTATGTTTGGAGAAAGGAAGACACTGCATTCTAGTATAAGAACCTTATCCCATCTGTGAAACATGGTGGTGGTAGTATCATGGTTTGGGCCTGTTTTGCTGCATCTGGGCCAGGACGGCTTGCCATCATTGATGGAACAATGAATTCTGAATTATACCAGCGAATTCTAAAGGAAAATGTCAGGAGATCTGTCCATGAACTGAATCTCAAGAGAAGGTGGGTCATGCAGCAAGACAATGACCCTAAGCACACAACTCGTTCTACCAAAGAATGGTTAAAGAAGAATAAAGTTAATGTTTTGGAATGGCCAAGTCAAAGTCTTGACCTTAATCTAATCGAAATGTTGTGGAAGGACCTGAAGCGAGCAGTTCATGTGAGGAAACCCACCAACATCCCAGCGTTGAAGCTGTTCTGTATGGAAGAATGGGCTAAAATTCCTCCAAGCCGGTGTGCAGGACTGGTCAACAGTTACCGGAAATGTTTAGTTGCAGTTACTGCTGCACAAGGGGGTCACACCAGATACTGAAAGCAAAGGTTCACATACTTTTGCCACTCACAGATATGTAATATTGGATCATTTTCCTCAATAAATAAATGACCAAGTATAATATTTTTGTCTTGTTTGTTTAACTGGGTTCTCTTTATCTACTTTTAGGACTTGTGTGAAAATCTGATGATGTTTTAGATCATATTTATGCAGAAATATAGAAAATTCTAAAGGGTTCACAAACTTTCAAGCACCACTGTAACAGCTCCATAAGCTGATCATTATAATGGAACCCTGCCACACCTGAAGTACAGAGATGTAGCGCCATTGGCTCAAGTACATTTGGCACCAAAGTCTTTATAACAGCTGATGCCTGTTGTAATAAAGTAGTATTATGTGGCAGCAGGGCGTGGTCAAGCATCAGCTGTGGATGGAATGGATTCTTACCACCAGTCTACATTTTTTTTTTTGTGATTTCATTGAATGTCATAACTAGAGATACACACACCAAACCTTGACCCTGAATGAGGCAAAAGCCCTGAGCTAGTAACAGACCTTTTCTGATAGTTTGTCCTTTCTTTTAAAGCATGCTAAAAAGTGTGGTGAAAATAAAGGAGAACGCAGATCTCTGCTGAAATTCTGCCTGCCTCTGAGTCTTCCTTCACACCCATACACTCCCGGATCTACATATGTACAGTGTCCATGTGCAGTACCTTTATGTAAAGTCAAGTCAATTTATTTATATAGGACTTTAAACAATAGACATTGTCGCAAAGCAGCTTTAGAGAAAAATAAAGATTTTGAACATATCAAGTAATAAATTTATCCCTAATTCGCAAACCTGAGGCAATGGTGGCAAGGAAAACCTCCCTGACATGAGGAAGAAACCTTGAGAGGAACCAGACTCAAAAGGGAATCCATCTTCATTTGAGTGATAACAGATAGCATGATTATAAATAACTCACTTCTATAAGTGTGTTCAGTAAGGTCAAAAAGCATAACTGGAAAATTCATTCTAGTTTTAACACAAAGTCTATTTTGTTGAAGTTATCAACTGTTCTTAGATGGAAACCTGAGTGCAAAAACTGCTCATGGCAACTGCAGTCCTAAAGTTATCATAGCAACTGTAGTCCTCAGCCATTATAGCAAAACTGTAAGTGTCCAGTGTAAGTGCCATCTTCTAAAGGTGTCTTTCGACTATCCATATGGGGCCATCCTCTACAGGAGAGACATGATGAGAGCTCCAGCCAGAAGTAGGGCATCAGGATGGATCAGGCAGGAGGTCTGAGGAGCAGGAGAGGCCAGCATCACTGGTATCTCAGGATTGACACAACTTGACAGTGTTAAGTGTCATCGCTGTGTGGGTGGGAATCCATTTCTCCTTTGATGATGTTACAGGTGATTTTTGAAATCAGGTGAATCTGAATTCACCTCAGTGACTTTAGATTTACCTCAGTGAATTAGGTTGACATTCTTAAAGGGGATTGTTTTTTGTTTTGTTTTTGGGGGGGGGACCTCATTAAAAAAGGGGGGCTTGGATTTTTCAGGGGGTTCATAAAAGAAAGATAACACTTTGACAAACACTCTCTAGTCACCTTTCCCCCCTCACCCCACCCCCTTTATATCCTCTATCCTCTTATACTTCTTTATCCAGAATTACACTTACATGCCTGCCTTTATGTTGAATTTAATTTGCTCTCTCCCCACACACGTTTTACTGTCCTTGCTAGGAATCAAACACAGGACTTTCTGCTTTCAAATACACCACTTTACCACTACACCACAAAGGATTCAGCTGCAGCCACTATACTACCCAACCCTAACCCTAAATCCTAATTCATCGAGGCAAATCGAGAATCGCCTTGGTGAATCCAGATTCACCTGATTTCAAAAATCACCTGTAACAGAGGCAAAGAGCTACACTGAATCTGGCCACACCTACACTCCTTCAGGGGGCTGTCAGATCGAGGCCATACCTCCTTCACTTTGTCTAACACACCTTCTTCACTTAGACTAATGAATACAGAGACCACACCACATTTAGCTAACAGAGTGACAGACCTAGAAGCCACATCTTCACTGTGATTAATGGTCACAGAGGCCACACCTCTATTCCTGGGATTAAAAAAGTACACAGGCCATGTTCCCTTCACTGCAAAAGACAAGCACATAGGCCACACCTCCTTTACTGTCACTGACTGGTAAAGAGGCCACACCTCTTTCACTGGAACCCCTAATTTATATTTGTGTTGCTTCTCATTTCGTAGAGATTGAAAATGATTAATATTTAGTCAGACAGGTTAATTACTAAGGTCAAATATAGCAGCAGGTTATGCAGATGGTATCTGTGACGTCTAATGGCTCAGACTTGGAGAAGTCGGGTCAATCAGAACAAGGTCATTGAGGAGGCATTCATTTCTAAGCAGCAGGAGTCCCAGGATATGCTGCCTCATAGAGCTGGAACAAGGACTGCTGTTTCAAGAAAAGGAAAGCATTCAATTCATTCTTATATATGTTTTTTTTTTACTAAATCAACTAAACAGAAGTGTCATGAAGCAGTGTTTGCTGCTGTAAATCAAGCCTTTGTGTGATGAATGTCCCCACTCAGACTCTTTCCGATATATTCTACAGGGAAATCATAACGGATCTAGGCGTCCTTGTGGGTGTAAATATTTGGAACTGATACTGGGGCAATTTATGATTTTGCCTCTTGATTCATGATAGAGGGTGTAAGAAAGAACAGCTGAGACCAACTTCTGCTCTATGTGGCTCCTTTAAAATAGTTTCATTTCTATAAAATATGTCACCCTTGAGTATAATAGTATTAAAAAGAATTAATGTACCAGGCATTTTTATTTCAAATAATGTTTCTTCACCTCTAAAACAACACTTCTACTAGTGTCGTGTATTTGATTTTTAGTTACAGTATTTTTATTCTTTAGCTGATACTTTTGTTACAGTCTTCATTTTTAGTCCTTCTCTTAGGCAAGAAAACATGTCTGTAAATCCATCATTATAAAACAATTATCATTCTAAAATAAAATTTAAAACAGCAGAGAGTCCATATTTAAATATTTAAATTCAGAGTGGAAGTATTTTATCATCTGCATAACCTCCAACTTTCTAGACCAATTCCATCTCCAAAGTTTGGGCCTGGGCTCGGACTGATCACTTAAAGGTGCAGTTTATAATGCTTAAATGTATGTATATGCAATAAAATCATATTATTTAAAAAAAAACAATAAGGTAAGGCTTCAGTTTAAACTTTTTATTTTTTTACCTCGCCTGGGAAGGAGTCCACCAGGGGGCGAGGTATTGTTTTTGGTGGGGTGTCTTTGTTTTCTTGTTAGCAACATTACAGGAAAACGGCTAGAGCAATCTTCATGAAACTTTCAGGATAGATGGGCAGTGGTCTCAAATAGAACCTCCAACATTTTGAGGGTCATCCGGTCAAGGCCACCAAAAAGGTCAAAATAATTTTTGGTGCACATGGAGTCCCAATGTCCCGAATGTGTCTCAAATCACTCCCTACTCACTACATAGTGGACTATATAGTCAGGTTGCTATTTTGTAGTGCTGTGCAAATGTATAGTGAGCATTATTATACCCTATACAGTGCACTCAAAGTGTCTCACAATGCATCACGAAAAGTAGTACCGCACCAAAGAAGAAAAAAAAAGGCCGCAGCAAAGAAGTTTTATCATTTAATCAATGAGCTCACTATATATTCCTCTATATAATAATCCCCTATATAGTGAGTAGGGTACAGTGAACGAGTGAGTGATTTAGGACACAGCATTTGTAACCAATCAGCACTTATCCTGATCAAGTTCGATTACCTGTTCTATTTATTGATAAACTTCGGAACTAATCAGAACTAGAAACGAAATAAGAGAAACTTTTTTTTTTAGCTTTTTGGCAGATATTTAGAGTCTTGACACTACACTTATAAAACAAAATGTTCTCGTTAGTATTAATGACCTTGAAAGAACAGAGACCACACTTGTGAGATTGAATCAGTTGTTATAACACTAAAATAAGTGCTACCGGGCAAAGTTTGTTTTGCCTGGCAACACTTGTTGTCATGATCCGCCCCGGACTTCCACTCCGGAGATTTACTATCTCCCAGTTCAGCGTAATCCGGATCCGGGACGGGACTTCCATCTTGCCGGCATTCACTTCCTGGTCTGCTCTGCGGTGTATAAATAAGCCGTTCTCAGAAGGGGACTTTGCTAGAATGTCTTGTCTGTTTCTCACGTTGTCTCTGTGCCATTTTTTGCTTCCTGGATTTTTGCTCTCTGCTTTGCCTAGTCTTAGCCACAGTTCTTTGCACTCACGTTTTGTCAGTTTTTCATGTGTTTTGCACTATGTTTTTTGTCTCCAGGTTTTGTCAGAACTATTTTTCATATTAGCACTTTGTCTTTGTCTACCTCGTTGTCTGGATTATTTTTGCTATTTTTGTTCGTTGACTCTTTTTGGACTTTAATTAAATCATTTTTTATTCATTGGATTTTCTGGTTTGTGTTCTGCTATTGGATCCTACGGTAACTCACCACATCTCGCCACCCTTAACAGTACGTTCTGGCCAACATGGATCCAGCGGAACTTGACCATCTGAGAACGGCTATGCAGCAGCAAGGAGCCCTCCTCGGGACCCACCAACAGGAACTCGGGCAGATCACTCAGAACCACCCTGTCCGACTCACTCAACCTCCTAGCCACACAACTCCAGCACTCCCAAGCCGTGCCTACCCCTGCCCAGCCGTCTCTTTCTTCACCTCCCGCCACCGCCGCTCTCCACGAACCAAGACTCCCTTCGCCTCAGCCCTACAGTGGAGAACCAGGTACCTGCAGGTCTTTTTTTGTCAGTGTTCACTGATCTTGGCGCTTCAACCTCTGGCTTTCCCCACAGAATGCTCCCGGGTAGCCTATACCATCACGCTCCTCACCAGCAAGGCCAGGGAATGGGGGCCGGTGGTCTGGGACACCGACACACCCTGTTGTTCCAGCTTCAAGGAATTCTCTGAGGAAATGAGGCGAAAATTCAAACGCTCTCTGTACGGCCGGGAGGTGGCAAGAGAGCTCATGGAGCTGCGGCAGGGGTCCCGATCTACCTTGGATTATGCCATCGAGTTTTGGACGTTGGCAGCATCATGCGGTTGGAACGAGAGTGCCCTGGTCAACGTGTTCCTACATGGCTTATCCGATGCCATCAAGGATGAACTCATCTCACGGGAACTGGCATCGGACCTCTCCAGCCTGATGGACCTTGCCAATCATATTGACGTGCGGGTCCAACAATGGAGGAGAGAGTGGAACTGCTTCAACTTCAACCCCCCTCTACCGAGCCTGCCCGCTAAAAGTATAAACCCACCAGTGAATCGAGGGGCCCTGGTGGGCAATGCTTGGAACCAGTCCCCTGCCGACCAACCGTTGCTCCCCGTTATCATCACTCTCAACAATCGGCATCACCATCTTCAGGCGCTCATCAACTCGGGGGCAGACAGGAACCTAATCTGCTCCACCACCGCCAAGGATCTCGGAATCCCATTACTTGCCCTCGAGGTCCCTCTCACCGTCCCGACACTCAATGGCACTGGCTTGACCACCATCACTCACCTCACCACCCCACTCACCCTAAGGATTTCAGGCAATCACTCAGAAACTATACAACTTCACATCATGAACAACCCTCACGTTCCTGTTATTCTTGGATTACCCTGGTTGAAGAAGCACAACCCCCACTTACACTGGACTGACCACACCATCTTAGGCTGGAATCCTTCCTGCCTGGCTTCCTGCCTGAACTCCGTTCTGCCTCCCGCCAAACCACCTCAGCCCTCAGCCAGCGAGTTTCCCGACCTTTCTCATGTGCCTCCAGAATATCTGGACCTCAAGCCTGTCTTCAGTAAGACTCGAGCAGTATCCCTTCCCCCTCATAGGCCCTATGACTGCGTTATCGATCTCCTGCCAGGGACGGCGCCACCCAAGGGATGTCTCTACTCTCTTTCCCCTGCTGAGAGACAAGCCATGGAGAAATACATCACTGAGTCTCTGGCAGCTGGGATCATCTGCCCTTCCTCCTCCCCAGCAGGGGCAGGATTCTTCTTCGTGGAGAAGAAAGACAAGTCACTCTGCCCCCGCATTGACTATCGAGGTCTCAACGCCATCACAGTCAAGAACTGCTACCCACTACCGCTCATGACTACAGCCTTTGAACTACTCCAGGGAGCTACGGTGTTCACTAAACTGGACTTGTGCAGTGCCTATCATCTAGTTAGGATCAGGGAAGGGGACGAGTGGAAGACGGCCTTCAACACCACCACAGGCCACTATGAGTAACTTGTAGTCCCTTTCGGCCTGACTAACGTGCCCGCGGTATTCCAGGCATTGGTTAAAGATGTCTTGAGGGACTTTCTTAACACCTTTGTCTTTGTTTACCTGGACGATATCTTGATTTTCTCTCGCTCCCTGGAGGAACATCGGGGTCACGTCTGGCAGGTTCCTCAGAGCCTGCTGGAGAATAAGCTGTTCATTAAGGCAGAGAACAGCAAGTTCCACCAAGGCTCTGTCTCGTTCCTGGGGTTCATCATTACACTAGCTAAGATCCAGATGGACCCCCTCAAGCTGGAGGCAGTCGCTGACTGGCCCACTCCATCTTCGAGATGAGAGCTCCAGCGCTTCCTGGGGTTCACCAACTTTTACAGGCGTTTCATCCACAACTTCAGCACGGTGGCCGGACCTCTCTCAGCCCTGACCTCGACCAAGACCAAGTTCAAGTGGGAGGAGGAAGCAGAGAAAGCCTTTTCCAGTCTCAAGCACAGGTTTACCACAGCACCCATTCTCACCATACCTGATTCTACCAAGCAGTTTATCGTCGAGGTTGATGCCTCCAAGTCAGGGGTCAGAGCCATCCTATCCCAGAGGGCCAACGACAACAAGGTCCATCCATGCTCCTTCTCCCCACGGCTATCCTCAGCCGAACGAAACTACGACATCGGCAACTGAGAGCTACTGGCCGTGAAACTAGCCTTGGAGGAGTGGAGGCACTGACTTGAGGGGTCTGACCTCCTGTTCCTAGTCTGGACCGACCATAAAAACCTGGAGTACCTCAAGTCTGCCAAACGTCTCAACTCTCATCAAGCCCGTTGGTCTCTTCTCCTGATTCAACTTCACGCTCTCCTACTGCCCAGGCTCCAAGAACGGCAAACCCGACACCCTGTCCAGGTTGTTCTCTTCCCACCAAGGGGAGTTCAAGCCACCCAAGACTATCCTTCCTCCATGCTGCCTGGT
Organism: Neoarius graeffei; assembly: GCF_027579695.1. Taxonomy (NCBI): domain Eukaryota; kingdom Metazoa; phylum Chordata; class Actinopteri; order Siluriformes; family Ariidae; genus Neoarius; species Neoarius graeffei. The sequence continues at coordinate 27,628,860 of NC_083583.1, read as the reverse complement.
GGGAGCCGCTATTCTAGAAGTTGAGACGCTCGTGCAGAAGGCCCTGGAGCAGGACCCCGGTGAAGGTAACTCCAACAATATTCGTCGTAACCATCCGTTTGTTCCCTGTCATGTGCGAACTCAGGTGTTGCAGTGGGGTCACGGTTCCAAGCTGGCCTGTCATCCGGGAGCCGCCCGAACCCTGGCTCTCATCCAGCAGCGCTTTTGGTGGCCATCCATCAAGGAGGACGTCCAGGAGTTCGTGCCAGCCTGCGACACATGCTCCCGGAACAAGACAGCCAATCAACCCCCTGCTGGCTTACCAAGACCCCTTCCTACTCCGCATCGACCTTGGTCTCACATTACCCTGTACTTCATCACAAGACTCCCTAACTCAGGTGGCAATAAATGCATCCTCACTGTCACTGACTGTTTGTTTTTCTAAGACCGTCCATTTCATTCCTCTGCCCAAGCTCCCCTCAGCCAAAGAGACCACAGAACTACTCATCCACCACATTTTCCGCCTACATGTCTGCCTACCGACATAGTTTCTGACCGAGGTCCTCAGTTCACTGCACAGTCCTGGAGAGCCTTCTGCAAACTCATTGGGGCCACCTGTAGTCTCTCCTCAGGCTTCCACCCACAGACCAATGGCCAGGCAGAATGGGCTAACCAGGCTTTGGAGGTTGCACTCAGGTGCATGGCATCCAGGAATGCCAGTTCTTGGAGCAAGTACCTACCTTGGATCGAATACACACAACACTCTCCCTTCCTCTGCCACAGGTGTCTCTCCATTCCAGTGCTCACCTCTGTTCCCCAGCCAGGAGGAGGAGGTCGCTGTACCATCAGCTCAGGCCTTTATACACCACTGCAGGAGAACATGGGCATTGGCCTGGAGAAGACTCATTCGCTCCGTACTCGCATCCAAGAAGGAGGCTGACAAACAACATCGCTCCAAGGCACCCACCTACCGAGTGGGTCAACGAGTTATGCTCTCCACACGCCACCTGCCACTTAGGGCCATCTCTTGCAAGCTGGCACCCAGGTTCCTTGGACCCTTCCTCATCAAGAAGGTAATCAACCCATGTTCCATTAGACTGGCATTACCACTCACCATGCGACGTGTTCACCCCACCTTTCATGTATCACAGCTTAAACCTCTGGTTTCCAGTCCTATGCTCCCACCGTCCAAACCCCCTCCTCCCAGGCTCATTGATGGCGGCGAGGCCTACATGGTCAAGAAACTGCTGAAGGTGTGGCGGCGAGGCAGAGGTCTCCAGTACCTAGTGGACTGGGAGGGTTACGGTCCCGAGGAGAGAAGTTGGATCCCTGCCAGGTTCATACTGGACCCAACACTTATCACGGAGTTCCACCAGCAACACCCTCATGCACTTCCTAAAGTGCCTGGAGGCGCTTGTTGGGGGGGGGGGGGGGGGGGGGGGGGGGGGGGGACTGTCATGATCTGCCCCGGACTTCCACCCCAGAGATTTACTATCTCCCAGTTCAGCACAATCCAGGACGGGACTTCCATCTTGCCGGCATTCACTTCCTGGTCTGCTCTGCGGTGTATAAATAGGCTGTTCTCAGAAGGGGACTTTGCCAGAATGTCTTGTCTGTTTCTCACGTCGTCTCTGTGCCATTTTTTGCTTCCTGGATTTTTGCTCTCTGTTTTGTCTAGTCTTAGCCATAGTTCTTTGCACTCACGTTTTGTCAGTTTTTCATGTGTTTTGCACTATGTTTTTTGTCTCCAGTTTTTGTCAGAACTATTTTTCATATTAGCACTTTGTCTACCTCGTTGTTGTCTGGATTATTTTTGCTATTTTTGTTCGTTGACTCTTTTTGGACTTTAATTAAATCATTTTTTATTCATTGGATTTTCTGGTTTGTGTTCTGCTATTGGATTCTAACTCGCCACCCTTAACACTTGTTTGCAAATGTTTTATTGGTTTTAAAAATTTTTCATTGATGCATACAGTATATGCATACATATGTACAGTGGTGCTTGAAAGTTTGTGAACCCTTTAGAATTTTCTATATTTCTGCATAAATATGACCTAAAACATCATCAGATTTTCACACAAGTCCTAAAAGTAGATAAAGAGAACCCAGTTAAACAAATGAGACAAAAATATTATACTTGGTCATTTATTTATTGAGGAAAATGATCCAATACTACATATCTGTGAGTGGCAAAAGTATGTGAACCTCTAGGATTAGCAGTTAATTTGAAAGCGAAATTCGAGTCAGGTGTTTTCAATCAATGGGATGACAATCAGGTGTGAGTGGGCACCCTGTTTTATTTAAAGAACAGGGATCTATCAAATTCTGATCTTCACAACACATGTTTGTGGAAGTCTATCATGGCACGAACAACGGAGATTTCTGAGGACCTCAGAAAAAGTGCTGTTGATGCTCATCAGGCTGGAAAAGATTACAAAACCATCTCTGAAGAGTTTGGACTCCACCAATCCACAGTCAGACAGACTGTGTACAAATGGAGGAAATTCAAGACCATTATTACCCTCCCCAGGAGTGGTCAACCAACAAAGATCACTCCAAGAGTAAGGCGTGTACTGTAATAGTCCGCGAGGTCACAAAGGACCCCAGGGTAACTTCTAAGCAACTGAAGGCTTCTCTCACATTGGCTAATGTTAATGTTCATGAGTCTACCATCAGGAGAACACTGAACAACAATGGTGTGCATGGCAGGGTTGTAAGGAGAAAGCCACTGCTCTCCAGAAAGAACATTGCTGCTCGTCTGCAGTTTGCTAAAGATTACGTGGACAAGCCAGAAGGCTATTGGAAAAATGTTTTGTGGATGGATGAGACCAAAATAGAACTTTTTGGTTTAAATGAGACATGTTATGTTTGGAGAAAGGAAAACCCTGCTTTCCAGCATAAGAACCTTATACCATCTGTGAAATACGGTGGTGGTAGTATCATGGTTTGGGCCTGTTTTGCTGCATCTGGGCAAAACAGGCCCAAACCATGGCAGGGTTGCAAGGAGAAAACCACTGCTCTCCAGAAAGAACATTGCTGCTCGTCTGCAGTTTGCTAAAGGTTACGTGGACAAGCCAGAAGGCTATTGGAAAAATGTTTTGTGGATGGATGAGACCAAAATAGAACTTTTTGGTTTAAATGAGACACGTTATGTTTGGAGAAAGGAAAACCCTGCTTTCCAGCATAAGAACCTTATACTGTCTGTGAAATACGGTGGTGGTAGTATCATGGTTTGGGCCTGTTTTGCTGCATCTGGGCCAGGACGGCTTGCCATCATTGATGGAATAATGAATTCTGAATTATACCAGAGAATTCCAAAGGAAAATATCAGGACATCTGTCCATGAACTGAATCTCAAGAGAAGGTGGGTCATGCAGCAAGACAATGACCCAAAGCACACAAGTCGTTCTACCAAAGAATGGTTAAAGAAGAATAAAAGTTAATGTTTTGGAATGGCCAAGTCAAAGTCCTGACCTTAATTCAATTCGAAATGTTGTGCAAGGCCCGGAAGCGAGCAGTTCATGTGAGGAAACCCACCAGCATCCCAGAGTTGAAGCTATTCTCTATGGAAGAATAGGCTAAAATTCCTCCAAGCCAGTGTGCAGGACTGATCAACAGTTCCTGGAAACATTTATTTGCTGTTATTGCTGCACAAGGGGGTCACACCGGGTACTGAAAGCAAAGGTTCACATACTTTTGCCACTCACAGATATGTAATATTGGATCATTTTCCTCAATAAACAAATGACCAAGTATAATATTTTTGTCTCATTTGTTTAACTGGGTTCTCTTTATCTACTTTTAGGACTTGTGTGAAAATCTGATGATGTTTTAGGTCATATTTATGTAGAAATACAGAAAATTCTAAAGGGTTCACAAACTTTCAAGCACCACCGTATATGTTACAGGTCAAAACATTTCAACCTAGGTGATTTATTTATTTATTTTATTTTTTTTAACCTAGGTTAAAATTTTTAACCTAGTTCACAATTTCCAACCTGGGTAAAATTTTGGATTATCTAAGATTCCTAAAAGGGATTTTCCATCACTTTTTTTCTCTTTCTTCCATCCACTGCCTCTCTGTCTACACCTACCAAGGGTTTCCTCTTATCTGTCTACCTAATTGGCATTTTTTAATATCTTTTTTTCATACTTAACTGGAATTCAATCTCAGAACCTTTTGATTCTGAACCCAACACCTTAACCACTAGACCAGCAATGGTTGCAATGGAAGGAGTGATATATATATATATTAATGCGCCCAGCCTTATCAAGTAGTTTAAAATGCAAAGTCTTCCCAAATCCTAACTGTAAACCTAACCCCAAGGTGCTTTATGTTTTATTATAAAATACAAGTCTTCTCCAATCCTAACCCTAGATATAATAAATCTCCCTAATACAAGGAGCAAATTATGAGCTGGGTTTAAATTCTAACCAAGGTTGTAAAATTCTACCTGACCTACAATTCTGACCGGTAGCATACACACACATATGTGCCATCATGTCCTTGGTTTTAATATGTTCATTTTCAAAAATACACATTAATAGAATGCTAAAAGAAAAAAAAAAAACAAAGTAACACAAACAAAAATAACTATGTCCACTTTGTAAGTGATCTTTTGCATCATAATTATTCATTTGTAAAAATAAAATCAGGCCTATGGAGAGTCATATATTGAACCCATTTTTCCCAACTTTAAATAAATTGTTCTAGTTTAAATTTTTTCAGCATTGATGTTTGCTCCACCTTTAACTTTGCTAAGCTTTGCCTCTTTCCCCTGGCAACTCAAAAGCCAGATATAGGGTGCTTATCAATAGCAATTAAGGTTAATGTCAAGGAAGGATCATTATCAGCTGCATTTCAAGTTAGCCACATCAAAGCCACAGAAGGTTGTAGGTTACACCCACAATCCTACATATGCATATGTAAAAGGCAAGATAGGAAAATGGGGGCTGCGATAGTGAGGCGAGAAAGAGAGTGCAGGCAGGGTGGAGCAGTTGGAGAAGGATTTCGGGAGTCATTTGTGATAGGAAAGTCCCAGCAAAAGTGAAAGGTAAGATGTATAAGAGAGTAGTGAGACCAGCTGTGATGTATGGATTGGAGGCCATACCCTTAACAAAGAGACAGGAGGCAAAGTTGGAGGTGGCGGAGTTGAGGATGTTAAGGTTTGCGATGGGAATGACAAGGTTGGGCAGGATAAGGAACAAGTACATCAGAGGGACAGCACATGTAGAGAGCTTGGGAATTAAGCTAAGAGCTAAGAGAGATGAGACAGATGGTATGAGCACATCCTGAGAAGAGATGCAGAGCATGTGGGAAGGAGAATGTTGAGGATGGAGCTGCCAGGCAAACAAAAACGAGGAAGGCCAAAGAGGAGATACATGGATGTGGTGAGAGAGGACATGAAAGTGGCAGGTGTGGTAGAGAAGGATGCAGAAGACAGGGAGCAATGGAGATGAAAGATCCACTGTGGCGACCCCTAATCAGGAGCAGCCAAAAGAAGAAGAAGAGGCAAGACCTTTTCAATGGTGCACACCTGCCTAATCCCTGAAGGCCCCGACTTGGAAGGACCCATCCTACCAAGGAAACATACCTGACTTTGAGAAATATGAATAGTTTCAACAAAAGGGGTGGAGTCAAGTGGGAGGATGAGGAAGACTCATCAAAGCCTCAGAGAGCTCTGATAATGATCCTAACCCATACTGTAAGTATGTCATCACATGTTTACCACAATGCATTATGGGCAATACCCAGGGTCAGCTCCACCATATTGTTTACTTTCACCTTTGTTAAACACTGCATTGTTCTGTCTAACCAGTTTTAGCCATGCCTAAAGTGAATTGCTGTGTGCCTTACTGTGTCTCCACAACAAAGAGAACATTTGAGTTTTTATCAGCTGCCATTTGAGGAGAAGAAAGAAATGGATAAGTTTAATCCGCAACGAAAACCTTCAAACTGAACTGAAATGGACAAGCGTTTGTAGCTTACATTTCTCTGGTGGGAAAAAGACGTACTTAAACTGTGACCCAGCAATATTTCTATGGTCTGCGGAATGGCCTTCGGTTATAGATGATTATAACAATCAACATTGTTTATTGTCTGAAACTAGTGATATTCCAAAACCTGTAAAACAAAGAAGCATTCTTCGGCCTTTGCCTCCCAACATGCTGAAGCACTCGGCAGCCAAATGAGCCTGTCGGAGCGATAAAACTCCCAAACCATGAAGGGTTCTCTTTCGGGTGTGTATAATGTTCATTGTACCTCACTAGCGGCATTTATTGAAGAAAATGCATTTATACTGAACATGACATGGCAGATCAGTTGGTTTCCAAAGTTTTTTTTTTTTGTAATGTTTCCTTCTATCAAGTTTTATTTAATTAATCACTCATTTATAAATGTTTTGATGCTGTTCATCTGGGCCCGGGATCACGAAGCAATCTTAGACTTAAGTCAACAGTTGATTTTTCATAATAGTTTCCCTTACTGCATCTGTAACTTTCATTGTGCTGGATCAAGCTTAAGTACAAAGCTAAAAGATTTCATTAGAACAAAGCTTTGTAGAAAATGGTAAGGAATAACTGAAGATTAAAAGAAACAAATTCAGACTTAAGTCTAAGATTGCTTCGTGATCCAACATACTGTACATCCTCAGAAATAAGACATTCTGAGATTTGACGTTGTTGTTGTGCAGTGCGGTAGACTCGGTCTAGACTCTTACCTTCTCAGCAAGCTTGATTTGGATTCCGATTTTCCTGCTGTAAACCCTCGACATGTTATCCACCTCTTTAAATCACCAATTTCATTGTCTTCCACGACAGACCATGGCAAAATCACTCGTCTCACGTCACTCTCACGTAAAATTAATCTGACATCTGTCATATCAGGCGGCACGGTGGTGTAGTGGTTAGCGCTGTGGCCTCACAGCAAGAAGGTCCTGGGTTCGAGCCCCGGGGCCGGCGAGGGCCTTTCTGTGTGGAGTTTGCATGTTCTCCCCGTGTCCGCGTGGGTTTCCTCCGGGTGCTCCGGTTTCCCCCACAGTCCAAAGACATGCAGGTTAGGTTAACTGGTGACTCTAAATTGACCGTAGGTGTGAATGTGAGTGTGAATGGTTGTCTGTGTCTATGTGTCAGCCCTGTGATGACCTGGCGACTTGTCCAGGGTGTACCCCGCCTTTCGCCCGTAGTCAGCTGGGATAGGCTCCAGCTTGCCTGCGACCCTGTAGAACAGGGGTGTCAAACCTGATCCATAAAGGGCCGTGTGGCTGCAGGTTTTCATTCCAGCCATGCAGCAGCACCCTGATTTGGCTTATTCAATCAACTGACACACCCACCCTTTAATCAAGGGTGGGTGTGGCTGCAAGTATTTGACTGTGTGAAGACAGTTCAGTTGATTGAATGAGCCAAGTCAGGTGTGCTGCTGCATGGCTGGAATGAAAACCTGCAGCCACAAGGCCCTTTATGGATCAGGTTTGACACCCCTGCTGTAGAAGGATAAAGCGGCTAGAGATAATGAGATGAGATGAGATCTGTCATATCGCTCAACTACCGACCCCAGCTATCCCCCACAATGCATTGCAGTAAACAAGTGATGACGTAGTTATGCCTGGGGGCTATTACAAAGTGCTCCTCCAACTGAATGTGGTCAGAGGAAGATAGTTACAAAGACTTTGAGTAAGATAGGCTTCTATTATTTGATAGCTACATTAGTCTTATAGCTCTAGTGCATAATTTAAAATAAATAAATAAAACCCCTCCAGACACCAAACTTTACTTGCTGATCAGCTACATTTAGGACATTCTGATTTTATTTTTCAAAACTAATGTATTACCATTAAATGTTATGTTGTAACAATGCAGACAATGACTTCATTAAGAATAACATTACTCCCATGTTCAGGACATACCTTAAAATCTACTGTAAACAAGGTACAAAATGGGGTTTCTACATTGTTTTGATAAAACAGCAAAGACTAAGACCAATCCTCTTATTACGTCTGGTTTATTACAAATATTCCAGCAGTTTCCTTAACCAAAGAATGCTCCTCTTTCAATATACTGATATGGAGATACACAAAAAAACTGTGGTATTCACTGAAATGGAAGGACTGAGGAGGAAAAAAAAAAAACCTCTGAAAACCTTCTGTGGTCATGCGGTACAATAGAGTTTCCTGAAGGGACTGATTGGTCCACAAACTGTGTGATCTGGATGATCATTCCTGTTATGTGTAGCTCTCTAGAGTGATGGCCTCTGACCAGAAGAAGTGACCTCGATTTAAAAGCTCATAACTGTCAGTCTGTTTCAGAAACACATAGAAATGAATTAGTCTCTGAGCCACTTCAGCCATGTTGGAACACGTTCTTCTGGCCTGAGGGCTTCCTCTTGCTTTACACACAGACAAAACCGCAGACTAGATCATAATCCAGAGGTCTGAAAAGCTGCAGACAGGGTAGACCTGGGTTAAGCGTTCAGGTTCCCAGCAATCTCACTGCTGCCATCAACTTTACAAACTTTAAGTTTACAATGTTTCTAAAACGTATAACTAAGTCTTTCTTTTTTGCTGTTCAAGATGAATAGCTTTAGTCTATATTTTCCCTCTCTCTGGCCTTCTTGGTTGATGAAAAGCGAAGATACTGTTGGTTACACTTAGATACAGTCTAGGTCCAAAATTTGTTTTGGGTGGTTCAGGAGCATTTTTGATTGAACATAAATCAGCATTAGGATATTATTACATATAGGCCAAAATGCTCAAGACTGTCTCTTGGATGGATGGTGGTCTCATGGAGGATGTCACCATCGCAAGCAAATAACTTCTGATCCACAGAGAAATCACACAACTTTATAAATCTTTGTAAAATGAAAAATAGTACAAACATCCTTTTATTGTTCTTATGAATGTATACAATATCTACTAGTGTATCTCCAAAAATTAGAATATTGCGAAAAAAGTTTTTTTTTTCTGAACTTGATCCAAAAAGGTAAACTTTCATATATTCTATATTCGTTACATGTAAAGTGAAATATTTCAAGACTTTTTTGTTTTAATTTTGATCATTATGGCTTATAGCTCATGAAAATCAGTACTCCAGTATATCTCAAATTATTAGAATATTTCATAAGATCAATCAAAAAAGGATTTACAACACAGAAATGTCCAATTTCTGAAAAGTATGTTCATTTATACACTCAATACTTGGTTGGGGCTCTTTTACCATGAATTACTGCATCAATGAAGTGTGGCATGGAGGTGATCAACCTGTGGCACTGCTGAGGTGTTATGGAAGCCCACGTTGCTTTGATAGCAGCCTTCAGCTCGTCTGTATTTTTGGGTCAGGTGTTTCTCATCTTCTTCTTGACAATAGCCCATAGATTCTCTATGGGGTTCAGGTCAGGCGAGTTGGCTGGCCAATCAAGCACAGTAATATCATGATCAGCAAACCATTTGGTAGTAGTTTTGGCACTGTGGGCAGGTGTTAAGTCCTGCTGGAAAAGGAAATCAGCACCTCCATAAAGCTTGTCAGCAGATGGAAGCATGAAGTGCTCCAAAATCTCCTGGTAGATGGCTGCATTGACCTTGGACTTGATAAAACACAATGGACCAGCACCAGCAGATGACATAGCACCCCAAATCATCACAGATTGCGGAAACTTCACACTGGACTTCAAGCACCTTGGATTCTGTGCATCTTCACTCTTCCTCCAGACTCTAAGACCTTGATTTCCAAATGAAATGCAAAATTTACTTTCTTCTGAAAAGAGGACTTTGGACCACTGAGCAAGAGTCCAGTTCTTTCTCTCCTTAAGATGCTTCTGATGTTGTCTCTGGTTCAGGAGTGGCTTGATATTAGGAATGCGATAGTTGTAGCCCTTTCCTGAAGACGTCTGTGTGTGGTGGCTCTTGATGCACTGGCACCAGCCTCAGTCCACTCCTTGTGAAGCTCTCCCAAGTTATTGAATCAACTTTTCTTGACAATCCTATCAAGGTTGCGGTCATCCCTGTTGCCTGTGCACCTTTTCCAGCCAGCCTTTTCAGCAATGACCTTCTGTGGCTTATCCTCCTTGTGGAAGGTGTCGATGATGGTCTTCTGGACAACTGTCAAGTCAGCAGTCTTCCCTGTGATTGTGGTTGCATGTACTGAACTAGACCAAGAGATACACAGTATTTATACTGTTTCACTCAAAGTCGAATTAAATATTCTCATATTTTGAGATTTTTTTTTTTGCACTGTAGGCCACAATTACCAAACTTAAAATAGAAAAATGCTTGAAACATTTTCATTTACATGTAATGAGTGTAGAATATATTAAATTTTCACTTTCTGAAATAACTGATGGAAAATACTGAACTTTTTCATGATATTCTAATTTTTGGAGATGTATTAGTTGAGGACATCCCATTGTACCTGCAGACCACAACATGCCTTACTGCACCAATCCTGCAAATATGATTGCAGAGAGCAGGTGTATAGATGACCCTTCACCTACACAGCTGCACGTTCCTTCATCATAGCAAGGATATAAGAATCTAATCGAATATGTTTTCACTTCATCAGTTGCTTCTAACATTTGTACATCTGAAAGAAAACAATATTGTATTGTTTTATGTCACAGCACATGCAAAAAAAAAAAAAAGGCTACTAATCCAGAAAATACGGTACTTAAACCGTCTGGACCACCTCTTGTTACAGCACTGCATCCTGTACTGGCAAAGAGCAACAAGAGGATTTTCTACTCATCCAAGGAATTATTACATCCTGAGTTTTCATGCCAAACACACGCACGCACATACACACTCTCTCTCTCTCTGGCAGGCTGACTGCCATTCTGAATTAACTCTCAAAGTGTCAAAACCATCAACAACGTAATAAGGGAATTCAAATTCTGCCAGAATTCAAACAAAGCCATTAAGCAGTTCAGGTTTGGAGTGAGTCATGACTGTGACTGTCCTGAGAGAGCAGTGGTGCAGAAATTACTGAATGATTAAATGATTTAGAGAGTGCTTGTGGACTGGAGGATGAGGGTGTGTTCAAGAAGGACCTGTAATTCTGCAGGGATTTGAAATAACTGCTTTATTTATAGTGTGCTAGTTGTGGGATTTTGCATTAAGCTGTAGCAGGGGAAATTATGTAGCGCAGGGTGGAAATAAAATACAAGACAATTAAAGTTCATGCACATTGGAATAATATACTATGTGACCGTGTTGTGCAAGTAGTTTGATATTAATTTGAAAACAAAGTTTCAAGCCATGTGTCTATTACTGAGACTCAGGTACATAGGTACAGAGACCACACCTCTTTTACCAGGACAAATAGATACAGAGACCACACCTCATTTACCAGCACAAATAGGTACAGAGACCACACCTCCTTTCCTGGGACAGACAGGTACAGAGAACACACCTCCTTTACCAGGACAAATAGATACAGAGATCATGCCTCCTTTACCAGGACAGACAAGTACAGAGACCACCCCAACTTTACCAGGACAAATAGATACAGAGACTACGCCTCTTTTACCGGGACAGACAGGTACAGAGAACACGCCTCCTTTACCAGGACAAATAGGTACAGAGACCAGACCATGCCTCCTTTACCGGGACAAAAAGATACAGATACCATGCCTTCTTTACCAGGACAGACAGGTACAGAGACCACGCCTCCTTTACCAGGACAGACAGGTACAGAGACTACACTACACTTCTTTTACTGAGACAAATACGTACATAGACCACACCCTCCTTTATCGGGACAGACAGGTACAGAGACCACGCCTCCTTTACCAGGACAGACAGGTATAGAGACTATGCCTCCTTTACTCGGACAAATAGGTACAGAGAACACGCCTCCTTTACACTAGGACAGATAGGTTCAGAGACCACACGTCCTTTACCGGGACAGACAGGTACTGAGACCACGCCTCCTTTACCGAGACAAATAGGTACATAGATCACACCTCCTTTACCAGGACAGACAGGTACAGAGACCATGCCTCCTTTACTGGGACAAATAGGTTCAGAGACCACGCCTCTTTTACTGGGACAGACAGGTACAGACACCATGCCTCCTTTACACTGGGACAGACAGGTACAGACACCACGCCTCCTTTACACTGGGACAGACAGGTACAGACACCATACCTCCTTTATACTGGGACAGACAGGTACAGACACCATGCCTCCTTTCCACTGGGACAGATAGGTACAGAGATCCTTTGTGATGCTTCTGTCAACATCTTTGTAATGTACATTGATAAGCCACATATATTGTATTTTATCATTTTGTGTGTGTGTGTGTGTGTGTGTGTGTGTGTGTTTGAGAAGGCTTACGGGGGGTTATCGCACTTCCTCTGCCTGAACCGAGCTCCGGTACCACAGGTTCGGCTGCACATGCTCCACTGGCTCCATGAATTCCAGTCTCCGTCCATGTGCTGAGGGATCGGGGTTTTACTGACGCACTCACCAGCCCTGCACCACTAACATATACACACATACAGAGACACAAATGAAGAGGAACCTGGTTACTACCAACATCATTAGTACATTACTCACATCACAATATTCCCAACATCCTGTACATCATGGATTCTCAATCATTTTTGCACCCACGGACATCTTTCAGTGTTAAAAAAGGACCCCTTAGTCTATAGAGGCTTATTACCTTATCAGCACCACATTCAGTGCCATCCAAAGGTGGATCCAGTTTGGTTTTACAGGACGTGTCTCCTTCCACCAGACACCACAGGCCTGCACACATCAGGTGCTGAAATCACACAACCACCTGGGTTAGCTTAGCATAATTTCATAGCAATTTCATAGTTAGGACCACCAATGCAGAACCATTGCCAAGTTCCTGTCACTGGAATGCAGAGTATTTCAACAACAGGTGTGTGAAAGTGCTCACGTTCCATATCTTTTCCTTGCCTGCGGCGCCTCCTGAACATCACTCTGGCATCCAAAACCGTTTATTTAATCTGCGAGACAGTGTGGTGAACTTGATACTCATGGAACAGTGGATTAAGGAACAAAGAAATGTAACTGTGCTTCACTAACATTACAAAAAAGTAATAGTTCCTGAAGTCAGACAGTTCATCTCTTCAGACTGTTGTTGCTTTTGTGTTACACTATTCAGCCTTGACTACTTCGAGTGATTTTGAACAACAAGCTAGACAGTGAAGATGAATGTGATGCAATATTTGATTTTGAGAATACGGCTGAAAAAGTGGAAGTGGTGCCAACATAGATGGTAGATCAGGCAATTAAATCAATGTTATTTGGCGGTGGTGTAAGTGGTTAGCATGGTCGCCTCACAGCAAGAAGGGTCTGGGGTCAAGCCCAGAGGCTGGCAGGGGCCTTTCTGTATGGAGTTTGCATGTTCTCCCCGTGTCTGCATGGGTTTCCTCTGGATGCTCCAGTTTCCCCCCACAGTCCAAAGACATGCGGTTAGGTTAATACGGGACGGCCTTGGGCTGAGGTGCCCTTGGGCGAGGCAACTAACTCCCAACTGCACCCCGGGTGCTGTTAGCATGGCTGCCCACTGTTCTGGGTATGTGTGTGTGCTCATTGCTCACATGTGTGTGTTCACTGCTTCAGATGGGTTAAATGCAGAGAGGAATTTCACAAGCGTGTAATGAATAAAGTTGTTCTTCCTCTTATTATTATTATGTTAAAAGAGGGGCGGCACGGTGGTGTAGTGGATAGCGCTGTCGCCTCACAGCAAGAAGGTCCGGGTTCGAGCCCTGTGGCTGACGAGGGCCTTTCTGTGTGGAGTTTGCATGTTCTCCCCGTGTCCGCGTGGGTTTCCTCCGGGTGCTCCGGTTTCCCCCACAGTCCAAAGACATGCAGGTTAGGTTAACTGGTGACTCTAAATTGACCGTAGGTGTGAATGTGAGTGTGAATGGTTGTCTGTGTCTATGTGTCAGCCCTGTGATGACCTGGTGACTTGTCCAGGGTGTACCCCGCCTTTCGCTCGTAGTCAGCTGGGATAGGCTCCAGCTTGCCTGCGACCCTGTAGAACAGGATAAAGCGGCTACAGATAATGAGATGAGATGAGATGTTAAAAGAGATTTCTCTTGTTCTACCAGTGATAAAAATTGTGCAAGAGAAATATCTTCATGTTGTCATACTGCCCCTGATCTTTATGGTGATGTTCCACCTGACAATACGGCATCATTTTTTTGTATGTAAAATCAACACACTGAATAAACACAGGAGATGTGCAAACATGATTAAAAGCAACTATAACCTTGGCTTTAGTCCAGTTGGGAGCCTCCAGCAACAATAAAACATGCCCGACTCCTGGCTACTGTCATACTGTAAATTATCTGTACTTGCATGATTTACATGCCACTCCACACATAATTTGTACATTTCCATTCCATTTTTTCTTTAAGTCAGAGGCAAGCCCAGTCGAAAGTGTGATCCATGGGAACTAAATGCAAGTCATAGCTAAAATCTGTGCAAGAATGGTGAAGGCATTAAACAAGCGGTGAGATTAATTGAAGCCCATCATTTGAATTTGTTATCATACCCATCCAACCCATCACTTACTCTTAGAATCACAATCACACTTCACAATCAGGGCGGCACGGTGGTGTAGTGGTTAGCGCTGTCGCCTCACAGCAAGAAGGTCCGGGTTCGAGCCCCGTGGCCGGCGAGGGCCTTTCTGTGTGGAGTTTGCATGTTCTCCCCGTGTCCGTGTGGGTTTCCTCCGGGTGCTCCGGTTTCCCCCACAGTCCAAAGACATGCAGGTTAGGTTAACTGGTGACTCTAAATTGACCGTAGGTGTGAGTGTGAATGGTTGTCTGTGTCTATGTGTCAGCCCTGTGATGACCTGGCGACTTGTCCAGGGTGTACCCCGCCTTTTTCCCGTAGTTAGCTGGGATAGGCTCCAGCTTGCCTGCGACCCTGTAGAAGGATAAAGCGGCTAGAGATAATGAGATGAGATGAGACTTCACAATCACACAATTAAAAATTAAAGAGGATTTTTCACTTGAAGGTTGCTTGCACCAATGGGAAGGGGGTTGATCACGTGATGTACTGATACTACAAGTTCTATGATCAAACCTGAACCACCCCCATGAAGCCTGGAAGACCAACAGTAGGGGGGAAAAGACGGACTACACTAAATATACCTTCTTGTATGGCCTTGGGGCCAATGGCACCACCTCTATAAATTTGCTGCCCCCCCCGGCCAGACCAGTCACATATGCAAACTATTTATTTATTTATTTATTTATTGAAGTCCTTGAGCCAGAAATTTGCCTCCTGATCTGCTGTATGGAGGCGACTCAACCGCCTTTTAGTCTCTGAAGAGAGGACACTAAAACAGGGTTAAAATGGAACTCAAAATGTTAACTGGTATTAGTAAATCACACCACATAATTAGTATTATTATACATACAGGCCACTTTTTCCATGGAATAAAAACATGTATGCTATTCCCTTCTAGCTGGTTTCATTCATTTGGTTTGATAGCATGCAATATTGTGAGCATATTACTTATCGTACATGCATTACGCCATTCTACCCAATGGAGAATGATTGTGCAATATTGTTACTATAGTGCATGTTGCCAAGACAACATAATATCACACATTGGAGCTCATGCAAATATCCAATGACAAAACTTTTCTGCTGTGCATGCGCAGAACCATTTCTTTGTCTGCCGGGAAAGGGAAAAGACGAGGCTAATCCAGTGCTACTGCTAGGATTAACTATGCTTTAATTAAGCACTAAATAAATAAACCAAAAACTAAAACTACAGCTGCGTTGAATAGCCGTCAGGCTACCAAAACTTCATTATATATTCTTCACACATATTTACAAGAGAAAAACATACCAACGAACATTGAAAAACTGGAAAAGAGACATGCTGGAGATGTAAAACTTCTGCCCTAGCGAGCGACTGTGACAATTTGTAAACAAACATGGCTGCGAGGTTTGCTTTGTTAAATACGGAAGATTTTGAGAGAAGGTGGAGAAGGTGGCTGGAAGGTGACTTCAGTGCCGCGCTGATGAACACTATATTGGTTGGAAGGTGACTGCCGCACTAACAGCACCAAGTCACGAGTAAGCTAGCGTTGGCCTTCACTAACACTACTGATGAATGCTACACTGGCTGGAAGGTGACTGCATTGCCGCACTAACAGCACCAACTCGCGGGTAAGCTCGCATTGGCTTTCAAGAATGCAGATATGAAGAGAGTGTGTATGGATAATAATAATATTGGCTGGCTTTTTTTCATCGTATATAAGATATATTCCATTCAGTTACCATGATATTGAACACGTCGAAGATGAGAAAGGCCCCTGCTGGCTACTGAGCTCAAACCCAGAACCTTCTTACTGTGAGGCAACAGTACTAACCACTACACCAGCGTACCACCTCAATATCATGCTAGCTGAATGGAATATATCTGATATACCACTCAACGCCAGCCAATCTTCTTTAAATATTAACTGTAAAATAAAAAAACGAAGTATATCAGAAAGCGATTCCCAAACTCTCATATTGCTATAGTTTTCAAATAACCTATAAATGACAACAGCATAACAGAGTTCTTGAAATTCTGTTATGCCTTTTGGTTTTGGTGTGCCACCCCAAGATTTTCAGTGGCCCCCATCTGGTCACCCCTTTGAAAAATTTCTGGAGGTGCCCCTGCTTGGTGCTGGAACATCAAGGTCACAAGACAAAAGTACACAACCAGGAAAGGAAGAAGGAGAAAGAAGGCAAGAGAACCTATTCCTGACTATACACTCCTCCAGTCTCATAAAGCTGTCAGCAGTACAGATCCACAGATTTATATCCTGTACTCTTCCTCGGGACAGAAGAAGGAAGGTAATGAATGAAAGCACAACCTTGAAGCTCTGTCTATCCACTAGCCCCAGGGATCTTTTCTTTTTGTTGTTGTTGTCTTGCACAGTCTTCTGAATGCTGTTAAATGCACTTGTACAAGACGACTGAGCATCTGTACACTCATAAAGAAAGGTTTCTTAGCTTCCTGAAGGGTTTTACTTGAAACCCTTTGTGAAAATTAAACCCCCTGTTGTAGGATTTCAGTCGCCACGGAGGGATAAATCAAGCTGCATAATCCATTCATTCATCTTCAGTAACCTCATAGTCAAAGTGGATTCAGAGCCCAACCTAGGAATAATGGGTTCAAGGAGGGAGAAACCTTCTCCCTAGTGGCAATTAAGAGACACCAATCCACCTACAGGTATCTTTTTGGATGTAAATCAGGGAAACCTAACAAAGTCCACACAGACACAGGGTGAAAATGTGAAACTCCACACAGACAGACAGTAACCCAAGCTCAGGACTGAAGCAGGGAACCTGGAGCCTTGAGTTAGCGATCGTACCCACTGTGCCACCCTGCTTAATCCAAGGACGCTAAAATGACTAACAATGAATAAGGGGAGCTGTTCATATGATCTCACTTCATGAATACATGTAATAAAACCCGAATACATTTCACTCACTGTTGGAAAGAGTGTATCTGTGTGAAACATTGTCTCTCGGTGGTCAAAGCCAGCTTATCAATGGTCATCTTTTAAATGAGTTCATTCCACAACATGAGAAGAAAACTAGTTCTGCTTCGAGAAAGAAAAATCTCAGCGAGCAAAAAATATCACAACATAAGATTTATTTCACAACTTCCCTTCAAAGTGGCCAATCATACAGGGACCACAGTACGCACACCCAAGACTATATACGCTTGAAAATTCACCCATTGTAAAAATCATACATCAGTTATGAGCACCTGGGGCCAGGCTTATAAAAAGTAATTTCAAAGTGAAAAGTATGTGCAAGTCCACACGCTTTAGATCCCATGCCTAGGTTTAACCATAAATACTGGTGAATTCTCAAATCTGACGGTGTCTCGGTTGTCAGTGCTTTGCCACAGTCAGTAAGCTTTCATCTTCAGGACAGACGACTTTTTAATGCTTTCTGGTTTCTCAGTAAAATGAGAAACAAGCTACACCGTTTTTGTTTTATTAACTTCAAGAGAGAGATAAAAAGAAAGGCTGGTGAGGGAATGATTGTTTATAGCTGCTATGATGTATACACTGACTTGCCTCATGATTACTCCACAACACTAATTGGAATTATTTTATCCACATTCACTGGATATGAGCAATTGCGCACTCTGATTGGCTACTCTACTACAAGGTTATGAGCTCATATACCATGAGTAGAGAAAAACAAAATGGCAGAGCATGTTGCTCAACCAACTGAGGTTGAAATAAAAACTACTTGAAAACAAACCCCCAAAAAATACCAAAAAAAAGCAACAAAAAATGAACTAAAAGTATTTGATGGTAAGAACGTAGCTTTCTTGTTTTTCAAGAATTATTATTATAGCATTTTTCACAAATTGCTACTGTCATTTCGCCGGTTTGTTTACATTCTAAGCAGAAATGACTTTGTCAGACATTTTGTATAAAGTTTTTATTTATCCATCTATCCATTATCCGTAACCGCTTATCCTGTGCAGAGTCACGGACAAGCTGGAACCTATCCTAGCTGACTATGGGTGAGAAGCGGGGTACACCCTGGACAAGTCAACAAGTCATCACAGGGCTGACACATAGAGACAAACAACCATTCACACTCACATTCACACCTATGGTCAATTTAGAGCCATCAATTAGCCTAACCTGCATGTCTTTGGACTGTGGAGGAAACCGGAGCACCCAGAGGAAACCTACACAGACACGGGGAGAACATGCAAACTCCACACAGAAAGGCCCCCTTCAGCCACTGGGCTCAAACCCAGAACCTTCTTACTGTGAGGCAACAGTGCTAACCACTACACCACCATGCCATCTGTTTTTATTTATCGAATTTGCAAAAAATAAAAATGAAAATGCTCGGTTTCTCAAAATCCAGTGAATGTGGATAGAATATAACAAATTATTCCACTCAATCTTGTCGTACATGGCTTATAGCCAACTCAGCGCTCCACGTTTTATCGGCTATCAGCTCATGTATGACTCAATTATGTGGAATAACCGTTCACTACAAATGGCTAAAATCATGACGCATCATTCAATAATCAATAAAAAATTGTAATCGGTGGCAAATCATTGCAGTATCGAGTCAAAGACTACATGTTGTGCTTTTATTTCTTCCTTAATACTCCAATTTTTGTTTCAATCCTCATTTCATTTAATTTCATAAAATTTGATAATTTTACAAATTATCAAAGTGCGATAATTTGTAATGCATCTATTGTAGTAGCACTGGTGCAACCATTACATTATGGGAAAAAGAAAACAATTCATAATAAAATAACCTACTGAGAAAATGTTGCAAAAAAGACTTAAATGTCCAAGTAATAGATTACTTGTTTAAGTTAAAGGAGAGGGCGGCACAGTGGTGTAGTGGTTAGCGCTGTCGCCTCACAGCAAGAAGGTCCGGGTTCGAGCCCCGTGGCCGGCGAGGACCTTTCTGTGCGGAGTTTGCATGTTCTCCCCGTGTCCGCATGGGTTTCCTCCGGGTGCTCTGGTTTCCCCCACAGTCCAAAGACATGCAGGTTAGGTTAACTGGTGACTCGTAGGTGTGAATGTGAGTGTGAATGGTTGTCAGTGTCTATGCCCATGTTTACATTAGACCGTATCAGCGGATCATCAGATTAACGTTTTTAAAACGATTAGTGTGCACACAGCAACACCAATACACGATTTGCGTGCACACAGCAACACCAATACACGGATACGCTCGGCTCCGCAGGCATCCTGCGCTCCAAATCACTCCGCCCTGAACAGCGAGTGCCCTCTGGAGGGTGCGCACTCCGGCCCTGCGCAGCTCACAGAGCGCGCGAGTGAAGTGCACGAGCCACGATTCGGGACTGAGCCGCTGTGTGTGTGATCCCAGCGCATATCACTTACCACTTGCAAGTGGAAGGATGGCAAGCCTAAAGACAATCATAACTACACAATGGGCAGTATTTGCATCAGTATTTGCAGTATTTTCATACTTTTATACTCTTTAATGAAAGGTGATACAAGGCGGAAGTCCGCACCGTTTTTCAGCAGTTGCGTCACATGACCAACGCCAGCGAATCAGGAAGGTGGATGTCACAGTGACGTTGTCCAATGACGACGCCAGCTAGAGCTCAGCACAGCGTATCCGCGTATTCTGAATGTTTACACAGCACCGGAGCTGCCACGATCTGGATTGAATACGTGGACCCTGGCGGATTCCCGTTTCCCGGCGTTTCCAGGCGGTTTAATGTAAACGGACAGTGCATCCGCGAAGAAAACGAGACAGATACGGTCTAATGTAAACTTGGCCTATGTGTCAGCCCTGTGATGAGCTGGTGACTTGTCCAGGGTGTACCCTGCCTTTCGCCCGTAGTCAGCTGGGATAGGCTCCAGCTTGCCTGCGACCCTGTAGAACAGGATAAAGCGGCTAGAGATAATGAGATGAAATGAATATATCAGTCCATATGTCAAAGCAATGGCTGTAAACGAGATTCGTTGAGACCTGTGCGAGACATCGTAGGACAGAAGTAAAACGTACAGCAGAAATCAAAGTGACCAACATCTGCCAACGTTGTCAAAAGACGCACACGACCTCTTTCGAATGCTGATATAATCAAGCAGGAAGTTTTGTTTGCTTTGATCACAATCAGGAAAATCTGCAAAAAGTAGGCAGTAATCGTCATTTAAACTCGTTTTTGTGCAATATTTCATTTGGAAAACGGTTTTCAAAAGGGTGGCACTGACACCTGGCTGACACTTCACGTTTCAAAGTCTCGCACAAGTCTTGTGAAGCTCGCACGGATAAGCGACGCCTACCGTGGACCAAACGAACTAAATTCGACATGGCTAAAAACCGAAAAGGCTGATAAGTATAATATTTAATTGCAATTAGTTGCCAATACGAGTCACGATATAAGGTTACTAAAACCGAAAACATAATTGAATAACACGTTAATTAAGAAATAAAGCAAGTTTAAAAATGACTTCAGTTCTCCTTTAAGGAAGGCACATTCATTCTCCAGTGCCTTCATTCCCCTATGAGTGCAGTCAGTTATGAAAATTAATAAATAAATAAATAAATAGATCGATAAATAAATAAAAACCATTAAAAAAGAAAAAAAAAACCTTGCCATTGTTGTGAAATTGCTTTCTGACAGCCTGTTCACCTGTAAAAAACAACCTTCAGTTATCTGGGTGGCATCTTCCATTTGGCTGGCATGCTGCAGGAACAGTTTGCAAGTTCTCACTGAAAGTACCAGTTGGTAAATACCCTAAAATTATTCATACTTTTAAAAAGATACACGGATTTGGTGCGTACAATTTATATTACATTTATTCATTCATTCTGTACACAGTAGTAGGAGTAGCGATGTTGTATGGTTCGGAGACAGTGGTACTGACAAAAAGACTGCAGGCTGAACTGGAGGGAGCAGAGCTGAAGATGCGGAGATTTTCATTGGGAGGGACAAAGTTGGTCAGGATTAGAAATGAGTATATTAGAAGGACAGGACATGTAGGGTGTCTTGGAGACAAAGTGAGAGATGTGAGACAGAGATGATTTGAACATGTACAGCGGAGAGATCCAGGGAAAAGAATTCTGGAGATGGAGTTGGCAGGTAGAAGGAAAATAGGAAGAGCAAAGATGAGATTTATGGATGTCGTGAAGGAGGACATGAGGACGGTTGGTGCTACAGAAAAAGATATGGAGGACAGGAGGAGATGGAGGGACATTATCCACTGTGGTGACCCCTAACAGGAACAGCCAAAAGAAGAAGAAGAAGAAGAAGATTAATTCCGTAGACATCTTAAATTCAACAGAGGTTTCTGTTTCAAGTGTGACATAATCATAACATGTTTAAGTTTATTTAAATCCTCATGTGAGTGTAGGAAATGATATGCACTTTTCAAAGCAATGATCACTCGGTTTTCCTGAAATCCATGTTGGAAGCCATTAAGGATGAGTCTGCATGTGTAACAGAAATGGAAAGTATTCAAGGAAAATCCAAATGTGTCATGATGGAAGGTTCGTAAACAAGGAAATGAATCGCAGATAGTTTTAAGCTTCCTCAGATTTTTTCATGCTAATGATTAAAAGAAAATCAGAAGAAGGACAGAGTTATGATAGAGGATTGAGCCGACCAGTTGAGGGTTAGGAGTTTTGGGTTGTCCTGTGTTTTGAACTCACAGCATTTTGGTCAACAGTGTAGTCTTTTAACCGCTGTACTACTGCTGTCCAGGTCCTTAGACTTAGAAGAGACATGCTGGAAGATCCAAATACTTTCACTCATGCTCATTTCTTGTATACAGTTTTTTTTTTTTTTGCTTTCCTCTCTGACAGCTGACTGACTGAATGGCTGCGTTGCTGGCAAAGAAATGGCGTAATTGGGCAGGGAGAAGCATTTGCTTACAAATGTGAAATTGGCCATAGAGTGAAAATTAGCAGTGCTGAAATACACTGATTTTCCCAAGGTCTTGTCCTTGAGCTGTACGCTCCAAGCATAGCAAAACAAGCAAAACCAAAAACTGGCAAAAAGACAAATCTCTTGTAATAAACTGACTGGCTGAGTAAAAGCAATGCTCAATTTATAGACAACTCTATCATTGTCAGATTGTTCCACGGCTGCCAAAATCTTATAACAGTAACCTCATAAAGAGAACATTTGAATAAAGTAAAGTGGGTGAGTTTTGCCACCCACCTCCATGTTGGTGCAGAAGGTTGCGTTGGTGCCGAACAGAATCTGGCATTGTTCATCTGCGCTGTAGTGCATGCCAGGCAGCTTCACAGGAAGACGCACCAGGTAACGACTCCGCGGGTCTGTGTGTAACAGACAGGAACTGGCTTTGGACCTGAGAGACCGGGGGGGGGGGGGGGGGGGGGGAAATCTTTCAAAATGACTTTCAAAACAACAATGTTGAGCCAAGTGCTGTGCAGTGAGCTCAGACTAATTAATCCTAAAAACAAAAACAAAACTTAAATAAAAAGGAAAATATGACATAATCAATGTACACAAACACAAACCTGACCCTTGTCTTCATGCTTTTTAGGTCTGGTCATTACAAAGCCACAGCAACCAATTACACAGAAACATACAACCATAAACAGACACATATCACATCGTTTCTTTCTTTTTTTTTTTACTTTTCAGCTTCTAAATGCTTTCCTCCCAACTCCAACAAGACATAACATCCTCCAAAGGGAAAAAAAATCCATCCATCCTCTTACTTGCTGCATTCTAAAGTGACAAGAACACGGCTTGTGTCAGAGATTTCACATTTTTACACCACTGCATTTCTCCGCTCTAGGAAGCTTCCACACGGAGCTCAGATGTTTCGATAAAGAGTTGGCATGGATCTGTTGCTTGCATGCAGAAAAAAAAGGACAGATTCTTGAGAATGCCTGGCATCTGATGCACAGGAAAAATAGCATCGAGTGACAGCAGCACAAAGATGCCACGACCTTTAACCGGCTCTGACCTTCACATCACAGTGTGCCATAGTGGGGTGAAATGTCATGGTGAGAGAGCTCATGCCAGATATGACGTTACACTGCTGTCACAGCTTTCAAAGATTTTAAACAGTTCTATGATGCCATGATATATTAGACCTACTCAATCATGTGGGACTGGGACGGAGTCTTGGACGGTGAGGTGTCTAACAAGCATGTTCATGAGAATATTAGACCTCATCTGGACAGATTTCAGATGGGCCTGATCTGAGATTAGATCTTAAAGGCCCAAAATTCTCATAATCCCACCACCTTCAAAACCCTGCAATTATTCCTACTTTCCAATTAGCAGAATAACAGTCCAGATCTACTGCTTTGAAAATTCACAGCCCACCATCATGCACAATCCACAGGATATTTTGTAACTTAAAGATCAAGATTAAACTGATCTTAACAAGTCAATCCCATTGCTATAATTAGTACATGAAAAATACTCTCTTACCTAAATGTCGCAAATTACATATAATTGTGGGAGACGTCAAGAGATGTAGTTGAAAGTGAATGTTTCAGCTATTAAATATAACCTGGATCAGAAGCCTTGCTTCATAAATAAGCGCGAGCAAATGTTTTAAACCACAAAACTACTCTTATTTTTACTTTAAGTAGACCCTCAGCATGCTGCCAGTGCCACTTTGATTCCAGTGCTGGACGTGGCACAGTTGTGGGCTGTGAAATGGGCTCAAAAGGAGCTCCAAAGTAACTCAATCCTAAAAAATTGTAATAACTAGAAGGGCACACGGAGAGCACAGACAGATCTCCGCCAAAGACAACTGCTGAGTCTTCTGTGATATGCAAATCTGCAACCGCAACCACTTTATATGTCTGGATATAGCTCCAAAACTATTAGAATTCTGCGTCTACATGTGTATCCCAAAGGATTACTGGTACCCACAAGTGTGGACTGTGATATCAAGTCATCATATTTCTATATTGGCTATGTTTTTCCTGACTGAAATTCACTGCCATCTTCTGGATTTTAAAATGTATGTCATTGTTGAGTGCAGACTTCCGACAAGGCCAAATACTGTATCTCTTAATGTTAAGGAAAGTGAAAGTAAATTCATGGATCTGTGACTCTATCCACTCCAAAACTGTATGGGTTCTTCCTTGGCCCAAGCTATGCCCTTCCATTTCATGGAAATCGGGTCAGTAGGTTTTGAGCAGTCGTGCTTAGAGGCAAACGAACAAACAAATAGACAAACAAACCGTACTGAAAACATAACCTCCTTGGTGGACATAAGAAGAAGAAGAATCTTACATTTAATATTTAAATAATCTTGGCTGGCATTGAGTGGTATATCACATATATTCCATTCAGCTAGCATGATAATGAACGAGTCAAAGACGAGTATATATATATATATATATATATATATATATATATATATATATATATACACACACATGATATACCACGAAGAAAGCCAGCCAATATTATTATACATACACATTCCTTTCGGGTGTTCAATGCATCTTTCTCTTTGAAAATTCTCTCGAAATCTTCCATATTTAATGAAGCAAACCGGCAGCCATGTTTGTTTACAAATTGTCACAGTCGCTCGCACTGAATTTTTACGTCTCCGACGTGTGACATTATGTTGTCTTGACAACCATGCAATATCATAAACCATATTCAACGCTCATTCTCCATTGGGTAGAGTGACGTAATACATGTAAGGATAAGTGATATGCTAGCAATATTGCATGCTATCAAACCAAATGAACGAAACTCGCTAGAAGGGAATAGAATCCATGTTTTTATTCCATCGAAAAAGTGTCCTGTATGTATAATAATATTTTTTATTTTATAAATATTATAGAACCCATTCTGCATCTCAGGTAACCCCACATGAGGTCACAACCCCAACACTGCAAACCTATGGTTTATCTGGTATTTCACCAGCGATGTATGGAAAGTATTTCTTGCTGTTCTCATTCAAGTGTAATAAGGGGGCTTTGAAATCAGCGCACTACAGGAGTTCAGTCAGAAACTGGAACACTGTGGCATTTTACACTTCCTGATTTTCCTCGATTATAGAGTATTATAAAGCAGCTACTGGAACAAATCACTGCCATGCTGGGTAAGTCTATGTTTGGTGTGTGTGTGTGTGTGTGTGTGTGTGTGTGTGTGTGTGTGTGTGTGTGTGTGAGAGAGAGAGATTTGGGTTTTCTTTGGCAACACAGTGAGGATTTCTTAAAGCTGATGTATCCTGGAGAGACCCTAAAGCCTGAGAGATAAGATCAGCAAAAAAGGATATGGTGAGTACACACTGTTTCCTACAGCTTGTGATGTGGAAAAAAATCTGAAATGACACCATGGATTCGATGCCTAAATAGATTTAATCTGAGATGAGTTTTCAAAAAAAATACATCTTAGCTTTTAGATCTCAAGTATCAGACTTATTCAAACTCCGAATGGCTTTGGTAATGCACCATTTCTGGTAGGACGGGCCAAACAGGCAAATATTGACACCCCAGACAGAGTTCATGGATGTTAGATATTGAGCCAGTCTTAGCTGCAGCACGTATGCAATCTCCCACTGAAGCAGTGCAGAGCAACAGATTTTCAATTTTTGCTAATTACACCTAATCAGTACTATAATTAGTGGATATTTACACACACACACAGGTATTAAAATAACCCTGTGATTCAATCTCAATGGAATGGCTTGAGAGCTGTGTTGATGATGGCATGCTTGACGTACTTGACTGATTCATACAACAGCCAGTAGCCAATGTTAACACCCGCCTCACTCTAAACAAACCTGACAGCAAATTAGCTAAATATGGAGACGAGTGAAAAGCTTACCGAGACTTTTTTCCAACTGTGAAGGATTTCCAAGATGATATCTCAAAAAACCAGCTGCTGTGTTATTATGAAATGATGTACATGTATGTTGAAGCTGTTGACTGAGTGATGGGTTCATAGCTATGAATTCACATATTTTTTTATATATACACACTTTTTTCTAGGTTGTTGCACATTAGGTCAAACAGTAACTCTGTGTTCTAGGTGTTCGTCTTTCTGGTTAATAGCTAAAACGTAATAAAATGTAAGTAGTAGTGCATCTCAAAAAAACTGAATATTGTGAAAAAGCTCTTTTTTCTTAATTTTATTCAAAAAGGTAAACTTTCATTTATTCTATATTCATTACACATGAGGTAAAATATTTCAAGCCTTTTTTGTTTTAATTTTGATAATTATGGCTTATAGCTCATGAAAATAAGAAATTAAGTATCTCAAAATATGGGAATATTTCATTTTGAGTTTGAGTAAAACAGTATAAATACCGTGTATCTCTCGGTCTAGTTCAGTACATACAACCACAATCATGGGGAAGACTGCTGACTTGACAGTTGTCCAAAAGACAATCATCGACACCCTCCACAAGTAGGATAAGCCACAGAAGGTCATTGCTGAAAAGGCTGGCTAGAAAAGGTGCACAAGCAACAAGGATGACCGCAACCTTGATAGGATTGTCAGGAAAAGTTGATTCAATAACTTGGGAGAGCTTCACAAGGAGTGGACTGAAGCTGGTGCCAGTGCATCAAGAGCCACCACACACAGACGTCTTCAGGAAAGGGGTTACATCTGTCACATTCCTAATATCAAGCCACTCCTGAACCAGAGACAGCATCAGAAGCATCTTACCTGGACAAGGAGAGAAAGAACTGGACTGTTGCTCAGTGGTCCAAAGTCCTCTTTTCAGTCCTCTTTACATTTCATTTGGAAATCAAGGTCCTAGAGTCTGGAGGAAGAGTGGAGAGGCACAGAATCCAAGGTGTTTGAAATCTAATGTGAAGTTTCCGCAGTGTGTGATGATTTGGGGTGCCATGTCATCTGCTGGTGTTGGTCCACTGTGTTTTATCAAGTCCAAAGTCAACATAGCCATCTACCAGGAGATTTTAGAGCACTTCACGCTTCCATCTGTTGACAAGCTTTATGGAGATGCCAATTTCCTTTTCCAGCAGGACTCAGCACCTGCCCACAGTGCCAAAACTACTACCAAATGGTTTGCTGACCACGATATCACTGTGCTTGATTGGCCAGCCAACTCGCCTGATCTGAACCCCATGGAGGTGATCTATGGGCTATTGTCAAGAGGAAGATGAGAAACACCCGACTCAAAAATACAGACGAGCTGAAGGCCGCTATCAAAGCAACCTGGGCTTCAATAACACCTCAGCAGTGCCACAGGTTGATCACCTCTATGCCATGCCACACCGATGCAGTAATTCATGGTAAAGGAGCAACAACCAAGTACTGAGTGTATAAATGAACATATTTTTTTAGAAGTTGGACATTTCTGTGTTGTAAATCCTTTTTTGATTGATCTTAGGAAAATTCTAATATTCTGATTTTCATGACCTATAAGCCATAATCATCAAATTAAAACAAAAAAAGGCTTGAAATATTTCACTTTATGCGTAATGAATATAGAACATATGAAAGTTTACCTTTTTGGATTTACTCCATCAGTCAAAATACCCAGAATGCATCATATTCCAGCTCCATTCTGGATCCATTTGCTGCCTGCAACCCACAAGACATAGAATTTTTTGGCTCATGCCCTGCAATCAGGTCGATTCAGGGTCAAATTGCTTTCTCACTGAAAGTGAACCATGCTAGAGTTCACTTAGAACTGGACAGAGATCAACTCGGTCAGACCAATTGTTCTGGTCTGTGTGCAATTGCCATTATCTCATCTATTTAAAAGAAAGAAACGGACTAAGCTCTCCATATGTGAACTCACCCTTACACAGAGCTCATGAGTGCAAGTCTTTCCTCCTGCTAGCAAAGCAGTGTCACTTTATAGTGCGTAATGGTGGAATGACTGATGATGATTTCTCACCTGAGGAAGTTTTCCAGGTCATCACGGCTGCAGGTAGACCAGGAGAGGTCGCTAGGGTTACGACCTTTGACCCACTCTCCTGACATGATGTGTGAGTGGCCAGTACAAGCAGCATGGTCATCGTCATGGCTCATGCCCATGCTGTAAAGGAGAATGACAGTTTTATACCACACACGCAAACACACATCCATAGGACACTTTACAGCCGTCTCTTAGCACATAAGCAAAGTAACCGCACCAGTGACCACTAACCCTGAACACTATTTACAACACTAAAACAAAAAAATGTAAGCACAGCAATCTTGACATGGGTCTGGAAAGCTCATGTGTACTGACATGTGACGGAGAGATTCCCAGGCATTGAGCCTTGTTCCACTCAAGCCCTGACCTACATTTCCAATATTAAAAACAACAAGCAAAAAAAAAAAAAAGCAAACTAGAAGGCAGCAAAACACACAAGTTAATAAAGAATGGGGTGTGTGAATTTCCAGGGTGTGCCTAATTTTCCCTCTTCTGAAATACAAGCAATAAAAATCGGGGTATTCACAGGAGTGTTAAAAACTAACTACAAAAGCAAGTATAAAGAAAAGTTAACTATGCTGCTAACATGAATACTCCTATATACAACCCCAATTCCAAAAAAGTTGGCATGCTGTGTAAACTGTAAAGAAAAACAGAATGCAATAATTTGCAAATCATGGAAACCCTATATTTCATTGAAAATAGTAAAAAGATAACATAGCAAATGTTGAAGCTGAGAAATTTTATTGTTTTTTGAAAAATATATGCTCATTTTGAATTTGATGTCAGCAACACGCTTTAAAAAAGTTGGGACAGGGGCATGTTTACCACAGTGTTTCATCACCTCTACTTTTAACAACACTCTGTAAACGTTTGGGAACTGAAGAGACCAATTGCTGGAGTTTTGAAAGAGAAATGTTGTCCCATTCTTGCCTGATATACAATTTCAGTTGCTCAACAGTTCGAGGTCTCCTTTGTTGTATTTTGCACTTCATAATGTGCCAAATGTTTTAAATGGGAGACAGGTCTGGATTGCAGGCAGGCCATTTTAGCACCCTGACTCTTTTACTATGGAGCCATGCAGTTTTAATATGTGCAGAAAGCGGTATGGCATTGTCTTGCTGAAAGAAGGAAGGCCTTCCCTGAAAAACATTTTGTCTGGATGGCAGCATATTATTCTGAAACGTGTATATATCATTCAGCATTAATGATGCCTTCCCAGATGTACAAGCTACCCATGGCATGTGCACTAATGCCCCCTCATACCATCACAGATGCTGGCTTTTGAACTGTACACTGATAACAAACCAGATGGTCCCTCTTCTCTTTAGCCTGGCGGACGTGGTGTCCATGATTTCTAAATAGAATTTCTACTTTTGATTCATCAGACCTCGGGACAATTTTCCACTTCGCCTCAGTCCATCATAAAAGAGCTCGGGTCAAGAGAAGGTGGCAGTATTTCTGGATATTGTTTATATCTGGTTTTAACTTGCATTTGTGGATGCAGTAATAAACTGTTTTCACAGACGATGATTTCCTCAAGCATTCCTGACCCCATGCAGTGATTTCCAATGCAGACATGTGTCTGCTTTTAATGCAGTGCCTCCTGAGGGCCTGAAGATCACAGGCATCCAACGTCAGTTTTCAGCCTTGTCTCTTGCATACAGAGATTTCTCCAGGTTCTCTGAATCTTTTGATGATATTATGTACCATAGATGATGTGATCCCCAAATTCTTTGCAATTTTACATTGAGGAACATTATTCTTAAATTGTTGCACTGTTTGCCCATGCAGTTTTTCACTGAGTGGTGAACCCCTCCCCGTCTTTACTTCTGAGAGATTCAGCCTCTCTGGGATGTTCTTCCCCAATCATGTTACTGACCTGTTGCCAATTAACCAAATTATTATTATTTTTTATCATTACACAACTTTTTCAGTCTTTTGCTGCCCCTGTCCCAACTTTTTTTGAAATGTGTTGCTGACATCAATGTCAAAATGAGCATATATTTTTCAAAAAACAATGAAATTTCTCAGTTTCAACATTTGATATGTTGTCTTTGTACTATTTTCAATGAAATATAGGGTTTCCATGATTTGTAAATCGTCATATTCTGTATTTATTTATGCTTTACACAGTGTCCCAACTTTTTTGGAATTGGGGTTGTAGTTTATTGTCCAGAAATATGGCTCTGTGCCCATATCATACCCTCACCGCTAGCTTACAAGGCCCTGATAATCATACTCTCTCAGGAAAAAGCTACCGAACTCTACTTTTCCTTTACCATCAAGGGGACAAGTTCTGTATCTTGAGTTCATATAATTTATCCGGAAGCCTCTAATAAAGCAATCACTCATCAAAGGATGTACATTACAGTGAATTCATCATGAATAAGGATTTTTTTCCTTTGGTTGCTAAACAACATAATGGCAAAGGTTTGGGTATTCCATAGAAATTTGGCTTATGCGCCAATATACTCATACTTATTTGTTATTTTTGGCGATGAATCTTTAGTCTGAGTCCTTCTATAAAAAAAAAGCAGCAAGAACAAAGATGAGCAAGAGCTAATGATAGTCCAAAATGAAATCACATACATCTGATATCATGCGCAGCAGATCCCTGAATCCAGTTCATCATCAATCTATTTGTGTAATGGCAAAGAAAGGGCAAAATGTACAATAAAACTGTGTTGTGTTTTATAATAAATTATTTGGCATGTCAGATACAAATTGTTTCTAGAAAAAAAAAGACATCATTCTTGAAAAATTCAGTGGATATTCTGAAATAAATACACAGCACAGTAGATTAAATAGGCATGGCATCACCAACATCCCACAAGACTATTAGCTAAGCAGCATAATTCATAGCTGAGGCCAAAACTTTACATACAAACTACAGTTAAGGACAAAATCTTATATACATCTAGGCTCAGGATATTCCAATTCATTTTTTTTTAACTCCACACATTTCATGTTTTCATACATTTCCTGTGTTAACTCAATTAGGGTATTGACTTTATTTACTTCCATTTGTAAAATAATAACTAAGAGACAGATTTCAGCTTTAACGCACTAAATCGTATTTTCAGTTGGTTTAAAGTTTATGTACACTTTGCTAGCATTTGGTGGCATGGCCTTTTAATTAGTTTAGTTTAATTAACTCAAACTCTTGGGGTAGCCTTTGACATGCTTCTCACAAACTGTATATGAGTATGATGTATTTTAAGTGATAATTCTTTTACTCTTGTGAATCAAATAGTGAAATATTCCCTGAACACATTTTAATGGCAAAAGCTCCCAATAACATGTACTTGCATACAATTGTTTGAACTGATAATCTTGGAATCTGCAGTTGTTTAGAAATGGTTCTAAGAGACAGTCCTGAGTGTAAATCTACAGTGGTGCTTGAAAGTTTGTGAACCCTTCAGAATTTTCTATAGTTCTGCATAAATATGACCTAAAACATCATCAGATTTTCATACAAGTCCTAAAAGTAGATCAAGAAAACCCAGTTAAACAAATGAGACAAAAATATTATACTTGGTCATTTATTTATCGAGGAAAATGATCCAATATTACATATCTGTGACTGGCAAAAGTATGTGAACCTTTGCTTTCAGTATCTGGTGTGACCCCCTTGTGCAGCAATAACTGCAACTAAACGTTTCCGGTAACTGTTGATCAGTCCTGCACACTGGCTTGGAGGAATTTTAGCCCATTCCTCCGTACAGAACAGCTTCAACTCTGGGATGTGGGTGGGTTTCCTCACATGAACTGCTCGCTTCAGGTCCTTCCACAACATTTCGATTGGATTAAGGTCAGGACTTTGACTTGGCCATTCCAAAACATTAACTTTATTCTTCTTCAACCATTCTTTGGTAGAGCGACTTGTGTGCTTAGGGTCGTTGTCTTGCTGCATGACCCACCTTCTCTTGAGATTCAGTTCATGGACAGATGTCCTGACATTTTCCTGTAGAATTTGCTGGTATAATTCAGAATTCATTGTTCCATCAATTATGCCAAGCCGTCCTGGCCCAGATGCAGCAAAACAGGCCCAAATCATGATACTACCACCACCATATTTCACAGATGAGATAAGGTTCTTATGCTGGAATGCAGTCTTTTCCTTTCTCCAAACATAACGCTTCTCATTTAAACCAAAAAGTTCTATTTTGGTCTCATCCGTCCACAAAATATCTTTCCAATAGCCTTCTGGCTTGTCCATGTGATCTTTAGCAAACTGCAGACAAGCAGCAATGTTCTTTTTGGAGAACAGTGGCTTTCTCCTTGCAACCCTGCCATGCACACCATTGTTGTTCAATGTTCTCCTGATGGTGGACTCATGAACATTAACATTAGCCAATGTGAGAGAGGCCTTCAGTTGCTTAGAAGTTACCCTGGGGTCCTTTGTGACCTCGCTGACTATTACATGCCTTGCTCTTGGAGTGATCTTTGTTGGTCGACCACTCCTGGGGAGGGTAACAATGGTCTTGAATTTCCTCCATTTGTACACAATCTGTCTGACTGTAGAGTCCAAACTCTTTTTAGAGATGGTTTTGTAACCTTTTCCAGCCTGGTGAGCATCAACAACGCTTTTTCTGAGGTCCGCAGAAATCTCCTTTGTTCGTGCCATGATACACTTCCACAAGCATGTGTTGTGAAGATCAGACTTTGATAGATCCCTGTTCTTTAAATAAAACAGGGTGCCCACTCACACCTGATTGTTATCCCAGTGATTGAAAACACCTGACTCTAATTTCACCTTCAAATTAACGGTTAATCCTAGAGGTTCACATACTTTTGCCACTCACAGATATGTAATATTGGATCATTTTCCTCAATAAATAAATGACCAAGTAGAATATTTTTGTCTCATTTGTTTAACTAGGTTCTCTTTATCTACTTTTAGGACTTGTGTGAAAATATGTTGTTTTAGGTCATATTTATACAGAAATAGAAAAAATTCTAAAGGGTTCACAAACTTTCAAGCACCACTGTACGTGAGGTGCATTAGTGCTAGCCTGCTACAATATTTTTCCCATGCTGCGTGATCACAACTTATAGCAGAGCTCCCCGCCCAAAGCACACACGGAGCGGAGCCCCATACTTAAGAGAAATGCATTTCTGCACTGTGATCGAGCTCTAAATTAGGAACAGGTGCATGGTAATTAGTCCTAATGGAGCTGCACTCAGAACTCCAAAGCACATGGACGTGAAAAATGTAACCAGACAACTGTGACACATCAAGCTTGATTTTCGATTGTAACTATATAGTAAATGATATAAAGTGAAAGTGCTGGTTCACTGCTGTCCATCAGGCACCCAGCAGAGTCACACCATAATAAATGTTGTTTCTGGTGCATGGTATGAGGTGATATGTATTCATAACTGCAATGCGTAGTTCATTATAGGTGTCACTGTCACAAGACCATGCAGCAAGTTACTGATTTGAAATACAAGACCCTACACACTTTGATAGTTCATAGGCTATAATAAATAATAAATGACCAAGTAGAATATTCGATTCAGGTTGATTTTGTGCCCTTGCAAATATTTTGCTTACACACACACACACACACACATATCAGGAGCTCTAATTTTAGGCAGTGCCTTAATATCTATAATCTCAAAAAACTGATAGTTTTTTTAAACATTTTTATTATTACCTGAAATATCAAAAATGGCAACCAACAGTGTACAAAAGGAGGTTTCACTCACATTTTCCAAAATTTCTTCATGTGAAAAACAGAGTTAACTCAACTTGCATCCCATTTGTATCTTCTCACCGCAAAGGCTGCATCATGGGCAATCAAAAAAATTTCTTTAGAGACACTTGAACGTGCATTACAGAAAATGAGAAATATTCTACCAACTTTTTTTTTTTTACTACCACAACAAAACAGCAAATTGATCTAACTAAAATTAGAAATACCATTTCATTGTATATAGAGACGAAATTAAAAGTATACTCAGTGACTTTAATGCATATGAAGAGAATCATCCTTTTAGTAAAACCCTGACAAACCATACAGTAATGCATCCAGACACATTGTGGCAATGAGAATTCAGTGATAAAATTGGTTTAAATATTAGGAACATGAGGCAAAGGGGGGGGGGGGGGGGGATATGGGAGTCCAGAAAGAAGTACTCATTTCTTTTTTGCATGTAGTCTATTGCTTTTGTCTTTGAAGTGAAATATGATTCTGATTTGTTCACACAGGCATTTGAAATTATTCTACAATACTTCGTGGAAATTTTTGCTCATTTCTCATGAAAGAACTGATGTTAGTCAGGTTTTTGGGCGTTCTTGCTCATACACGTTATCATTTCAGTCCAGAAATGTCTATGGGATTCAGGTCAGGACTTTGGGATTGCCACTCTACAACCTTCACTCAGTTGTCTTTAAGCCATTTTGTTACAACGTCGGAAGTATGCTTACAATCATTATCCTGCTGGAAGGCCCCATTTACTACCAAGTTTTACCTTTCTGATAGATGAGGTTATTGAGGTCTTGAGGTTTATTTAATAATTTCACTATCTATCTAATGCTCTTTCCTCACAGCACTGTATTTTTTGAAGCACACCAGTTCCTTTTCTAGCAAAAACACCACACAACATGATGCTGCCACTCCCATGTTTCACAGCTGTGGTGGTGATTGTCAGATTAAATGCCCCACTTTTTTTCCCGCTCCATACACAGCACTGAACAGAGCACAAAAGGCCAAGTCTTCATCCTGGTGATCAACTGCAAACTTCCGCATGGCTTTTTTTTTATGCCAGACTTGGAGTCGTCTTGGGATTCTTACTTCGGCGACAGTATTTCAGGCCATGGCGATGCAAGACTCTCCTAATGGTAGATGTAGATACTTTGGTGCCTGATTTAGCCTCCAACTCCTTCACCAGTTGCTTTATTGTTATCTGAGGGTTCAGTTTAACCTTTTTGACCAAACTTTTTTCTTCCCTGGGAGTTAATTTGTGCCTCCTTCCTGAGCGATGGAGTGTCAGTATGGTCCCAAGATTTTTATATTTCCATACAATTGTTTGTACAGACGCTCGTGGTACTTGCAGTTGTTTGGAAATTGCTCCTAAGGAGGAGCCAGACTGGTGGAGGTCCACAATTCTTTTTCTGAGGTCTTGGCTGATTTGCTTGGATTTTCCCATTGAATCAAGAGCAAAAAGGCACTGGCTCTGAAGGTCGGGCCTTAAACATAGACACAGGTACACTCCCAATTATAACAACTGGCCAATCAGAAGTTGGATATTAGTTTTGTTTGTGTTGGTGCTGAATTTTTATTGGTAGCGGTCAGTTTGACAGTTACTGTCCACACAAGGGCACTTTGCAAGCCTTGCACATCAATGTTTCTCAGGGATTTTCTTGTTTCTAAAAGATATTCTTTTGAATGGCAGTAAGGGTGTAGTGCTGCGTGCTGATGCTCAGGAGTGCTGCGAAGAACGGTTGGGATGTTGCTGTGATGTCTGGGCCTCTGATGTGTCCTGAACTGCTTTCAGTAGTCCACCGAGACTAAAACAAAGATAAATGAAAATAATATTCAAATCAAACTTTTTTTTTTTTGCCACAAAAACAAGACTTGCCAAGATCTGTAACTGATATGAAAAATTAGCCATAAATAAAACAATACTGTATCAAATTGCACACTGAACCTTTCTTCTGGCACAAAAACACTATTTTCAGAGCTGTGTAAACTGAAACTTTCTGAACTATTATACATAACTAAAACAAAACAACCTAAAAATGGAAATAATCAAGTTGAGCACAAAAACAATAATAATCTCTGAGCTGTGAAACTGATAAACTGTCTGAATTCTTATCCAAACGAAAACAGCCTATAAATGGAAATGATATCGAACTGAACACAAATGTTTTAGCTCACAAACAATATTATCTAGGCTGTGCAACTGATAAACTGTCCGAATTCTTATTCATAACTAAAAGATAAATAAAAATCAGATCATATTAAAACACTGAGTAGTTTGGCACGGCTGGAAAATGAATAATGTCGGAATAAATTATCCGCAAACATACTTACATACTGAATCCTGAGTCTTCACGGAAATCCTCTTTGTCTCTTAGAAAACAGAGTCCGGAGAGCGCGAGTCATCTCTGTCACAGCAAATAAAAACTCCAAAAGCTCTTGTATGAAAGGTTTCTTTACTATCTGATACATAAAATTAAAAAAAAAAGTTTATTTTCTAATAAACATGAACAGCGAATCCTTTCCAGTAAACATAAAACGTGAACGCGGCTGCTACCCTACGGCGCGTCGTGGCGTCATCAAAAAGCGACACGAGCGTAGTATAAAAGCACAGCGTTGTCGAGCCAATGGCATGGCTGAAAATGGAGGCTAAATTAGCAACAGATTTTATGTCTCCTAACTTGACACAAGTTTAAACTTCTTTTTTAGGAAGTGAAAAAACATGCTCCAGGAGTTTTTGAGTTTGCAATAAAGACAAGTCTCGGTTTTCTGGTGCAATAAATCTGTCTCTAATCGACTGTTTTGAAATGACCTCTGATTTGAACACAGCAGATGCCCTGATGGGTGTCCGGTATTTTAGGCCCTCAGTGTATTCGCCCCATCTTCATGTGGTTTAGCCCCATGTTTAAATATGAATAAAATTGATCAAACATGTGTCTATGATTGATCATTCTAGATTTAAAAGACAACAGAGCTTTTTTTAAGGGAAAGTTTGAACTTGAAATTTTTGACTGGATTTTTCATTTGACTTCTGTAAACTAACTGGAAGTAGTTGAAGAAACTGACTAGCTAGCTGAATCAAATCAAAGGTTTTCATGTTTAAAGACGTGAACGTCGTTCTGTTGTGCTGGTTAATTGGTTAAGGCCCGGTCCCACTGCACTTACGGATGCAAAGAGGATGTAAAACGTAAAAAAAAAATCTTTGCCATCCGTTGGAAAACGCTATGCATCCGTTGTGAACTCATTGCATACGTGCTTCATACGCTCTATCCATCGAGCATCCGTCCACTGTGATTTCATCCGCGCAAAAAGTTTTGAGCTGCACAAAACTTTTAGAACGGATGAACTTTCCGCCGTGTACGATGTAAATCCGCGACATATACGAGCAACAAACGTTCTATGTCCGTTATCATCCGTTAAACGTCTGCTGTATCCTCTCTGCATCCTCTGGGCATCCTCGCAACTCACATCCGCTGCAGCTGAAAACGGAAAGAGGGAGGAAAGATAAGGTACATGAAACGTCTATTCATCGTTAATAGCAGGGAAATAGAAAGGATGTAAGCGTATGCATCTCGTATATAAAGTATTCAAAACGGACAAAGCGTTTATATCTGGGATGTATCTCGTATATTTAGGATGTCTGGAGTATGTCTAGAGTATGTAGAAGGACACCTAGCGGACAATCGATATTTTGTATAAAAAGGGGGAGAAAATCATCTAGTAGTAGAGATGTATCGATGTAGCCGCTAGCACGTCTTTCCGCTTTATGCTGACGGCGTGCGTGCTGCATCCCTTTATATCCGCGGAGCAGACGCAATTCATACCCCCCGCATGCGCAGTGAACGGTCTGCATCCGATATACATCCGCGCAACATCCCCTTTGTTTCCGTTAGGCGTACGTGATGCATCCCCTTCATCCGCTATGCATCCGCTCTTTCTGCTATGCGTCCGCTTCTCAGTTATCACCGGTAACCCCTTCGGAGCTGTCATCCACTTGCATCCGCTTTCATCTGCTAGGCTTCCTATGAACATGCGTTTAACATCCCCACTATATACTACCCACGTCCGTTCTTTTCCGTTCTGTTTTCGCAAATTTTCGCCAATTTTGTCCATTTCTGGAGCGGATGAAAACGGATAGAGCCACCCCCGAAATTTTGCTCGTCCGCTGTGTCCTTTTTGCATACGTTTTGTGTCCATCGGCCAGTGGGACCGGGCCTTTAGTTTTAGGTTGCTAACAAAAAAAAGTTGCTTATGTTTCCAGCAGGCGGCACAGTGGTGTAGTGGTTAGCGCTGTCGCCTCACAGCAAGAAGGTCCGGGTTCGAGCCCCGTGGCCGGCGAGGGCCTTTCTGTGCGGAGTTTGCATGTTCTCCCCGTGTCCGCGTGGGTTTCCTCCGGGTGCTCCGGTTTCCCCCACAGTCCAAAGACATGCAGGTTAGGTTAACTGGTGACTCTAAATTGACCGTAGGTGTGAATGTGAGTGTGAATGGTTGTCTGTGTCTATGTGTCAGCCCTGTGATGATCTAGTGACTTGTCCAGGGTGTACCCCGCCTTTCGCCCGTAGTCAGCTGGGATAGGCTCCAGCTTGCCTGCGACCATGTAGAACAGGATAAAGCGGCTAGAGATAATGAGATGTTTCCAGCAAGTGACCCAATCTTTAGTCAGTCCATCCCCTGGCATTCTTTCAGTCTGATCACTCGTACCCTAAGCTGTCTTTCTGTGGTGTTTTTACAAAGAAATTACACTAGATACTTTAAAAAACAAAACACAAAAATAAATGTCTTAAAATAAATAAAGGACATCCATTTCCTTTTCTTTCTTTCTTTTTTTATTGACTGTATTTGCTCACAGAAACACAGCTTGGGCTTCCGATAGCAATATGGCCGCCAATCAATATTCAGAGGCTCCAACTCTCCCGCTTTAGGGAATGTTTAGAAAATCCTCCCGACCTCCCGCTGATAACATAAAAATCTCCCGCCTGCCCTTACTACACATCTCATCTCATTATCTCTAGTCGCTTTATCCTGTTCTACAGAGTCACAGGCAAGCTGGAGCCTATCCCAGCTGACTACAGGCGAAAAGCGGGGTACACCCTGGACAAGTCGCCAGGTCATCACAGGGCTGACACATAGACACAGACAACCATTCACACTCACATTCACACCTACGGTCAATTTAGAGTCACCAGTTAACCTAACCTGCATGTCTTTGGACTGTGGGGGAAACCGGAGCACCTGGAGGAAACCCACACGGACACAGGGAGAACATGCAAACTCCGCACAGAAAGGCCCTCGCCGGCCACAGGGCTCGAACCCGGACCTTCTTGCTGTGAGGCGACAGCACTAACCACTACACCACTGTGCCACCCCTGATACGTTTATGTTGAAGAAAATTAATAGTTGACTTTCCGCTTTTCGTGTGTCTGACATTGTATGGGTGGACTCAAGTGTGTACCCCTCAGTATATGTCGATTCCCTGGTCAGTACACCGATCGGCGTCACGGGGGGATTGGAGTGAATGCCGGAGGCATGCGCGCGCAGATCAAGCGCGCATTTGAATCGAGCGGAATTCGGTACGCCACAGGGTACACACTTGAGCCCACCCGATGTCTTAGCAGTTACCGATAAAGCATACAGATGGTGCTATTAATGATACGCGCGAGAGAACGAGAAAAAACACGACACTCAACCATTTTGTTTGTTTTTTTGTGTCTGCATTTCGTCTGCATTTATCGCCTGCTCATCTTTAACTTTTTGTTCTCTTGAATGAGATAATGAAACGAAGTTCCGTTGGTGGAAATGGCGAAAGCCAAACTACGAAGAAAAAATATCAGAAAATCACCAAGATAACGTTCGGATCGCCTGTCGTGATGGTTGCCAGGGATGAATGGCGGACGGTTTTGGACGGCAGCAAGACGACCCTATATCTGACAAGGTTCGATCACCAGACCAGACGTTAGATTCTAACAAACTTGTCTGACTTTTACTAACTTAGAAAATTATTAGAAGAACATTATCATCAGAGGGTCTACCAGTGGCAATGTATAATAGTCATTATTGACATTAACATTGACTTTAAGTATATTAATGTTTGGTCTATAGTCACTGGATTTATCTAGATCTGTTACTATTAATAAGATTTAATTAACACAAAATGTGGTGAATCATATACATACACACACACACACACACACACACACACACACACACACAACCCCGATTCCAAAAAAGTTGGGACAAAGTACAAATTGTAAATAAAAACAGAATGCAATGATGTGGAAGTTTCAAAATTCCATATTTTATTCAGAATAGAACATAGATGACATATCAAATGTTTAAACTGAGAAAATGTATCATTTAAAGAGAAAAATTAGGTGATTTTAAATTTCATGACAACAACACATCTCAAAAAAGTTGGGACAAGGCCATGTTTACCACTGTGAGACATCCCCTTTTCTCTTTACAACAGTCTGTAAACGTCTGGGGACTGAGGAGACAAGTTGCTCAAGTTTAGGGATAGGAATGTTAACCCATTCTTGTCTAATGTAGGATTCTAGTTGCTCAACTGTCTTAGGTCTTTTTTGTCGTATCTTCCGTTTTATGATGCGCCAAATGTTTTCTATGGGTGAAAGATCTGGACTGCAGGCTGGCCAGTTCAGTACCCGGACCCTTCTTCTACGTAGCCATGATGCTGTAATTGATGCAGTATGTGGTTTGGCATTGTCATGTTGGAAAATGCAAGGTCTTCCCTGAAAGAGACGTCGTCTGGATGGGAGCATATGTTGCTCTAGAACCTGGATATACCTTTCAGCATTGATGGTGTCTTTCCAGATGTGTAAGCTGCCCATGCCACACACACTAATGCAACCCCATACCATCAGAGATGCAGGCTTCTGAACTGAGCGCTGATAACAACTTGGGTCGTCCTTCTCCTCTTTAGTCCGAATGACATGGCGTCCCTGATTTCCATAAAGAACTTCAAATTTTGATTCGTCTGACCACAGAACAAGTCGCCAGGTCATCACAGGGCTGACACATAGACACAGACAACCATTCACACTCACATTCACACCTACGGTCAATTTAGAGTCACCAGTTAACCTAACCTGCATGTCTTTGGACTGTGGGGGAAACCGGAGCACCCGGAGGAAACCCACGCGGACACGGGGAGAACATGCAAACTCCGCACAGAAAGGCCCTCGCCGGCCACGGGGCACGAACCCGGACCTTCTTGCTGTGAGGCGACAGCGCTAACCACTACACCACTGTGCTGCCCCACTGTAGATGATGATATGTTCAAACTCTATGCAATTTTACACTGTCGAACTCCTTTCTGATATTGCTCCACTATTTGTCGGTGCAGAATTAAGGGGATTGGTGATCCTCTTCCCATCTTTACTTCTGAGAGCCGCTGCCACTCCAAGATGCTCTTTTTATACCCAGTCATGTTAATGACCTATTGCCAATTGACCTAATGAGCTGCAATTTGGTCCTCCAGCTGTTCCTTTTTTGTACCTTTAACTTTTCCAGCCTCTTATTGCCCCTGTCCCAACTTTTTTGAGATGTGTTGCTGTCATGAAATTTCAAAATGAGCCAATATTTGGCATGAAATTTCAAAATGTCTCACTTTCGACATTTGATATGTTGTCTATGTTCTATTGTGAATACAATATCAGTTTTTGAGATTTGTAAATTATTGCATTCCGTTTTTATTTACAATTTGTACTTTGTCCCAACTTTTTTGGAATCGGGGTTGTATACATGTATATATATAAATAAAACTCGCCTTCGCTCCTATAGCGCTCAAACTTGTCTCCGTCCGAGCTACTCGCAGAGAAGGAGAATCTCCCTTTTTGCAATTTCCGAAGTTGGAGTCTCTGAATATTCATATAATTTTTTGTGATAATTCTAAAAGCTCTCATAAATAACTGTTATTGGTGTCTTAGAAGGTAAAATTATGATCAAACTTAGTTCAATTTAATTATGGGGCTAAACCACTTGAAGAATGTAAGATGTTCAGCATGTTAGTGGTCACGGTAAAATGGCCACCAATCAATATATGGCTGCGGGCTATATAATTTATGATCCTTAAAGGTAGACCGTCTTTCAGATTTTTCAAGTTTAGGTCATAAAAAGAATTTTCCCTGATACCCAATTATTTTTGTTTAATGGTCCGAAAGCTACTGAATTCTAATCACAGACTTCCAATTTTATTAGTTTTTTTTTAAATAGAACAATTAATGAATTTAGGGCCACATGGCCCTAAATGCTCCGCTATTTTTTCCTGTTTCACCATGACCCAATTCAAGATACTACGTCATGCATCACATGGTGGGCTTTCCCTGTTTATGTAAGGCATTGTGAGATACAAATTTGAAGCAGGAGAGAAAAAATGGAGGACGTGAGCGTGCGAATGAAATGTGAAAGACTGACTACAGTAATGGAAAGCGAGAAGAAAAGACGTTATGTTGTGAAGGAAAGGAAATGCAGGACTAAACTAATAAATATCGGTGGTCAGCGAGCACCTTGGTGTGATCAGCTGTTCTTTATAGCGACAGAATGATGTAACCGTCAGTGCACGATCAAAGGTAAACCTGTCGATGGCAGTAATGCAACACTGGATGCTAGCCGCCTTAAAACCCTAAAGATGAAGACGACGACGACAACTAAGGTAAACCTGTGCATGCGCACATGGACTTCATCTGTCTGCTTGACTGCGCAAAGTGAGCAATTTCATGCACATTATTTGCTCAGGAATCCCCTCAAATGAAATAACTTCCCAGCCACAGAATGGCCTGGTTTTTTTTTTAAGATATCACAAAAATAAACATATCACAATGACCAAATTTCAGAGGGAACTAAATTCTCATTCTCATTATCTCTAGCCGCTTTATCCTTCTACAGGGTC
Organism: Neoarius graeffei; assembly: GCF_027579695.1. Taxonomy (NCBI): domain Eukaryota; kingdom Metazoa; phylum Chordata; class Actinopteri; order Siluriformes; family Ariidae; genus Neoarius; species Neoarius graeffei. The sequence continues at coordinate 27,585,905 of NC_083583.1, read as the reverse complement.
ACAGGCGAGCTGGATCCTATCCCAGCTGACTACGGGCAAAAGGCGGGGTACACCCTGGACAAGTCGCCAGGTCATCACAGGGCTGACACATAGACACAGACAACCATTCACACTCACATTCACACCTACGGTCAATTTAGAGTCACCAGTTAACCTAACCTGCATGTCTTTGGACTGTGGGGGAAACCGGAGCACCCGGAGGAAACCCACGCGGACACGGGGAGAACATGCAAACTCCGCACAGAAAGGCCCTCGCCGGCCACGGGGCTCGAACCCGGACCTTCTTGCTGTGAGGCGACAGCGCTAACCACTACACCACCGTGCCGCCCGGGAACTAAATTTCACCGATTTTATGAAATCAAAAGGCCGTCTACTTTTAACTCTAAAAACTGATAAATTGCTGTTATTGGTGTCTTAGAAGTAAAAATTATGATCAAACAGTTCAATTCAATGATGGGGCTCGGTATCCAGGGGTTTAGCCCCCTGGTAGTTTAGCCCCCAGTGTAAAACACCTGAAGATGGGGCTAATACACTGGGGGCTAAACCACCATAAACCCCTGACTGACTTACTAAAAGAAATGTATGGCGTTATGAAAAACTGAGCTTGAATAACTTTAGCATTGGTGTATACAAGCTTTTGGCCTCGGCTGTTTTATTTTTTACTTTCTCTGGGAACTTTCTGTTTTGAGATAATTATGGAAAGCAGTAATATTAGTAATAAGTGCTTTGGGGTGATTCAGACAAAATACCCAAGAGATCTTTGTCAGCTGTATGTAATCTGAGTTTTATAAAGACATAGTCACATAAGGAGGCCAAATGTGTGTGCACAGAGGATTAAAAAGAGCAGGCCTGTAAACACACTCACGAATTTCACTGCCAAACTAGTAACAAGGACCACACTAGAAGAAAAGGTTCTAAAGCAGGCAAACCACAATAATGCAACACAAAAATTTTCTCTGATTATTCAAACAAGACAACACTAAACTGCACAGTCATTTTTCATTGTTGCACAAATTTTTTGGGGGATGGTTTTGGCTGTCTGTAATCTACAGAGACAGACAGACAGACAGACAGACAAAAAGAAGTCTAGTTCACTGGCGCTATGCTTGTGAGATTAAATCCTGCACAAACCAAGCGCAATACTTTTGTCGTCTGATGATATGGCATGCTAACTTTAATGAGGTTTTTAGTTTACTGATAACATTAATAACATTCTTTTTAAATTATTTTCATGAAAATGGGTTCAATTGGTTTAAAGTAAAATCATTTTAATTTCATCATTGCCTAGATATTTTTGTCTAGTTTTTATCATTGATGGGTAAAAAAATGATCACTGAGACCGTGTTTGTTACAGTGAATATAAGCTGGTTAACAAAAGCAGCAAAAATATTAAGAATGTTCATCCAAGCACATATTTTAATCCTCAGAACAGTGAACTATATAGTCAGTATTACAGATTTAACATGTTAATTGATCGAAAGGAAATACTTGTAAATACAGCATAACAAGTTAGAGAAGCAGCCTTGGGCCAAAGGGTTGACCGTTTGATTCCCTCGACCAGCAGGAATAATGTGGGGAGAGTGAATGAACAGCATTTTCCCCTCCCTCTGTATCATAGCTGAAGTGCCCTTGAGCAAGGCACCTAACCCCTAACTGCTCCCTGGGCGCTGTAGCATCGCTGTCCACTGCTCTGGGTATGCATGTTCACTGCTTTAGATGGGTTAAATGCAGAAGAGGAATTTCGCTGTGCTCGAGTGTACATGTGACAAATAAAGGCTTCTTCATAACTCAGTTAAAGTTAAGAAATGCTACTGTGTTTATTACTCATGCTGTGCGTAGCCATGTTAATTTGGCATCACCTATTGAAAACCGCCCCGAGTTCCACAGTAAGAATTCCACCTCTAGTCGAATACAGCATTGTAATGCAGTCGTCATTACTGTTGTCAATCAAGTTGGTGGGAAATAAACCACAACTATAGCCCTGAGTTCTGTTGCTTCTTGGGTTTTGTTTTGTTTTTTTCTCCTCAAGTATGCAGATCACATGATTTTCATTTTCACTGAATTTTCTCATGAAAATGATCAAATGATTGTCAACTCATACATATAAAACGACTGATTACTGGGAATAATGCTCTTTCTCCACCATTAGCAGTGTAAATTACGGTGTAATTATAGTATTTTCATACTGAAAGCACAGTTATATCACAGAATCAATAGTGTATTAATAATGATTACAAACATACAGTTGTGCACTTTTAAAAAGAACCTGTTTGGGAACCGTTAAATTGAAGAAGAAGAAGAAGAAGAAGAAGAAGAAGCAGCAGCACAACAACAACAACTTTATCACATACACTTAAGCACAGTGAAATTCCTCCTCCACATTTAATCAATCTGAAGCAGTGAACACACACATGCACGCACGCACGCACGCACGCACACACACACACCCAGAGCAGTGGGCAGCTAGTGCCCGGGGAGCAGTCGGGCGTTTGGTGCCTCGCTCAAGGACACTTCAGCCCAACCTCAGGCCATGGCTGCCCCATGTTAACCTAACCTGCATGTCTTTGGACTGTGGGAGAAACTGGAGCACCCGGAGGAAACCCACACAGACACGGGGAGAACATCCAAACTCCACACAGAAAGGCCCTGCCAACCACTGGGCTCAAACCCAGAACCTTCTTGCTGTGAGGCGACAGTGCTAACCACTACACCAGTTTGTAAAGTATTATTGTCATGGAAGACACCTGCATCATGATAATTAATTCCACTGCATGGTTCAGTCCCACATGTGGCACGGTGGTGTAGTGGGTAGCGCTGTCGCCTCACAGCAAGAAGGTCCGGGTTTGAGCCCTGTGGCTAGCGAGGGCCTTTCTGTGTGGAGTTTGCATGTTCTCCCCGTGTCCGCGTGGGTTTCCTCCGGGCGCTCCGGTTTCCCCCACAGTCCAAAGGACATGCAGGTTAGGTTAACTGGTGACTCTAAATTGACCGTAGGTGTGAATGTGAGTGTGAATGGTTGTCTGTGTCTATGTGTAGCCCTGTGATGACCTGGTGACTTGTCCAGGGTGTACCCCGCCTTTCGCCCATAGTCAGCTGGGATAGGCTCCAGCTTGCCTGCGACCCTGTAGAACAGGATAAAGCGGCTAGGGATAATGAGATGAGATGAGATGGTTCAGTCCCATTTCCAACTTCACTCACACACTTTTCAGTAACAACTTTAACTTTATTCTCAGGGTCAGAGTCATGTCGGATCCAGAGTCCATCTCTGGAACACTGGGCGTGGAGCAGGAATACATCCTGGATTGGACGACAGTCCATCGCTGGGCACCATGCACACACACACTAACACACTCACACAACAATTGGTAATTTATCTGAGCCACTACAACTACTAGAATATTTCTGAGTGGTTGGAAGAAACCAGAGAACCCAACAAAACACACACTGACATGGAGAGAACATGCAAAACTTCGCAAACAATCACCCAAGCTCAGGATCGAACCTGGGACTGTAGAGCTTTCTGGTCGCAACACTACGCCCTGCTCTGCTGCATCACCCCAGTTTTAACTTCATTTTTAAAATGTAACTGTATTCAGCAGTATTTCTCAGCAATGATATTCAATTTCTAGTGTGTTTTTATGCAAAATAATAAAGTTACCAGGCGGCACGGTGGTGTAGTGGTTAGCACTGTCGCCTCACAATAAGAAGGTCCGGGTTCGAGCCCCGTGGCCGGCGAGGGCCTTTCTGTGCGGAGTTTGCATGTTCTCCCCGTGTCCGCGTGGGTTTCCTCCGGGTGCTCCGGTTTCCCCCACAGTCCAAAGACATGCAGGTTAGGTTAACTGGTGACTCTAAATTGACCGTAGGTGTGAATGTGAGTGTGAATGGTTGTCTGTGTCTATGTGTCAGCCCTGTGATGACCTGGCGACTTGTCCAGGGTGTACCCCGCCTTTCGCCCGTAGTCAGCTGGGATAGGCTCCAGCTTGCCTGCGACCCTGTAGAAGGATAAAGCGGCTAGACATAATGAGATGAGATAAAGTTACCCATCAGATATTTAAAGGAAAGCTCCACCCTGAACCTGAAGTACAGTAAATATATTTCTTTTGCAATGTTTGTTTTGTGCGTCATGATTCTAGTGCCAATTTGTTGCTTGTTGCTGTATTTTTGTTCTTCCCATGAGAAGTTAGCAGTTCTCTGCTGCACTGATGTCCCAGGGTGACATTGTATCTATGCTCATAAGAAAATTTTCACCAATTCCAAATGTAAGTGATCATGGCCAGGTTTCACTGTTAGCTCCTAAAAAAAGAACAAGCGCTTCTTTTCTCACTCACAATCTCCCAGCAACATTCAACATCATATTCATGGGAAATCCAACTCCGAAACAGTGGAGCAGCAAGAGACTCGGCTCGGCTAGTTGATGATCTATGAGATGAAAATCGTGATGCCGTTGATAAAAATTGAAACTTTGGAAGCCGATCTGCTTGAGCAGAGTGTACAGATGCAGAGGACAGAATAAAGAATTACACTGCGTCGTTCTCTTTAAAATAGATATGAAATCCTGCTGGCGCCATTACCAGTGGACGTTTGCGTGGCATTGTGGATAATGTAGAAATGTACTCATGAGAAATCTTTTACACAAATGAAAATCACAGTGCTTATACAGGAAATCTTCACAAGCAAGTCATTCGGGGTCGATTTTCCCCTGAAACATGTAAGAAGTCTTATTTAATACTGCAACGATACAGCAAACTATGTCAAAAGGTTAAGTAATTACTGTAATGCTGTAATGTGAAAATAATATCAGCATGTCTACACTTGACTCATAATGTGACTAATGATTGATTTGGAAAAATAAGACCAATCACTGTGGTCTGACGAAAACATGGACCAAAATCACTGAAACAAGAAAAATGCATCTGCTTAATGAATAACTTGTGCAAACAAGATGAGATGTCACATTTAATTCGTTTCCCCACATGACTTAGTTCCATTTCTAACCCCATGGATTAGGCTTTTATGATCGCCAACCATAATTACACTTTTTTTTTCAACAATTCTTCAAAACAAACGATCATTTTAATGGATCCAAAAAGTTGCTCTTGTGTGACGAATGGCAGCATAATGAAACATTAATCAGAGAAAGTAATGAAACACGGAGGCTACTCTCCAGAGCTCAGGCTATATTTTACTGTAATCTGTTTTATCTGAGCCTCTGACAATCAGACTGTGTTCAAACAATCAGTTCCACTAAATTGGACAGAAACAACACAGGCTTTTAAGTAGTGGAGTTCAAATGTCTTGAAGACATGAGATTTTGCCAAGCTGTGATGCCTGTTAAAGTGTATTTGAGCATGTAAATGTCAAGCCGACATATATAGCTGGCTGGCTAATCCAAGTGAAACGCTAACACTCAAATCTCCTGACATGCTACACTACACTGTAGATTTTTACGCTGTTCAAACGAAGTTCCACTCAAAGCTCTAATATTCACTTTTTAAGAGGTGTTTTATAGAGTGAGCACAATGGGGGCTTGTGTGTGTGTGTGTGTGTGTGTGTGTGTGTGTGTGTGTACGTGGGTGGGTGTGAGATGTGTGTTAGAGCCATGGCACCGGCTACACAAGCGTGTCCTGCGTCTCGGCACCAGTCGGTCTCGCTGTATGCCAGCTTCTTAATGACAGGCCTTAAAGCACCCGTTGTGATAACTCCACACATGACTGGCACAGCCGCAAAGCCTACACTAATGCGAATACAACTTGGCTACATATCCAGGTGAGTTTGATGTTGGCTGCTCGATGCTGGCGTATCAAAGAAGGCTTTCTTTAGACCAGGGAAGATAATGAGACGGCACAGTTGTGGAAAAAGTAGTAACACCTACGCCAAGATGGAGCCTGGACTGGATAAAGGGCTAATATTTTCAGCCAAAATGTGGCACAGAGAACAAATGAATTGTGTGTGTGTGTGTGTGTGTGTGGGGGGGGGGGGGGGGGGGGGGGGGGGGATACAGAGTAGGGTGGGAGTAAAATCAAAGATTCAGGCGCACACACACACACACACACACACACACACAAGTATAAAATGCATTTATGGCAATCTTTCAGCCAAAAACGCCAACAACGATGGAAAGTCAGAGGCAATCATTTAGCATAATCTTCTTCCACAATGAGAGCTCAACCTTTTTTGAGGGTTTCTTTAAGGCAGTACAGGGCCATTTAGTTCAATTCATAAACGATGAGCTGCATAAAATTCTGGATGACCGAAAGGTGACAACCTTTAGTGATTAGTTTGCGTCTGTAAATAGTTTAAAGTCACAGTGTTAAGCTTTGTTTGCTTCCATCCATTAAGCGCTTATCCTGTGCAGGGTCGCAGGCAAGCTGGAGCCTATCCCAGCTGACTACAGGCGAAAGGCGGGGTACACCCTGGACAAGTCGCCAGGTCATCACAGGGCTGACACGTAGACACAGACGACCATTCACACTCACATTCACACCTACGGTCAATTTAGAGTCACCAGTTAACCTAACCTGCATGTCTTTGGACTGTGGGGGAAACCGGAGCACCCGGAGGAAACCCACGCGGACACGGGGAGAACATGCAAACTCCGCACAGAAAGGCCCTCGCCGGCCCCGGGGCTCGAACCCAGGACCTTCTTGCTGTGAGGCGACAGCGCTAACCACTACACCACCGTGCCGCCTGGTCCCGAAATGTATAGGAAAATTTTTTTTTTTACCAAAACATTCCGACCACCCTACCATTTTTTTTTACATAGGCTAAAAGAAGGCAACAAGCAAAATTTCAGAAAAATTGGTTAATATTTAGAGGTGCCACACGAGGTTGCAAATCGGGTTAAGCCATTAACATTAGTTGGTGTGTAGACTGTTACAGAGAAGATCTCAAACCCCCAAAAAGTCACAGTTCTAGAGGGAATATGCCACTTCTATGAAAAAGAAGAGGCAGGAAGAGTTTATAGACTGATAGAAGGTTAACTTTCATGCACTAAGGGGTTCTTAAACAATGAGCACTGATCGTAATATGCTGATGAAGTTGTGAATGTTTTTCTTTCTATGTTTTTCAGATGGCTAGCAACAGTAATACAAGTAGTACCGGTGGTGCAAAGCACAAAACCAGAAAGGACAATTATGTTTGGTTAATTGGTCCCACTTCCAAGGAACTGTCTGGGAGAAAGCTTCCTTCTGCTAGGGAAGTCCTTAGGTGGGGTTTACATTAGACCGTATCAGCGGATTATCAGATTAACGTTTTTAAAACGATTAGCGTGCACACAGCAACACCAATACACGATTCGCGTGCACACAGCAACACCAATACACGGATACGCTCGGCTCCGCAGGCATCCTGCGCTCCAAATCACTCCGCCCTGAACAGCAAGTGCCCTCTGGAGGGTGCGCACTCCGGCCCTGCGCAGCTCACAGAGCGCGCGAGTGAAGTGCACAAGTAGTGATTCGGGACTGAGCCGCTGTGTGTGTGATCCCAGCGCATATCACTTACCACTTGCAAGTGGAAGGATGGCAAGCCTAAAGACAATCATAACTACACAATGGGCAGTATTTGCATCAGTATTTGCAGTATTTTCATACTTTTATACTCTTTAATGAAAGGTGATACAAGGCGGAAGTCCGCGCCGTTTTTCAGCAGTCGCGTCACATGACCAACGCCAGCGAATCAGGAAGGTGGATGTCACAGTGACATTGTCCAATGACGACGCCAGCTAGAGCTCAGCACAGCGTATCCGCGTATTCTCAATGTTTACACAGCACCGGAGCTGACACGATCTGGATTGAATACGTGGACGCTGGCGGATTCCCATTTCCCGGCGTTTCCAGGCGTTTTAATGTAAACGGACAGTGCATCCGCGAAGAAAACGAGACAGATACGGTCTAATGTAAACTTGGCCTTAGTGTGTTCTTTTATCTTCACAAGATACCATAATACCGAAGGGTTTAGAAAATCACAGACAAGTAATAGCTATTGTTACTTTGAACACAGGAAGTTTATATTACTGTATTGTTTGTATTAATATGAAACAGTTAATAAGCCACATTATTTTATATTGTGTCTTGAGTGAAAACTTTAATGGCTTTGTGGCACCTCTAAACATTGTTCAATCTTAACCAAATTTCGCACAATAACTTCTTTTAGGCAATGTAAAAAAAAAAAAAAAAGGTAAGGTGGTCGTAACAAAATCCTAAAAAAAAAAAATTTGGGGACCACCCTAACCTAGACCCTAATCCCCTAACCTGTCAATTGACAACCCCTGCTATACTCTGTTTCAGTACCAAGTGAGATGTCCAATTAAGGTAAAGCAGAATCAGAATCGGGCAATTCCAGCGTTATGGACGTGACACTTGAACTCAAAATGGCAACAAATGACCCAGTGCATGTTTTATTGTCTCCCAGTATTTAAACAGGTGTTGCATATTTTAAGGCTGTACCATACTGGAGAAGTGATAGAACAAGAACAATTCCCATAGTACATCTAGGGCATGCCAGAAAATGCCAATAAAAGATGCGTTATGGATGTGACAGAAAAAGTATCACTTTTCTTGGGTGACTGTACATTTTTATCAAACTCTGTGAAATTGTAAACCTAATGTCGAAATGGAGATATCCATTTGATAGAGGGGTCCAAGGTGAATATTAAAAAATCTTTGTTTAAAATATTTTGTATTTCATGCAGAGTTTTGGAAGGAAAAGTCAGTGTTATGGATGTGACAAAATTCCGTTATGGATGTGACGCGTCTGAAATAGACATGGCATATGTTTAGAAAATCAGCAATTTAACCACCATAACCCTTTGAAAAACTCTCTAAATATCAGCTAAAACTATCAAAGTTCTTAAATAATATTTAGGATGGCTATTGTTTTGCTGTTTTGTGGATTTTAGCATACATTTCTGTGGCTTGTGGCAATAATATAGAATTGTACATGATCAAAGTTGATTTTAGCTTGGGTTTTACATTATAAGAAAGAAAGACTGACAGTGACATATTAGGTTGGTTACAAATTGGTTCAACTTATTCACATCTGTAAAATACAGGCCTAGGTGATATCTCTGGGAGTGGTTTTAATGTATTACATGTTGCTTTATTTTTGCATGGTGAGGTTGACATTTACATGGAATTGCCCAATCACGTTTATTAGCCAAGCGTGTTGACACACACAAGGAATTTGGTTCCAGCAGTTGGTGTCTCTCTAGCGATATGAAAAAGGGGAAATAAAAAAAAAAAAAGTTAAAGATAACCTGCTAATAACACTCACCACAGGATCGTAATAGCCTAGCATTAGCCACTTAAGCTAACTTACACTAGTGAACTGACGAGCCAAGGTGACAAAATTAGTATTAAATCAATCATTGTACGTATATCCGCTATCTATTACCTACCTTGGTCAGAGTTTCATCCATCTTGCACCGGGTCTGCCTGCTTACAATCTCTTAATTGTTGTTTGGTGGAACATACAATTCAGTGCCATTTAGCTCGATCCAACGCACAAAGCTTCCTCGTTGCGATATTGTAATCCTCTCCTAGATACAGCTGAAGATCGTTACCCAGCATCTTCAGGATGTTTAGTCTTGGGCATCCAACACCTCTAGAGCCATGGGTGGGCAGGAACCCAATCTAGCAGGAATTTAGGGAGCCTGCCATCTGATATTCGTGCCACATGCCCAAAGTAAAGGAGACGGCAGTAGCTTATACTGATTCCCAGGCTACAGCAACCAGTTCTCCTTCTTATCTCAAGGTTCAAAATGTGATCGTGGAACCGTACCTTTAGGACCTTTGGTTCTAAAGGTTGTTATCGCCTGGGGCAGCTTAGAGGACGAGCTCTCCAAGTCTTATAAAATTCCCCAAAGACATGCGTAAAATAGATCCTCTAACAACCAAAGTCTAGCTCCTGGCCTTCTCACGGCAGAACAGTTTGCACTGGCAGGAGAAGGGGTAAAAGTGGGTTACTGGCGCCTCAAAACCAGTTGCTCTCTTCAACACTCACTCACTGGTATACAACATCTTCGATCTGCCAGTTTTACATGCCATTCCAGGCAGTAAGCTTTCCTTTCAAACTCTGGTCCTCCAGGTTGGGGGCTTTGCGCAGGCGTAGCTTCTCTGCCAGGTAAAACCATTACTAGCTGCAGAAACTCACAACTCCACAATCTGTCTATTACAAAGTGTAAAATGACCAATTAACTAAGTACACAGTTATGATAAGAAAAGAAAGTAAAGCCATATTTATTTCAACTTCAGTTTATTGTTTATCTGTCAGTCATCTTGGTCCTGGTGGATGCGGATTTCAAGGAAATCATGATCATACTAGTCAGTTAGGATTTTGTGGTTTTATTTATTTATTTATTTATTTATTTATTTTACCTCCACCAACTTTGTTGAAGGATGTGTTTTCACCTCTGTTAGTTAGTTTATTTTCCCAATGTAACTCAAAAACTAGAGAATGGATTTACATGAAATTTTGAGGAAAGGTGAGCCATGGGCCGAAGAACAATGGAATAAATTTTGATGCAAATCCGAATATGTGGCTTGGTGGAGGTATGCACTCTACCAAGTGCCCTTCTAGTCACCTTGCCTGGGACAGAGTCCACCAGGCGGTGAGGTATTGTTTTCGGTGGAGTTTCTTTGTTAGCAACTTTACGCAAAAAGGGCTGGACCAAGCTTCATGAAAAACTTTCAGGATAGATGGGCATTGGTCTCATATAGAACCGTCAACACTTTGAGGGTCATCTGGTCAAGGTCAAGGTGACCAAAAGGGTCAAAATCTTTTTTTTTTCGCAATATCTTCCTTCATATTCATCATATTTACTTCAAACCAATTCCAAAATGCTCATCTTTCAATTCTGCTTCCATTGATATGCTACATGATGGGGTATCTCTCATAGTTTTCTTTCAAACTTTCATTTGTTTGGTTTTGTGTGTGTCTGCCTGTTAACAATCTAGCGTCTAGATGGTTGCACCGATTGACTTCAAATTTTCAGGGTTGGTGGGCAGTGGTCTGTAGATTACATGATTAAATTTTTGGGGTAATCAAGTCAAGGTGAAGGTTAAGGTCACCAGAAAGGTCAACCTTTTAGTCAAAATAACATTTTCCATTATAACTCAAACAATTGCTGATAGACAGATGTTTACTATTATGAGCATATAGGAACTCCCATATGGCCTTTCATTTGGCACCATGATCTTTGACCTTGAGTGACCTTGAAAGGTCAAACTCAAGGTCACGTATTTTCAGAGGACTGTAACTTGAAAACGGTTGATGGTAGACAGATATTTACCATTATCAACTTGTAGGAAGTGCCATATGGGCTTTCATTTGGTGCCATGATCTTTGACCTTGAATGACTTCAATATCAAACTCAATGTCATGGATTTTCATAGGACTATAACTGGACAGCTGATGATTGAGAAATATTACCATTATCAACATACAGGTATAAAATAAGTGCTGCCAGGCGAGGTTTGTTTTGCCTGGCAAAACTTGTTACTTATTTGATTATTTTTTTTTATTTTAGTGAGCATCAAGTGACATTATGAATCAAAAGTAAAGCTCACAAAGCTTACACTTCAAAAGTGGACTTATTTGTGGCATTAAACTTCAGCTACAGTCACTCTGCTGGAAATAAATTTGTTTTTCCATCCTGCATCTTTTCCCATTGAAATGGACTCATTCACCAGGAAAACTGTATTAGTTTCTTTAAAACTGCTGCCCATATGGACTGCTTTCTATACGCTATGTAGCACTTGTGGTGTATGATGTGGAGTTTCTTCATTATGAAAGCAGGATTAAGGACTCACTTGTGTCCAAGCTCATGGGCAATGGTGAAGGCCAGGTTGAGGCCGTTGTCCTCAGCTACTACGCACTTCCTCTTGGCGCTGCAGGTGCCACCTAAATAGGCAATACCTGTACGGGGGGGGAAGGGAAAAAAAAAAAAAATCCCATTAGAGCGTTATGTTACATTTAATAAATGCATGCCTGACCATTTCCAGCTTTATGTGGGACTACAATTTTTCAAACGCTACTACAGCTGTGACTATTTTCTCTCACTCCTCCTCTCCTGGCCAGATGTTCCTCTGTGCCTGCTTTCCATCGTGAGAATGTAATGTTCTTAGCACTGATCACCCAAAATGAGCCAGTGTCGAGGACATTCCAGTGTGGCTCTGCTAAATTCACTAGCAAGGCTTGATGAGTTGTTTTCAGTTCACCAGTCTCTGTATACCTGTGAGGTTTCTAATACTGATGCACCCCATGCACCAATTATGCACCAATGACACTGTGTTAATCATCCATCAGGGTAACAACAAGAGGAGAAACCTTTAACATCGATTCATTTTAAGCGACGCTGACTCACTTGAACCGATGTTGAAATGTTGAGGGCTTATATTCACAGTACTGTAAGTGACCCTGAACTTCTTTTGTTTGCAAGTGAAGCTTACTTAGCAGTGAAGCTCAAAACCCATTGCTCGACATTATATTTTCTAAGATCATTTCATGTTTGTGTTTTTTTTTAAAGTCACACATAAAATGTTTATATGTATGAGCTGTTCAAAAAAACTGCTTGCTAAGCCAAGTTGGTTTTGGTACTCGCACAAGTAGTTTTTATTGCAGATGACATGTTCCAGAAAGAAAGAAACACAAATGGCGTTTGCTTATTTAGAGAAACTGTCTGAGAAAAACCTTTGACCCTTTGACTCAATATACAATTAAATTTTCATTTCTAGCCCTTCCATGTTACAAAACATTCTTTGAGGGATTCTGTGTTCCTAGAAACTGAGCATTCCTCAGAGCAAAGACGCGCTGCTGCATCTCCCACCCTCACCCTGCACGACTCCTTCATACCGCTGTGCAATGCATGATTTAATGGGCAGTAGATTATTTGAAGCAACTGCATATGAAGATGATTGCGGCAAGAAGGTGCAGTTTGAGATATGGATTATGCTGCAGTTACACATGCTGTTAATTAAAAATCCCCACCATTTTATTACCAGTTACAACTTCATCAAGGTATTGAATTAAACTGCACTATGTACATGTATACCTTCATATTATCGTAACTATTGTATTGGAACAATTTCCCAGCTTGGGATCAATAAAGTATATATAACAGTTATTCCATGAAATCGAGTTGTACATGAGCTGATAGCCGACAAGGCACGTAGTGCCAAGTTGACTATAAGCCATGTAGGACGAGACTGAGTGGAATAACTGTTTTATTCTGTCCGCATTCACTGGATTTTGAGAAACAGAGCATTTTTATTCTGAAATTCAAGAAATAAAAATTTTAGACAAAACATCAACAAAATCATTTACGCTTAGAATGTAAGCAAACCGGCGAAATGACAGTAGCAATTTGTGAAAAATGCTATAATAATAATTCTTGAAAAATAAAAACAGATACGTTCTTATCATTAAATATTTTCATTCCATATTTTGTTGCTTTTTTTGTATTTTTGGGGGGGTTTGCTTTCGAGTAGAGTTTTTATTTCATCCTCGGTTGGTTCAGCAACATGCTCCACCATATCCTAGTAGCAGAGTAGCCAATCAGAGCACACGATTGCTCATATCCAGTGAATGTGGACAGAAAAAAAAAAATATATACACACACACACACACACACACACACACACACACACACATATATATACACGTTTATTTTTTAAAAATAAACATTAAATGTAATATTAAAACAGGACTCAATAACTGTCTTGAACAATACACAAGTAGGTGATTTGAGACAATGCTATTTTTTAGTCCGTTGCGGACACGATGCCACATGGTGCTATAATGCCACCACTATTTAAACTGGTATTACACCATGCCATCTTATCAACATATACAGTTAGGTCCATAAATTTTTGGACAGAGACAACATTTTTCTAATTTTGGTTCTGTACAGGGCGGCACGGTGGTGTAGTGGTTAGCGCTGTCGCCTCACAGCAAGAAGGTCTGGGTTCGAGCCCCATGGCCAGTGAGGGCCTTTCTGTGCGGAGTTTGCATGTTCTCCCCGTGTCTGCGTGGGTTTCCTCCGAGTGCTCTGGTTTCCCCCACAGTCCAAAGACATGCAGGTTAGGTTAACTGGTGACTCTAAATTGACCGTAGGTGTGAATGTGAGTGTGAATGGTTGTCTGTGTCTATGTGTCAGCCCTGTGATGACCTGGCGACTTGTCCAGGGTGTACCCCGCCTTTCGCCCGTAGTCAGCTGGGATAGGCTCCAGCTTGCCTGCGACCCTGTAGAAGGATAAAGCGGCTAGAGAGATAATGAGATGAGATAAAATGTTCATTTCTAATATTTGGTTGAAAACCCTTTGTTGGCAATGACTGCCTGAAGTCTTGAACTCATGGACATCACCAGACGCTGCGTTTCCTCCTTTTTAATGCTCTGCCAGGCCTTTACTGCAGCGGTTTTCAGTTGCTGTTTGTTTGTGGGCCTTTCTGTCTGAAGTTTAGTCTTTAACAAGTGAAATGCATGCTCAATTGGGTTGAGATCAGGTGACTGACTTGGCCATTCAAGAATATTCCACTTCTTTGCTTGAATAAACTCCTGGGTTGCTTTGGCTTTATGTTTTGGGTCATTGTCCATCTGTATTATGAAACGCTGACCAATCAGTTTGGCTGCATTTGGCTGGATTTGAGCACACAATACGTCTCTGAATACCTCAGAATTCATCCGGCTGCTTCTGTCCTGTGTCACATCATCAATAAACACTAGTGACCCAGTGCCACTGGCAGCCATGCATGCCCAAGCCATCACACTGCCTCCGCCGTGTTTTACAGATGATGTGGTATGCTTTGGATCATGAGCTGTACCACGCCTTCGCCATACTTTTTTCTTTCCATCATTCTGGTAGAGGTTGATCTTGGTTTCATCTGTCCAAAGAATGTTCTTCCAGAACTGTGCTGGCTTTTTTAGATGTTTTTTTAGCAAAGTACAATCTAGCCTTTTTATTCTTGAGGCTTATGAGTGTCTTGCACCATGCAGTGAACCCTCTGTATTTACTTTCATGCAGTCTTCTCTTTATGGTAGATTTGGATATTGATATGCCTACCTCCTGGAGAGTGTTGTTCAATTGGTTGGCTGTTGTGAAGGGGTTTCTCTTCACCATGGAAATTATTCTGCGATCATCCACCACTGTTGTCTTCTGTGGACGTCCAGGTCTTTTTGCATTGATGAGTTCACCAGTGCTTTCTTTCTTTCTCAGGATGTACCAAACTGTAGATTTTGCCACTCCTAATATTGTAGCAATTTTTCGGATGGGTTTTTTCTGTTTTCGCAGCTTAAGGATGGCTTGTTTCACCTGCATGGAGAGCTCCTTTGACCGCATGTTTTCTTCACAGCAAAATCTTCCAAATGCAAGCACCACACCTCAAATCAACTCCAGGTCTTTTATCTGCTTAATTGAGAATGACATAACGAAGGAATTGCCCACACCTGCCCATGAAATAGCCTTTGAGTCAATTGTCCAATTACTTTTGGTCCCTTTAAAAACAGGGTGGCACATGTTAAGGAGCTGAAACTCCTAAACCCTTCATCCAATTTTAATGTGGATACCCTCAAATGAAAGCTGAAAGTCTGGACTTTATGTCCATTATACAACTATAACCTGAATATGTTTCAGTAAACAGGTAAAAAAACAAAATTGGTGTCAGTGTCCAAATATATATGGACCTAACTGTATGTAAGGGATAATGTGCAGTGAACTGGTTATTACTGCAAAATAAACCGCAACAGGGTGATGCAGGACCCTGACGCAAACCAGACATGCAACTGAATTGGCTGTGGGACCAAAAGGTCACTGGTTCGATTCCCTGGACCAGCAGGAATGGTTGAAGTGCCCTTAAACAAGGCACCTAACCCCCAACTGCTCCTCAGGCTGCTCTGGGTATGTTGTACGTCGCTCTGGACAAGAGCGTCTGCTAAATGCCATTAATGTAATGTAATGAAGGGGTTTATTTCTCAAGAATGACCAGTGCTCTGTACATTTGAAATAAAAAATTTGACATAAAATATTGACTTAATTATTTTACTGCTTTGTAAATGACTTCATTGCTTCTGCTAACAGCAACAGTCTGTTATACAGAAATAACAGACGGTAGAATGCCATAATTGGCCAATCAGAATCAAGTCTTCGACAAAGCCATGTAATTTAGTACATTATATTACAGACACTCTTATCCAGAGCAACATACAACGTACCCAGATCAGCCTGGGGAGCAGTTGGGATTTAGGTGCCTTGCTCAAGGGCACTTCAGCCATTCCTGCTGGTCTAGGGAATTGAACCAACAACCTTTTAGCCCCAAAGCTGCTTCTCTAACCATTAGGCCATGGTTTACCCCAGTTAGTAAGTTAAAAGCAAGTATAATTCATCCTTGAGACGTTTTATTTTGCTTACAATCCTCCACATCTGAAGAAGATGCTCATCATCACCAAGATAAATCTCTTCCCAGCTCAGCAAAGTCTTTTGTTGAAGGAGTGTTTCATCTGGTATTGTAACAGAGCACCTCCAACAAAAGTCTCTTCTGAGCCAGAAACAGAGTTGACTAGCATTCAATAAACTTTATCATTCTTTAAAGTTCGAAAATTGTTTTATTTTGTTTTCAAATGGCGAAAAGGAAATTCCACAGGACTATACCTGCCCTTCGGTTGTAATACTTCATGAAGTTGCTGTTCTCCCCCTCACTGTTACGCTTGGAAATTCACACTAAATGAATCTATTTGCATAGACCTGCACCTTCATTCGTTAAGGCGAAGCCGCAAAATGGATAAGAAGTCTTATTTTGTTCATGTGAATGACGCAATCCTCCAGAAGTGAAGAAGATGCTAGTCAATGCCAATATAAATCTATTCCCGGCTCAGCAAAGACTTTTGTTGAAGGAGTGTTTCATCTGGTATTGTAACAGAGTGCCTTCAAAGGAACTCATTAGTTTAAAGCCGCATCAATCATCGACTTGGCCAACAAAGCGACATCTGAAGGCTGTCACTGCATCACTGCGTATCTGCTTTTAGGCACCTGGTTTGTGTCTCTTACTGGCCTTATCCCAGAATGCCTCATTTGGCCTGGGACCACCATATATTTAATCAGTGACATTAGAATAAAATCGAATCCAGATGGTTTTATTGAAAGAAGCAACAGTTTCAACATTTTCATTTGGGATAACCGTGCACACATATCATTTTTGGGTCTCCATCTGTGAGTGACATAAGCCAGGTTGGACTCGATATTTCATGCGATGATGGATAGGACTTTATACTGAGAAAAACGAACCTTGTTCTTTCAGACTTTGCATGTACGGATTATTGAGATCAGAGCTCTACTGTAATACATTTTGTAACAAGCTGTGACAATAAGGCAGTTTAGGTTTTCACCTTCGTGTTTTTTCACTTAGTAGTGAATAATTTCTCATCTTCGCTTTATTATTTATATGACTTCTAAACATCCATTCACCTGGGATTGGATTAAGCACTGAAAAAGTATGGACTAAATTTCCTGAACAGGGAAACAGCATCACATGTTATCACTTAACACAATGTGAGTAAATCACACTGGAAAAAAGACAACGTCATGTACTATATTTAAATCAAAGGAACCAGTTGAGAGACGCACGCTGGTGACGTGGCTAGATGCAGTGTTCAAATTTACGTGCTTAGAACACTTCGTCACACAGGCTACTTGAGATGAACCGCAAAACAGGAGTTAAAAAGCCAAATGCTAATGTTACAGAAAATTTAACAACTCTATTCAAAAACTATTATGTGATGTTTGTGGATCTGGCCATTTGCTGATATTATTTTTTTTGCACTGAAGACTGAACTGAAGCACACTAACCAGACAAAAGGTAACAAGTTAAGTACACTCTTTATCAAGGCAAGTCTTTGTCTTGCTAAGTAACAAAACTGAAACAAGGGAATAACCTCTGGAAATATTTAAATACAAATAAACAAAACAATTAAAAAATAGCTTTGAGGCAAGCTGTTAACTCACATTTGAGTATAATTGTAAACACAGCCATAAAGTAGACTTCCTCAGTGGAATACAACAGTGATAATACAAACCCCAGAAAAGTTTCCAGAAAAGTTGGGATATTTTCCAAAATGCAATAAGAACAAAAATCTGTGATTTGTTAATTCACGGGAACTTTTACTTAACTGACGAAAGTACAAAGAAAAGCTTTTCAGTCATTTTACTGACCAACTTACTTGTATTTTGTAAATATAAAAGAAGTTCGAATTTGATGCCTGCAACACACTCAAAAAAATTAGGCCAAAGACAAAATAAGACTGAAAAATGTATAGGATATTCAGGTGACACCATTTTGGAAGATCCTGTAATAAACAGGTTAATTGGTAACAGGTAAGAGTATCATGATTGGGTATAAAAGGAGCAGCACCAAAGGCTCAGACTCTGCAAGCAATGATGGGTCATGGCTCACCCCTTTGTGCCAAAATTTGTGAGAGAATTGTTCGTCAATTCAAAAAGAACATTTCTCAACGCAAGATTGCAGAGAATTTAGGTCTTTCAAAATCTACAAAACATAATATTGTGAAAAGATTCAGGGAATTCAGAGACATCTCAGTATGTAAAGGGCAAGGTCAGAAACCACTGTTGAATATGCGTGACATTCGAGCCGTCAGGCGGCACTGCCTGAGAAACTGTCATCCTAATGTGACAAATATAGCCACATGGGTTCGGGAGTACTTCGGAAAACTGTTGTCACTTAACACAGCCTGCTGCTGTATCCAGAAATGCAACCTGAAACTGTATTATGCAAAGAGGAAGCCATTCATCAATTCTATGCAGAAACGCTGCAGATTTCTCTGGGCCCGAACTCATCTCAGACGGACCCAAAGGGAATGGAAACGTGTGCTGTGGTCAGATGAGTCCACATTTTACTTTGTTTTCGGGAAAACCGGACGTCGAGTTCTCTGTGCCAAAGGTGAACATGACCATCCGGTTTGTTATCAGAGAAAGGTGCAGAAGCCAGCATCTATGATGGTATGGGGGGCATCAGTGCCCACGGCATGGGTGAGTTGCATGTATGAAGGTACCAGATATATCGGGGCATATATTGGGATTTTAGAGAGACATATTCATCAAGGTGATGTCTCTTCCCGGGAAGTCCATGCTTATTTCAGCAGGACAATGCCAGGCCTCATTCTGCATGGACTACAATAGCGTGGCTTCACAGACACAGAGTGCGTGTGCTTGACTGGCCTGCTGCCAGTCCAGATCTGTCTCCAATTGAGAACGTATGGTGCATCATGAAGAGGAGAATCAGACGACGGTGACCACTGACTGTTGAGGAGCTGAAGTCTTGTATCAAGAATGGACAAAAATTCCAATTGCTAAACTGCAACAATTCGTATCCTCAGATCCCATATGATTAAAAAGTGTTCCTGAAAGGAAAGGGGATGTAACACGATGATGATAATACCTCTGTCCCAACATTTTTGAGTGTGTTGCAGGCATCAAATTCTAACTTCGTTTATATTTACAAAATACAGTTAACCTGGTCAGTAAAACTATTGACCATCTTTTCTTTGTACTTTTGTTGGTTAAATAAAGGTTCAGGTGAATTAAGAAATCACAGATTTTTGTTCTTATTGCATTTTGGAAAATATCCCAACTTTTCTGGAAATGGAGTTTGTATTTTAAAACATCTATAACAACAATGCTGTGGATATCGAAAATCATGCAAAATCATGACTGATTACTGGTGCATACCTGGAACATGATGGAGCATGTCTATTAAGATCTAACATCACTAAGTTATCAGTGAAGTAATCCTAGTAAGGCATATAATACTCTGATAATTTGGATCAATACATCATTTTAAATGGCAATGACTGAATGGATCATGAATCAATCATAAATCAATTTCTATTAAAAAAAAACGACAGACAACTGATGTGTAAAAAAAAAAGTAAGTATTTTTTAAACTGATTTGTAAATTGGCTAGCAAGGTGATTTGATCTTAACTCTAATACTTAAAATAGTCTACGTCATCACTATTCACAAATTAACATTAAGCTTACCCCAGATTGTGAACAAATTTGGTTACCAGTTGATCAAAGGCCACTAAATTACATTCTATTGCACTGCAGGAGATTCAGTGGTAATATTAAACATTGAATTGTGGCCTTATGAATCATAATTATATTGTATTGTGTCATACTGTAGCACATTCATTCATATCCTTAAAATATTAAATTGAGCCATTGCCTTAATAATTGAACTCATATATCCTATTGTGTGAAAGCCTGAGATTAGTGCAGTGAGGATGGATTTTGTTCCATCTGATATAAATGAAGTCTGAAGAGAATCCACAAATACGAACCCTGCCCTTAACTCTAACTCTGATCATGTTTAATATGAACTGAATTTTGGGAATTCCTCTTAAGTTGCAAGTATGAGACTGTGACACAATGTACAGTAAATATTCACAATTTTGGGATTGACAGAGTCCTTGGAAAGAGCACAAATATGAATATTTAACAAATCAGCACTAAACAAATGCTTTAGAAAGTTCAGAACCACCACATAGTTCTCTGCCACTCAACCAAACCTTGTGGTAAAAACACAGGCTCCTTCTCATTACCAAGAATACCAAAACCTACATTCCTGAGAGGAATATTATTGCCAAATTAACTTGCAGAAACAAACTTGGAAGGACATAATGCTAGAAAACTCTCCTGTTCAAGAACAGCTATAAACTTGCCTTCAGTGAAAGCAGCATCCACATTCTTTATAACACTAACATTTCTCAAATAGCTAAAGTTTTTTCCCCCCAGATAGCTAACATAGCTAACCTTGGTTTGAACTGGCATTCATATTAGACCTTGTTTGTACCATGTACTATCCAGTTCTTAGCTCATTTTCAACAGATAATTTTGAAATTTGATGACTACAAAGAACAACTAAGCTGGGCAATTGAAACCAAAGCTTATCTTCTTCACTATCATCCTCACTCTTGGTGTGTACAATGTGCTCATGGATTCGGTTACTGGCAAATTTTCCACTATTACAAACATCCATCCATCCATCCATCCATCCATCCATCCATCCATTATCTGTAGCCGCTTATCCTGTTCTACAGGGTCGCAGGCAAGCTGGAGCCTGTGAGAGGCGGGGTACACCCTGGACAAGTTGCCAGGTTATCACAGGGCTGACACAGAGAGACAAACAACCATTCATACTCACATTCACAACTACAGTCAATTTAGAGCCACCAATTAACCTAACCTGCATGTCTTTGGACTGTGGGGGAAAATGGAGCACCCAGAGGAAACCCATGCAGACATGGGGAGAACATGCAAACTCCACACAGAAAGGCCCTTGCCGGCTGCCGAGCTTGAACCCAGGACCTTCTTGCTGTGAGGCTAACCACTACACCACCGTGCCGCCCTGTTACAAACATGTAAAACCTTTTATTATGGCCCTTGACATGAAATTTTATTTGAAATTTATTTTTTTAACCCACAACCTGATTTATGCAGGTCAACAACAAACAGTCTCTTTTGTGCTTAAAGTTCTTTGGTTTCCAAGGTAATGGATGGCAAAGAGATTTTACATGTGTGTAACCTTATATTTATATCCCAGAGAAACCGAGCACACTTAGAGGAAACAACTCAGGGACTGAGAGCAAATTAAGATTTTTTTTTTTTAAATGACAACTTCCTTGTATTTATTTAAATATTCATTAGGGGTGTTTAAAGAACTTTATGTATCTTGGAAGTGTGCTGATGAGCGATAGGGATGCCAAGGCTGATATCAAATGTAGGATTGGGAAAGGTGCTTCAGTATTCAACAAATTGCAGACCATTTGACAATCAAAGAGATTTGATATCAAGACAAAGCTGAGACTCTTCCAGTCCATCATAATCTCTACCACAACATATGCAGCAGACACATGGAAAAGCACTTCTAACACTGACAAACAACCAGACACGTTTCAACAAAGGTGCTTATGAAAGATACTTGGTGTCAAATGGCAGGACAGAGTAACCAACGATGAGATTGTAAAAAAAGCCAATACCACCAGGCTTAACAACATCGTCAAAAGCCAAAGATTGCAGCTGACTGGCCACAGCCTACAAATGCCTGATAGCATTCCAGCAAAAACTGCAATTCAGCTAGAGGGAAAAAACAGCGCAAGAGATCAAAAAAGACCTGGAGAGCAACTGTAATGGAAGATCTACGACAGGGTGGTACAAACTGGTGTCAAGCTCCCACCTTGAGAAATGGAAGAAGATGGTGGCCCATTGCCGTCAGGCTGGAGGACCAAGGTAGCAAAGTAAGGTAAGGTGTTTAAAGCATATACGCAGAACCATGCTCTTGCTTTTTGTTTATAAATGCCTTGAGACCTCAAGAATGGCACAGAAATAGTTTTAAGCGTTAACAATAAATCTAATATAGTAATTTTTATGATTAAAGTGATTCATATAGGTAGCGTCTGAGTGAATGACCTTGAGATCCGTGACGTCACAGCACGAAGTCTATCGGTCGCATCGCTATTTCCGCTATACTAAAACACAGCTGACTGCAACTCCGATCTTCCATTTTGAGATAATTTATCGCCATGTCATGTAGATCTGTTGCTGGAGGGTGCAGCAACACAACAGAAGGTGGATTTAGGTTGCATTCGTGGCCCAAGAATGTTCAAACTGCAAAGATTTGGACACGTTTTGCGGGAAGTTCATGGGCACATTGGGCACCTGCGAAGTAGTCTCTCCTCTGCTCTGCACATTTTACTGAAGACTTATACAAGACCTCTGATCTGTTGAGGAGCATTGGCTATAAGCCTGTATTGAAAGAGGGTGCAGTATCAACAATTAAAGGAAAAGAAAACTACAAGAAAAGGAAAGTATTTTAAAAAAAGGAAAGTAAGTTCAGTTGCACCAGTTCTCCCGGAGTGTGAGCTGAGGGTTGTTGCTAAAACCCGGGACAGAATGGGACGTGACATATTATCGCTCAGTCAGTGACCTCCCCACGGTTGTTGCTAAAACCGGTGACATCCCGTTCCGTACTGGGTTTTAGTAATTGCCTGAGCTGAGCAGTAATGGCAGAGTACTCAGTATGGAGAAAATGGAGAATGAGTGGACAAGCCGTCTGATTTCTCTGCTGGATATGCTTGCCTCAGCAGCAATATCTTGCCCTTACGTGGAAGAAGTGAATGAGCGGAGAACTGAACGAACAACTGAAAGTCAGATTGTTTAAAAACAATCGGCTACAAGATCGGCCTTCAAGAAGAGAGAACACAGACAGGTAAGCTGCAATTCTCATTTGTTTACCTGCATTTAGATTAATACATGTAACTTGTATTGTGTATTTAAGTTACCGGTATAAGATTATTTGATTTGCTTCAGAATGTGATTGTCTCAGTTCACATGGCGGAGACTATAATACATATAGGAGACTATGATTAATTAAATTTTCGTTGTACATTTGTGCAGTGACAATAAAGCCATTCATTCATTCCTCTGATTATTTAATTCGCCCTTTACGTTTTATCAGTGAAAATGCATGCATGTACATGTATGTTGCATAAGTTATAACAACTATCCTGTTTTAATGAGAGTCAAAATCAATGAAGCCAAATCAGTCTTAGTTGAGCAAGTCGGTAATGGTATTTCTTACTTTCACCATAAATTTTTACTTAAATGACTCTGGTCTATAGCTGTAAAAGGCCTCGGCCTTAAAACCGGTTACCGCTGTGATGTCCAAACTTTTGACTAGTACTGTACAGTGGTGCTTGAAAGTTTGTGAACCCTTTAGAATTTTCTATATTTCTGCATAAATAGGACCTAAAACATCATCAGATTTTCCCACAAGTCCTAAAAGTAGATAAAGAGAACCCAGTTAAACAAATGAGACAAAAATATTATATTTGGTCATTTATTTATTGAGGAAAATGAGCCAATATTACATATCTGTGAGTGGCAAAAGTATGTGAACCTCTAGGATTAGCAGTTAATTTGAAGGTGAAATTAGAGTCAGGTGTTTTCAATCAATGGGATAACAATCAGGTGTGAGTGGGCACCCTGTTTTATTTAAAGAACAGGGATCTATCAAAGTCTGATCTTCACAACACATGTTTGTGGAAGTGTATCATGGCACAAACAAAGGAGATTTCTGAGGATCTCAGAAAAAGCGTTGTTGATGCTCATCAGGCTGGAAAAGGTTACAAAACCATCTCTAAAGAGTTTGGACTCCTCCAATCCACAGTCAGACAGATTGTGTACAAATGGAGGAAATTCAAGACCATTGTTACCCTCCCCAGGAGTGGTCAACCAATAAAAATCACTCCAAGAGCAAGGCGTGTAATAGTCGGCGAGGCCACAAAGGACCCCAGGGTAACTTCTAAGCAACTGAAGGCCTCTCTCACATTGACTAATGTTAATGTTCATGAGTCCACCATCAGGAGAACACTGAACAACAATGGTGTGCATGGCAGGGTTGCAAGGAGAACGCCACTGCTCTCCAAAAAGAACATTGCTGCTCATCTGCAGTTTGCTAAAGATCACATGGACAAGCCAGAAGGCTGCTGGAAAAATGTTTTGTGGACGGATGAGACCAAAATAGAACTTTTTGGTTTCAATGAGAAGCGTTATGTTTGGAGAAAGGAAAACACTGCATTCCAGCATAAGAACCTTATCCCATCTGTGAAACATGGTGGTGGTAGTATTATGATTTGGGTCTGTTTTGCTGCATCTGGGCCAGGACGGCTTGCCATCATTGATAGAGCAATGAACTCCGAATTATACCAGCAAATTCTAAAGGAAAATGTTAAGACATCTGTCCATGAACTGAATCTCAAGAGAAGGTGGGTCATGCAGCAAGACAACGACCCTAAGCACACAAGTCATTCTACCAAAGAATGGTTAAAGAAGAATAAAGTTAATGCTTTGGAATGGCCAAGTCAAAGTCCTGACCTTAATCCAATCGAAATGTTGTGGAAGGACCTGAAGCCAGCAGTTCATGTGAGGAAACCCACCAACATCCCCGAGTTGAAGCTGTTCTGTACAGAGGAATGGGCTAAAATTCCTCCAAGCCGGTGTGCAGCACTGATCAACAGTTACCGGAAACATTTAGCTGCAGTTATTGCTGCACAAGGGGGTCACACCAGAGACTGAAAGCAAAGGTTCACATACTTTTGCCACTCACACATATGTAATATTGGATAATTTTCCTCAATAAATAAATGACCAAGTATAATAATTTTGTCTCATTTGTTTAACTGGGTTCTCTTTATCTACTTTTAGGACTTGTGTGAAAATCTGATGATGTTTTAGGTCATATTTATGAAGAAATATAGAAAATTCTAAAGGGTTCACAAACTTTCAAGCACCACTGTATATATACTTAGATTTTTGGGTGGTGCAGTGGTTAGCACTGTCGCCTCACAGCAAGAAAGTTCCAGGTTCGAACCCCAGGGCCAACGGGGTATTCTGCGTGGAGTTTGCATGTTCTCCCCGTGTCTGGGTGCTCCAGTTTACCCCTCTTGTCAAAGACATGCAGATTAGGTAAAATACCCAGCCAGTGGAGCTGCATAAATCATGTGCCAGTCCCAAGATTGGAGAGGGTTGCGTCAGGCAGGGCATCTGGTTTAAAAAATCTTTGCCAAAGGGGTTGAAAATCAATTGGGGCTTTGCTCTGGATTCTTCCCCTGTCACTACGTGACAAATGAATTTTTTTAACAAAGATTTTGATCGAACAAAAATTGCTTGAGTGGAAAATCTGAATCATCATGTGTAATGTTTATTTGAGACAATCGTTTTGTTGTTGTTTTTCAAAGGTGCCAATCATTCTCTATGTTGTAAAAAATTTTGTCTTAAAATTTCTTCTCATAGGTAAGTCAACAATTGATGCTCAAGACTTGGGTTGGATCAAGAACACTTTTCGATATTTTAACTTTTCTCATTGGAACCAAAATTGTGCTGTGGCAAATTATATTAAGTGACTACACAGGAACTCAAGAACAAACAGGAAACATTCATAACGCCTCTTATCGACAGCATTCAAAAACAGCACGTTGACTGGAAAACAGATGTTGTTCTAAATGCTTTCATGAAATTCCCACTACTATATTTCATTCTATTTCATTATCACCACACATAGTTGTTTAAGAGCTGCAATTATTTCCGCCCTCTCTATCCTTCCTGGACTGGAAAAAAGTAGCATATTACCTTTTCCTAAATGTGTGTGTTTTGTTGTGTTGCTTGAAGTGCATTGGTGTACAATGGACTCTGTCTTTACAGCTGTGATAAGATTAGAGTCTGTAATCAACCACAGTGTAAAAAGTACCTTGGTGGATTAAATTAAATGACTGACAGGTTGATATAATAATGGAAACACACACACACACACACACACACACACACACACACACACACACGGCCTGCAAAGCTTCTAACAGTGCAAGCCAGGTGTAAAATTAACCGGTGTTGACCTCATACCCTGAGGCCACGATTTTATTCCACTTGTGTCTTTTATTATGTCTTAAAAACACATCACAAGCCAAATCCCATTCAGTCATGAAAAGACCTTTCACTGTCTTCACCTCCAGTGGAGTTTGGACTAATTAAAGCGGATTTCTGCTTCAGACTTTCGTTATAGATGACATCACAGCCTTGTACAGCAGCACTACAACTCAAAGCTGAAAGGCCACACACAGAGGTTGTGACAAGTGGCTTGCGGGAAATTGTGAACTTTCCAAAATACCCTGGCTCATGTCTGTCGATCCAACTACCTATCTTTCCTTGCAGTTTTTAAGAACTAGAAGGACACTCGGTAGAATGCATAGCTCTACCAAGCCACATGTTATCAACATCGAAATTATCAACAGATCACTTGAACCTAGGATAATACTAAAGCTGTACACCAAATTTCATCAAAATCTGTTCACTACTTTTTGAGTTATGTTAGGAACAGACAAAAGAATCCTGGATTCAAATACATATCTGGATTTGCATCAAAATCTAATCAATTGTTCCTTGACCCATAGCCCAGCTTTCCTCAAAATTTCATCAATCTCCATTCATTACTTTTTGAGTTACGTTGGGAAGAGACAAACAAACAAACAAACAAACAAACAAACAAGCGGAAGTGAACACATAGCCTCCTCCAACAAAATTGGCAGAGTTAATAAAACAATAAGGTATGCTGTAATAGGAACTAGATAGAACTCGACGCCAATGGCGTCGATGGGGATGCCTCCGCCTGGTAGACTACACGCCTTATTAAGTTGTGATTTGGGGATGGACATTTGACCTCACAGTAATCTTGACCTGGTGAAATTACTTGTAATAGCCTTGGAGATATTGTGTTCACAAGGTTTTCGGACAGACATTTGACCTCACAGTGACCTTGACCTTAGACCTTTTGATCTCAAAATCTAATCAGTTCATGTTTGTCCCAAAGCGCACAAATGGTGAAAGTTTGGTGAAATTCCTTTCATTAGCCTTTGGGATATCGCGTTCACAAGGTTTCAGGACGGACGCACGCACGGACGGATCACAAGGTTTCGGGACGCACGGACAGACAGACAACCCGAAAACATAATGCCTCCTGCACCTTACGGTGGCGGAGGTATAAAAAAAGGGAAAACAATGGGGTGGAGTAATGTGATTTCAGTGTGAAACATAGTTACTCTTACCATCCCAAAGTTGATTATTTACCAATAACAGCACATCCTGAAGTGTTTAATTCCGCTTATACAACAGCAGCTTGTCAATGATAACAATTTGTTTATTTATTAGCTCATCCGGCCGATAGGCGATGAGCTTATGCCATCATGTGTTGTCCGTCATCTGTCCGTCTGTCTGTTGTCTACATTTCACAAAAATCGCTTCTTCTCTCTCAATTCTTCACCGATTTTTATTCTTTTTGGCAGGAAGGTAGGTCTGCCTGGGGCGCATATATGTAGCTTCTACCAAATTTGCATAATTGCAATTAATAATGAAGATATGGAGTAATTAAGCCCTAATGAGCAGTTAGGGCTCAATTCACCGATTTTGATTCTTTCTGGCATGAAGGTAGGGGTACCTAGGGTGCATATAACTTCTACCCAGATTTCTTTTATTACAATCATTAATGAAGTTATGGACTAATTAAGCCTTAATGACCAGTTCAACAAAAATCGCTTCTTCTCTGTCAATTCCTCGTCATTTTGGATTCTTTCTGGCAAATAGGTCGGTATTCCTAGGGTATATATAGCTTCTATATCCAGCTTGTATATAGTGTTGTGTATATAGCTTGCAACATTTATTGTGCAAGGTGGCCCACTTTATATTGTTCCTTCTGGACTAGACGGGGCCGGAGTGAGCTACGCCGTCACTGATGATCTCATTCAAGAACACTACACTTTTTTTTAAAATCGGTTTATAGTCATGTTTTAATGTTCTGAAACATCTGCTAAACAAGTTAGTTGCTGTTTTCACTTACATTATAGCAGCTATAAACAATCATTCCTTCACCAACCTATATTTTTTCTCTCTCATGAAGACTTTCATTTGGTGGAAAATTTCTTTACAGCTCTACCTGTTCTGCCTGTTAGAAAGTGCTGACACAAGATCAGGTGTTGTCAGAGTGGTTTGGCCGTAAGCTTTTTTTTTTCCATTCCTGTTTTTGGTTTGTTTTATTTCTTTCGTACACACACGTAAATGTATATATTTTGCACATTGCTTCTGGATCACAGTAAGTATAACATGGAAAATGCAATGCTCCAACTCTTGTTTTTTTTTTTTACATCTTATTTAATATCATAACACCTTTCAAAAACAGTACGTCTTGATATGTTCTATATTTCTTGATAGTAACTGTAAATCAAGAGACTGATGCCTGCTGTGTATTGTAATCTGTGATAATAACAATAAAGAAAAAAGAAAAAAAAGAAAAAAAAAGTGCTGACACTGGAGACTCCTTCCAAAAATGTTAAAGCATATACGCAGAACCATGGCCTCACTTGTTTATAAATGCCTTGAGACCTCAAGAATGGCACAGTTATAGTTTTAAGCGTTAACAATAAATCTATATAGTAATTTTTACGATTAAGGTGATTTATATAGGTAGCGGTCTGAGTGAATAACCTTGACGTCCGTAACGTCACAACAGGAAGTCTATCTGTCTCATCACCATTTCCGCGATACTAAAACACAGAGCTGACTGCAACTCCGATCCTCCACTTTGAGCTAATTTATCACCATGTCACGTAGATGTGTTTTTGGCCAGTGCAGCAACACAACAGAAAGTAGATTTATGTTGCATTCATGGTCCAAGAATGTTCAAACTGCAAAGATTTGGAAGCATTTTGCGAGAAGTTCATGGGCACATTGGGTGCCTCCGAAGTGGTCTCTCCTCTGCACATTTTACTGAAGACTCGTATGAGACCTCTGATCTGTTGAGGAGCGTTGGCTATAAACCCGTATTGAAAGAGGGTGAAGAAGTATCAACAATTAAAGGAAAAGAAAACTACAAGAAAAGGAAAGTATTTTTTTTAATTAAATTTTTTTTTAAAGGAAAATGAGTTCAGTTGCACCAGTCCTCCCGGAGTGAGCTGAGGGTTGCTGCTAAA
Source organism: Neoarius graeffei (assembly GCF_027579695.1). NCBI lineage: Eukaryota > Metazoa > Chordata > Actinopteri > Siluriformes > Ariidae > Neoarius > Neoarius graeffei. Next base: position 27,556,331 of record NC_083583.1, on the reverse strand, counting down.
ACCCGGGACGGAACAGGACGGGACATATCACTCGGGCAGTGACCTCCCCACAGTTGTTGCTAAAACCGGTGACATCCCGTTCCGTCCCGAGTTTTAGTAATTGCCTGAGCCGAGCAGTAATGGCGGACTACACAGTCTGAAGAAAAGTGAATGCCGTAGTTAGTTAGTTGCCGGAGTCCCTGCTTGTACTCAGTGCAATATGTATACTGTTCCTACTTATTCAGGTGACATTGGGCATACCTAACAACCTGTGTTTTTTCTCTCTCTCTCTCCCCCAAAAAAATCTGTCCCTCTGAGTTACATGTCGGTCCTGGGATCGAGATGCTGACCTCCTCTGCTCCTCGGACCTGCCTGATCCATCCTGGTGCCCTGTGTCTGGTTGGAGTCTCATCTCATCGCTCCTGTGGAGGACGGCCCCATGTGGACAGTTGAAAGTCACACTTGGAGGACACTCACAGTAATGCTTTTATGGCTGAGGACTACAGTTGACTTGCTAACTTTAGGACTGCAGTTGTCATGAACAGTTTTGCACTCAAGTTTCCATCAATGAAGAGTTTATAACATCAACGAAACTGACTTCATGTTAAAACTGTTAATGTTATAGTCATGTCGTCTGCTGTTGCCCAAATGAGGATGGGTTCCCTTTTGAGTCTGGTTCCTCTCGAGGTTTCTTCCTCATGTCGTCTGAGGGAGTTTTTCCTTGCCACCGTCGCCACAGGCTTGCTCATTGGGGATAGATTAGGGATAAAATTAGCTCATGTTTTAAGTCGTTCAAATTCTGTAAAGCTGCTTTGCAACAATGTTTATTGTTAAAAGCGCTATACAAATAAACTTGACTTGACTTAATGAGTGGAGCAGCCGTCTGATTTCTAAACTGGATATTGCTGCCATCTCGCCCTTGCATGTAAGAAGTGAATGAACGGAGAACTGAACAAACAACTGAAAGTCAGATTGTTTCAAAATCAATCGGCCTTCAAGAAGCAAGAACACAGACGGGTAAGCTCCAACTCTCATTTGGATAAAAAAAAAAAAAAAAACACGTTGTTTACCTGCATTTAGATTAATATGTGTAACTTGTATTGTGTGTTTAAGTTACCGGTAAAAGATTATTTCATTTGCTTCAGAATGTGATTGTCTCAGTTCATCTGATTATTTAATTAGCCTTTTACGTTTTCTCAATGAAAATTCATGCATGTACATGTATGTTGCATAAGTTATAACGCCCATCCTGTTTTAATGAGAGTCAACCCACAATCAGTGAAGTCAAATCAGTCTTAGTTGAGCAAGTCAGTGACAGTATTTCTTACTTTCACCATAAATTTTTATTTATATGACTTTGGTCTATAGCTGTAAAAGGCCTTGGCCTTAAAACCGGTTAACGCTGTTACAGCACGCACTCAGGGCTGGCTGGCTCAGCGGGGCAGCTCGAATGCCAACTTTGTGGTCGATTTTAACTCTCAAAAATATGTTTTTATTCCCATTTATGCAGCATACAAGAGTCAAGGATGGAGATACTAGCCACTCAAAATTTCAATTTGAAGTCTCTAATTTAAAAATTTTGAAATTAGAGACTTCAAATGGGACATTCTGGCGGCATCTATGTCTGCTTTAGGCACAATTCAACATTAATAATTTGCTTTTTTTTTTAACCTTGTCAAATATGCAAGGGGCAAAATTTAATGGCCAAAATTACATTTGAAATGAAAACACTCCGTAGCACGCCTCTTCAATTTCCAATTCCAGGATGCCAGGAACAGAATCGAGGTCAAATCATGCAACAGCGCCATCTAGCGACCAGCACAGTGCCTAGAACGTGGTTTTATGTGTGGTTGTGAATGGCAGTCAGTGCACACAACAAAACCCTTCATTTTCACTTCTGGGTTGAGCATCAGGATAGTCTAGACCTATATATTACAATATCTTCCCATTTCTATAGTTATTACTAATCTTCAGAGGGGAATAGGAGATATTTAGGTGTGGAAAGTACTCTGCATTGTTCAATTTATGGTACTGATTTTTTTTTTTTGGTGTGCGAGTGACAGCACAGTGCTGACGTTGCATAGCACGGTGGAGCACTGCGTATCCACGCTTTGGGGAAAGCCCTGATATGGATTACTACAGTTGTGGAATCGGGCTATTTACTGTATTTTTATTATTTACTACTTACTGTTTGATCTGAAACACATTATGAATGCAAGAAATTGCACTAATTAACTTTTGACGCGACACACCTGTTAATTGAAAAGCATTCCAGGTGACTACCTCATGAAGCTGGTTAAGATAATGCCAATAGTGTGAAAAGTGTCATCAAGGTAAACGGTGGCTACTTTGAAGAATCTAAAATATCAAATATTTGGGGGGTTTTTAACACTTTTTCTTGACCACATAATTCCATACAGTGGGGAAAGTAAGTATTTGATACACTGCTGATTTTGCAAGTTTTCCCACTTACAAAGAATGGAGAGGTCTGTAAGTTTTATCGTAAGTACACTTCAACTGTGAGAGACAGAATCTTAAAAAAAATCCAGAAAATCACATTGTATGATTTTTAAATAATTAATTTGCATTTTATTGCATGAAATAAGTATTTGATCACCTACCAACCAGCAAGAATTCTGGCTCTCACAGACCTGTTAGTTTTTCTTTAAGAAGCCCTCTTATTCTCCACTCATTACCTGTATTAATTGCACCAGTTTGAACTCGTTACCTGTATAAAGACACCTGTCCACACTCAATCAATCAGACTCCAACCTCTCCACCATAGGCAAGACCAAAGAGCTGTCTAAGGACACCAGGGACAAAACTGTAGACCTGCACAAGGCTGGGATGGGCTACAGGACAATAGGCAAGCAGCTTGGTGAGAAGGCAACAACTGTTGGCGCAATTATTAGAAAATGGAAGAAACTCAAGATGATTGTCAATCTCCCTTGGTCTGTGGCTCCATGCAAGATCTCGCCTCATGGGGTATCAATGATCATGAGAAAAGTGAGGGATCAGCCCAGAACTACACGGGAGGACCTGGTCAATGACCTGAAGAGAGCTGGGATCACAGTCTGAAAGATTACCATTAGTAACACACTACGCTGTCATGGATTAAAATCCTGCAGCGCGCAAGGTCCCCCTGCTCAAGCCAGCACACGTCCAAGCCCGTCTGAAGTTTGCCAATGGCCATCTGGATGATTCAGAGGAGGCATGAGAGAAGGTCATATGGTCATATGAGACCAAAATAGAGCTTTTTGGTATAAACTCCAATCGCCGTGTTTGGAGGAAGAAGAAGGATGAGTACAACCCCAAGAACACCATCTCAACCATGAAGCATGTGGGTGGAAACATCATACTTTGGGGGTGCTTTTCTGCAAAGGGGACAGGATGACCACACCGTATTGAGGGGAGGATGGATGGGGCCATGTATCGTGAGATTTTGGGCAACAACCTCCTTCCCTCAGTAAGAGCATTGAAGATGGGTCGTGGCTGGGTCTTCCAGCATGACAATGACCCGAAACACACAGCCTGGGCAACTAAGGAGTGGCTTCGTAAGAAGCATTTCAAGGTCCTGGAGTGGCCTAGCCAGTCTCCAGACCTGAACCCAATAGAAAATCTTTGGAGGGAGCTGAAACTCCGTGTTGCCCAGCGACAGCCCTGAAACCTGAAAGATCTAGAGAAGATCTGTATGGAGGTGTGGGCCAAAATCCCTGCTGCAGTATGTGCAAACCTGGTCAAGAACTACAGGAAATGTCTGACCTCTGTAATTGTTTCTGTACCAAATATTAAGTTCTGTTTTTCTATTGTATCAAATACTTATTTCATGCAATAACATGCAAATTAATTATTTAAAAATCATACAATGTGATTTTCTGGATTTTTTTTTTAGATTCTGTCTCTCACAGTTGAAGTGTCCCTACGATGAAAATTACAGACCTCTCTATTCTTTGTAAGTGGGAAAACTTGCAAAATCAGCAGTGTATCAAATACTTATTTTCCCCACTGTATATGTTCGTTATTTCATGGGGCGGCACGGTGGTGTCATGGTTAGCACTGTCACCTCACAGCAAGAAGGTCCTGGGTTTGAGCCCAGCGGCCGGCGAGGGCCTTTCTGTGTGGAGTTTTCATGTTCTCCCCGTGTCTGTGTGGGTTTCCTCCGGTTGCTCCAGTTTCCCCCACAGTCCAAAGACATGCAGGTTAAGCTAATTGGTGGCTCTAAATTGACCGTCGGTGTGAATGGTTGTTTGTCTCTTCTGCGATAACCTGGCGACTTGTCCAGGGTGTACCCCACCTCTCACCCATAGTCAGCTGGGATAGGTTCCAGCTTGACTGTGACCCTGTAGTACAGGGTAAGCGGCTACAGATAATGGATGGATGGATGTTATTTCATAGTTTTGATGTCTTCAGTATTGTTCTACAATGTAGAAAACAGTCAAAATACAGAAAACCCTATGAATGAATAAGTGTTTCCAAACTTTTAACTGGTACTGTATATTTTCACTCCTTTCTCTTAAACTATATTAATGCTCTGAACCAATTAACAATCCCACCATATGTTATTACATTGTGTTGCTATCACTTTTCAGCCTAGTCAGTGAGGATTCTGGACAAACAAAACATGAGACAAGGCAGCACACTAAAGCTTTTATTTGCCTGTAAGCTATCTAATGCATTTATCAATTTTCCACCCCTGCCTTCGACAATAATAATACTTGCACTGAAATAGATCTAAAAACACATTTTTACGTCTATTCATCCACATTTGTGACACACTCACTGAAGCAGCTGCTACGATTACATACACCCTGTCTGTATAGATTTTCGAAAAAGTGTTCGGCATGTCATAAGCATGTACTGTAGTTCTGCTGGTTTCTAAAGCACCATACTGTGATTCCAATATGCTGTTGAAGTCTTGAAGTTCATGGATTAAGACTTGCCTGTGTTATGTTAACCAAGTGAATTTGGATCATGTGAAAGCTGACTTTCACTGACACACGCAGAAACTCTCATGTTTAAGGTCTGACTCTACTCAGGATGTGATCTGTAATATTCCAGGCGCCTATGCTGTTACTATATAACATTTACCAGACAATATATCATGCTGCCATATCTCATACACAAATAGTTTCAAGTCAAAAGCAAAAATCAAGACCTAGAAATACCGCTCACACAACCACACAACTATGCGCAAGGATGAATTCCAAAGCCTGTGTTTCTAAATGGCCTATAAATCTGAATACGCTTGAATCTTTCTGTTGTTTCGCACACAAATCATGATAAACTAGTGTGAACTGATGCATACGTTTCTCGCGCCATGATATTCCCTATGGATACATTATTCAGTACATTGAGAAGCAAAGTGCAAGCCTCTCCCTCGTACACACACACGCACCAGTCACTGGCACTTTGCAGGCTGTGAGGTAATGCATGTCTGTGTTGTTTGTGGCAGAGCACAGTATTTGGGGAGGCCAAAACTTTTGAAGTCTAAAGCTGGGAACAATGAAATAAATTCAGTGGAGTGCGTGATTCCGTACTCTGTCCTACTCCGCACTTCCAGATCAGAATCTGAACATCTAGCTGGCCAGCGTTTCTCACGTGGCTACGCCCATGTGTGATCCCCACAATATTCGTTAATTAACGTCTAGTCTTATATTCAACTTCAGGTATATAAATGTACAAGCTCAGCAAACTTGGTGAGCAGACTTGAGGAGGGTACTACCTCCAAACACACACACACACAAACGCCACTGGGGAAGAATGAGTCAGCTGGGCCATTACCAAGCACCAACTCCAAATGCAATCATCCCATCAAATGCAGTTCTGTAAGGACTTTTGACATTTGAACAAAAGTTCAAAAGTTTTTTTTTTTTTTTAGACCAAATCCAAACTCAAAAAGATTCATAACCTTATCTGTAAAATCTGTGATCAATCAGAATGCAACAAAAATTGTGTTTATATATTATCTACAAGGGTTGCATGGTGGTGTGTTGGATAACCCTCAAAGCTCTAGGGTCTCTGGTTTGGTTCCGAGCTCGGTTTACTGTGAACAGTATCATAGTTTGAACAGTAGAATAGTTTTGCATGTTCTCCCAGTGTCCATGTGCAATTCCTCCAGGTTTTCTTAAAACAAACAAATAAATCATCAATCAATCTCCGTGGCTACGATAAATTGCCTTTAGGAGTGAATGCGTATGTGAATGTGTGTGTACATGGTGCCCTGTGATCTCATCCAAAATGTATTCCCGTCTCACACCCAGTGTTCCTCAGACAGACTCAAGATCCACTGCAACCCTGACGAGGATAAAGTGCTTACTGAAGATGAATGAATGAATGAACGAATGAATATCACATACAGTATACCACACAACTGCAGTTCGGACAATATTTAATCATCGCATCGTGTTGAATTTTGTATTATTTGAACTCACTGGCTGCTTTAAGCAAGAACAAAAAGTGTTTATTCATCACACATACACTCAAGCACAGAATTAAGCACAGTGAAATGTCTCCTCTGCATTTAACCCATCTGAAGCAGTGAACACACACGCACACACATGAGCAATGAGTACACACACATACCCAGAGCAGTGGGCAACTATGCTACAGCGCCCAGGGAGCATTTGGGGGTTTGGTGCCTCGCTCAAAGGCACTTCACCCCAACCTCAGGCCATGGCTGCTCCTAACCGCATGTCTTTGGAAAGGAAATCCAAGCAGACAAGGGGAAAACATGCAAACTCCACACAGAAAGGCCCCCGTCAGCCACTGGGCTCGAACCCAGAACCTTCTTGCTAACCACTACACCACCATCCCACCAATGAATAAAACACAACAGGACATGCTGTTATCGAAAAATTATCAATGACGTCACGGTGTGATGCAGCCAAATGCAAAGTGGAGTACTACCTTGATTATTTTCCCATGACAGCACATCCTGAAGCGTTTAATGTTCTGGAACACTCTCAAGACAAGTTAGTTCCTATTATCACTTGTGATTTAGCAGCTATAAACATTCATTCCTTAAAGGCGTCACGCAGTGGCGATAAAAGTTGCATTATTCTGCACCAGAATGCTTTCGAGATTCGAAATAAATTGACCGTCGATTTTTCAAAAGCTTCCCGCGGTTGTAATCGGTCCTTATTTGGTCATGCCCATCACTTGAAATTTCCCGCATTCGCAGCGCCCCCTCTCGGTCAATGGAACAGCTGCGTGACGTCATACCAGTAACCACTCGGTGCAGTTGCAATGGCGGACACACCAGAAAATAGGAGCGATGCTGAGGAAATTAGCTTTGATTTTACCGATACAGAAGAAGAAAATGGCCCACAAGTAGAGATTTTGACAGCTGAATGTCCTGGTGGTATCCAGCCTTACAGATTTGAACCTGAGCGCTCATCTTCAGAAGAAAATGAGGACAGTTCTGACGACGACAGTTCTGACGACGACAGAAACGAAGACGAGAATGAAGAAGACCGGCGACTTGAAGACTTGTTTTGGTTGGTTTCTCTGACTAAATCACTACTTGTGTGTATTTTTAAAGACCATTTTCACTTGAATTAGAATGCTGTGTGATTAATCTATGATTATGTGTAATACTGATAGCTGTAGGGGGTAAAAGTATAGCTAGAAAAATTGAATTCTAGCAACTTGACAGCTTGCGATCTCGCGAAATGCAGTGGGCCTTCTGATACAGTAGACCCCTTGATATTCCAGTTTTCATCATTTTCCTTTTATTGCGGTTGATTTTAACTTGATATTCAGTATGTTATAGGCTGGGAGTATTGAGCTTTGTATTGTATTGTTTAGTAAACGTACAATCGTCAGCAATAAGTGATAATTATTAGTTAAAGGCAGCTCTGTGGCATAAATCACTGTAAAATTTGGACACAAGTCCAAATTTGGCCTTTTGGTTTCTATCCTATAGATCTATTTTGCTCTCCCATGATGATGTTAGACCTATTAAAAGCGACATGGGGTGTTGTTACAGCCAAACACAATACACCGATTAGGCATTTTGTATCACAGAATATTAATACATCATTTCATAGTGTTTTGAGTGTTCAAAACTATCCACAAACTGAATAAATCCACAAAATCCGCAATGTAAACAACTCTGGTAAACGCACGCTATAGAGAAAACATGGCGACAGGCCAGCATCACCCAAGGGAGGTTACTGGTATGACATCACACATAAGTTGACCTAGTTAACGGCTGGCTGCCTAAATTTGGCTGTGCGCGTCAACTGTAAATGCTTGTAGCAGGCGCATCGTGACACTGAGATCGCGGGAAACCGAGGGGCTTGAATAACCCACCAAACCCGACATTTTGACACATGATATAGCCTGATTGCTGAAATTACCGCACGACACCTTTAACTAGCCTCTTTTTTTTCTCTCTTGAAGTGAATAAGGCAAAAAGAAAAAACATTGCTGGTCATGTTCCAGAGAATCCAGAAAGCACAAACACCACTGTTTTGAAGACGATAGCTGAAAACCTTCTGACTGTTCCAAAGCTCTGACACTGGAGACTCCTTCCATAGACAAACATCTCCTTATAAAAATAGCAACACATTTTTAATCCATTTATAATTATGATAGCCACATTCACTGTTTATGAGCAATTGCGCGATCTGATTGGCTACTCGACTACTAAGATATCAGCTCATATACCATGAATAGAGAAAAACAAAATGACGGAGCATGTTGCTGAACTGACCGAGGATGAAATAAAAACTCTACTCGAAAACAAAACCCCAAAAAATATGAAAAAAGAAACAAAATATGGAATGAAAGTATATGATGGTAAGAACGTTTTTTTTCCAAGAATTATCTCATCTCATCTCATTATCTCTAGCCGCTTTATCCTGTTCTACAGGGTCGCAGGCAAGCTGGAGCCTATCCCAGCTGACTACGGGCGAAAGGCCGGGTACACCCTGGACAAGTCGCCAGGTCATCACAGGGCTGACACATAGACACAGACAACCATTCACACTCACATTCACACCTACGGTCAATTTAGAGTCACCAGTTAACCTAACCTGCATGTCTTTGGACTGTGGGGGAAACCGGAGCACCCGGAGGAAACCCACGCGGACACGGGGAGAACATGCAAACTCCACACAGAAAGGCCCTCGCCGGCCCCGGGGCTCGAACCCAGGACCTTCTTGCTGTGAGGCGACAGCGCTAACCACTACACCACCGTGCCGCCCCATAGTTATTATTATTATAGCATTTTTTACAAATTGCTACTGTCATTTCGCCAGTTTGTTTACGTTCTAAGCGGAAATTATTTTGTCGGACATTTTGTATAAAGTTTTTATTTATCAAATTTGCAAAAAATAAAAATGCTCCGTTTCTCAAAATCCAGTGAATGTGTACAGAATAAAACAATTATTCCACTCAATCTCATCGTACATGGCTTAGAGCCAACTCGGTGCTACGTCAGCTATCAGCTGATGTACGACTCGATTTCGTGGAATAACTGTTAATTATCCTTAGATTATGTCCATTGACAGTCATATAACTCTAAGTGAATGAGTTGTTACTACAGAAACAGTAACATACTGTATATAAGGAGATTAGTCTAAACCTGTGATGTGAATTACAGCCTGCACTACTGCCAGTGCTGCTGTTATAAACAATTCATCTCCACCTTCTAAGCAGAATTCAACAGTACTTTGGTATAAATATATTTTTATTCATCTCATCCCAAGTATTAAAATGTGCATTGTGTTGTTTCAGAAAGAAGCACCCCTACTCTAAGCCTACCCTCGCTCCGCCGGAGTGAAAATGTTGTCCAGATGCTTTCATAAGAGGCACTGAGATAACTAATGAATAACACTGTACAGAGCAGCGCACTGCTCTGCCATATTCCTTTCAGGCCTGGGCACATTATATATGCAGGGCACTGACTAGTGTCGCGATTTTCATTTTCATAAAAACGCTGACTCTCACGAGGGACGGAAAGACAGAAAGTTTCCCTAAAAATGAAACTAGGTCACATTTTGCATAGAAGAGCAGAAAGGCTCAGGAAGTCTTTCGAGTGAGACATTGTTGGAGGAGGTTTAGGCAGACGAGCCCTTGACTGAGTTCCCAAAGCTGCAGGTCTGCAAGTGGACCATTTCTTTCCCATGTTCCATGACCTCACAGATGTGTGTTCGTGTGTGCGTGTCTTTGTGTGTGTTTAATTGAGAAACAGTGCAGAAAGGGGCCAGTGTGTCCTGCTACTGGAAAAAAACCCATCTACATCTCCGTTAACTGGGATATCAGAGACCTAAGTTGAGTAAAAAGAAAGTCTTCATGCCTTGATGTCTGTATAGATGTCCGCCCAGGCGTCAGTAGTAAGTCGGGACTTGTGACTGTTTAATGTCTCACACTGGACAGATTTTTATTGGCCTGGACAATTTTCATTCCTTTGGTTCAACTTGTGCTCAGAAATTTTAAAAATCAGTTATATGTCCTTGCTTGCTTTCCAACCTAGGGTTTCCAACCCTAACATAGGATTCCTAACTGATTAAATTAATATGATAAACCACTTAATTTTTGTTCATGCAAGCTAAGAAATAGCCAATAATAATTTACCAAGGTCCCAATGCAATGTTTGACAATTTCAATAGCATTAGCAAACTCCTTATTTGAAAGTGTAAGGACATGCCAGTCTAGGTTAGCTAGCTAAGCTATTTTCCTTTCTGTGTCATTGTCATGAGATGTACTTTGTTTTCTTTCCCTGCCCGTGGCCTATTTGTATTGATTTTTTTGTCTGGTCTCTACCCACATCTTGTGATTGATCTATCCATCTATTCATTATCTGTAACCACTTATCCTGTGCAGGGTCACAGGCAAACTGGAGCCTATCCCAGCTGACTATGGGCGAAAGGCGGGGTACACCCTGGACAAGTCACTAGATCATTGCAGGGCTGACACATAGAGACAAACAACTATTCGCACTCACATTCACACCTACGGTCAATTTAGAGCCACCGATGAATCTAACCTGCATGTCTTTGGACTGTGGGGGAAACCGGAGCACCCAGAGCAAACCCACACAGACACGGGGACAACATGCAAACTCCACACAGAAAGACCCTTGCCGGCCGCTGGGCTCAAACCCAGGACCTTCTTGCTGTGAGGCAACAGTGCTAACCACTACACCACAGTGCCGCCCCTTAATGTAATTATATAAGAGATAAATAATGTTGAAAAGCTAAAAACAAATTCATGTTGGATGTATATTACATACAGTGGTGCTTGAAAGTTTGTGAACCCTTTAGAATTTTCTATATTTCTGCATGAATATGACCTAAAACATCATCACATTTTCACACAAGTCCTAAAAGTAGATAAAGAGAACCCAGTTAAACAAATGAGACAAAATTATTATACTTGGTCATTTATTTATTGAGAAAAATTATCCAATATTACATATCTATGAGTGGCAAAAGTATGTGAACCTTTGCTTTCAGTATCTGGTGTGACCCCTTTGTGCAGCAATAACTGCAGCTAAACGTTTCCAGTAACTGTTGATCAGTCCTGCACACCGGCTTGGAGGAATTTTAGCCCATTCCTCCGTACAGAACAGCTTCAACTCTGGGATGTTGGTGGGTTTCCTCACATGAACTGCTCGCTTCAGGTCCTTCCACAACATTTCCATTGGATTAAGGTCAGGACTTTGACTTGGCCGTTCCAAAACATTAACTTTTTTCTTCTTTAACCATTCTTTGGTAGAACGACTTGTGTGCTTCGGGTCATTGTCTTACTGCATGACCCACCTTCTCTTGAGATTCAGTTCATGGACAGATGTCCTGACATTTTCCTTTAGAATTTGTTGGTATAATTCAGAATTCATTGTTCCATCAATGATAGCAAGCCGTCCTGGCCCAGATGCAGCAAAACAGGCCCAAACCATGATACTACCACCACCATATTTCACAGATGGGATAAGGTTCTTATGCTGGAATGCAGTCTTTTCCTTTCGCCAAACATAAGAAGAAGAAGAAACCTTTATTCGTCACATGCACACTTCAAGCACAGTGAAATTCATCCTCTGCATTTAACCCATCTAAAGCAGTGAACACACACACACACACACACACCCAGAGCAGTGGGCAGCCCAGAGCACCCAGGGAGCAGTCAGGGGTTCAGTACCTTGCTCAAGGGCACCTCAGCCCAAGGCCGCCCCACATCAACCTAACTGCATGTCTTTGGATTGTGGGGGCAACCGGAGCACCCGGAGGTAACCGACGCAGACACGGGGAGAACATGCAAACGCTTCTCATTTAAACCAAAAAAGTTCTATTTTGGTCTCATCCATCCACAAAACATTTTTCCAATAGCCTTCTGGCTTGTCCACATGATCTTTAGCAAACTGCAGATGAGCAGCAATGTTCTTTTTGGAGAACAGTGGCTTTCTCCTTGCAACCATGCCATGCACACCATTGTTGTTCAGTGTTCTCCTGATGGTGGACTCTTGACTCTTGACATTAGTCAATGTGAGAGAGGCCTTCAGTTGCTTAGAAGTTACCCTGGGGTCCTTTGTGACCTCGCTGACTATTACACGCCTTGCTCTTGGAGTGATCTTTGTTGGTCGACCACTCCTGGGGAGGGTAACAATGGTCTTGAATTTCCTCCATTTGTACACAGTCTGTCTGACTGTGGATTGGTGGAGTCCAAACTCTTTAGAGATGGTTTTGTAACCATTTCCAACCTGATGAGCATCAACAATGCTTTTTCTGAGGTCCTCAGAAATCTCCTTTGTTCGTGCCATGATACACTTCCACAAACATGTGTTGTGAAAATCAGACTTTGATAGATCCCTGTTCTTTAAATAAAACAGGGTGCCCACTCACACCTGATTGTCATCCCATTGATTGAAAACACCTGACTCGAATTTCACCTTCAAATTAACTGCCAATCCAAGAGGTTCACATACTTTTGCCAGTCACAGATATGAAATATTGGATCATTTTCCTCAATAAATAAATGATCAAGTATAATATTTTTGTCTCATTTGTTTAACTGGGTTCTCTTTATCTACTTTTTGGACTTGTGTGAAAATCTGATGATGTTTTAGTCAAGTCAAGTTTACACTGAGTGCAGAATTATTAGGCAAGTGAGTATTTTGACCACAACATCCTTTTAATGCATGTTGTCCCACTCCAAGCTGTTTAGGCTTGAAAGCCTACTACCAATTAAGTATATCAGGTGCTGTGCATCTGTGTAATGAGAGGGGGTGTGGTCTAATGACATCAACACCCTATATCAGGTGTGCATAATTATTAGGCAACCTCTTTTCCTCTGGCAAAATGGGTCAGAAGAGAGATCTGACAGACTTTGAAAAGTCTAAAATTGTGAGATGTCTTGCAGATGGATGCAGCACTCTTGAAATTGCGAAGATGTTGAAACGTGATCACCGAACAATCAAGCGTTTCATTGCAAATAGTCAACAGGGTCGAAAGAAGCGTGTGGAAAAAAAAAGGCGCAAAATAACTGCACATGATCTGCGGAAAATCAAGCGTGAAGCTAACAAGCAGCCATTAGCATCCAGTTCTGCCATATTCCAGAGTTGCAACATTCCTGGAGTGTCAAAGAGTACAAGGTGTGCAATACTGAGGGACATGGCCAAGGTAAGGAAGGCTGAAAAACGACCACCACTGAGTAAGGCACACAAGATAAAACGTCAAGACTGGGCCAAGAAATATCTTAAGATTGATTTTTCTAAGGTGCTGTGGTCTGATGAGATGAGAGTGACTCTTGATGGGCCAGATGAATGGGCCTGTGGCTGGATCAGTAATGGGCACAGAGCTCCACTCGGACGCCAGCAAGGTGGAGGTGGAGTACTGCTATGGGCTGGTATCATCAAAGACGAGCTTGTTGGACCTTTTCGAGTTGAGGATGGACTCAAACTCAACTCCCAGACCTACTGCCAGTTCCTGGAAGAAACCTTCTTCAAACAGTGGTATAGGAAAAAGTCAGCATCTTTCAAGAAGAACATGATTTTCATGCAGGATAATGCTCCATCTCATGCATCCAAATACTCCACTGCGTGGCTAGCCAGTAAAGGTCTGAAAGGTGAAAAAATAATGACATGGCCCCCTTGTTCACCTGACCTAAACCCCATAGAGAACCTGTGGTCCATTATAAAACGTGAGGTCTACAAAGAGGGAAAACAGTACGCCTCTCTGAACAGCGTCTGGGAGGCCGTGGTTGCTGCTGCACACAATGTTGGTCGTGAACAGATAAAGAAATTGACAGAATCTATGGATGGAAGGCTTTTGAGTGTCCTCATGAAGAAGGGTGGCTATATTGGTCACTGATTTGTTTTTGTTTTGTGTTTGAATGTCAGATATGTTTATTTGCAAATCTGGAGTTGTCATATCAGTGTACCTGGTGAAAATAAATAAGTGAAATGGCTACATATTTGTTTTTTATTAAGTTGCCTAATAATTCTGCACAGTGAAGGTTACCTGAACACATACATATTCTCCTAAAATGGCCAAAACTAAAAACGCCCCACTCTAACTTCCATACATATTCAGCTTTGATATTTATGAGTCTTTTTGGTTGATTGAGAACATAGTTGTTGTTCAATAATAAAACTAATCCTCAAAAATACAACTTGCCTAATAATTCTGCACTCCGTGTATTTGTATAACAATTTTAACAATAAACATTGTCGTAAAGTAGCTTTACAGAATTTGAACGACTTAAAACATGAGCTAATTTTATCCCTAATCTATCCCTATTTTATCCCTAATCTATTTTAGGGGCGGCACAGTGGTGTAGTGGTTAGCGCTGTTGCCTCACAGCAAGAAGGTCCGGGTTCGAGCCCCGTGGCCGACGAGGGCCTTTCTGTGCGGAGTTTGCATGTTCTCCCCGTGTCCGCGTGGGTTTCCTCCGGGTGCTCCGGTTTCCCCCACAGTCCAAAGACATGCAGGTTAGGTTAACTGGTGACTCTAAATTGACCGTAGGTGTGAATGTGAGTGTGAATGGTTGTCTGTGTCTATGTGTCAGCCCTGTGATGACCTGGCGACTTGTCCAGGGTGTACCCCGCCTTTCGCCCGTAGTCAGCTGGGATAGACTCCAGCTTGCCTGCGACCCTGTAGAACAGGATAAAGCGGCTAGAGATAATGAGATGAGATCTATTTTAGGTCATATTTATGCAGAAATATCGAAAATTCTATAGGGTTCACAAACTTTCAAGCACCACTGTATGTTCCCTTTAACAAAACTTGCATATAGTGTCTTTAATTTAGTGAGTCATGTCATGTTCAGTGTGCAGTTGAGTGAAGCGTAGAGCTGCATCAGGCACAGGAGCACATAGTTTTTCTACCGTGTGACAGACTGTAATTTGAACTTTCTTTTTTCATTAAACATTTTTAAACTGGATTTGATCTCCTGTCATTCGTGTCAGATTGAAGTTACCGTGCCTACAGCTTGTTAAGTGGCTTTTTTGATGTCCAGAAGGAACGCCACTACAATGATCTTGTCATTACGTCTTGTTCTTTGTCAAATATTTCCTGGTTTAAACCTTCACTCATGATTCCAGTTTCCTTATGGATTATGGATTACTCTAGTTTATTGTTGTCTGCTTGTGTTTTGACCCCCACTATGGCCTGTGATTATGATTATCGGATTTCCCCAAAATAAACCTCATGCTATTTCTACACACTTGTGTTCGACCTCAACACATGGAATGTTACAGCTACGAGTGCACCAAAACACCCAACAGGCTCAGATATCTATCCAATGCAAACCTTTCCTAATGTAAAGTTTAACATTACCTTAAACATGATGTTGAGAATCCATTTATAGCAAGTTTTCATTTAGCAATGAACTGAAGCCATGCAATGCTACAGCCTCTGTGGCACAGTGTGTGTAAAGTAATGCATTGAATGAAATCACGCGTGATGTTGATCTGAACAGTTGGGAGCTTGAAGGTATGACATAAATAAAACCTAATGGCCTACATGAAACAAAAAATAATGCTATTAACTGGTAACAGATTTCAAATTAGCATCAAGTTCCAGAAATGTTACGGATGAATTAAGTTACATTTTTGTTCCAAGCTAAACATCGTTCATTTCCGTTTTATTTGTTTCGTTTTGTTTTGCTTTCATTCCATGAACGAGTCTGGAGCCCTGTTTTATGGAATATACTTCCTTCTGCTTGCATGTGTAGGTAAGTGGCAGTTCAATTAACTCAATGTTTTCTGAATAATCCTTTTGGAAAATGAATACTAAATTATAATTTGTACTAATTTGAAGAGTGATTTTAACCTATAGTAAGTACTATAGTATATTTAAGCAATATCGCAAGAGTAAGAGTGTAGTTATTCTGAATATCAGCACAGTAGGGCACAAGCCCACAGGCTGAATCAAGCAAGAAATAAATGTCAAGTAAGTGACAGAATATGGCCAAATGTTCTGTTTATTTTTGCTCTACAAGAGGAAAGAGATCTTGAAGAAACCAAACTCACTTTATAGCACACTGGCTAGATGGCTCATATTTATCTGCACATTCTCGTTAAAGGTGCTTCTGGTAAAATCGACATCTCTTTTTAATTTTCATCTTCAACCGATGTTGTCATATTTTAAGTCAAAATCTATATTCCTAAAAAGTATAGCTTTCAGGGCAGCACGGTGGTGTAGTGGTTAGCACTGTTGCCTCTTAGCAAGACGGTTCTGGGTTCGAGCCCAGTGGTCAATGGGGGTCTTTCTGTGTGGAGTTTGCATGTTTTCCCTGTGTCTGCGTGGGTTTGCGCCAGTTTCCCCCACAGTCCAAAGACATGCAGGTTAGGCTAACTGGTGGCACTAAATTGACCGTAGGTGTGAATGTGAGTGTGAACGGTTGTTTGTCTCTATGTATCAGCCCTGCGATGACCTGGCGACTTGTCCAAGGTGTACCCCACCTCTCGCCCATAGTCAGCTGGGATAGGCTCCAGCTTGCCCGTAACCCTCCACAGGATAAGTGGTTACGGATAATGGATGGAGTATTGCTTTCCATGCCTGCTGGTGATATCACTAACCCTACCGTAATTACGGCATTCTTGGAACACCACTTGAACAATGAAATTAGGGGACCGGAAATAACTGACGTATAATAAGTATTTATTCTATCCACGTTCACTGGATATGAGGACTCGCACGCTCTGATTGGCTACTCTACTACTAGGATATCAGCTCATATACCGTGAGCAGAGAAAAACAAAATGGCGGCGCGTGTTGCTGAACCAACCGAGGACGAAATAAAAACTCTATTCGAAAACAAAAGCCCCCCAAAATACAAAAAAAAAAACCCGCAACAAAATATGGAATAAAAGTATTTGATGGTAAGAATGCATCTTTTTTTAATTTTTCAAGAATTAGTATTGTAGCATTTTTCAGAAATTGCTACCGTCATTTCATCGGTTTGTTTACATTCTAAGCGGAAATTATTTTGTCGGATATTTTATATAATGTTTTTATTTATCAAATTTGCAAAAAATAAAAATGCTCTGTTTCTCAAAATCCAGTGAATGTGGATAGAATAAAACAGTTATTCCACTCAGTCTCGTCGTACATGGCTTATAGCCAATTTGTTGCTACGTGTCTTGACGGCTATCAGCTCATGTATGACTTGATTTCGTGGAATAACTTAATAATATAACTATTAAAGATAACAGAGTACAAATTATTGATTACACCTGCTATTTCTTCTCAGAAATAAAACCAATTCAAAGCAGTTAACACGCACTTGTACTAGTCCCACCGGTGGAAGTGTCGTCTCTGTGCCTGTTGAGGTGTGGCATCCTGTTCTTCAAACATTATTTTTAATGGCAATCCAACTGTGTGCAAAATACTGAACCACAATGTTATCAGAAAAATGTTCTTGAATGATCAGAAATAACAAGGTTTTACTTAGAATCGTTTCTCAAAGGGAAACCCACTGTTGAAGGCTGTAAATACACCATATGGCCAAAAGTTTGTGGACATCTAACCATCACACCCATATGTAGGTCTTCCCCAAACTGTTACCACAGGGTTGGAAGCACACAGTTTTATAGGATGTCTTTACTGGAACTGAGGGGTCCAAACCTGTTCCAGCATGACAATGCCCCTGCGCACAAAGCGAGGTTCAATGAAAAAGGTTTGCCAAATTGGTGTGGAAGAACTCAAGTGGCCTGCACAGAGCCCTGACCTCAGCCCCCCACTGAAGACTTTTGGGATAAACTGGAATGCTGACTGCGCCCCAGGCCTTCTCATCCAACATTAGTACCTGATCTCACTAATGCTCTTGTGGCTGAATAAGCAAATCCCCATAGTCACACTCAAGAAATCTAGTAGAAAGCTTCCCAGAAAAGTGGAGGTTATTATCACAGCAAAGGGGGGGACAAAGTGTGGAATGGGATGTTCAATAAGCACATATCGGCGTAATGAGCCGGTGTCCACAAACTTTCGGCCATATAGTGTAGAATCTGTAAGTGTTTCCCCAATGACAAAGAGAAACAAAGGAGGATAGATGGAACTATTTTGTTAGGAATATCACAAACTGCTTGAAAGGTGTCTTTCAATGGTATCAAAATGCACATTGCTTCCACCCAGAAAACAAAACAAGATGCAGACCAAAATATTTTCTTGTGGCATTTGCAATTAGCACCAGGGCTGAAGTAAATGGTGCCATGTGTTCTCAGGACTGATGGGCTCAGCTGGCTGACATTTCACCTGATTAGAGCAACATGTCTGCCATAATGAGAGACACTTGAAAAAGGCTAAGTGCTAGGTACAGCTTCTCAGAAGGGAAGGTATGGGAGTGTTTCTACTGTAGAGAGGTGGATGAATGTGTAAATGTAATTTTTCAAGACATGTTTTTCTTTGGCATCTCTCTAGTGTGTCCTTGGATTATTGCAAAGTAACTGTCGCTTTTGATTTCTCGTCACCCTTCCTTCATCTACTCGAACACTGTAGTGAAGTAGTGAAGCCTTTGCCAAGACTATAATTAAGTTACTGCAACTGTCATTGCCACTCACAACCCTGAAAGTATTACAAGAAAAACATCTATAATATAATCTATTCAGTAGTTAAAATTAGGCAATAGACAGGCTGGGAGGTTACGTATTCAAATCCCAGATAGCTACTGCTGGTCCCTTAAGTAATAAGTAAAAAGATGTTAAGAACCTGAAGAAGGCATTTTTTCCCAGACATTAAAAACAAATAGATTTCAGGCAGTGAAAAAATGGAAGACATTTTATGAAGACTTAGAATTCAAACTAGATAGAGACTATGACTAAAGTCAAAGTAATTTGTGCTCGCTGACCTTTGTCAATGATGGTCAAAGAAAAGTTGCACCCTGCCACCCTGAAAAAAAAACTGATTGAAACAAGCTCAACTGTGAGCTACTGCTCACTTACGTATAGCCCCGCTCTCGCTTATATCAGAATGCAAGCAATAGAAGGAATAGGACACTTATTATGAATATTGACTTGAACAAATAATTAACCCTGAAACAAGTAAGTAAAGAGCAGTGTTCTCCCCAGGGATTTCAAACAGCATCCTGGTAAACTGTCATTTTGAAATAGCATTTTGCTTCTTGAAATAGCGTCAAAATCCACCCTATGGGGGGCGTTGTGGCTCAGGTGGCTAAGGCGCCATACCATAAGTCCGGGGACCCGGGTTCGATTCCAACCAGAGGTCATTTCCCGATCCCTCCCCGTCTCTCTCTCCCGCTCATTTCCTGTCCTGTCTCTACACTGTCCTATCCAATAAAAAGGTGAAAAAAGCCCAAAAAAATCTTAAAAAAAAAAAAATCCACCCTATGTTTCATAAATACATTCAGTTGGTAAACAGGAAGTCGATGTGCGACAGACCTGAAAATGGTATACATCTTGGGTGGCCAACCCGCGGCTCGCGAGCCGCATGCGGCTCTTTGCCCGGTGTCATGCGGCTCTTACGTTCATATCGAAGTTTGTGGGTTTTTTTTTTTATGTGCGTGTGTGCTTTGCTTGAGTTCAGTATGGTATTTTCGTCAAATGCATCTTTGCTTTGCTTGGGTATATTACGGTATTTTCAGGTCATGTCAAATGCGCATGTGCGTGAGATAATCGCTAAGTTTTTGGGCAAGGTGTATCTTGTGTCAAGTAGCCTCTCAAAATGGCAATGAAAAAATGCACAGCAAAACGAAAATATGAAGATGAACATAGGACATTTTTAACAGAGTGGGAGAGTTTATACTTTTTTGTTGAACGTAATGGCAAGCCATTCTGCCTTATATGTCAGTCGTCATTAGCTCATTTCAAAGCTTCCCGCCTCCCTGAATAAGCAAGGAGCCAGATATGCAACACTAATTGAAAACCTGCATGAAAGCTTTGTAACCCGGTTCCATGATATACAACTGAAAAGGCCACAGGTTACGTTCCTCGTCGACCCATTCAATGCGGAGATGGACTGTTTGAAAGCCCCGCTCGTCACAGATGAGGCTGCGGCTGAGTTGGAGATGATCGATCTTTGTGAGGAAGACCAACTGAAACTTGTTTTGAGGGAAGGCACCATTGAGTTTTGGAAAAGTGTGCCATTGGAAAAATACCCGAATGTGAAACGGGCTGCGCTTAAGATACTGTCAATGTTTGGGTCAACATACGTCTGTGAGTCTGTGTTCTCTACCATGAAACACGTGAAGTCAAAGCATCGTTCTGTTCTGACTGAAACCCATGTGAAAGAACTGCTTCGAGTGGCAACGACGGAATACAAGGCAGATTTGAAGAGGATTGTTCAAGGCAAGGAATGTCAGAAGTCCCACTAAGCAACATGCATAGTAAGTGCACACAATATTGATTGCTGTAAATGACTGGCCTGTGGTATTAGTACTGACTGAAGGAGTAAATTTCTCTCATGTTGGCATGTGACATTTACTATTAATCTGGCTGAGCAGAGGTGCGTGAGCATGTGCGTGTGCGTCTGTGAGAGAGAGAGAGAGAGAGAGCGGGGGGGGGGGGGGGCGATGTTCATGTGCGGTCATGTGTATGGTGTGGCTTTTTTTTGGTAATGCCATGAGTCCCACTAAGCAGCATGCATAGTAAGTGCACACAATGTTCATTGTTAAAAATGACTGGCCTCAGCCTGTGGTCTTAGTACTGTAGGAGTAAATATGTTGGTGTGTGACATTTACTATTAATCTGGCTGAGCAGAGGTGTGTGTGTGTGTGTGTGTGTGTGTGTGTGTGTGTGTGTGTGAGAGAGAGAGAGAGAGAGAGAGAGAGAGAGAGGAAGGGATGGGTGATGTTCGTGTGCCCATGTGTATGATGTGGCTCTTTGCGGTAATACAGTAAAAAATGTGGCTCTTGGTCTCCAACTGGTTGGCCACCCCTGGTATACATGGTATAGAACCCCAAGCTGAAGATCAGTACCAAATATCAAGCAGTTATGATTTGTAGTTGCTGAGAAAAGTGTTATGGAAATTTTGTAATTCCACCCTATATATGTTTCGTAAATACATTCAGTCAGTGAACAAGAACTTGATGTGGGACAGACCTGAAAATGGTATACATGGTATACCAAGCTGAAGTTCGGTACCAAGTGGCTATGATTTGTGGTTGCTGAGAAAAAGGGTGTTTTGGATGGACGGAGATACGGATGGATGGAGGTAAAAAACAGTATGCCCCCCCCTTCAGAGCGGGGGTATAAAAATCATGAAAATTGACACAGTTATAAGTGATTGAAATAAATCCTGTTTTTCATTGATCGTTCCGGATCAGTGATCTGGATCAGCATCAAAAGTCGTAGCAATGTAATTCAGCCCAGAGGTATTCTTCATGTGAAATTTGGTGATAACTGGTTGAAAACTGAAGGAGAAATAGCATCCTAGAAAATGTTAGGAGAAGAAGAAGAAGAAAGATCCTGAGTGAGAGTGACAATTTGCGCCAGCGCTGCTAGCGCAAATTAACTAAATATAGACCAAAAAGGACAAATATCCAGCCACCAGATGAAGGTATACCAGAATGGACCATGCCTTTTAGGTCAGGATGAGCAGTACAGTGTCTTTCGTAAGTATTTACCCCCAATGCAGTGAAACTCCAACACTGATTCTGGTGAAACGAGTTACCATCAGAAGTGACCAACATCATTACATGTATGGAGTCCCACTGTGTAAAATTAAAGTGTCACATAATATCAATATAAATACACCTGTTCCAGAAAGGCCCCAGAGTTTGTTCGAGAACACATCAAAACAAATAACATCACGAAGACGAAAGAGTTATCGAAACATGTCTGGGACATGTTCTGGAAGAGTATCAATCAGGGTTAGGTTATTTTAAAAAAAAAATCCCAAACTTCTCCTGTGGTGCAACATTAAATCCATTATTTAAAAATGCCAAGAGAAAAACATCCATCAAAAGTCAGTGGCTGAGAAAGGAGGGAAGTAGTCAGAGAAGCAACCAAATCACTGCTGCAGACATCCAGCGTTGCTCTGTGCTTGGTTTGGGTTCAGCCTCATTTGTTGGTCACTTCAGCATCAGCCAAGTGAATAAATGTGAATGTAAAATTGCATATTGCACACATACTGCTAGTGTGACTCTGAAGAAGCTGCCAAAAAGAAGACCAAAGTACTCCAAACAGCTTGGCAGCTTGGTCAAAAGCCTGAGGTTATTATTCTGACGCCTCATACACAGTCAGCCCTAAAGTTCCAACAGTCTTCACAGAACAGGAAACTTCAGGATAAACCCAGCCAGCAGGGGATCTTATAAAACCAGGGAGGTGCTTCACTGAAGCAAATGTCAGATTACACCATGTCCTGTGCTACACTATATTTCCCAGGCCTGATTCTCTTCCCTATATGCTAAGTAGAAGCAGAGAACAGAGGAAAGGAAGCTGTGGCTATTACAATCAAATCCCAAATGTCACACTCTGGCAAGACATGAAAAAGTGAATATGATTCACTTCAAGTGCTGATCAAAGGTTGTTCGTGAAATGCTTTGTAGGCCCCTGAGGCCTAAGTGTCTTTACTCTCCTTTCTACTGTATTTCTAACCTTTATATTTTGTAATTCTATTTTCTCGGATGTTTTCTTCTACTTTTTGACCTCATATTAGTATGTATGCATTATGGAAGCTGATGGGGGGGAGAAAGGCTTTCACAGAAGCAAGCGGCAGCTAAGTACATCTCCGCTTCAGTGAAGCAAATATGAACAGGATGTAAAATGGAGACAGAGAGGCTCTTGCTGGAACCAAACGACCCTTATCTGTGTTACGATGTATCAGTACTCGGACAAGACAACAGGAAATGATTGTGGTTTCAAGCAAACACAGCAAAGTCATTCATTTTAGTTAATCCAGTGTTTGTTTCACACCAATTATTGTATAATGTAACGGACATACGTAAACGCTGTCAGAAATTATTTTTCACTGATGGATGGAAGATGATCAGAAGAAGAACCTCCAAAGAAGGAGAGGACAAGTCAGCAGCCAGGGTGATGTCAGAGAGTTCGAGAGTTTTTATCGTCATTCTATCCAGTAAAACAAAATATGGTTCTCCACGGCTCTGGTGCACCATTACAGAGGTCACTGACAGCAGTGGGCACAATCAACAGCGTGTAGTGCAAAAAGTGATGGAGATAAAAGCCCGTAGCAGTGCACAATCAACCAAAGCAGGTTCAACAACCAGAAAAAGAACTGACCTTACTTCCTCCTGACTTTTGCAGAACAAATCCTTGGTCTGTTTAAACATAATGTATTTCACCTCAATGCTGTAACGAAATCACAGGTTCCTAATCCCACCGCCTACTGCACTACACATATCAGCTGAGGTGTGACCTGATACAAGAACAACATTTAGTCACCTCAAGTGAAACTGTTCAGTCTCAAATAATATTTTTATTTGTGATGTGATGAGAGAACACCACAGCTCATAGCCAAAGCGTTCACCAATGACTTGCTGACTTAGCTAACTATCTGACCATACATTATTACTACTTTTTAGCCTAGTCAGGTTTCTGGGTAACAAAACCATGGGACTGGATGGCACGCTGAAACTAAGGAACATTTTTTTTTTCAGGGTGTAGAATACTCGATAGGGACTGCAAGCTGGCCTAATGGTTAGCGTGTTTGCATCTCCACTGGGAGATTATGAGTTCTACTAGCGGTCAGGTCATACCAAACAGCATCATAAAAATGGTACCGAGTGCCATCTGGTGAGGCACGCTGCAATACAGATGCAAGTAGGGAGTCAAACTCTTGCGGTTACCAAAGGACCAGCCCCCCACTGTAACCCAATCTATGTAACAGGCGAGAGGCCGAGGACTATAGAAACGGAGATTGGCACTGCCCAATAAGCCTTAAGGGCCTGGTTAGGACTGGGACAGGAGATTGCCTGGGAAGACCAGATCCTGGCATGGGAGGGCCTTTGATGGTCCAGTTCTTCTAAATGAAAAACAAAAAAACCTTTTTTTTCCCCAAAAAACTGTCTAAAAACTGTCCAAATCTCTTATATCCCCAAAGCAAAAACAAAATTATTTTAACAGAAGTAACTATTATGTAAGCCCCATGTACACCCACAGAAATAATCTTAAATTCTTAAATCCTAAATTTATATTACAGGTTGCACTTGATCAAAGCTGATTTGACCATCGATTTGTGGCAAAAAGTACAAAGTTAGATAAGTGATTTTAAAGGCCCAGAAAGCAGTCTCCATGTACATCGAGTACAGACTAGCACCCTCAGGGGTGAGTTTATCTTCCCTTATTCAAACTACATCTCCTTGTAGATGACTTTGATCTTCAGGAACTAAACGATGAGACATTCCTAACTTCCTGTTGGTGTAAGAAGGGGATTTCCTCTCTGTCAGTAATTATAGATGTGAGATCTGCCTGATTAAAGGGTCACTTCAGATTTTCTGTTAAAGCAGACACTCAGAGTGTAACAGATGTTTAATAAAGCTCTTAGTTTGATGCACGAATGCTTTCCATCATTCAGGTACATGTTCAGTGTCTTGGACATCTAGGTGAACGTGATGTAATATTAAAGATGTTAGGTGGTCATAGACGAGATAAATTTCTGAACAGTTTCTACGACGTGTCAAATGAACAAACTGGATGGACAGCAGCTTACGTATACATTAACCCCTTCGAATGGTTTTCTACATTTGTAGAGTTACATCCTGGAATTGAAATGAACTTAATCGGGATTAATTAGATTTACACAATATATAATTTGATGGTTAATTTTTTAAAATTTTTTGTGACACAAATGTTTAACATATTAAAGAAAAAAAGCAAAAATGTGTTGGTTGAATAAGTATTCACACCCTCTCGGTCAATGCTTGGTAGAACAACCTTTGGCTGCAATTCACTGGCCAATTTAATATGGACTTGTTCTTGATTTTAAGATTGTTGTTCTTGGCTGCAGGAGTGGAACCCAATGTGGTCTTCTGCTGTTGCATGCTGAGATGCTTTTCTGTTCACCACAGTTGTAAAGAGTTGCTATTAGTTGCTATATTCGTCCTGGCAGCTTGAACCAATCTGGCCATTTTCCTCTGATCTCTCTTATCAACAAGGTGTTTCGACCCACAGAACTGTCACTCACTCAATTTTTTTTTTTTTTGCATCATTCTGTGTAAACTCTAGAGACTCTTGTGTGAGAAAACCCTAGGAGAGCAACAGTTTCTGAAATACTCAAACCAGTCCATCTGGCACCAACACCCATGCCACAGTGAAAGTCAAAGAGATCACAATTTTTCCCATTCAGATATTTGAAGTGGGGTGGCACGGTGGTGTAGTGGTTAGCACTGTCACCTCACAGCAAGAAGTTCCTGGGTTTGAGCCCAGCGGCCGATGAAGGCCTTTCTGTGCGGAGTTTGCATGTTCTCCCCGTGTCTGCGTGGGTTTCCTCCAGGTGCTCTGGTTTCCCCCACAGTCCAAAGACATGCAGGTTAGGCTAATTGGTGGCTCTAAAAAAAACCTAGGTGTGAATGTGAGTGTGAATGGTTGTTTGTCTCTATGTGTCAGCCCTGCAATGACCTGGCGACTTGTCCAGGGTGTACCCTGCCTCTCGCCATAGTCAGCTGGGATAGGCTCCAGCTTGCCTGTGACTCTGTACAGGATAAGCAACTTCAGATAATGAATGGATGGATGTTTGAAGTGAACATTAACTGAAGCTCTTGAGTTCTATCTGCATGATGTTTTGCATTGTGCTACTATCAAGGGATTGGCTGATTAGATAACTGCATCAAACAGCAGGTGTACCTAATAAAGTGGCCAATGAGTATATATCTTTCTATAAGCTTTGCACATCTGCATTCTGATATTTTAGCTTACTTTTCTTGGCAAAATTTCTCAAGCGCTGTCAGCATGGAACTGTTGGTAAATAGCAATGTTTAAGTCTTTTGCCCAGATTCTCAGACTGAGGTATGGACTTGGACTTGACCATTCTAACCCAAGCATGTTCATGGTTTTGAACCACTCCAGTGTAGTTTTGACACTAGGGTTGTTGTCCTATTTGGAATATTTTTGTCCCTGATTTGTTTTGATGTTGTGTAGATTCATAACATGGAATTCCATTTCAGTTCCAGGTTGTAATACTACCAAGTATGAAATATTTCAAGGGGTAAATACTTATGGAAGGCAATGTAGAGTCTTTCATTAGTTACATTGTACAACATGAAAAGCTAATGAATTTGGTTGAAGCACACTCTGCAATATGCAGCAAGTGGTTATTTATATACAGTGCCCTCCAATATTATTGTTCCCCCTCGTAAAGATTAGTAAAAAGGGTTAGAAAATAATCCAACTTTTGGTGAAGTCGCTTCATCTCACACTGATAAAAAAGAGAAAAATCCAACCTTTAATTGAAATAAATTTATTCAGAGAAAAACAAATCCGGGGTGGCACGGTGGTGTAGTGGTTAGCGCTGTCACCTCACAGCAAGAAGGTCCGGGTTCGAGCCCCGTGGCCGGCGAGGGCCTTTATGTGTGGAGTTTGCATGTTCTCCCCGTGTCCGCGTGGGTTTCCTCCGGGTGCTCCGGTTTCCCCCACAGTCCAAAGACATGCAGGTTAGGTTAACTGGTGACTCTAAATTGACCGTAGGTGTGAATGTGAGTGTGAATGGTTGTCTGTGTCTATGTGTCAGCCCTGTGATGACCTGGCGACTTGTCCAGGGTGTACCCCGCCTTTCGCCCATAGTCAGCTGGGATAGGCTCCAGCTTACCTGCGACCCTGTAGAAGGATAAAGCGGCTAGACATAATGAGATGAATGAGATGAAAAACAAATCCAGGGCGGCACGGTGGTGTAGTGGTTAGCGCTGTCACCTCACAGCAAGAAGGTCCGGGTTCAAGCCCCGTGGCCGGCGAGGGCCTTTATGTGCGGAGTTTGCATGTTCTCCCCGTGTCCGCGTGGGTTTCCTCCAGGTGCTCCGGTTTCCCCCACAGTCCAAAGACATGCAGGTTAGGTTAACTGGTGACTCTAAATTGACCGTAGGTGTGAGTGTGAATGGTTGTCTGTGTCTATGTGTCAGCCCTGTGATGACCTGGTGACTTGTCCAGGGTGTACCCCGCCTTTCGCCCGTAGTCAGCTGGGATAGGCTCCAGCTTGCCTGCGACCCTGTAGAACAGGATAAAGCAGCTAGAGATAATGATGAAAAACAAATCCCTCATCAAGAAATAACTACGGACAACAAAACACATGTGCCACTATTATTGGCATCCCTGTTCTTAATACTTTGTACAACCTCCCTTTGCCAGTAAAACAGCACTGAGTCTCTCCTATAACATTTTATAAAGTTGGGCGTCTGAGACCATTCCTCTTTACACAATCTCTCCAGATCATCCAGGGTCCTCTGCCCTCTCTTGTGCTCTCTCCGCTTCAGCTCACCCAACAGGTTTTCACTGGGGTTCAGGTCAAGGGACTGAGATGGCCAGGGCAGAAGCTTGATTCTGTGGTCAGCGAACCATTTTTGTGTTGATCTGGACATATACTTCGGATTACTGTCCTGCTGGAAGATCCAGTGACAACCCAGTTTTAGTTTCCTGGCAGAGGCAGCCAGATTTTGATTTAAAATGTCCTGGAATTTCATGGAGTCCATGATGCCATGTACTCCAACAAGGTTTCCAGGGCCTTTGGAGGAAAAACAGCCCCAAAACATCATAGAGCTTCCTCCACATTTTACAGTCGGGATTAGGTTCTTTTCATTATAGCCATCCTTCTTTTTATACCAAACCAACCTTGAGTGTTTATTGCCAAGAAGCTCCATTTTTGTTACATCAAACCATAGAACACAGTTCCAGTCAAAGTTGTAGGAGCGTTTGGCAAACTTTTGGTTTTGGAGACTGAGAAAACCTGGATTTTACCTCTTCTTGTAATTCACCAACAGTGATCCTTGGGGATTTTTTTTTTGCTTCTTACCCTCCTCCTCACTGTACGTGGGGGCAAAATAAACTTGGGTCATCTTCCGGGCAAATTTGTAACAGTTCCAGTTGGTGTCCACTTTTTTATTCTTGCCCTAACAGTAGAAATGGACATTTTCAAGCGAGTAGCTATTTTCCTACAACTATTTCCTGACTTATGAAGGTCAACACACTTCTCCCTCATTTGATTTGTGCGTTCTCTTATCTTTCCCATGTTGATGAATGACTAAAGGAATTTGGCCTCTGTGTCACCTCATATTTGTACCCCAGTTAATCAGGAAGTCATGGATTACAGTTGGAAAGTTCCTACACACTCCAATCAACACAAAAAGGTACAATTTAAATGGGAAACATGCTTCAGTTACATTGTGTTCCCCATCATTTCCAGGGTGTGAATAATAGTGGCACATGTGTTTTTGTTGAAAAAATAATTATTTCTTGATGAGGGATCTGTTTTTCTCTGAATACATTTATTTCAATTAAAGGTTGGATTTTTCTCATTTTTTCAGTGTGAGATGAAGCTACTTCATAAAAGGTGGATTTTATCTCACCCTATAATCATATCATGAACCCATGGATGATTTTATGACATCATCTGTTTAAGAAGTGTCTCGATTCCACCAGTTCAAAACATAGCAACAATTACCCTACGTTTTAGCTTGCTTTTAATGAGTTAGCATCATTCCCAAACTTGCCAAATGATTAACCATTTTATAGGTGCATGTTCCAACATACAAGGGTCAGTTCCTCAAGTCAAGAATCAAATGTCAACCTACACGTGAAGGTAAACAACAGTTATAGGGTCAAAACCCAGGACACTACTTGTACCTGAATAACGAGAGGAACTGATTGACCTCAGGTCATGGCTCAACAGCCTAGTGGAACAACTGTTTTGAAAGATGAGCAATGGAAGCCATCTATCTCAAACTAGAATAAATCAACCCTATAACGTTGTTTTAACATGTTTACCCCTAGCAGTTATGCACCAATTCACGCATACCAACCCCAAAATATCAGCCTCATGACCTCTCAATTGCAAATCACACACAGTGTTTGAATAATAGGAAATTTCCCCCATTCAGTCAAACTAAGTAAGCCCGTGGGATAAATGGGACTTCAGTCATCAGACTTGCTTCTACAAGACAATTCATTAGATCGTCCATTCAGTCACCTTCTGAGCTTTTATCTTGACAAATGCACGTTCTGCCAAATTTCATGAACACATTAGAATCGCTTTTCACTAAATGATTCCCCAAAGTGGAAAACCATACTGACTTGGCATTTTAAGATGCAAATGTATGGCTTTAAAATGCCCAAGTCATTGCTTGATTGTAAAAGGTTTTACAGTATTATATTATCTGAATAATTCTCAATGATAACAAATTTATAACTGGCTATGTTCTGAACAATTTAAATCACACACACACACACACACACACACACACACACACACACACACACACACACACACACACAAGGAAATAAACTGGCCAAACTACAAGCATGGACAGCTGTAAACAACTGCTGTAATGTTTAAAGCAAAATTTTACAATAACGTCACATTTTATGAATTTATAACAAATTACAGTCATAAAGTATTGTGACACATTCTAGGATCTTACTCATCTAGAGCATACAACTGGAAATCAGCTTTCCCTGAAGAATTATAGGAGTGTTTTTGCCTTTTTTGGGTTGATACCAAGATGGACACAGTTTTACAAATGATAGAATGAGCTACAATAAAATAGCGCTCACTAATTGTCCTTCCTTGGACCACTTTTGGTCGGTACTCACCACTGCATACCGGGAACACACCATAAGATGTGCCATTTTGGAGATGCTCAGACCCAGTCATCTAGCCATCACAATTTGGCCCTTGTCAAAGTTGCTCAAATCCTTACGTTTGCCCATTTTTCCTGCTTCCAACACATCAAGTTCAAGAACTGACTGTTCTCTTGCTGCCGAATATATCCCACCCCTTGAGAGGTGCCATTGTAATGAGATAATCAATGTAATTCACTTTATCAGTCAGTGTTTTCCATTTTATGGCTGATTGGTGTATGTGTTTGTTGTCTAATGATATTTCTCGTGGAACACAAACATTAAAGAATTTACTATTCAAACTTCAAAACATTTTCTGGTCAAATCCAACCAATCTGCTGCATAAAATGCGAGCTGTGTGTTTTCTAAGAGAATACTTCCATCACCTGATGTCTATGAGCTCATAGCTTTGGTCCAGTTTCATAATGGGGCCTTACTGAATTTTATCCCAATTGTTGTCATTCAAATGGAGTCTTGCCAGACCTGGGCTGTTATTCTAAACTCTTTCTGGATGACCATATTGAGTAAAACAGCTGGCAAACAGCATATTCCTACAATCCTAATCATCCAAAATATATGTCATAAGTAGAAATGAAGGTTGTGGTGATCTGAAGCGGAAAAGGCTGGATTTCCTTAACGTGTCCTGACAGGTAATGTTGGCTGTCTGATACTATAGAAGGATAGCTACCTCTGTCTGCCAATCCCCCCTTTAGGAAAAATTGGCCACCCAGGAGGAGAGATGTCCATGTAGACATGCTATTTCAAGAGTGCCATGTTTCTGTGTCTGCATAATAGCACCACTGTGGCCAAGCCGGTTCCATCATGCCATATCAATTATGTTCAAGTCGAACTCTCAGGTTCTGACAATGCGTTCCTTCAGCTGGTTTAAACCCTTCTGTCTGTAGCGTACAAACTCAACACATTCTGCCTTAGTCCCACTCTTATTCACACATTTCTCGAAGGGTACACCCGAAACAAATACCCTTCAGAATTTCATAGAGACGGTCGGAAAGGCCGCATTCTAACTGATGCCTCTTTTTTAACGTCTCTTAATCTATGGGGAATGGATCTGCTAAACACGGCTTCAAGTGTGCAATTGCTCATTTTCACCGAGCTCTGAGGACAGACGCATTTCAGCATGCTGCTATGTTGCTCTACGAGCAGATTTGGTTGACTGGAGGACTTCGAGACATCTGTCTCTCTTTGCAGTAGGTGGAAACTGTTCACTATTTCCAAATTCCCCCCCACAGAGAGGTCCAGAATGGAGCAGCTGCCACTAACTAGGAAGTCTATGTGCTTTGTTTTATGACAGAAGTCTGGTGTTGTCATTCAAAGTATATTTGCAACCTGTACAGTTTTGAGACAATAGCTCTTTTTCATCTAAGCTGCAACAAAAGAAGTGTACAGATTTCAGTGTACAGAATGGCATATGAATAAATCTACATCTGATTCATAAACGGTCATCAAAATGAGCAGTGATTTGAGCGCAGATGATTCAGCTTTAGCTGCGCAGATGCAAACTCCCACCCACTAGTCCCTTATTTGCATGTCAGATGCATACTGCATGCCACAATTAACCCTCATATATATTTGAGGAAAATTTGGGAAGCCATGGCCTAATGGCTAGAGAAGCAGCTTTGGGACCAAAAGGTCGCTGGTTTGAGTCCCTGGACCAGCAGGAACGGCTGAAGTGCCCTTGAGCAAGGTGCCTAACCCCCAACTGCTGCCCAGACTGCTCTGGATATGTTGCACATTGCTCTGGATCAGAGTGTCTGCTAAATGCCATTGATGTAGTGTAACATTTGAGGAAAGAAGTAAATTGGATGGGAGGAAAAATACCTTTAAGTTAAGCCGAGCTAGAATTGCTTTTCTCCAAGGTTGCTGCTGTTATGAAACTGTAGTCTTTATTTAAATAAATAAATAAAAATAAATAAATAAGTGTTTAAGGTTAACTTTAGCCATTTCCAGCTTCACCTGCAGGTAGCTATGTTAACATTATAGCTTTAACTTTAAAGTCAGATGTAATTAAATCTTCATTTTGAAATATACGTAAATAAGTTTCCATCCTGAACAAATAAACACACCTTAGTCCATGTCAATAAAACAAAACACTGAACAAGTGTTGCCAGGCAAAACAAACCTCTCCTGGCAGCACTTATTTTATACCTATTGAGGTATTTCACCCACGTGACCAAGTCATGTGATGCTGCCATTTTGGACGGCACGGCTCGAATCAGTTTGAATGCGAGGAAGGCGACAAACGAAAAACATAAAAGAAAAAGGAGCGAGATGCAGAAAACACCTTCACTATCCAGCGACGTAGGGCATTTACAGGGCGAGACATTGCCCGTTATAAATTTGCTGTTACCAGGCAATGACCAAGAACTGTATTATTAGGGTCGGTGTAGTTGTAGCAGTGTACTAGCAGCTAGCTGTTAGCACTAGCTAATGTCAACAACAACAGTAGCTAGTATGTTACTGTAGCAATGTTTACGTTCAGTCATTTGGATGACTGTTAAAACCTTTCAGTCTCAAGTTTTTCCTTTACTGGATTTACTAGTTTACTGAGCTAGCGCGCTTGGGCAAGCTGGGAGCTAGCGCGCTAGCCGGCCGGCGCGCGGTAGCCTCGGCCGGCGCCCGGCGCGCGCTAGCTCAGTAAACTAGTAAATCCAGTAAAGGAAAAACTTGAGACTGAAAGGTTTTAACAGTCATCCAATTGACTGAACGTAAACATTGTGACAGTAACATACTAGCTACTGTTGTTGTTGACATTAGCTAGCTTGACGTTCAAAATGGTGGACACCAGGGCGTCACGTGACCCTGTGACGTCAGGTGAAATACCTCAATATGTTGATAATGGTAATATTTCTCAATCATCAGCTGTCAGGTTACAGTCCTATGAAAATCCATGACCTTGAATCTGACATTTCAAAGTCATTCAAGGTCAAAGGTCATGGCAGCAACTGAAAGCCCATATGGGACTTCTTATATGTTGATAATGGTAAACATCTGGCCATCATGAACTATTTTAAAGTTATAGCCCTTTGAAAACCCGTGACCTTCAGTTTGACCTTTCAAGATCACTCAAGGTCAAAGATCATGGTGCCAAATGAAAGCCCGTATGGCACTTCCTATAAGTTGATACTGGTAAATATCTGTCTACCATCAACCGTTTTCAAGTTACAGCCCTCTGAAAATCCATGACCTTGAGTTTGACCTTTCAAGGTCACTCAAGGTCAAAGATCATGGTGCCAAATAAAAAGCCATATGGGAGTTCCTATATGCTCATAATAGTAAACATCTATCTATTGGCAACCGTTTTCGAGTTATAATGGAAAATATGTTATTTTGACCAAAAGGTTGACCTTTCCAGTGACCTTGACCTTCAGCTTGACCCAATTACCCCCAAAATTTAATCAGGTGATCTACAGACCATTGCCCACCTACTCTGAAAATTTGAAGTGAATCATTGCAACCATCTAGACACTAGATTGTTAACAGACACACAAACAAAACACACTGATTACAATACCTCTCCCCGCTTACTCTGTCGTGGGCGAGGTAAAAACAGACCAAAGGGCTGTGTAGTAGAGTTGGCAACATAAATCCAAAAGTTACGTGTATTCAGAGTCTACTGACGCAGCTGAAGCTTTCTAGATACACTATGTGTGTATAGTTCACACATCTGAAAAGAGTTAGGAGATTTGGATACTGGGGAATGAAAATGTGGAGCGATTTTTTTTTTGCAATATTTTAACTAAAATCTTGTCTGTTCTATATTAGTTTTGATATGACAAAAACATCTAATCTTTCAATGCCCCAGGCATGTGGTTCATCTGTCCAAAACACCCAGGTCAGTGCGTAATGGTACCTCTTGTATGCAAATGTACCAGTGACTCACCTGAATGACTAATGAGCTAATAAAAGATCCATGACTGTGGCTCTGATTCACACTGACAAATTACATCGACACTGAACCTTATAATAGTAAAAGATTCCCACATGTGCAAATGTGATTATCAACACTATTTCCTCTGATACTTGCTATTTTACTTGCTACTCCGCTTACAATACTTGTTGACCTACTGATGACACGGATACGGACACTGATTCTTTCACTGCAAATGAGGTTTTTATCAGATTGGTAAAAACCCAATATGAGTTTGATTACACAGATATACAAAACATGCAACTGATGAATAATGAAAATCTTTTTTTTAAGAATCAGATTTGATCATACACAACTCTGATGAACAGGGGCCAATATATATATATATATATATATATATATATATATATATATATATATATATATATATAAAAAATCCGTGTATCTGTGTTTCAGGATTGGAAAACCATTCACATGTTAATATTCTAGTCCATGCCTAGGAAATATGAGCAGCTTAGTCTAATCTGAACTTAAACCCTAACAGCTTTTATGGTGTTGAAACAAGAAGTACACTTCGTCCAGAACTGCAGCTGAAGCACCCGTCATTCACTAGGTCGAGTGTGTATAAGACAATCCTGGTAATTCCATTCACAATATGATGTATAAGGTTTCACTAAAAAGGGAATTTATTTCAATCCATGAAATATCTTTGGCATCTCATGTCCCATGAAGGTAAGTTTAAAACTAAGACTCACTATTGACTGTGATGATGATTTTCTATAGAAGTATTTCGGCATGTTTTTTACGTAAAATGGTAAATGGCAGTTACAAAAGTAAGAATGCCCTTGATAAGTACAAACATAATGATCCTCAAAGTGCTCTTGTCGAGGGGGAACTGGATTGGAGCTACAGCATGTCAAATGCTGACCTATGCAATATAACCAAGACCCTATCTATAAAGCTATTTTGTTTTGAACAGCAGTTAAAATACATGACATTACATTACTGGCATTTAGCAGACGATCTTATCCAGAGTGATGTACAACATCCCCAGAGTAGCCTAGGGAGAAGTTGGGGGTTAGGTGCCTTGCTCAAGGGCACTTCAGCCATTCCTGCTGGTCCAGGGAATCAAACTGGCGATCTTTTAGTCCCAAAGCTGCTTCTCTGACCATTAGGCCATGGCTTCCCCCAAAATTCATGGCACACATTTGTCGGACAGTAATAACAAACAGCTTCTTTTTGACACGAAATCACCAAAGTGGACCAAGTTTGAGAATCTGTTGGGGTTAGACGCCCAGCAGATAAGACAGACAAATGCAGATGATGTTAAAAGCAGACTTCAAGCGACTGTTGAACAATGTACTGACAGAAGCACCCTCAGGAGTACCGAGCTCCAAGAGGGGAACTCGATGATGAGGAGTCAGTCTATGTTGTAAAAACCCTAACAGGTCAACTGTGTTGTAAAGATCTCATCTCCTCTCATTATCTGTAGCCGCTTTATCCTTCTACAGGGTCACAGCTGACTACGGGCGAAAGGCGGGGTACACCCTGGACAAGTCGCCAGGTCATCACAGGGCTGACACATAGACACAGACAACCATTCACACTCACATTCACACCTACGGTCAATTTAGAGTCACCAGTTAACCTAACCTGCATGTCTTTGGACTGTGGGGGAAACCGGAGCACCCGGAGGAAACCCACGCGGACACGGGGAGAACATGCAAACTCCACACAGAAAGGCCCTCGCCGGCCCCGGGGCTCGAACCCAGGACCTTCTTGCTGTGAGGCCACAGCGCTAACCACTACACCACCGTGCCGCCCGTGTTGTAAAGATACCACAGATATTTTTTTCCCCCAACTGCCTCACTACTCATGTATAAGCAAAAGCACAATGTGTCAAGTATATTTGACTTTTATTATGAAAAGCTTTGTTCTTCATTTGATATGTAGACTATGATGGCACATAGCATACTTTATGATAATGCAACACACCTTGATGCTCTAGCTATAGCACAAGCAAATCATTCTGAATCCCACTGCATTACACACAACAGCTGAGGAGTGAACTTTTACATCTGATGTGAGGATTGAACACTGCATCAAACAGTCAGAACTTTGGCCAACAACTTGATTTTTTTTAATCGAGAGTACAAACATGATGTGCGACATGATCATGTACTCATTTGTTTCCCTTAGTCTGCATTAATGCACTTAACTAGTTGTATATATGTGCATTATTACATCATGTTAGCTACCAGTTTTTAGTCTCGACAGTTATGCCGCTTTTCCACTACCAGCGCGGCTGAGTTGGGCTGAGTCGAGCTGAGTGGGGCTGTTGGAGTTGCATTTCGACTACAACCGCGCTGAACCGTGCTGGCTGGAAGTGGGTGGACACATTGGGTGGAGTTAGCGAAAGTTCGTGATGTCGTTAGGCGGCGCAAACAGTGACATCAGTGACCTTTTAAGCGGTAGTCTCACGATCCAGATAGTAAACAATAAACATGGAGGACATGGAGTCGTTAGTGTTGCTGGTCTTGATGCTGTGGCTTGTTGTCACCGACAACGCCAACAGATACTGGCAAGAGCGTATAGATGAGGGGAGGCGCATAAGGCTTCAGAAATTCTCGTAATTCGTAATTCTTCTTCTTCCGGGTTTACGGTGTTTACAGATCCCAGCGTGCTCGCGGGGCGTGTGTGGGCATGTGAGGACACTCCTCCTCACCAATCAGTGCACAGGGGAGTGTCTGCTCACGCCCCTAGCCCCACTCGGCTCGGTTTGGCTCGCTTCAGCCCTACTCCAAAACCGTGCGAGTTTTGGGTGCTGAGTAGGGCTGAAGCGAGCTGAGTCGTGCTGCTCTGAGGTAGTCGAAACGCGAGCCGTGTCGGGCTGAAGTGAGCTGAAGTGAGCTGAAAAGGGTAGTGGAAAAGGGCCATTAGGTTTCCAGGCAACCAAAACACTGTACTGGGCAGCATACAGGTATGTGAGATTTTAATTGCTCATAAATTTCTGATTTGTTCACCTCTTATCTATCGTCCACAACTCATACAAGTCTGACACTGCTCTTAAGAAGAAGACAAGAACATCTCAGAAGAAAGGGAGAAGAAGGGAACATTTGCTATTTGACAACATACCAATGTTGATTTTTGGCATTTTTAGGATCGCAAGAGTTTGGAATCTGAGCAATGTCTCTCACTCATATATATATATATATATATATATATATATATATATATATATATATATATATATATATATATATATATAAAATGTGTGTGTGTGTGTGTGTGTGTGTGTGTCTGTAAAACAGTTATTCCACAAAATCAAGTCGTGCATGAGCTGATAGAAGACAAGGCACTTAGCACCGAGATGGCTATAAGCCATGTATGACGAGATTGAGTCGAAAAATTGTTTTATTCTATCCAGGTTCACTGGATTTTGAGAAACAGAGCATTTATTTTTTTTTAAATTCGATAAATAAAAACTTTATAAAAAACGTCCGACAAAATAATTTCTGCTTAGAATATTAACAAACTGGCGAAATGACAGTAGCAATTTGTGAAAAATTCTCATCTCATCTCATTATCTCTAGCCGCTTTATCCTGTTCTACAGGGTCGCAGGCAAGCTGGAGCCTATCCCAGCTGACTACAGGTGAAAGGTGGGGTACACCCTGGACAAGTCGCCAGGTCATCACAGGGCTGACACATAGACACAGACAACCATTCACACTCACATTCACACCTACGGTCAATTTACAGTTGAACTCAAAATTATTAGCCCCCCTTGTGGAATTGAACATAATTCTTGATTTCATCTCATCTCATCTCATTATCTCTAGCCGCTTTATCCTTCTACAGGGTCGCAGGCAAGCTGGAGCCTATCCCAGCTGACTACAGGTGAAAGGTGGGGTACACCCTGGACAAGTCGCCAGGTCATCACAGGGCTGACACATAGACACAGACAACCATTCACACTCACATTCACACCTACGGTCAATTTACAGTTGAACTCAAAATTATTAGCCCCCCTTGTGGAATTGAACATAATTCTTGATTTCTCCATGAAAATGACCATTGACAACAAATGTTTTTATTCTTGAAATAAATGCACTATGAAGACATTGTCCAACAAGTTTCATTACGATATCTTATCACACTGAGTTTCAACCCAAAACAGCAAAAGTGAGATGTTCAAAATTATTAGCCCCCTGACCATTAGTAGTCAATTGTGTACCCTTTTTGACCCACAACTGACAACAACCTCTTGGAATAGTTTTTCACTAGGTTGGCACAGGTCTCCTGAGGAATTTTGGCCCATTCCTCCATTGCAAACTGTTCCAACTGGCCCAAATTGGATGGTTTTCGTGCATGGACGTTCTTTTTCAGCACTTGCCACAGGTTTTCTATTGGATTGAGATCTGGGCTCTGTGCAGGCCACTGTATGACGTTGGTCTTGGTATCCTTGAAGTATTGCTGGACTATTTTAGATGTATGCTTTGGGTCGTTATCTTGCTGGAAGACCCAACGACGACCTAAGCGCAAAGTGAGAGCAGACTTCTGCATGTTTTCCTTCAGTATTTTTAGGTAATCTTCCTTTTTCATGGTTCCATGCACCCGAACCAGACTGCCTGTACCTGAGGCTGCAAAACAGCCCCACAGCATGATGCTGCCACCACCATGTTTAACTGTGGGAACTGTGTTCACAGGGTTGAAGGCCTCTCCCTTTCTTCGCCATACATAGGCAATGTCCATATGCCCAAACAGCTCCAATTTTGTCTCATCTGACCAAAGCACAGACTTCCAAAACTCATCTTTCTTCTTCAAGTACTCACGGGCAAACTTTAGTCGGGCTTTGATGTGACGATGTTTTAGTAAGGGGGTTCTTCTGGGACGATAGCCCCGAAGCCCATTCCGATGAAGAGCCCTCACAACAGTGTGCCTTGACACACAAACTCCAGAAGAGGCCAGGTCAGCAACAATTTCCTTTGCAGATGTACGGGGCTCTTTACGGACATCTCTGACAATTTTTCTTTCCAGAGTTCTTGAGATCTTACACTTGCGTCCACGACCAGGTTTGTTCTTGACCGAATTTGTCTCCTTGTACTTGGCAATGATGCACCGAACTGCAGTTCTGGAGACTGTAAACCTCTTCGAAATGGCAGTGTAGCCTTGGCCCTTGTCATGAGCTTCCACAATCTTTTGTCGGAGTTCAAGACTTATTTCTTTAGTCTTCGGCATTGTGACAAATAGTAATCCTCCTCATTCATTCAAATGCCCTGTTCCTTGGAGTCCTTTTAAACTGTTGAATGGAGCCAATTGACTACAGGTGTTGCTAGGAAGCCAATTGATTGCACAGGTGTTGTTTAAAAGCTGATTGGTTAATTAACTGTGTTTTAAAAGCAAGAATCCACATGGGGGCTAATATTTTTGACCAACTCATTTTTACCATATTTCATATAAAGACAGCCTAAAACTAATTTCACATTCCAAAATGCACCACAAACATCTGAATAGTACTGGTGATTGTTTGTGTATATCAATTTTTATCAATGCTTTAAACATTTGGAGGATATTTGGGAAAATGTTCCAAAATTTAAGGGGGGCTAATAATTTTGAGTTCAACTGT
This sequence comes from Neoarius graeffei, assembly GCF_027579695.1. Classification (NCBI taxonomy): domain Eukaryota; kingdom Metazoa; phylum Chordata; class Actinopteri; order Siluriformes; family Ariidae; genus Neoarius; species Neoarius graeffei. The sequence goes on along the minus strand of NC_083583.1, from coordinate 27,516,655 downwards.
AGAGTCACCAGTTAACCTAACCTGCATGTCTTTGGACTGTGGGGGAAACCGGAGCACCCAGAGGAAACCCACGCGGACACAGGGAGAACATGCAAACTCCACACAGAAAGGCCCTTGTCACCCACGGGGCTCAAACCCGGACCTTCTTGCTGTGAGGTGACAGTGCTAACCACTACACCACCGTGCCGCTGTGAAAAATTCTATAATAATAATAATAATTATTATTATTATTATTATTATTATTATTATTATTATTATTATTATTGAAAAAAGATACACATTCTTTATTATCAAATACTTTTATTCCATATTTTGTTGTCTTTTTATTTTATTTTTATTTATTTAATTTTTTTAAAAAAAATGGGGGGGGGGTTCTTCTTCTTTAGGGTTTTTTGGTGGTTGGCAAACCAACTTAAAGGTGCATTACTGCCACTGACTGGGCTGGAGTATGGAACAGGAGATATTGCTATATTCTTTTAGCCATTTCTGTTTCTTTTAAATACTTGATAATTTTTGGGGTTTTGTTTCCGAGTAGAGTTTTTATTTTGTCCTCAGTTGGTTCAGCAACACGCTCCGCCTTTTTTTTTTCTCTATTCCTGGTATATAAGCTGATAGCCTAGTAGTAGAGTAGCCAATCAGAGCGCGCGATTGCTCATATCCAGTGAATGTGGATATATATATATATATAATGTAATGCGGTTACTCACCAACAGTGTCGCAGGGCTCATCTTTGTGGACACAAAAATCTGTCCTGAAAAAAAGAGACAGAAACAGACTGTACGTTAACAGATCTTTCAATCAGACTTAAAGGCAGGAATGTATGCAGTGAAACAGGGGCCACAATCATCACAATCATTAACACTGGATTAAATCTCACTTAGAGTGGTTTCTTGAGCTAATGCATCTTCTTGAGTGATTTCTTGTTAGGATCTGAGATAAAAAAAATTTAAATAAAAATAAACAATGTCCTCAGTGAGACTCTCAACAGTAATGGTCATTTAAGTGATATCAATTGCTTTCATTGTCTTTTGAGGCTGATATTTAAAATATTTAAATATTATATGTAATGAAAGAGAAATAAAAAGTATCGCTTTTAAGCCAGCAAATTTGTAGTCACCCACGCAGCAAAACAGAACAACCAATTTTCCAACAGATTCAGACAGTTCCTCAGACTTGACTGTTCAGCATCCATGAAAAACCTTCAAAGATTCATAATAAACTTGAGAATTCTAACCAGACTTCTCAGCTGTATCTTCAATTATCCGCCTCTATATCCACGCTAGCATGGTGGCACTGTAAAACTAAAGTCTTTTGGCTGAGAATTAGCTTAATTCTCTTCGAACAAAGAGAGCGAAAGTTGTGTGTGAAATAGCAGACACTACTGAAGGCACCATTTTCCCATGACCTGCTGTCCCATGACAGAACAAGGTGTCAAAAGCTTCATGTCATCATCAAGAAACGCCACATGACCATGAACAGGTCAGAGGGGGAGATATGCAGACACAAAAAGAGATAAAGAGAGAGAGAGAGAGAGAAAATGTGAGCGATAGGCAGGCACCTCTCCCGGGACTCAAGCCAGGTCTGGATACAATCCAGAAACTTGCTAAGAAGAGAGTGATGGCCCCTCACCCCCTTAACTCCCTTCATCCATCAGACAGCTTTCAAACAGATCCAAAAGCTGCATCGCTTTGAGTTGCCAAATCAATACCAGACAGCACATCTCCCTCTCTAAAACATTTGACATCCGAGATGGTCTTAAAATCAGCTGTTTCACTTCTCACCAGCAGCCAGGACAACACTAACACAAACTAAAGCCATGTTCCATTGAGGTTTGACCTTCCTACCCAGCTTTAATTTAAATTTGTGGTGAATTTACCCTGAATTTAAATTTGTGGTGGTCTTCAAACCCCACAATTAGTGGGTTTGAGATGACACCATGAGGAGGAGGAGGAGGAAGAGAAAAAGCATTTATATGCTTAGACTCCACCAGCATCAATGACTCCAGAGCCACAAATGGTGCAAAGCTAAATCCGTCTGTGCTCCTTCCCCTTGTAATTCTCCTTGGCAGGGTCATGCTTCCAGTAGGCAACAGTAGTACACGCTAACCCTGTAATCTGACAAAACCAAAATCTTATTTTGAGCTCTGATGTTGTTGGATTGACTAACAGGTGATGAGGTCCAGCAGGTTTTACTGGACAGGAGGATTTTAAAGGATCTCATTTCAACACTACTGTCTCTATAAGTGGAGAATGATGAGGAAATAATTGGTGAAACAGCAACAAAAAGATCTAGGAGCTGCTGGGTTGCACAATGTATAAAAGATGGTGTGTAAGGGCCTGGTCCCACAACACCGATAACTATAACTATACCTATAACTACAACTATGACTATACCTGAATTTAGTTCCAGTCTGGAGCAGTCACACCACAACTATAATCCCTGACTATAACATCACTTGGTCCTGCCACTCAGGTAAATAAACGTATGCAACTTAGGAATAGTCATGGAAGTTTTTTCCAAGTAATAGGACATTATTCCAGGTCATACTGTACAGCTTGGACTTCAACCCATGCACATCCACTATGTGGTTGATATAATACACACAGGTCACGGACGACGGAAATATAATAAAAAAAGGACAGAAAATATGGAGTGGTTACGGATTTTAATACAGATGCATCATGGATGCTAATAGTTTACGGATTGGTCACGGATGTTTCAATATATTACAGATTGGTTACGGATTTCATACGGATGATGCACCATGGATGAAAAAAATAAGAAGTCTAAAATAATTAAATGTTTGGACTGTCGAAGTTCATACTTAAAATATCTTACCTGCATTTATACATTTATTAATTTACTATTGATATTTCATGGAAAATAATATATTCATGAATAAAAGATCCGTGCATTATATTTTTTATTTTCAGTGAATCCATATTCCATGACTTCGTGATGCAACAAGGATGTACACAGATGTCCGGGAAAAATAGCATATGCTCAGACAACATCGCATGTAAACAATTACCTGACTGGTCAGATGTGTTATCAGATCAGGTCCAGGCCTGGAAAAATCGCTCCAGAAGCAGTCTCACTGATACGGATAAACCCAGGCCTGGGCTATAGGTATCGTTATCAGTCTGGTGTGAGCACCAACCACAAACTGCAGGGGATCGATTTATTTATTGTTATTATAGTTGTAGTTATAGTTATCGGTATTGTGGGATTGGGCCTTAACACATACATGTAGTTCTACATGTTCCAGTAAATAGGTTCTTCTAACAAGAAGGATGTTTTTATTTTTAGCATTATTTGTATCCGAGACTATTAACAAAAACCATTCAGTCAGTCAAAAATGACTGATCACTGTTCATCTTTCTAATTTCATTACAACTTAATTTGTTACTAATTAAACAACAAAATTAAAAAGCAAAATGTCATACTTTTAAGCGTTTATAGTTGCAATTATTGCTGTGAAACATCCGCAAAACAAGTTTGTTCCTGTTACCACTTATGTTTTAGGAGCTATAAACGGTCAGTCCTTGACCAACTTCTTTTTTTTTTTTATATTTCACTTTTAGTTAATAAGGGAAAAAAAATGCTTGTTGTGTTACAGTCATGTTACAGAGAAACCTGGGAGCTGGTTGTATTTCCTGTGGTGGAAAATATACATGTTAAATAAACTTCCTTACATGTTAAATAAACGCTGCCATAGTCACTATATCAACAATTATACAATTTTCTTTGTTAAATAACATCACGTATTTAATCCATTTGCAAAGCAGAAATTTCATGCAGCATCCATCACACAATTCCCGATGAGCTGTTACTATACAAATAATATTAGAATAAGCATATTAATATAAACCTGTTATTTGATTTGCAACTAAACCTATGGACAGAGCTACTGTTCCAGAAACTTATTCAGCACCTTCTGACCAATCAGAATCGAGAATTCAACGCTGCTGAGCTATCAAGAAATTTGACACACAGCTAGACTTTGGAGATACTCCCTTGGAGTTTAGCAAGGGTTACTGTAGGAATACTAACTCTTAATAATGAAGTTAATAGTTGTTAGCTTATTTCTTCTATGTCACAAATTTAATAGGTTTAATTTTACCCCTAACTTGGGGTATATAGGGTCTGTCTGCAAATCACTCACCACCAAAGATGTATCTTTGAGTCCATATATGGAAATGTGGATGTTTCTTTGAGGTCATATATGAAAAGAGCATGATGGAGTGGGCGTGACTTGAAAGCCATAGTGATGTCATGCCAAAATCATTTTCTTAAATTGTAAACACGTTCATACACGCTGTACTCTGTTAATACAAATGGTAAGTTCAACAGAAAATGCATTATAGTAATAAATGTATTTTTAACAGGTGAATTATGGCTTATGCTCACTCTACTAGCTGAAAATACAGGACCACTTGGTTGAGCTCCACCACAATTCATGAGGAAACAAGGGTGGGGTTTTGTCCCTCTATTATCAGTGGATGGAGACCTTTTAACTGTCAACACCCCAGTCATGTTTGACCTCATTAACTTTTTAGAAGGGTAAAACACAAACATGTCAGAATCACGAGTGCATGTGTGTCAGAGCCCCTTTTCAAATAATCACCCCTTTTCTCCACGAGGATCCACCTTGTAGGAGATTTACCGAGACATTATAATCATACAAAAAAACAAACAAACAACAACAAAAAAAAAACCCACCAAGATACCATGCCAATTCCAAAACAGCTGGGACACTGTGTAAACTGTAAATAAAAACAGAATGTGAAAATTTGCAAACCATGGAAACCCTATGTTTCATTGAAAATAGTACAAAGACAACATATCAAATGTTGAAACTGAGAAATTTTATTGTGTTTTGAAAAATATATGTTCTTTTTTAATTTGATGTCAGAAACACATTCCAAAACAGTTGGGACGGGGCATGTTTACCACTGTGCTGCATCACCTCTACTTTTAACAACACTCTGTAAACATTTGGGAACTGAGGAGACCAATTGCTGTAGTTTTGAATAGAAATGTGGTCGTGTTCTTGCGTGATATACAATTTCAGTTGCTCAACAGTTTGGGGTCTCTTTTGTCATATTTTGCACTTCATAATGCGCCAAATGTTTTAAATGGGAGACAGGTCTGGACTGCAGGCAGGCCAGTTTAGCACCTGGACTCTTACTACAGACCCATGCAGTTTTAATATGTGCAGAAAGCAGTTTGGTGTTGTCTTGCTGAAAGAAGGAAGGCCTTTCTGGAAAAAGATTTTGTTTGGATGGCAGCATATTGCTCTGAAACATGTATACATCATTCAGCATTAATGATGCCTTCCCAGATGTACAAGCTACCCATGTCATGTGCAGTAATGCACCCTCATACCATCACAGGTGCTGACTTTTGAATTGTGCACTGATAACAAGCCGGATGGTCCCTGTCCTGTTTAGCCTGGAGGATGTGGTGTCCGTGATTTCTAAAAAGAATTTCTACTTTTGAATACTGTACTTTCATCAGCCATTGGGACAATTTCCACTTCACCTCTTGTAAAAGAGCTCGGGCCCAGAGAAGGTGGCGGTGTTTCTGGATATTGTTTATATCTGGTTTTAACTTGCATTTGTGGATGCAGCAATGAACTGTTTTCACAGATGATGGTTTTCGGAAGTGTTCCTGAGCCCATACAGTGATTTCCACGACAGAATCATGTCTGTTTTTAATGCAATGTCACCTGAGGGGCTGAAGATCACAGGCAACCAATGGCAATTTTCAGCCTTGTCTCCTGCATACAGATTCTCTGAATCTTTTAATGATATCATGTACCATAGATGATGTGATCCCCAAATTCTTTGCAATTTTACATTGAGGAACGTTATTCTTAAATTGTTGCACTGTTTGCCCACGCAGTCTTTCACAGAGCGGTGAACCCTTCCCCATCTTCACTTCTGAGAGACTCAGCCTCTCTGGGATGCTCTTTTTATACCCAACCATGTTACTGACCTGTTGCCAATTAACCAAATTAGGTTTTTTAGCATTACACAACTTTTTCAGTCTTTTGTTGCCCAATCCCAACTTTTCTGAAACATGTTGCTGACATCAAATTCAAAAGGAGCATACATTTTTCAAAAAACAATAAAAAATTCTCAGTTTCAGCATTTGATATTTTGTCGTTGTACTGTTTTCAATGAAATACAGGGTTTCCATGATTTGCAAATTTTCATATTCTGTTTTTATTACTATTTTACACAGTGTCTCAACTTTTTTGGAATTGGAGTTGTAAATAAAGTAAATAGCTTTGAATCTTATAGCCTTGGTACATTATATAAGGTGAAGTAGGAGTCTATCTAAATTAGGAGTAAGATGTTCCATACCCTGTTCTAACCTTTCAGTGTATATTACAAAAATATTAGATTTCATCCAGGCTGTAATAGCAGTCTTGTCAACATAAAATTTAACTACCAACCAAAATGCATCTGGATGGGTATAGTTATTGAAAAGCTGGAAAAAAGTATTGTTGTTTTTTTGCAAATGATTTGTATTAACTTAACAGCAATCATCTTAGGTACAGTATAAATGTTTTAACAAGTCAAAATATTTAATTTTAGGATTAGATACCATGCCAAGGAAATGACATTTTAACATTTCCTTGATATCTAATACAATAATTAAATGTATTATTTATGAAAAACTACTCTAACAGTAGCCTGTACCCTTTAACTTTTTCTTACAAATAAAACATATGTTATGTCTTCCTTTTACCCCAGAAACTCTTTACCACAGATGCTGTGATTTAACTTACAGTGGTGCTTGAAAGTTTGTGAACCCTTTAGAATTTTCTATATTTCTGCATAAATATGACCTAAAACATCATCATATTTTCACACAAGTCCTAAAAGTAGATAAAGAGAACCCAGTTAAACAAATGAGACAAAAATATTATACTTGGTCATTTATTTATTGAGGAAAATTATCCAATATTACATATCTGTGAGTGGCAAAAGTATGTGAACATTTGCTTTCAGTATCTGGTGTGACCCCCTTGTGCAACAATAACTGCAACTAAACGTTTGCGGTAACTGTTGATCAGTCCTGCACACCGGCTTGGAGGAATTTTAGGCCAGTGGTTCAGTGTGGGCCGGCAGAGGAAAAAAAAAAATACAGTTGCGCTGGCCTTTAATATGATAAGCAATGTTAACAGTTTCTCTAGTGTCTGGATAATCAGCATTGGCTTACATGGGCCTCAGTCGTGGGGCTGTTGGCCAATCACAGGTGAGCCGAAGGCCGAGGGTTTCGGTCCGGCCCCCTTCTCCCTCTTCATCTGTCAATCAATTAATCAGCCGTGCAAAAATGAAGAAGAAATGCAAGGGAGGAGCACAAAAATTAAGAGAAAAGAAAAGGCACGCACTACAAGCAGATGCGGCCAAGTGTCAGAAACTGACAAATATATTTTCTGCTGCTGCATCATCTGCACCATCCTCAGCGGCACCTGCAGCTCTCGCGGCGTCACCGTCTGGAGGACAACATGACCCGGAGGGGGATGCTACTCAGGTGGGCGGCTGTAATGTTATAACATTATTTAGCTAGCTTGCTAACTTTTAGCACAATGCATTTAGGCTAGTTTGGCTGTAAAAACGTCATTATTGTGTATGGACTACACTAGTACTGCTAAGCCTAGTATACTAACATAACATTTTTTAACCATCTTAGCTCTATTATCAAAAAATATATATATATTTTACTGATAGTTTGGTTTAGTGGTTTACTAAAACAATACTAACAGTACTAATCTCTTATTTAGCCTGAAGATGATCCAGCTACTGCTAGAGGAAGCCAAGCCCAGGAAGTCAGTGCTCGCTCTTCAAAAGTTGATTTTTTTACAAGGCCAAAACCAGAGGACTTAGATTATTTCTTGAGTCATCATCCCCAGCAGAAGGCAGAGAAGGCTATAGTGCAGAGAGCCTTTTCTTGCAAAGATGGCACAAATAGGAAATGGCTTTCATACAGTGAAGACAGACAAGCACTCTTCTGCTTCCTTTCTATGGCATTTGCTAAGGCTACAGATAGCAGTTTGTTCATCACTGGCATGACAGACCAGAAACACATACATCAGTGAGTGGAAGAACATGAGAGGAGCAATCTACACAGAGGTTGTGCAGAAGTATATTTCCTTAGGTCCTCAAAACGCAATGTTGAGAACCTTCTCATGGGACATCAGATGTCTCTTTGCAAAGTGCAGGTGCGCAAGAGGCAGCAAGTGTTGGAGCGCATCATAGATGTGGTGAAGCTCATTGGAAAAAGAGGTTTGAGCTGCAGAGGGTCACAGTCGGAGACAGCATACATGCTTGATGATGATACAGTGGATCATGGCAACTTCTTGGAAATGATTGTGTTGCTTTCAAAATATGATGTTTGCCTCAAGGAACATCTCACTCTTTGCATAGAAAAGAGTAAGAAAATACACCAGTCTGGATCCAGAGGTGGTAGAGGTTCTCTAGTTACTTTCCTGTCCAAAACTACCATCAACAACATCATTACAACCATCCAACACATAATGAAGGCCACCATCGCAAAACAAATCCAGGAATCTGGTATGTTCTCTGTCCAGATTGATACCACACAGGACATCACAGCCCAAGATCAGTGCTCTGCCGTCATAAGATATGTAACAGACATTGTTCATGAGAGACTTGTTGCTCTAATTAAATGTGAGGCATCCACTGGGCAGTACTTTGTCAAAGTTGTGAGTGAGGTGCTGGCAAACATGAACCTGTATATGAAGCAGTGCATTGGAAACTCAACGGATGGGGCCGCCAACATGCATGGCCAATATAAAGGCTTCTCCGCACTTCTCTCAGAAAAGTCCCCTCATCAAATCCATGTGTGGTGTTATTCACACATCCTCAACCTTGTTTTAGCAGACACAACACAGTCTGTCTTAGAAAGTGGCTCTCTTTTTTTTCTCTCCTCAATAACATTGCTGTTTTTGTCAGAGAGTCCTATCAGAGGATGTCCATTTGGGAGGAGAGGAAGGACCCTAAACACAGACGTCTTGCTCCAATTGGAGAGACACGCTGGTGGGCAAAAGACAGTGCTTTGACCAAGGTATTTGGACCTTTTGGAAAGCCAGATGGAGCCCTGTATGTTGATGTCCTTCACACTCTTTCAGCCATCCAAGATGAACAGAACATTAACACCACTACTAGGGTCGATGCATGTGGCTTCACTGCAAGGCTGCTGAAGTATGAAACAGTACTCACAGCTCAGCTCTTCCTCCAAATTTTTCAGGTCACCTCACCAGTCTCAAAATATCTCCAGAAAAGTGGCATGGACATCCTGACAGCTCATCAGATGATTGTGTCTGCAGAAACCCAGCTGAAAGGAATGGCCAGAGGTTTTCAGAAAGTGAAAACAGTGGCCGACACATTCGTCCAGTGGGCCAACAATGAGCTACTTGAAGAGAACGAAGAAACAGAGCTGGAGGTTGAGGCTGCTCTGCCACCAAAAAGGGGTCGAAGAAAGAAATCCATGCCTGGAGAGATGTCCCAAGATGAGACTGTGTCTGACACAGAGGCATTGTACAGAATCAATGTCCACAATCGCATCATGGATACAGTCACAGAGTATGCACCAGCGATTCCTCAAAAATGGCACCTTGTATGCTGATTTGGCTCTTCTGGACCCAAAAAACTTCAGCCAGGTCTGAGCAAATGTTTACTACCATTTGATGATGGGGCAACGGTCACCAATTTACAGAGTGAGCTCCTCAGTCTGGCAGGACAGTGGGATAAGTTGAAGGCCTCAATATTTGAAGAATACACAACCAAGACAGCAAAAGAGGTTGGGTCAGAGGATGCTGAAAATGAGATGGAGATGGTGAACACAAAGTGCTCATCTTGCAAGGACTGCCCATTGTGTTGCTACCGTGTGCTGAGGAAGTACAACCTCCTGACAGATGCATACCACATAATTGGTCTTGCATACAAGTTCCTGCTTACTCTGTCAGTCACACAGGTAGCATGCGAGCGCAGCTTTTCAACACTAAAATTCATCAAGGACAGGCTCAGGAGCACTCTCTCTCAGCAGCACCTGGAGGCATTTATGCTCATGGCCACTCAGCAAGATGTTCTTAAGATGCTGGATAGCGAGGACATCATAGATGGTGTTGCAGAGAAAAGTGTGCTGCTGCAGAAATTGCTACTTCAGTAAGGTGATATGTTAACTATTATGGTATGATCATTATTAGTGTGACTTACATGTTCACCAATCTTCACACTATTAAGCAACTATTGCAGACCATTTTAAGTAACTATAAAAAACATTATATATTTGTTCTAATCAAGGCCTCAGATTAAATGATGTCATTATCCCTTCAATAATGTTTACATGCATATTTTTTTGTCTCCCACATATATGTGAACATATTTGTTCCGCCGCCAGCATCCGCCTCCAGCATCCGCCTCCATCACCTGCCTCCAGCATCTGCCTCCAGCATCTGCCGCATCATCCACCTCCAGCGTCTGCCGCCATCATCCACCTCCATCATCTGCCTCCAGCATTCACCACCATCATCCACCTCCAGCATCCGCCGCCATCATCCGCTGCCCTGGCCCCCGAGTGGGCCAGTCAGGTACTAAATTCTCGGGCCACTTTTTTGCCCCAGTCCACCCCTGTATTACCACCACCATGTTTCACAGATGGGATAAGGTTCTTATGCTGGAATGCAGTGTTTTCCTTTCTCCAAACATAACACTTCTCATTTAAACCAAAAAGTTCTATTTTGGTCTCATCCGTCCACAAAACATTTTTCCAACAGCCTTCTGGCTCGTCCACGTGATCTTTAGCAAACTGCAGACGAGCAGCAATGTTCTTTTTGGAGAACAGTGGCTTTCTCCTTGCAACCCTGCCATGCACACCATTATTGTTCAGTGTTCTCCTGATGGTGGACTTATGAACATTTAACATTAGCCAATGTGAGAGAGGCTTTCAGTTGCTTAGAAATTACCCTGAAGTCCTTTGTGACCTCACTGACTATTACACCTCTTACTCTTGGAGTGATCTTTGCTGGTCGACCACTCCTGGGGAGGGTAACAATGGTCTTGAATTTCCTCCATTTGTACACAATCTGTCTGACTGTGGATTGGTGGAGTCCAAACTCTTTAGAGATGGTTTTGTAACCTTTTCCAGCCTGATGAGCATCAACAACGCTTTTTCTGAGGTCCTCAGAAATCTCCTTTGTTCGTGCCATGATACACTTCCACAAACATGTGTTGTGAAGATCAGACTTTGATAGATCCCTGTTCTTTAAATAAAACAGGGTGCCCACTCACACCTGATTGTCATCCCATTGATTGAAAACACCTGACTCTAATTTCATCTTCAAATTAACTGCTAATCCTAGAGGTTCACATACTTTTGTCACTCACAGATATGTAATATTGGATCATTTTCCTCAATAAATAAATGACCAAGTATAATATTTTTGTTTTATTTGTTTAACTGGGTTCTCTTTATCCACTTTTAGGACTTGTGTGAAAATCTGATGAAATTTTAGGTCATATTTATGCAGAAATGTACGAAATTCTAAAGGGTTCACAAACTTTCAAGCACCACTGTATAATCTCAATAGACAGTAACATAACATGAAATGTCCGGGTCAGGAAGAGCAAGCGATGGCGATGCCACAGGCATCATCACACACTCTTTTGGACCTCCACACACAGGCTTTGGTCTTGAAGTGTATTTTTCAAATATGCAGAAAGGGTGCTGACTCGAAGAAATCGACAGAGGGCATACACCAAGTTAGTATATCAACTTATATGTATGTATGTATGTATTTTGTATGTGTTTTGTTGTAAGATTTTGTTATCCAACTAGCTAACATGAAAGAACCTGACAGGATTCCTGTCAGATTTTTTTATACTCATAAATGTAATTGTCATTGCTAATGCTAGCTAACCCAGCTGACATGTGCTAACCTAAAATTATTTCTGAGAGGATTTTAAGTTATATGTATAAATTTTCACAAATCTCCCTGCTAATGGTAGCCAGCTAGCACAAATAAGCTAATCTAAAAAAGGACTTCTAAGAGGATTTACAAGTCAAATTTATAAATCTCATCTCATCTCATTATCTCTAGCCGCTTTATCCTGTTCTACAGGGTCGCAGGCAAGCTGGAGCCTATCCCAGCTGACTACGGGCGAAAGGCAGGGTACACCCTGGACAAGTCGCCAGGTCATCACAGGGCCGACACATAGACACAGACAACCATTCACACTCACATTCACACCTACGGTCAATTTAGAGTCACCAGTTAACCTAACCTGCATGTCTTTGGACTGTGGGGGAAACCGGAGCACCCGGAAGAAACCCACGCGGACACGGGGAGAACATGCAAACTCCGCACAGAAAGGCCCTCGCCGGCCACGGGGCTCGAACCCGGACCTTCTTGCTGTGAGGCGACAGCGCTAACCACTACACCACCGTGCTGCCCAGCATTTTAAATTATGTTTATAAATGGTCATACCTTTCCCCTGATGATATGTATTAGCTAGTTCACTAAAATCAATAAATATGACAAGGTTTCTAAAAGGATTTTTAAATCTTATTTATAAATCCCCGTAAAACCATGAAAAATGACCAGCCAGACCAGAATCAGCCTGAAAGTGACCAAAACCAAACCAACAAAGTTGAGCAGCCTGACCAGCAGAAGCTGGAGCCCAGCTAAGACCAAGTAAACTTTCCCAGACATTTTTTGTTTGTTTTGCCTTTTTGCAGGGTTGCTTATAATGTTCTCTGCTAATGCTATCTATCTGGGCAACATAAGCTATCTTTACTATAAAAATTTTCAAGAATTAAAGGTCTTATGCCTCTTTAGAAACATCTGAAAGATGTTCCTTTGTGGTTCCTTTATCCCCTTTGGACATAATGTGCACAATTGTACACATGAAGTCCCATAGCATTTTTCCTTGTGTCCGAAGGGGATATAGGCCCAAAGACGCACCTATCAGTCTTAGTCTCAACCAGAAGGGCACTTGGTAGAGTGCATACCTCCGCCAAGCCACATATCATCAACATCAAAATCAAATCACTTGAACATAGGATAATACTAAAACCGTACACCAAATTTCATCAAAATCCGTTCACTACTTTATGAGTTATGTTGGGAAGAGACAAAAAAAAAAAATCCTGGATCTGCATACATATCCAAATTTGCATCAAAATCTAATCAATTGTTCCTTGGCCCATGGCTCACCTTTCCTCAAAATTTCATCAAAATCCATTCACTACTTTTTGAATTGCGCTTGGAACAGACAAACAGAGGCGAAAACATAACCTCTTCCAACAAACCTGGTGGAGATAATCAAAGACACTTCCACCAGTCTACAGTTTCACAGCCCTCATCTCATAGACAACTTGGAGGATTTGAGATGAAGCAACATTAAATACATAACGCATATAACATACTATACAGTACTGTGAAAAAGTCTTAGGCACCCTATTTTTTTCATACAAACTTTGTTACAGATTTCAATTTTATGACTTCTCCATTATCACTGTCCTGTTTTACACCGTGGTGTGCTGGGGGGGCAGCACATCCAAGAAGGACACATCCAGGCTGGACAAACTGATCAGGCGGGCCGGCTCTGTGGTCGGCATGAAGCTGGAGACTCTGGTGACGGTGGCAGAGAAGAGGTCTATGGACAAACTATTGAACATCATGGACGATGCCAGTCACCCTCTGCACACCGTCATCACCAACCAGAAGAGCCTGTTCAGTGACAGAATGCTCCTTCCCAAGTGCAGGACGAACAGACTCAAAAACTCCTCTGTCCCTCACGCCATCAGACTGTACAACTCCTCTCTGGGGGGTAACAGGAGGACAGAGGACGGGAAGGAGCAGTAGCCTAGCCTAACAATAAGCAACACCGGACAATGTGCAATATAAAGTGCAATATCTCTCCTGCCGCCGCCCCCCTCCCCTTTTCCCCCTTCCTTCCCCCCTTCCTCTCTTCCCCATATCTTATTCTTTTATATTTGTATATGTAAATACTTAATTTATTTTAATTTATCTAGAAGTTTTCCTCTATTTCTTTTCTCTGTTTATCTGTAATGATGCTGCTGGAATCTTAATTTCCCTGAGGGAACCCTCCCAAAGGGATCAATAAAGTTTTATCTAATCTAATCTAAGTCAGTACAAAAACATTTTAGAGTTCCAAAGGCTCGTTTTCCAGCACAAAATTAAATGTTACAGAAAAAAAAAATTGTATCTGAGCAGCATATTACATGAGACCACTTTTCAGATTAAAAAAGAAAACACAAGAAGAAGCCTTAATTTGTCACATGCACACTCAAGCACAGTGAAATTCATCCTCTGTATTTAACCCATCTGAAGCAGTGAACACACACAAGTGAGCAATGAGCACACACACATACCCAGAGCAGTGGGCAGCCATGCTAACAGCACCCACAGAGTAGTTGGGGGTTTGATGCCTTGCTCAAGGGCACCTCAGGCCATGACTGCCCCATGGTAACCTAACTGCATGCCTTTGAACTGTGGGGGAAACCAGAGCACCCGGAGGAAACCCATGCAGACATGAGGAGAACATGTAAACTCCACACAGAAAGGCCTCTGTCGTCCACTGGGCTCGAACCCAGAACCTTCTTGCTGTGAGGCGACAATGCTAACCACTACACCGCTGTGCCACCATTAAAGAAGGCTACTGGGTTTTGCTGCAAAATGAAGAAGCATGTGTGACCGTCAAAGTGTCCAGAAGAACTGGCTGGGTCTGTAAGATGCTCAGTAAAACCTACAGCTCATTTCCTTATAAAACTGCACTCACTGTACCTGAGACTACTATTTGTTTTTAAGCAAAGGGTCGTCTCACACCAAATACTGACCGTTTTATTTATTATGGCTTACTGCTGTTTATAGCATTTTTTGTAATGTTGAAACATTTCATTTCTACGGAAGCCGCGAGAGGCCCTTCATATAATCTTTTTTTATTCACCTTGTTATCCCGAGATAACGACATAATTAATTCAGGATCTCGAGAAAACAACACAACTAATTCGAGATCTCGATAAAACAAAACCGTTATTTCGAGATCTCGAGAAAATAAAACAATGATTTCATGATCTCAGCTGGATCACTGTATCTCCGTCGGTAAAGACGAAGCCGGGCCAGTCTTCTGCGGAGGTGCCGCGGACTAATTTTGAAATTATCCCTTATTAAAAGACTTAATGCAATCTCTCCCTGTGTCAACCCCTGATCAAAATATCGCCTTATTAGGTGATCAATTATTCCAGACATTCTAATGACCAAAGTTGCGTCTATACAGAATGAGAAATAGCCCCAAAGTCAGCATATCACAAGTCTCTTGGCGCACCTGAATGAACCATTTCTCAGCTGTTTACTCGAGATCATGAAATAACTGTTTTGTTTTCTCGAGATCTCGAAATAACGGTTTTGTTTTCTCGAGATCTCGAATTAGTTGTGTTGTTTTCTCGAGATCCTGAATTATGTCGTTATCTCGGGATAACAAGGTGAATAAAAAAAAGGATTATATGAAGGGCCTCTCTCGGCTTCCGTACATTTCATTATTTTTAAGCTATTTTTGGTCTACAGCATTTCTTTACATGTACCTAAGACTTTCGCACACTACTGTACATGTCAGACTTTTGTCACCAAAAGACCACCACAAATGTGTTGTGATAGATTTAACAAATCAGTTTTTAAAGGAATTTTCATTTTCACTTGTTTTGTGTGGCTCATCTGGCATTAATCTGCACAGTGATTCAAATTAGTTATGTATGTCTAAGACCTTTTGGATGAAAAGGCATAGTCTTTTAAATGTATTGTACTAAACTAACCTTGTTGTTTGGGTTTTCACTACTTAGCCAGAAATCTGGGCTAAATTAGTGTAGGTGTGCCCCTTCATACATCTGTACTGCATATTTCAATTATAATCTCTGATTTCAAATGACAGGCTGCACTGAGATAATTACACACAAAAATGAACGCTACGGTTCAAGTTACACTCTTTTTGCCCAATCAAAGTGTCATTTTTTTTTCCCAAAGTCTAATAATATTGTTCTGAACAGTAAATAATGATATTGTGTGAGTCTTATGATGCTATAATAATTAGCTGTAAGGATTTTTGTCTGTAATGGCTGCAGACAGTTTGCTGCAGGAGAGAAAAACCGACAGCGTACCTTGACATGCTGTAATCTGCCTGTGACGTACTCCTACCGCCCAAAGCCATCTTGGCATTAGCACTCCGACAGATGTTGATCCTGCATGCTGCATCCTTTAATAGTGAGGCCCTTATGCCGGACGCAGTGGATCATATTTAACCTTGCAAAGGTGGAAACAAAAGACCCTTCTGTCTGTCACCGACGTTTGCCCCCACTAGATCCTCATGCCCAGGAAGACGGATAGTATCTGACAGGCTAACATGACTGCTCTGTTCTCAACAAAAGGATTCCTTTTTGTTCCCTGCGCTCTGAAAATTATCACAAGGTAATAATACCTAATCCAGGAGACACCGAGAGCAAACTATTTTGGCTGCCAGAAGCAACCGGCTGGAGTGGTGAAGGAGGAAGATTAGGAACAAACCTACCTCGCTGATGGACTGCTAAATGAGAGGCTCATTAAGAAGCATTATGGCTGACCTACTGAAGGGTCTGAATTATGTTAGGGCTTAATGAACGATGAGGGAAGAAAAAAAAAGTGTCCTAATACTCTAAAAGCAGCAGCGTGCTGACAGAAGCTGAGCATCAAAGAGGTGAAATGATGAGGGAACATGAGAGAACAAGTCAGGGAAAATGAGAAACGTCATTCAAAAATGCATCAACTACATACACAGCTGGACATGGCGAAAAGGCGAAATGGAAAAAAAGATGTACCTTGTAACCAGTACTGCGACGTCTATGGGTGGTGGATCATCTCTGCCTCCAGGGACATGGTTATTTCCTAAATATCGAGCCCCTCCAAATTCTTCATGCTGCCAGTGGCAGAAGCTCTCCAGTGTTTTCTCTCCATGATGGCCGACCTTCAGCTTCTTCTAAAGATGGGATTGGACAAAGACATTGTTCTTCATTTTGAGGATATCCAAATACGACCAAAAAGTTCTGGAACTGTTCCTGCTGCAAATGAACAGAGTGCTGGAAAGGTTATGCACGTGCAGTAGGAGTGAGCAGTAAGTCACGTGAGTCAGTATGCCATGTGACGTCACACTGTCAACATTGGGACCTGTGTCATGTGTGTTTTTGCGACAGTGCACACGTGCACATGCACATTTGCGATTTTACTATGGACCAGAGAGCAAACATCAAATTCTTTGTCAAACTTTAGGAATCGGCAGCAGAGACTGTGGAAATGCTTCAGCAAGCCTACAGCAGTGAAGCAATGAGCTGGACAAGGTGTTGAGTGGCATTCGTGCGTCAAGGGGGCAGAACGTTGTCCTCCAGTGACATCCTGCCTTTCTTGAAGCACAAATGCCACTCCAAACACCTCACCTGGCTCATTGCTTCATTGCTGTAGGCTTACTGAAGCATTTCAAGGGTTTCTGTTGCCGATCGAGCGCAGCGGCTGGCGGGAGCCTTTCTGTGTGGAGTTTGCATGTTCTCCCCGTGTCTGTGTGGGTTTCCTCCGGGTGCTCCGGTTTCCCCCACAGTTCAAAGACATGCAGTTAGGTTAACGTGGGGTGGCCTTGGGCTGAAGTGCCCTTGAGCAAGGTACTTAACCCCTGAATGCTCCCTGGGCACTGTAGTGTGGCTGCCCATTGCTCTGGGTGTGTGAGCATGTGTTCACTGCTTCAGATGGGTTAAATGCAGAGGATGAATCTCACTGTGCTTGAAGTGTGCATTTGACAAATAAAGGTTTCTTCTTCTTCATCTAAATGCTTGTGTATACCGCAAATGTTTTCACAAAAACACATGTAACACAGGTCCCAATGTTGACAGCCTGATGTCACGTGGCATACTAGCCTGGCTAATGCGATTTCAAAGCTCTACGAGCATTTGGTCTGGCCAAGATATTAAGCCCAACCGTTTCCCAGAGCCCGTGGTTGACCCGCCTCCCTGAAATGCCTCAGTTTGCTATTGGTCGAAGCCAGAAAAGGTTGTGACGAAGCTTAAACCAATCACATCACTCTTTCCTCTGACGTATGCGACGTGACGGGGCTAACTGGTAGATTAAACTCTTACCAAAGCTGGTCGGGAGCAAGGCGAAAACGTCCTTCCTTTCAATAAATACCTCCAGGGCTGCTCTTTGCTCCGTTTTCAATGAGAACTTCCCGTTGAATGCTTTCAATACAGCATCTATGCGTAATAGATGCGGAAGCGTGAATGAAGCGCTTCCGGCATAGATTCTGTAAACAATCTATGGCTTCCGGTCGCAGTTCTACTACGTCAGTGCCTTGAACACGCCTCTACCCAGGGCCGTTGGAGATGCTCAGAGTTGATTGGTTCCCAATTTTTTGGGAGCTTGGAAGAGCTGGAGATAGCTTGCCTGGCCAGACTAAGCTCGCAACAGGTCCTCGTGTTGCGTCACGCTTAGGATGGGCGGGCCCAGGCTAGTGGCATACTGTCTTGTGCAAGTTACTGCTCGCTCCTAGTGCATGCGTTTGACCGTGCCAATGCTCCGATGATTCGCAACAGGAACAGTCACGGAACTTTTTGATCGCATCTTGAATGACACAATCTGCTCAATTAAATTGTACCGACTTACTTGGTTGCTCCGTGTCAATGTATGGCATGAGACTATCCTTTAACACAAAAGACAACTTGCTAACCTGCCTAACAATGATCAAAAAGTTAATATGATATCCTTCCCATTACACTAATAAAACTATTTAACAATCTGAGAAAGGATTCATATAGGCAAATCTTTACACCACTCTTGCATTCCTGTATTGTACTTTACTCCCCTTCTCTCACCTTTGACACCCTCTTCTGGTATCAACCATGTGCATCATGGTGCATCATGGTGCTATAATCAACAGCACATGTTCCAGTCAGAATGCACACCCAGCCAGAACAATATAGTTGAAGCAATTTCCTTGTCTCTTTGCATTTCTTTTGATTCCTTCAAGTAATCATCTAACAAACTTCAGCCCTTAACATGTCAATGGGGATTCCATCAATGTTAAAAGACAAGAGAACCTTCGCATGTCCACATTATAAACAGTACTGAAAAGCTGCCTGCTACTCATTTGGTCCAAAGAATTCTAGGTTCAAGAAAAGGGAGGTTTTAATTTTAAGGAGGACATCTTGGACTTCCAAGTCATCCATCTGCCGAAGATTTCTCCCTATTGTCAGATGATCATGAGTTCAAAACTTTGAAAAGCCAGAGAGTAAGTGACCCTGTGCTCTAAGAGGGAAAGATGGCTTTAATCTTTCCCATGGCTTGTGGGCTTCCGTTAGCTCATATATACAGAATTGGGCAATTATCGCACTCTACAAGTGTGTTTCGCTGCCCTGTACAGTTGAACCATTAGTCCCTTTTCCGATTAGAACCCAAGGACCCAGTGGCATTGGGGAAAATGTCATCACCAGCACAGCACTAACATGGCCAATTGACTTGAAGCTTGAATCTTGTGACAGTTCAACATATGGTAAGTGGGAGAAAATAAACATATGACATTACACTTCAGGCATTTAGCAAATGTTCTTGTCCAGAATGACGTACAACAAGTTCAACTAGTTTTTGACCTAATCTGCATGAATTTGAAGTGGGAGGAAACCCACACTGTGGGAGGAAACCCCATTGGATCCTGCAACCTCCTTGCTGTGAGGCGACAGTGCTAATCACTGCACCACGATGCCATCTATCCATCCATCCATTATCCGTAACTGCTTATCCTTTGCAGAGTTGCGGGAAAACTGGAGCCTATCCCAGCTGACTATGGGCGAGAGGTGGGGTACACCCTGGACAAGTCGCCAGATCATCGCACAGCTGACACAGAGACAAACAAACATTCACACTCACATTCTCACCTACAGTCAATTTTGAGCCACCAGTTAGCCTAACCTGCATGTCTTTGGAGTCTGGGGAAAACCGGAGCACCCGGAGGAAACCCAGGCAGACACGGGAAGAACATGCAAACTCCACAAAGAAAGGCCCTCATCAGCCACTGGGCTCGAACCCAGAACCTTCTTGTTGTGGGCTAACAGTGCTAACCATTGCACCACCGTGCCACCCCACTATTTAATTTACTATTTAATCATGAGCATCTCTGAGCATATTCATACAGAAGAGGGATCTCCATCAAGCATGATCAGCTGTTCCACGAGTTTTCATGTCTGATTTTCATTTTAGAGGTTTCATATGGGCGTCACGGTGGTGTAGTGGTTAGCGCTGTCGCCTCACAGCAAGAAGGTCCTGGGTTCGAGCCCCGGGGCCGGCGAGGGCCTTTCTGTGCGGAGTTTGCATGTTCTCCCCGTGTCCGCGTGGGTTTCCTCCGGGTGCTCCGGTTTCCCCCACAGTCCAAAGACATGCAGGTTAGGTTAACTGGTGACTCTAAATTGACCGTAGGTGTGAATGTGAGTGTGAATGGTTGTCTGTGTCTATGTGTCAGCCCTGTGATGACCTGGCGATTTGTCCAGGGTGTACCCCGCCTTTCGCCCATAGTCAGCTGGGATAGGCTCCAGCTTGCCTGCGACCCTGTAGAAGGATAAAGCAGCTAGAGATAATGAGATGAGATGAGGTTTCATATGATACCCTTCACCATTCCTGATTGGTCGTCATTAATAGGAAAAAAAAAGATCTATTTTGGGTAAAAATAAAGTGGAACAAAAATGTTTTAAAATGCCACTGATACCACACTCAAATTTGTTTTCTAGTATTCAGTTTTGAGGGGGGTTGGTTGGTTGGTTGGTTGGTTGGTTGGGGGTTTTTTTCTTTTAGAAATTTTAGTCTGGAAAGCAATGGCTGAAACACAGAGAGAGAGAGAGAGAGAGAGAGAGAGAGAGAGAGAGAGAGAAACACAAATCAGACCCTGAAGACAGGAATAAAACAGGAAGAAAGGTGGATTGCTGTCGTGAAAAGATTTAGTGCATTTCAAGGTCGTGGGTTCAAGTCTCAAGTCTGTCAGGAGGGGTCACACTTACTGGGCGGGACTGCAAGAGGACCAGTTTGGAGAGTCGAACATTCAGCTTCAGTCCTAGACTCTGGTGCTGAAACATGTTATACACCTGAAAGCGAGAGATTGGAGGGAGGCATGAATATACATGTTAAGTGTAACACAACAGCAAGACTCATTTCCATCCATCCATCCATTATCTGTAGCCGCTTGTACAGGGTCGCAGGCAAGCTGGAGCCTATCCCAGCTGACTATGGGCGAGAGGCGGGGTACACCCTGGACAAGTCACCAGGTCATTGCAGGGCTGCAAGACTCATTTAATCATTTTAAATTCAATTGAGAAGAGAAGAGAAGAGCTTTACCTTTCTCACAATGACAAACATTAGATTTAAAAAAAAAAAAACATTACAACAGTTCTGGATAAAAGAGACACAGCTGGTAACATTTATGAGGTCAAATAAGTAGCAGGATGAGTGAACAGAATAAAGAATTAACATCTGGAAAGGAAGACCTCATGGAGAAAGTTCAATTCAGTGCATTTACATGAAAAAGAGGAATAGTTTCCACAATGGTGTCCTCATTGCTCTCAAACAATGAAGAGTGAAAGAGCTGAGGGAGGACAAGTGAAGGTCTGAGCTAAATCACACCCTGCCTTATCCTCGTTTGGCTGAGATGTGAGAACAAAGCCTGAGCTACGGAGGAGGCCTTCAGGAGACAAGCCGGTGCTGGAAAGAGGAGAACTCATGGAAGCATAGGAATGACAAGTCCTGCGGCATGTCATTCACCTCCGTCTGATGAACGGTTGTCAGAGTAAAATGCAGTTCCAGATTAAGTATCTCAATCAAATTAAAAATGCTTTTTATTAGAGTGAGCAAGTTCGGCACACTTGCAGAAAGTTTTGTCTAAAAACCTGAAAGAGACAAAATGTTTATTTTTAGATACTGAGCTCGAGATAAGGTTTAGGTGTAGTCATCGCATCTAGCTGCATTTGTAATTATGCTGATGGAAAGTCCTCATGATGCGAGCAAAGCAATCCTTTTTGTGTGTCTGGAACAGAATGATTTGAGATTATACAGATTTATTGGACAGTTAACACAGGGCTATGCATTTGTTGTGTGTGAGTGTGAAAGACCTGCCGTGTTCCTCATCTTTATAGGTTATCGAAATGATTCCGTTCTCTTACTTATGCACACACCTTAACATTAAGTGTAGCTTTGAGCGTCATGAATGACATCAGAACATGTGTATTGGACCTGATGACTCGAATGTAGCCGTTTAGATTTTGGATACTACAGGGCAGCATGGTGGTGCAGATGGCAGTGTTGTTGCTTCACAGCTCCAGGGTCCCTGGTTTGATCATCATGTTCTCCTCCTGTTCTGTGTGGGTTTCTCTGGTTTTCTCCAAATCCAACCCCCCCCCAAAAAAAAAACATGCATGTAGATACACTGGTGAATTTTGCCACTTGGTATAAATGAATGTGTGAAAGTGTCAAGCTTGTAGTACCTAATTTTAAGGACTCGTGACTTGACTTGGACTTGAGCAGTGATGACTCGGACTTGGACTCGTGTATTAACTGCATTTGGACTCGTAAATTGGAGACGAGGACTCAGATTTTTTCATTATTTTTTGTAACATGCCATGATAATTTGACATAAGATATTTATATCTACACCTGCAGCGAAACAAACCAAATCCAAGTTCCCTGCCATGTAGGTCCATGGTGTCAGAATCAAAGTTTTTGTTTCTGAGATGCTTCGTGTTTGTGTAACATGGTTATGTTTTTGAAATGCACACAAGTGCATTTGTTACAATAAAGCACATTAGAGTGTTATGTTTGTGAGAGTGTTATATTTTTGACATGGATGCTTAACGTTAGTGCCACCAGCTTTTTCCTAAATATTCCTGATAGAAGACTTTTTTTTTGTGAATTTATTGTAGGCTATGGTATGGGGCATACATCTTCACACTACTCAAATCTATCAATGTGTTTTAGAGTGTGCGTGTGTATGACAGCTGTGTCATTTTTGTCGGACTTGACTCGGCTAAATAGTGGACTTGACTCGGACTCGACTTGAAATTTTCTTTAATGACTTGGACTTGAACACTGGGGACTCGAGACTGGACTCGGACTCAGGGTTTAGTGACTCGACTACAACACTGGAATGTGCACATGCTTAGTGTCTCTGGTTGACTGGAGTCACATCCAGGATGTAGTCCCACCTCGCTTCCAGTGTTACCAGGATACGCTGTCCAGCGTAATGTAAAGATGAATGAATGAATGAATGCTACACTCCAGTTTACCATCATACACAGTCAGGTACATAATTTGTACCTAATAAACTGGCAAGTGAATCTGTAGTTATTTCAAGATTTTTTGCCCTGATTATAGCCATAATTCACACTAAACACCATACTGTAAATACTAAATACAGGTCAGTGATACCGAGTTCTTGCTTCTTGACTAGTCAGAGTAAGTCACGTTGATTTTTTGACCAGACTCTGGATGGATGCTGCATTCCATTATTTTTGGAAGCCAAGTTTTACAAAGCCAATGCTTTAGTTTCCCATCAAATTCTACTCCAAAAAACACGGATGTCCATAGCAAAGTAAAGTTTGGATAGCAAATAGTGGAATTCGATATTAATTACCACAGTGCCATGAGTAATATTTACATTGTTGTCTACTTTAAAGGTAGACTGCCTTTCAGATTTTTCAAGTTTAGGTCATAAAAATAATTTTCCCTGACACCCAATCATTTTTATTTAGTGGACTGAAAGCTACTGACTTCCAATTTTATTAGCTTTTTTTAAAAATAGAATAATTACTGAATTTAGGGCCATGTGGCCCTAAATTCTCTGCTATTTTTTCTTGTTTCACCATGACCCAATTCAAGATATGACATCATGCATCACGTGGTGGGCTTTCCACGTTCGCGCAAGGTATTGTGGGATACAAATTTGAAACAGAAGAGGAAAATGGAGGATGCAAATGAAATGTGAAAGACCGACTACAGTAAAGGAAAGCAAGAAGAAAAGATGTTATGTTGCGAAGGAAAGGAAACACAGGACCAAACTAAAAAATATCGGTGGTCAACGAGCACCTCGGTGTGATCAGCTGTTCGTTTAGCAACAGAATGATGTAACTGTCAGTGCATGGTCAAGGCAAACCTGCGCATGCGCACACGGACTTCCTCTGTCTGCTTGACTGCACAAAGCGAGCGATTTCATGCACATTATTTGCTCGGGAATCCCCTCAAATTAAATAACTTCCCAGACACAGAATGGCCTGTTTTTTGTTTTGTTTTTTTTTTAAGCTACTGCAGAAATAAATATATATCACAATGACCAAATTTCAGTGGGAACTAAATTTCACTGATTTTATGAAATCAAAATGCCATCTAGCTTTAAAGATTTATTTGGCCATTAAACAAAGCCAGTTACCAACGAAGGAAATTTTGCTTTCATACAAATCGATAGTAACATTAACCAGATGGCTAGTAGACTACTGAGTACTACTCAAAGCTCACCGACTGTGCTATCATTTAGCTGTGACATCGGGTGTGTAAGAGAGCCTACTAGCAGTCAGTGAAAATTTAGGCTACGTTTACATTAAACCGTATCTGTCTCGTTTTCTTTGCGGATGCACTGTCCGTTTACATTAAACCGCCTGGAAACGCCGGGAAACGGGAATCCGCCAGCGTCCACGTATTCAATCCAGATCGTGTCAGCTCCGGTGCTGTGTAAACATTCAGAATACGCGGATACGCTGTGCTGAGCTCTAGCTGGCGTCTCATTGGACAACGTCACTGTGACATCCACCTTCCTGATTCGCTGGCGTTGGTCATGTGACGCGACTGCTGAAAAACGGCGCGGACTTCCGCCTTGTATCACCTTTCATTAAAGAGTATAAAAGTATGAAAATACTGCAAATGCTGATGCAAATACTGCCCATTGTGTAGTTATGATTGTCTTTAGGCTTGCCATCCTTCCACTTGCAAGTGGTAAGTGATATGCGCTGGGATCACACACACAGCGGCTCAGTCCCGAATCACAGCTTGTTCACTTCACTCGCGCGCTCTGTGAGCTGCGCAGGGCCGGAGTGCGCACCCTCCAGAGGGCACTCGCTGTTCAGGGCGGAGTGATTTGGAGCGCAGGATGCCTGCGGAGCCGAGCGTATCCGTGTATTGGTATTGCTGTGTGCACGCAAATTGTGTATTGGTGTTGCTGTGTGCACACTAATCATTTTAAAAACGTTAATCTGATGATCCGCTGATACGGTCTAATGTAAACATGGGCTTAGAACATGAAAAAGAAGCGGCAACACCCTGGGCAGGTCGCCAATCTATCACAGGGCTAACACAAACATGAAGAACCATTCACACTCACATTCACACATACGGGCAATTTAGAGGAGCCAGTTGACCTAATCTTCATGTCTCTGGACTGTGGGAGGAAACAGGAGCACCCGGAGGAAACCCACACAGGCACTGGGAGAACGTGCAAACTCCAGTCGGCCAAGAGGTTCGAACCCAGAACCTTCAACCGGAATTCAACATGACTTCTGCTAAAGTAAAAGCTTAGCTTATCATCTGAATCACACTTTTTGGCCAAACACCAAATCTAATATTTCCTCATTTGACAGAATTTTCATAAAGAACTAGAAATATGATAAAGTGCTGTCATTTAAAATCTTTACTGCAATAAAAATCAATTCCAGTGTGATTAATGGCCTTCTGAAAATCCACTTGGACTAATTCAAGGTGACTTCCACTTTCAAAGATGTGAAAAAAAATCTATTATTTAAGTCCTTCATTATGTCTTGAAGCCATTATATCATTGAGAGTATAATCTGTGTGTGTGTGTATAAAGGAAGTTGAGCTCTAACTCAGATAAAGTGTTTATAGCGCTTGCCAAGGGACTTGTAAAAGAGGGTGTGATGTAGAAATCCTGAACTTCTGGAACTCACTCCCTCTCTGTTCTCGCGCCATCATCACACCGCTTTCAGAGGCACTTCATCTGGCCAGTGCTGCAGGTGTGTGTTCGTGGGAAAGCAGATTACCTTAAGATAAGCTTCAATGTGCTTAAGCTTAGGTGTTACTGATCCAGACCGTGCTGGCTGGCACAGTTTATCCTGACATTTACAACAGGCCGGATGGACGCTGCAGTATAGAACACCTCATCATCATCATAATTGGTCGAGCGAACCCGGATAAACTTGACCCGATATTCTGATATTTTTGGGGGAGAGACAACTCCTACAACTCCTACTGGGTGGCAGATAGGGGAAGGACTTTGAAGTTTAGCTGCGAGATATTGAAATAAGCAGCCCTGGACCAAATCATGGGTGGCCCTTTGGCAAGGCCTAGTACCTGGTATGCCACCCTTACCAGGGTTACAGTGAAGACTCTTGGCTTTTGGATGGTTTTGCCACGTCCGTTGGAATGTAGGATGGTTTGTAGGGTGTTTTGAAAAGCAATGTAAAACAGACTTTGTATTTGGATTCTCACCTCCCTTCGCAGAGCAAATTTGTGCATGCCAGCATAACTCGGTCTGGGAAACCTGTCAGTAAGATTGACAACTGCAACCTATCTATAGGACTGGTGACCATAGAGCTGTTTTACTTGCCATTGAAAGATAAAAATGATAGAACACCTAGATGTGTAAATATTCACCTATCTACCGGTATGTGGGACCATCCAAATCAGCAAGAACTTCTGCACTTGGGACTCACTTTCTGCTGCTCTAGATAGTCCCACATGGATGCTCTAAAGCTATGCATTTCCCTAAACCAGTTTGCACAAGTCTCATCCTTGTTTCACTGGATAATCTCACTAGGATAGTGTAAATTTGTGTAGCCAATATTCACACTATGTATATACTAAACACCCTTTCAACAAACTTTGCACTGCTTGCCTTTCCTCTTGTACAGGTACACCTACAGTACATACAGTAAGTATTTATATATCCATTACCCCGTGCCACTCAAAAGAGAATAGGTTCCCTTCTGTGTCTGGTTCCTCTTTCCTCGTGTTGTCTCAGGGACATTTTCAATGCCAATTCCATGAAACTGAACTGAATTCAAGTATTTTTGCATTAGTTCTAATATTTATCATTTGGTGCAATGATTGTGAACAGTGTCATCTCATCTCATCATCTCTAGCCACTTTATCCTCCTACAGGGTCACAGGCAAGCTGGAGCCTATCCCAGCTGACTACAGGCGAAAGGTGGGGTACACCCTGGACAAGTCGCCAGGTCATCACAGGGCTGTGAACAGTGTGTATCAGAAAAATGTGGGAAGAAGCAGAGGTGATAAAGTCTGATACCACACTCCAAGCTCTTTTTATTACTACTGAACTGCTTTTTTTTTTTTTTTAGAAACATAAAATAGTTTAAAAATCCATCTATTATCCATAACTGCTTATCCTGCGCAGGGTCACGGTTAAGCTGGAGCCTATCCCAGCTGACTATGGGTGAGAGGCGGGGTACACCCTGGACAAGTTGCCAGGTCATCGCAGGGCTGACACATAGACACAGACAACCATTCACACTCACATTCACACCTACGGTCAATTTAGGGCCACCAGTTAGCCTAACCTGCATGTCTTTGGACTGTGGGGGAAACCGGAGCACCCGGAGGAAACCCACGCAGACATGGGGAGAACATGCAAACTCCACACAGAAAGACCCCCGTCGGCCGCTGGGCTCGAACCCAGAACCTTCTTGCTGTGAGGCAACAGTGCTAACCATTACACCACCATGTCACAGAGTTTAAAAATGATTTTGTTATACTTTTTGAAAATCACAAACAGAAATTAAAGGGCTACACCAGGAAACAGATGAAACCTACAGTATGACTTCATTGGTCTAGTAATTTCATTGTTGAATATACTGGTTTAGTATAAATACACAGGTGATTAGGGCAGCACAGTGGTGTAGTGGTTAGCACTGGTGCCTCACAGCAAGAAGGTTCTGGGTTTGAGCCCAGTGGCCAACGGGGGTCTTTCTGTGTGGAGTTTGCATGTTCTCCCTGTGTCTGCGTGGGTTTTCTCCGGGTGCTCCGGTTTCCCCCACAGTCCAAAGACATGTAGGTTAGGCTAATTGGTGGCCCTAAACTGACTGTAGGTGTGAATGTGACTTTGTCTCTATGTGTCAGCCCTGTGATGACCTGGCGACTTATCCAGGGTGTACCCCGCCTCTCGCCTATAGTCAGCTGGAATAGGCTCCAGCTTGCCAGCGACCCTGCACAGGATAAGCGGTTACGGATAATGGATGTACACAGGTGATTAGAGGAAATTGCACACATTGATTGGTCGAGAAATTTGGATTATTTCTCAATAATCCACTCGAGCGACTTGGCAAAATGTCGGCCAATCTCTTTGTCACCGTAAGTGAGGAAGAATTACAAATTATGAAAGACAATGCTGTTCCTAAAAGCACTAAAGATGCTACAAAGTTTGGTCTAAAACTATTCAAAGTTAAGGTGGAATTGTGATTTATTTCATCTATTTCAAAACAAAGTATTTTATGTGACTCGGTGTAGATAAGTGACAAGTCTACGTCGTGCTGTTATTACAATTGCATGCTGCTTTTGAAGTTTGAAATATATGATTTTAAACATGATTTTTAATTTAAAAAAAAAAAATCACCTGTGTATTTATACTAAAACAACTGTCCATCTCAGGTTCTATGAATATCAGTGAATAATAACCTCGACTTTGTCTCGGTTATTATTCACCGATATTCACTTCGCCTTCGGCCAATAATTGTTAAATCGTGCAAAGTTCATGGTACATCCCTGGGGTTTCAACATATGGTTGGTGTGTGAGGGAAGAAGAGTTCTGCTTTTCAGTGTACTGAATAAAGCAGCCATGGAAAATAATGTGGCGTGAGGAAGTGTGTGTCACTTTACCTTAGTTCATCATGATTTGTGTAGTAAAGAACAAAGATTCCCATCCAGATTTATTGGCCATTTTTAAAAATGTGCTTTAAAATTTGGACTTGCTTGTGCAACTCCCCTAGCCATATAAAGGTTTTTTTTCTGGATCATTATTCTTGATCTTTATTTGGGCCTGGGATATGGAACACAAACCAACTGTCTGGACCCAATCTGACCCACAGCAGTAAATTTTGAACCTGAATGTGGATACAGCTCGGCAAAATTAGGTCCAAACTTGACCACTATCAATCAAATATATATGAAATAAATCTCAATTAGTCTCGTCATTTAGTCACATAGTCCTGGGCATGATGTTAAACTGCATCCAGTTGAGGACGTCAGCAGTAGTGGTCTGTGGCAGATGAATCCATTGGGGTCAATGGTACAGCCACCTCAGTAACATGCAGACAAATCAAACTTCTGGTCAATGGATGGCACAATTAGACAACTTCCTTATCCATCATGTCCATTGTGCTTTTGTGCACCACTTGAGTCCGGGTTTGGAAGTCCAGAGAGGCCATTGGTGGGGCACGATACAGTCTGTCTTATGTTTTTGTGCAAGACGTGTTGTAGAGGAGTTTTTGGAAGGTGGGCCTTACGGCTCACAAACGCACTTGCCAAAAAAAAACCCTCCCAAAAACAGTCAACATCGAAAACGTTGGACTGCCGAAGAAGAAGGAGAAATAAATATCAGCATTCCTAGTGATACAGTATGTTTAGCAACAACCTTAGCAATAACAAGAATATCACTAGTACACTACAAGTCAAATGTTAACCATTTTACCCAACTAATTTCATAATTTTTTTTTGGAAAACATGGAATTATAAGTCTTTATCTGAGTGTCAAAAAATGGGGGGGGGGGGGGGGGGGGAAGGGTACATATCAGAAGTTATACCAAAATAATGTTTTAAAAATAAAGTCAAAAAGCTGTATCTTCTTTGAGTGAATTTCGGATCAAAACGTAATACATGGCCTTATTTATTAATTTAATTAACAGCTTAATACAGCGTCCTACATTATTACGCATACGGGCCACTTTTTCCATGGAATAAAAACGTATTCTATTCCCTTCTAGCAGGTTTATTGATAGCATGCAATATTGTTATCATATCACTTATCCTCCATGTATTACGCCACTCTCCCCAATGGAGAATGAGCATGCAATATTATCATATTGCATGTTGTCAAGACAACACAACATCACACATTGGAGCTCATGCGAAGAGCCAATGACAAAACTTTTCTGCTGCGCATGCGCACAATCATTTCTTTGGAAGCCGGGAAAGAGAGAACACGAAGCTAATCCAGTGCTCGGTTTAAGCACTAAATAAATAAACTGAAAACTGAAACACCCGAAAGGCTACAGTACCAACACTTCATTAGATATACTTCACGCATATTTACAAGAGAAAAACATGCCAATGGGCATCAAAAAACTGGAAAAGCGACACATCAGAGATGTAAAACTTCCGCGCTAGTGAGTGACTGTGATAGTTTGTACACAAACACGGCCACGAGGTTTGCTTCATTAAAAGTGGAAGATTTAGAGAGAATTTTGAAAGAGAAAGACACGCTGAACACCCGAAAAGCTACCAAAACCTCACTGGATATTCTTCACGCATATTTACAAGAGAAAAACATACCAACAGACATCGAAAAACTGGAAAAGAGAGCAATAGTGGAAATATTGTCAAAGTTCTACTTGGAGGTGAGGAAAAGTGATGGAGACTTTTACAAGAGGACTTCACTCGTGGACTTCACTCAGGAAAGCCCTTTTGTTTTGAACAACTGCAATGTAACAATTAACTCCGACCAAAAGTAACTTTGAACTTGAACTGTCAACCTGGATATACAACCCCGATTCCAAAAAAGTTGGGACAAAGTACAAATTGTAAATAAAAACGGAATGCAATGATGTGGAAGTTTCAAAATTCCATATTTTATTCAGAATAGAACATAGATGACATATCAAGTGTTTAAAATGAGAAAAATGTATAATTTAAAGAGAAAAATTAGGTGATTTTAAATTTCATGACAACAACACATCTCCAAAAAGTTGGGACAAGGCCATGTTTACCACTGTGAGACATCCCCTTTTCTCTTTACAACAGTCTGTAAATGTCTGGGGACTGAGGAGACAAGTTGCTCAAGTTTAGGGATAGGAATGTTAACCCATTCTTGTCTAATGTAGGATTCTAGTTGCTCAACTGTCTAAGGTCTTTTTTGTCGTATCTTCCGTTTTATGATGCGCCAAATGTTTTCTATGGATGAAAGATCTGGACTGCAGGCTGGCCAGTTCAGTACCCGGACCCTTCTTCTACGCAGCCATGATGCTGTAATTGATGCAGTATGTGGTTTGGCATTGTCATGTTGGAAAATGCAAGGTCTTCCCTGAAAGAGACGTCATCTGGATGGGAGCATATGTTGCTCTAGAACCTGGATATACCTTTCAGCATTGATGGTGTCTTTCCAGATGTGTAAGCTGCCCATGCCACACGCACTAATGCAACCCCGTACCATCAGAGATGCAGGCTTCTGAACTGAGCACTGATAACAACTTGGGTCGTCCTTCTCCTCTTTAGTCCGAATGACACGGCGTCCCTGATTTCCATAAAGAACTTCAAATTTTGATTCGTCTGACCACAGAACAGTTTTCCACTTTGCCACAGTCCATTTTAAATGAGCCTTGGCCCAGAGAAGACGTCTGCGCTTCTGGATCATGTTTAGATACGGCTTCTTCTTTGAACTATAGAGTTTTAGCTGGCAACGGCGGATGGCACGGTGAATTGTGTTCACAGATAATGTTCTCTGGAAATATTCCTGAGCCCATTTTGTGATTTCCAATACAGAAGCATGCCTGTATGTGATGCAGTGGCGTCTAAGGGCCCGAAGATCACGGGCACCCAGTATGGTTTTCCGGCCTTGACCCTTACGCACAGAGATTCTTCCAGATTCTCTGAATCTGGAAGAATATTATGCACTGTAGATGATGATATGTTCAAACTCTTTGCAATTTTACACTGTCGAACTCCTTTCTGATATTGCTCCACTATTTGTCGGCACAGAATTAGGGGGATTGATGATCCTCTTCCCATCTTTACTTCTGAGAGCCGCTGTCACTCCAAGATGCTCTTTTTATACCCAGTCATGTTAATGACCTATTGCCAATTGATCTAATGAGTTGCAATTTGGTCCTCCAGCTGTTCCTTTTTTGTACCTTTAACTTTTCCAGCCTCTTATTGCCCCTGTCGCAACTTTTTTGAGATGTGTTGCTGTCATGAAATTTCAAATGAGCCAATATTTGGCATGAAATTTCAAAATGTCTCACTTTCGACATTTGATATGTTGTCTATGTTCTATTGTGAATACAATATCAGTTTTTGTGATTTGTAAATTATTGCATTCTGTTTTTATTTACAATTTGTAATTTGTCCCAACTTTTTTGGAATCGGGGTTGTAGTTTGTATACAAGTTGGGTTGTTGTTCAGGCTCTTTGGACTTGTACCATTTTTATTGTTCGAACTTTAACTTTGTACATTGGATTGACAGAACACTGAATTACATTCAATCAGAATCAGCATTCAGTATTGTTAAGTTACCCCCCTGTTCTTAACTTTTTGTAAAATCTATAATTGCTCCATTGAATGTGTATGTATAATAATAATAATAATAATAATAATAATAATAATAATAATTATGGCTTTTTTTGTGGTATGTCAGATATATTCCATTCAGCTAGCACTCGCTGAATGGAATGTATCTGATATACCACGAGAAAAGCCAGCCAATATTATTTAATTATTATAGATACAGGACATTTTTCAATGGAATAAAAACATGGATTCTATTCCCTTCTAGCGGGTTTCATTCATTTGGTTTGATAGCATGCAATATTGTTAGCATATTGCTTATCCTGCATGTATTACGTCACTCTACCCAATGGAGAATGAGTGTTGAATATGGTTTATGATATTGCATGGCTGTTAAGACGACATGATGTCACACATCAGAGATGTAAAACTTCTGTTTCTAGCAAGCGACTGTGACAATTTGTAAACAAACATGGCCGCCAGGTTTGTTTTGTTAAATATGGAAGATTTTGAGAGAATTTTGAAAGACAAAGATGCGGTGAACACCCAAAAGGAATGTGTATGTAGTATAATAATAATAATAATAATAATAATAATATTATTGGCTGGCTTTTTTCATGGTATATCAGATATATTCCATTCAGCTAGCATGATATTGAACTCATCTTTGACTCGTTCAATATCATGTGAGCTGAATGGAATATATCTGATATACCATGAAAAAAGCCAGCCAATATTATTTATATATTACAAGTTTAAACATCAGATTAACCATTAAGTTTATTTCTATTATAAAACCTGTACAATATAAACAGTGCCCAAAAAGTCAGGAACCACTGAGAGTAAGATTACATATACTTAATTTTGTGTTTAGCTGTGTGTGTGTGACCCACCATGTTCATGACAGTAAGGAGGAAACGCTGCGCTGCCTCGGCTCCATGGTACTGCACCATGTCTGCATCAGCCACCAGCACCGACTCTACAGTGTATTCTCCGCTCATCCGGATGGCATTTCTCCTCCCACGAGCATCCTCTGTGGTTTTAGACCGCCGATCCTTACGCTTCCCTGCACACACGCACGCACACACACACACACACACACACACACACACAACCAGAAAAATAGTATGTGTTTAAAAGTCGTAAATATTATTCAATATTACTAATATTACTAAAATGACACATAAGCTAACCAATCACAATTCATGTTCACCCTACACCCACTTTACCAGGGTGTGGTGTCTTACTATCTTCAAAATGTGAATACCAGTGGTTCAAAGAAACACAGACTTGTCAGTACACACAGTGTTAATATCGAACCTACAAATTAAGAGCTCATCTCATCTCATTATCTCTAACCGCTTTGATAAAGAAAAAAAAAATACACAGACACACATAACAGATAACTAAACAATCCGAACACACATACAGTACACACCTGCTCAATGCCCTCGCTACAAATTAAGACCCTAAGTATCAACAGAGGACAAAGACACACCAACATTAGCACCAACACACACTCCATATCACACTGTAGATCATAAAAAGCAGGACTTGTAATGCCTGCTCACAGCTGAATATCTGGCTGAAGTTTCTTGAGGCTGTTTCAAACAAATTGGTCACTTTGGACCTGGTTCCCTATCGGGGCTGTTTTTAAAGCAATTGTTCAGCAAAAACTGCAATGTCCACAACGTACACCAAGTGTAGTGACTCAACCAAGCTAAGAACCATGTGGTATTTGAACAAACAGCTTTACACCACTTCATTACCGTGAATTATTACTAAAATGTAAACAGATATGATCAGAAGCTCTCAAGCTAATGCTATGACGTTGTTAAAGTCTTTTCAACCTCAGGCGATCAGTGGGGGTGAAGTGAACAGTTGTTAAGACTGGAGTAGACTAATTGCTTGTATCTTTGCAAGCTGATAAGCAGTGAATAGCTCAGCTGCCTTTAATCATGGGAAGGTGTGTTTGTTTTTACAGCAGGCTATGACTGGAAGAACCATTTCCTTGGCCTGCTATGACAGACAGGGAACATTTTCCGAGCTTCAGTAAGCATTCTTGTACTGACCCAATAATACACTGGTTCGCTATGGAATGATCTATCAATGTCAAAAGATTCAAAAATGTGTCTGGATACGAAAAGCTAGAGAAAGCATAGCCATGTATTTTTTTCTTCCTATATAACATTTATTCTGTCCACATTCACTGGATATGAGCAATCGCGCGCTCTGATTGGCTACTCTACTACTAGGATATCAGCTCATATAGACCCTTCCCACTGACGTCACCGGAAACCGGAAGTAAACAGACCCTGCGCCATATTGGAAGACCAACAAACTCGCGATCAGGGGGAAATAATGGCAGCGCGCGGAATTTAAACCCACGAGGCACTTGATTCATCATAAACCTACAATGGTAAACTTTTGTGCTGTGTTAGGGTGTTCCAACAAAGCTGATGGGAAAGGTGAAAAGAAGTCGTTCTTCAGAATACCAGCTGTGATTGAGACACAAGGGGAGCAAACCAAGGAGCTTTCTGCCAGGAGACAGAGAATAAGTGCATTACTGAGTGTCTGTGAGCAAAGGAGAGCCTGAACGTTGCAACCTCCCTATTGGCTGTTTATTGGCTGTTTGTAAAAATGTATCAATTGTCGCCCTTCATCGCGGACTCGAGAGCCGAGACCTGACGAGTTAGTTCGTTGGTAGCAGAACAAAATGTCTGGACACAAATCGGGTTTTCAGAAAAGGAAAGAAAATAAACGCAGGGTCGAAAATACAAAAAAGGAGGCAGAAAATGCAAAACGAGTTTTAAGGTAGGACAAATGGTTACTTTTCTGAGGCAGCCCGCCGTGGCTGCAGGCTTTCAGTTGTGTCATTGAATGGTTACTTTTCTGAGGCAGCCCACCGTGGCTGCCTGCAGGCTTATTTATTATAGCCCATTTAGTTAAAATAGTTGATCTAAAATGTTTATAGTTATGTGATGGTTGTCCTCAGTGTTCGAACTATGCCGATATTTTCGGGGGGTCCCTTTTTTCCCTGGGGGGTGCTTGCGCTTGTCTCGGAGCACGGATCTCCAAACACACGAGAAGCCTATCTTACGCACATATCACGCGGACTCCACACACGCATCGCTTCTGAAGTCATAACTCATCAGGGGAAATCGTGTCCGCATTGGCATGTTCAAAAAACAACCTCGCGTCAACAATGATACCACACACAAGAAAAAAAACAGTCAGGCTACTCAACAACCAACCTGGCAGCAGCAGTCGTTGTCATATCGGTTTATTTTATCTTTGATGTAAACACAACACTTCGGATATGTAAATGCTTCCCGTTACACATGATTGCTATGTCAATAAACATCATTTTGCCAATATTTTAGAGACCCCCCAACATTTCCCAAATCATGTTTTCAAGGGATCTCATGTCTGTTTCAGGGGATCTCGGATCCCCCGAGTACCCCCGTAGTTCGAACACTGGTTGTCCTGATTTAGACTGGTGTTTTGTTTTTTTTTGGGGGGGGGAGGGGTTGCGCGATGTTGCACCCGGGTCCAGATTAGGGCAGAACCGGCCCTGGCTACATTTCAGGTGTAGTTTGTTTTATGTATGTATGTACTTGCA
The DNA here is from genome assembly GCF_027579695.1 of Neoarius graeffei. Taxonomy (NCBI): domain Eukaryota; kingdom Metazoa; phylum Chordata; class Actinopteri; order Siluriformes; family Ariidae; genus Neoarius; species Neoarius graeffei. The sequence continues at coordinate 27,480,422 of NC_083583.1, read as the reverse complement.
TAGATGTGTACTTGGTCTTCCAATATGGCGACTACCGAAATCTCGCGGCGCGGTGACGTCATGCGGGATCCCTCTATACCATGAGTAGAGAAAAACAAAATGGAGACGTGTGTTGCTAAACCAACTGAGGACGAAATAAAAACTCTACTCGAAAACAAAATCCCAAAAATACAAAAAAGCAACAAAATATGGAATAAAAGTATTTGATGGTAAGAATGTATCTTTTTTTCATTTTTTCAAGAATTATTATTGTTGCATTTTTCATAAATCACTACTGTCATTTTGACGGTTTGTCTACATTGTTTTTGAGAAAATGTTCTGTTTCTCAAAATCTAGTGAATGTGGACAGAATAAAACAGTTATTCCACTCAGTCTTGTCGTACATGGCTTAGAGCCAATTCGGTGTTACGCGGCTCGTCGACTATCAGCTCATGTACGACTCAATTTTGTGGAATAACTGTTAAATGGTTTGCTAACAGAAAGAAAAGTCCTCAATATTAGAGAAGGAGAGAGAGAGAGAGAGAGAGAGAGAGAGAGAGAGAGTCCTGATGACTGAGGCTAAAAACTGGTAGCTAATGTAATGTAGCAATCTAAGGCAAGCTACTCAGCTAGTTAAGTGCATTTATGCAGATTAAAAGAAATTAGAATAAATATGAAGGTGATTATAGGAAATCACGCGCACTGATTGGTCAAGAGAGTCGGATTATTTCTCAATAATCGCCTCAAGCAACGCGGCAAAATGGCAGCCAATCACTTTGTCACCGTAAGTGAGGAAGAATTGCAAATCATGAAAGAAAAGGCTGTTCCTAAAAGCATTAAAGATGCTACGAAGTTTGGTATAAAACTATTCAAAGGTAAGGTAGAATTGTGATTTATTTTATTTATTTCAAAACAAAGTATTTTATGTGACTCGGTGTAGATAAGTGACAAAGTCTGCACCGCGCTGTTATTACATCTGCATACTACTTTTGAAGTTTGAAAAAAAAAATTTTAAATACGATTTTTTTTTTTAAATTAATCAATCACTTGCGTATTTATCCTAAAACAATTATCCGCCTCAGCATTCATTAACAAAGCTTTTAATGTAGCACGTCCTGTTTGAGCTGTTGATAAAATGTCAACAAGTCGTCGTTGGCAATCGTTTTGGCTGTGAGGTCTGGTGTTTAAAAAATATATATCAATTGTGTCTGACGAGCATCTTTGTTTTCTCTCGATATATGTTTAACTGTGGGCGGCACGGTGGTGTAGTGGTTAGCGCTGTCGCCTCACAGCAAGAAGGTCCGGGTTCAAGCCCCGTGGCCGGCGAGGGCCTTTCTGTGCAGAGTTTGCATGTTCTCCCCGTGTCCGCGTGGGTTTCCTCCGGGTGCTCCGGTTTCCCCCACAGTCCAAAGACATGCAGGTTAGGTTAACTGGTGACTCTAAATTGACCGTAGGTGTGAATGTGAGTGTGAATGGTTGTCTGTGTCTATGTGTCGGCCCTGTGATGACCTGGCGACTTGTCCAGGGTGTACCCCGCCTTTCGCCCGTAGTCAGCTGGGATAGGCTCCAGCTTGCCTGCGACCCTGTAGAACAGGATAAAGCGGCTAGAGATAATGAGATGAGATGTTTAACTGTGAGGTGATGTGCTAGCAGGAGGGCTATACGAGAGCTTTGCACAACACTTTTTTGTTGCTGACTTGTCAATGTTAACTGTGTGTTCCTTGATTCTAACTCGAGACCTGTGCAGGTCTGAGCTCAGCCTTTGTCTGATTGGGAGATAGAAGTTACGATATATAAATAGAAAAAAAAAATAGTCTGCTCAGAAATACATTTAACGCCAGGATTCGAACCGATGTTGCAAAACCTGTTCGTTTCCTAGACGGCACGCTAGACTGCTCAGCTACGGAAGATTACATCATAACCTGAGGTAAGATGGCACTTACATAGTTAGTATGCAACGGCACCACACCACGACTGTGGAATGGCTACCTGAGGCCGGGACACCAATGACATTCTTAAACACGCTCAAACTCAGTTAAACATGCACATACAGACAGGTGCCTCTATAGGCTTCAGCCAAAGGCTAAGCCAAAAAAACCTCTTCTACCAGCAACCTGATGTGTGTTGTGTAAAAGGTGCTGGGATTCAGAAAAGTGTGCTGTAGCTACAGCATTGCACCCAAATTAAATGCATTTTCTTAAAACATACACACCAAATCAATAAGGGGCAAGGTTTTGGGGCAAGGTTTTTTTTTTTTTTTCTTTTGTTGGTTGTTATCGTCTAACAGGCAACTGTGGAGAGAGGGGCAAGGATCTCTGGAGGAGTAGTACCTTTCTGGGTAGCCTTGATACACCTGGCGTCCCAGTTTGGTCTCCCCATATCCAGCATCATGTGATGCGCAAAACACGGCCAATATTCTAGCAAGTGGCCGCACCATCTAGCCTCTCACATGATGAAGACCATCCGCAGTGGCTCTCAGTGCCGCCCCTAGTGTCACAGAATCGCGGCGGATCTAGGGGAGACAACCCCGATAAAAAAATCCCAACACTCAGTTGGATAGTGGTGGTGTGTGGAGTCATCTTACCTTTTTCACATTGTAAAGTTACACATTATGAGAAAGCAACTATGACTGAAAAAAAATTATAGCTGGGACTCTGCTTGTCCCGGGTGCCCAGGTTAATGAGTGATTTGTTCACCCCTGATGTGATGCTAACAGGTCACCGGGTATATTTACAGTATATTCGAGGAGCTACTGCACACTGTTCACTAAAGGAGCTTCACAATGACTTTTTTACACAATTTGCAGAAAAAGGCACTGTTACCTTGATATTCACAGTCACTGTAGCTGTTTTTATGACATTAAATGGTGTCAGTGACCTTCACAATAAACATCTAAAACATTTGGTTTTGCCCAGGGCAGGGTTTCTACAACATTTCATATATTATTCATTTGTCAGGGAAAATCCAATTCAAATACACAGCTGAGCTGCTGAGGTTTTAAAGCCCAATATTTTTTATTTTTTTTGGAAAGTCCCAAGATTTCAACTCACAATCTCAATATGTTTTATAACACTTTCCCTAATCATATAGATAGCATTTAGTGTCATATGATTTCTGTGATGCCGAGACCATGGATTGAATCTCAAATTTGAAGCCTAATAACAAATATTTTACAGATAAGCATGAAAATTTGTTTAATTTAAGGTTTACATTTCTGAACATGTTAAATATTTTGAGCAACTGCAGCTTCATCTCATCTCATTATCTCTAGCCGCTTTATCCTGTTCTACAGGGTCGCAGGCAAGCTGGAGCCTATCCCAGCTGACTACGGGCGAAAGGCGGGGTACACCCTGGACAAGTCGCCAGGTCATCACAGGGCTGACACATAGACACAGACAACTATTCATACTCACATTCACACCTACGGTCAATTTAGAGTCACCAGTTAACCTAACCTGCATGTCTTTGGACTGTGGGGGAAACCGGAGCACCCGGAGGAAACCCACGCGGACACGGGGAGAACATGCAAACTCCGCACAGAAAGGCCCTCGCCGGCCCCAGGGCTCGAACCCAGGACCTTCTTGCTGTGAGGTGACAGCGCTAACCACTACACCACCGTGCCGCCCTAACTGCAGCTTCATGTGAATCCTAATTTTCACAGAAATCTCTGCAACGTCACTTTTTTTTTTTTTTAAACTTTCATTAGCTCAGCATGTGACTGGCATCACATCTTGCTCTACTTAGTGCTCTGCTTGCTTTGGTAGCAGCAATGACTATTAGCCCAGTTACACCTATTAGGATCGCTGTCGTCATTAGTTCAACCTGCTAAATTTGTATCATAGCTTAAAGCTAGACGGCCTTTCGAGCTCATAAAATCGGTGAAATTTAGTTCCCTCTGAAATTTAGTCACTGTGATATATATTTATCTCTGTAATATCTCACAAAACATCAGGCCATTCTGTGGCCGGGAGGTTATTTAATTTGAAGGGATTCCCAAGCAAATAATATGCATGAAATTTGCTCGCTTCACGCAATCAAGTAGACAGAGGAAGTCTGTGTGCGCATGCGCAGGTTTGCCTTGACCATGCACTGACAGTTACATCATTCTGTCGCTAAATGAACAGCTGATCACACGGAGGTGCTCGCTGACCGCCGATATTTATTAATTAGTTTGGTCCTGCATTTCCTTTCCTTCGTAAATATAACGGCTTTTCTTCTCACTTTCCGTTACTGTTGTCGGTCTTTCACGTTTCATTCGCACGCTCACGTCCTCCATTTTCCTCTCATGTTTCAAATTTGTATCCCACAATGCCTTGCGTGAACGGGGAAAGCCCACCATGTGATGCATGACGTAGTATCTTGAATCGGGTCATGGTGAAGCAAGAAAAAAAAGCGGAGACTTTGGGGCCATGTGGCCCTAAATTCATGAATTGTAATTTTTTAATTTAAAAAAGCCCAATAAAATTGGAAGCCTGTGATTCGAATTCAGTAGCTTTTGATCCACTAAACAAAAATAATTGTGTGTCGGGGAAAATTATTTTTATGACCTACACTTGAAAAATCTGAAAGGCAGTCTACCTTTAAATACAGTTTAAAAAAAAGGATAACTCAGAAAATTTGAATGAGGAAAATAATCTTGAGAAATCTGAGAATTTGAAATACATGGTGTGTGTTAGAAAATGTCTTTCTTCACTTTAGTCTGTGTTCATAGGAGTCCTTTGGCTGACAGCTAAACCGGGTGCTTGACTCTAAATCAGGCGTTTTTAACTTCAGTCCTGTGGACACACAGCCTTGCACAGTTTTCCCTAACCTGATCCAACTCATGAAAAACATTATAATTAGTTGATCAGGTGTGTTTCAAGTCGGGAAATACTGAACCCAAGAACCTTCCTCTAAAATAGACTTATGCACAAAAATGGGGAATGTGCACTTCATACCCCAGTCCTGCTCCAGCTTCCGTAGCGTATGCCTGTGTGCGTGCACGTCTGCTATTTGAAGGCCAAAAAGCCAGTGAGTGGAATAAAAATGTCCAAGTCGGAGTGAAGAGAGAGAGCAAGCTGAAAGGGAAAGGAATGGGCGGTGATGAATTGGAAGTTGTTCTGGATTTTCATGAGGGTAATTCGGAGAAAAGTTCCAACATTTTTGGAATTCCGTCTGGTTCGGAGGCAGACCGCAGCTCATAGTGATTCAAATCAGGAAAAAAAAAAAAAAAAACAGTTTCCAGCTCCATCACAAATATGTTGGATCTATTACGGACAGCTGCGACTACACAAGATAGATATCTGTATGCCAGATAAAAACAATGATTAATTGTCGGGATCTTTGTAGAAAAGTATTTTTAAACCAAATCCGAGAGATGCCCTTTGTCTTGAAATACTTCATTCATTTTTAAACTCCACTTCATCAGATGCACCTAATGCACTCATGTACTTTACCCATAAAATATTCACAGAGCTCTATGCTTCAAAGAAGCAGCTATTACCATTTAAATAATACTGCCAATGCCAATATTAGATTTTTTTTTTCTTGAGCTGTACAGTGGGGATTGCTGTTTTTGAGAAATGGAGCACATCTGATCTGTGAATAAGATCCCTGGACACAAAAATTACATGTCATTTCTTTCCTAATGCTTGACTACCCTTCCCTCGCCCTAACAACAGCACCAATCCAATCATGCCACCATAGACTCCAGTGATTTTGTAGGCCAAAATATCCAAGTGTATCTACATGCTTCCCAAACAAATCACACACAGATTTGGCGCCAATACACTCACCAGTTGCCATCGGAGACTGTGGAAGTGTCAGTGATGTGTTTTGTTTGGACATGAAGCACAGAACACAAACTCAGAATCTGGCCTACGACTGAGCATTCAGTTTTATACTAACTTACAAATATCAATGTCAGCTGCCTATCGATATTGGACAATAATGCCCTGTTATTTGTGGATGTGGCTTATTTTTTGTCTAGGGACTTTATTTTCACCAGTTGTTAAATATCATTTTTCCACTTCACTGACACTGACTGGTTCACATACTTGTATTAGAATTTCCAAAAACTGTTTTGGCATTAACGTTATGCTGACATGGTCTCCTTAAATGCCGTTTCACTCCATCATCAGGAGATTAACACAGTCATCCATAACCAGGAGTTCAAGGAACCCTAACTGGCTTTACTGTCTAGGTGGGAAAGATTGACTTGTTTCCCTCTCCTTTCTTTCATGTGAAGCAAGCCAATCATGGATGTCTATCTATCCATGCATAAACAGACTAGGACCAGAATGTCAAAGACATAGTAGCTCATCTGGCCTGCCATCAAAACAACCATGACGACCAAAACATCAAACAGAACTGAAATGTAACAATGTGACAGAGGACCAACCTCCACGACAAATTGTTTACAACAGGAAAATCAACAAAGGACTAAATTTTGTTCCCCAAGAGAAGATCTACCCAAAACACCAATAGTCCGAGAAAGGAGATACAATTCTAGTAAGAAGAAAATTTGTTAAGTTGACCTAATTACTAATTTGTTCGCAAAAATTGACAATGCAACGACAGAGTTTTGTGCAGAAGGACTAGTTCTTTCAAACAAAACAATCAGAACTGAAATCCATTGAGAACTGATGGAGGAGACATGATTTAACTGAAAATAAACAAAGTTGTAAACAAATTGTTTACAACAAGAAAATCAACAAACAAATGACCAAGTTTTGTTCCTGAGGGAAGATCTACCCAAAACATCGATCAGGACTGAAATTGGGTGAGAACTGCGAGAGGAGATACAATTCTAGTGAAAAGTCCCAAAATCTGCGAAGTTGACCTAATTAGCAGTTTGTTAGCAAAAATTTGACAATACAACGACCAAGTGTTCTGCAGAAGGTCTAGTTCTTTCAAACAAAACAATCCAAACTGAAATCCACTGAGAATAGAGGGAGGAGATATGATTTAACTGAAAATAAATGAAATTGTAAACAAATTGTTTACAAGTGGAAAATCAACAAACAAACAACCAAGTTTTGTTCCTCATGGAAAGATCGACCCAAAACATAGATCAGAACTGGAATCGGATGAGAAATGAGAGAGGAGATAAAATTCTAGTGAGAAGCCTGGAAAATTTGTTAATTTGGCCTAATTACTAACTCATCTCATCTCATTATCTCTAGCCGCTTTATCCTTCTACAGGGTCGCAGGCAAGCTGGAGCCTATCCCAGCTGACTACGGGCGAAAGGCGGGGTACACCCTGGACAAGCCGCCAGGTCATCACAGGGCTGACACATAGACACAGACAACCATTCACACTCACATTCACACCTACGGTCAATTTAGAGTCACCAGTTAACCTAACCTGCATGTCTTTGGACTGTGGGGGAAACCGGAGCACCCGGAGGAAACCCACGCGGACACGGGGAGAACATGCAAACTCCGCACAGAAAGGCCCTCGCCGGCCCCGGGGCTCGAACCCAGGACCTTCTTGCTGTGAGGCGACAGCGCTAACCACTACACCGCCGTGCCGCCCTAATTACTAACTCGTTAGCAAAAAATTTGACAAAGCAATGACCAAGTTTTGTGCAGAGTGATGAGTTCTTTCAAACAAAATAATTGGAACGGACATCCATGGAGAATTGACAGAGGAGATACAATTTAACTGAATTGTGGACGACGGACGGACGACACACCATGGCAACAGCTCATCAGCCTTATGGATAGATCAGCTAAAATTATTCTCAACCATGCATATTCAGCTAGGAAATTGCTTGATGGGTCAGGCCAATGATGGGCCAACTTCACGTATCAAGGAAACACATGTTTCCTTGATACGTGAAGAAGCCATGTCAACCAGCCAGGCCTCTAAATGGGATAGGAGTTCCTCACTCACTCCCCCAGACTGGTAGCAGAAATAGGGAATACAACCCCAAAATCAGAAAAAGTTGGGATGATAAGAAAAATGCAAATAAAAAAAAGAAAGCAGGGATTTCTAAATTTACTTTGACGTGTAGTTCACGGCAGACAGTATGAACCCAATATATACTCACTGGCCACTTTAATAGGAACTTGTTCTTGATTCTAAGATTACTGTGCTTGGCTTGCAAGTGGAACCCAATGTGGTCTTCTGCTGTTGCATGCTGAGATACTTTTCTGCTCACCATGGTTATTAAGAGTTGCTATATCCTTCCTGGCAGCTTGAACCAATCTGGCCATTTTCCTCTGATCAGCAAGATGTTTCCACCCATAGAACTGTCACTCACTCAATGTTTTTTGTACCATTCTGTGTAAACTCTAGAGACTGTTGTGTGAAAACCCCAGGAGATCAGCAGTTTCTGAATTACTCAAACCAGTCCATCTGGCTGAAACCAACACCCATGCCACAGTGAAAGTCACACTTTGAGATCACAATCTCATCTCATCTCATTATCTCTAGCCGCTTTATCCTTCTACAGGGTCGCAGGCAAGCTGGAGCCTATCCCAGCTGACTACGGGCGAAAGGCGGGGTACACCCTGGACAAGTCGCCAGGTCATCACAGGGCTGACACATAGACACAGACAACCATTCACACTCACATTCACACCTACGGTCAATTTAGAGTCACCAGTTAACCTAACCTGCATGTCTTTGGACTGTGGGGGAAACCGGAGCACCCGGAGGGAACCCACGCGGACACGGGGAGAACATGCAAACTCCACACAGAAAGGCCCTCGCCGGCCCCGGGGCTCGAACCCAGGACCTTCTTGCTGTGAGGCGACAGCGCTAACCACTACACCACCGTGCCGCCCCTGAGATCACAATAATTTTTCCCATTCTGATGTTTGAAGTGAACATTAACTGAAGCTCTTGATTTGTATCTGCATGATTTTATGCATTGTGCTGCTGTCAAAGGATCGGCTGATTAGAGAACTGCATCAAACAGTAGGTGGATGGGTGTTCCTAATAAAGTGGCCGGTGAGTGTATTTCAAGTTTTCACTTGTTGGTGATCACCTGTTAGTGATGTCAACAAGTGATCATGATTTGGTACACAATCATGATTTGGGACATAATCAGTATCCAGGAAAGGCTTAAGGCCAATTTATGCTGACAACGCAGTCCTCGCAGACGGTGTCGCAGATAGCGTCTGCGTAGCCCCCCCACCTTCGCAGACGCTCTGTGCGCACCTCCCAAAAATTGTGGCCACCGCAGAAGCCTCGCAGACAGCGTCGCAGACAAGAGGGCTCTGATTGGTCCACTCTACATCCGCTGTACACGCACTTCCGCTTCCCTACTTTCCCGGTTTGTTTTGTTTTCACGACCGCCATTTTTAAAAACACGAGCGAAGATGGAGCAGCACGAAGAGCGGTTGATCGAGGAAGTGAGGAAGTACGTACATCTATACGACTCCAGTTCTAGTCATTATAAGTAACCGGAGGATAAACACTCCACTAACCACACCCACCAACTACTCCTAGCGATTTCGCGACTTCGCGCCCCCTTGCGTTGTAGCGGTGAATAACATCGCGCACGCCTATTACTCCCCGCTCAACGATAAATTACAACTGTCTGCGAAAAGCTGTCTGCGAAAGCCTTGTCGCAAGAGCATGCAGAGGCCTAGTCTCTGAGAAGCAAAGATGAGACGAGGATCTCCAGTTTGTCATTAAATGCATGAGAAAATTATTGATTGCTTAAAAACAATGTTCCTGAAAGAAAGCTAGAAAGGGATTTGGATACATCACGGTGCTTAATATATCATTAAACAATTCAAGGAATTTGGAGGAATTTCAGTGCATAAAAGGACAAGGGCGCAAGCCAAAGCTGAACACTTGTGATCTCCGATCCCTCAGACGGCACTGTATCAAGAACCATCATTCATCTATAGATGATAACCACATGGGCTCAGGATTACTTTGGCAAACCTTTATCAAGCACTACAATACAGAGTTACATCCGCAAATGCCAGTTAAAACTTTACTGTGCAAAAAGGAAGCCTTATGTTAACTGTGTCCAGAAGCACCGTTGACTTCTTTGGGTTCGGAGTCATCTGGGATGGACCATCACACAGTGGAAACATGTATTGTGGTCAGACGAATCAGTATTCCAGGTCTTTTTTGTAAAAAAAAAAAAAATGGACGCTATGTGCTCTGGATCAAACACAAAAAGGACCTTCCAAACTGTTTCCAGCAACAAGTCCAAAAGCCAGGGTGTGTCATGGTATGGGGTTGTGTCACTGCCCTTGGCAAAGGTAACTTACACTTCTGTGATGGCATCATTAATGCAGAGAAGTGCATTGAGATTTTGGAGCAACATATGCTGCCTTCAAGACGACATCTTTTCCAGGGAGATTTCAACAAGACAATGCAAAACTACATTCTGCACACGTTACAAAAGCATAGCTGTGGAAGAACAGGGTGCCTGTCACCTCTGCCCCCAATAGAAAATGTGTAGTCAATTTTGAAACAAAAATCTGACAGCGACCCCGTACTGTTGCACACCTGAAGACCTGTTTGCAGGAAGAAGGGGACAAAACACCTGAAACGGTTCATTACTTGGTGTCTTTGGTGCCTAAACATCTTTTAAAGTGTTGTGAGAAGGAATGGCAAGATTATAAAGTGGTAAATGCTTTGCCATCCCAGCTTTTTTTGAAATGTGTTTCAAGAATCAAAATTGAAGTGTTTATTTTGGACAGAATAAAATTCATGAAGTAAAACATCAAATAATGTGCTGCTGTGTTGTTTTGAATGCAATACAGGTCAAAGGTTATTTACAAATCATTATTTTCAGTTTTAATTTCAATATACCGTCCCAACTTTTTCTGATTTGGGGTTATACACAGTGGGGTGGAAATTGGCCATGACTAAGACCTGAACACTTGGTAAGATGGTGAAGAAATGAGATGGGAGCCTCTATAAAGCCTAGGTCACAACTGGACGTACGATTTTTTTGGCCGTGCAATTTTTGGCGTTTCCCAAATCGCTGAGTTTTTTTTGTTCATGGAGAAAGACGCACGTTGGCCGTAAGTTTGTCTTGCAACCTGAATAAACCGTAAGCGTCCGTAGAGTTTGTTTGACATGACAAAGAACCTCTGCGGCCAGTCTACGGCTCAAAAATCAGCACGTCACACGCGCGCCCTCCGTGCGTTTCTTGCGTTTTTTGCACGTAGACCGGCCATAGGAGCACGTACGGCCGGTTGTGACCGAGGCTTAACCTGAAAATTTTCCGAATCGCCCCTCAGCATCAGTCCTATCCTCTTTTTCATCACCATGTGACTGTTTCCCCTGCTTCTCCTGCTCCAGTATTAGCCAGTGACAGGAACATTCACTCAAGTCTTTGGCCTTCCAGAGACCCTGAATTCTTCAGCTCTAGACTTGGACTGGATTAAGCCTTCCTTGTCAAGTCACCTGTCAGATGAATAAATTAAAATGTACTTTCCACACCTAAACCTTTCTAAGCTTCCTTTTCTCTGTGTTCATCTGATGACCGTTCTCTCTATTTTCCTTCTTTCAGTTTTGCACCAAACCCACACTACCTCACACTTTTTCAACTACCCGTTCTCTTCTGCTCCTTTTTAAAAGGACTGCATTCTCCTTCTTTGACACCATTTTGTAGGTGTATTACTACATAAAACAAGATCCGGACATGGTCTCATGGAATCAGAGAGAATAAACCAGCAAGCCTTTCGTGTACATAGTGTAATTCAAGCTCATGGGACAGACTTCTCGGTTAGAGCAGACACACCTAATTATGCAAGGTCCACTCCCTCGCCTGCTATCTCCTTCAGGCGAAGAGCGAGTCCGCTCCTCCTCTTGGGTCTTCTGAAGCAACACCACACCCTTTCTTCCTCTTTGATCCCAGTCGGCATCTCATTCCAGTTAGTCCTTCACTTTGTTTAAATGAACAGTCTCCTCCCATCCCATTCATAGTGGAAATATAACAACACCAGAGACAAATAGGAATATGGGGGGTATATCGGCACTAGTGGCCAAAAGATTGCGGCTTCAAATCCCACACGTGCCTGAGACTCTGTTTTGGGCTCTTGAGGAAGATCTTTAACCCTCGATTAGGCTTAATGTTTGGATCATATCATCCTACTTTATGTATACGTTGCTCTGGATAAACGCATCTGACAAATGAATAAAAATGTAAATGAATGGACTGGTATTTTACTTTTGTAGTTTGCACGTTTATGTTTCCTGACTTGCATATCTGTGCAAACGGATCGAGCGCAACCTTTCCACAGATTGCACAACAATGTTCCAATGCGACCGGTGTGTCAATGCGGCCGTATTTCACCGGCCCAGATGGAAGAGATTGCGAGAGGAGAAGGCAAGAGTCACAGATCGCCTCCTTCTGTTGCTTTTAACACTCCCACTCTGTCCTCGGTGTAACATGAGCTTCCCTTACACATCCAGACTGTGTGTGTGTGTGTGTGTGTGTGTGTGTGCGCGCGCACGCACATGTATGCATAGGGAACCCTCTGAAGTACTAAGGAAACAAAGTTTAATGGATATACAGTCTGTCTCATTCGGTATCTTTCTCCTGGGATAGTGTGGTTTGGTAGTGGTAGGGGTTTCAGGGCTGCAGTTCTCTCACAACTTTTCAACACATAGGCTGATGAGAGAGAGAAAAAGAGAAAGACAGGGAGGAGATAAGAACTTCTGGCATGGTCTTGAAACAGCCTGGAACATACGACAAAGCAGAGGAAATAATCCCCCCCTTACCACCTCCTCTCCCCCCCGCCAAATTCTGTCTTCTCGTGCATCTCTGTAGACATCAGGTACTGGTTATAACAGAATGGCTAAAGCACCTGGAGTTTCACTACAGAGCAGTTAAGTCCAACCACATTTGCACACAATCATACAGACCCCACTCAGCCTTCAAGATCCCCAGACATATGATTGGCTCTAATCCCTTCTTTCTTTCATTCCCCCAATTCCCATCTCTTTTTTTCAGTTGTGGTTACTTGAAGTCCTGATATGGACATATGGAAAGAATTTATTCACACATGTTGCCAACATTCAGGTGGCTGTTGCCCCTTCAGGTAGTTGTTTCTGTGAAAATTAAGAGCTGGTTATATAACATTGAGGGTGCATTTCATGGTACGTTTCTTGGTTCAAGCCAAATGGTAGACTCAATCAAAGCCAATGAAAAGGAGAAATTGCTGTTGCACTTAACCTTTGTACAAGTTCTAAGACGACGCACAGTCTGTGCTGATGTCAGATAACATTCCAGTTATTGTGTTTGAGTTGGATATTGTTCCTGTTTGCAGGAACAGTTCCTTCTCTTAAACCTTGAACTTTTGTCAAAAAACTGAAACGTCAATCTCTGCTAAGCCTTTAAATAATGATGTGTCTATGGTATAATGCTGCAGCAGATAGTGTTGCTGCCTCTCGGGGGAAAGCCATGGCTTAATGGTTAGAGAAGCAGCTTTGGGACCAAAAAGTCGCTGGTTTGATTTCTTGGACCAGCAGGAATGGCTGAAGGGCCCTTGAGCAAGGCACTGAACCCCCAGCTGCTCCCCAGGCTGCTTTGGGTATGTTGTACGTGGCTTTGGATAAGAGCGTCTGATAAACGCCATTAAATGTAATGCAATGTAATGTAGTATAATGTAATGTAATGTAATGCCTCACAGCTCCAGAGCTCAGATTACTCTCTGTATGGAGTTCTGCATGTTCTCCTTGTGTCTGCGTGAGGGTCCTCCAAGTTCTCCGCTTTCCTCCCACTGTTCAGAATCATGCAAGTAGATGGACTGGTTACACTACATTGCCCTTAGGTGTGTGTGTGTGTGTGTGTGTGTGTGTGTGTGTGCACGCGCGCGCATATGTGTTTCATACGCAGTGAATTGTCCCACCTCACACCCAGTGTTCCTGGATATTCCGGATCCACCATGACCCTGCCCAGAATAAAGTGTTTACAGAAAATGAATGAATGACTCACTGAAGCACGAGTGAACTGTATGGCCTAACTTGCATGGTTTCAAATCCCACAACTACCAGAGGGATTTATCAAACCAGCAAGCTATCTAGGTAGTTAGCTCTCCATCTCTCACTTCTCTTGACTCTCACTTTCTCACAGTATTGATATGATACAAGAGCATGCTCCAAAAGAAATTTAGCAACACTGACCACAGAGACATTAGAAATCACAACAGCTGCTCAAACAGGACTGTTTCATGTCTTTCAGCAGTATGAACAAAATTAAGATCCATCCATCCATCCATTATCTGTAGCTGCTTATCCTGTTCTACAGGGTCGCAGGCAAGCTGGAGCCTATCCCAGCTGACTACAAGCGAAAGGCGGGGTACACCCTGGACAAGTTGGCAGGTCATCACAGGGCTGACACAGAGACACAGACAACCATTCACACTCACATTCACACCTACGGTCAATTTAGAGTCACCAGTTAACCTAACCTGCATGTCTTTGGACTGTGGGGGAAACCGGAGCACCCGGAGGAAACCCACGCGGACAACATGCAAACTCCGCACAGAAAGGCCCTCGCCAGCTGCTGGGCTTGAACCCAGAGCCTTCTTGCTGTGAGGCAACAGTGCTAACTGCTAAACACCACCGTGCCGCCAGCCCAAAATTAAGATATTAAGAAAAAAGATTAGAGATGGCAATAAGTGTCGTTACAAAATGGGTGATTTTTGCAAGGGACAGCTCCTGAGTCTTGTGCGATCCTGGAGGGGTCAGGGAGGTGGAGATGGACCCAGTGTAATTATCATAATAGATTCTGTATATGTTATACTATATATATATATATATATATATATATATATATATATATATAAAAAAAAATTGTCCAATAATAAAATAAGCAGAATAAAAAAAAAAACAGAGCGTCAGCGACGCAGCAGCTCACACGGCCGTACCGTGAGAAACCAGACTCGTTTATAATTACAGAAGTTGTCCTTCATGAGAACAATTTAATCTTCAAAATAAAACAATCAGAATCAAAATCCAGCGAAAACTCAGGGAGGAGTAGCGATTTTCCTGAAAGTTCATTAACCAGCCTAATTAGCAACTTATTAATGAGAAATCACAAAACCAGGGAGTAACTTTTTTGCAGACTGATTAGATCTTCCAAACAAAACAATCAGAATCAAAATCCATTGAAAATTCAGTGAGGAGTAGCGATTTTCATGAATTGTAGATGGACAGACAGACAGACAGACAGACGGACGGACGATGAATGGATGACACATGATGGCAGTAGCTCATCGGCCAATGGCCAGTGAGCTAAAGAAAAAAGAAAAAAAAACGTGCAGTTTGTAATAGCAGTTGGCAATGTCAATGTATTTTACTGGATCAGGAAATAAAGCTCCAGATCATTGTGATTTAAGGTAATTTTTACTTTTGAGGTTTGTTCTGGACCCAGTAGTATGTTTTTTTGGAACTTGGCAGATGTTTTTGAAAAGTTCAAAAACCCAATGTCTGAAAACAGTCATTTGGAGCTCGCTTGTTAGCTCACTTGTAGGTAACCAGACTATGATGGTGGTCTGCATCAAGTGAAGTTTTCTGCATTCAGTGCTGCACTATAAGTAAAATGATTGGTTCAACTTATCATTTCCCGTTTTAAGTTTCCTGATGGTAGGAAAAGGGTTGCTATGATCAGTGGAGAAGACAGAATACCTTACTGAGATATGGTGCAAAGAAGGCAATGCATAATAAAGAAGGTGTATAAGAAATAGCTTGTATTTGCTTCTGTGAGAAAGTGGTAACCAGTATAATGGTTGGAGTATCGGTGGAATGTGTGCTGAGTGCTTCAGATGAGTAATGATTCCAGTAGCAAAATTTTGTTTGTTCAATCTTGATGTCAGAAGTGAACAGAAGCAGGAGTCTATTAAACAATTATTCCATGAACTCGAGTCGTATATGACCTGATAGTCAACGAGGCACGTAGCGCCGATTCGGCTATAAGACATGTGCAACAAGATTGAGTGGAATAATTGTTTTACAGTGCCTTGAAAAAGTATTCATACCCCTTGAACTTTTTCACATTTTTCCACCTTACAACCACGAACTTAAAAGTTTTTTATTGAGATTTTATGTGATGGACCAACACAGAGTAGCACATAATTGTGAAGTGAAACGAAAATTATAAATGGCCTTCAAAATTTTAAACTAATAAAAATCTGAAAAATGTGGTGTGCATTAGTATTCAGCCCCCTGTACTCTGATACCTCTAAATACAATCCAGTGCAATCAATTGCCTTCAGAAGTCATCTAATTAGTTAATAGAGTCCTACTGTGTGTAATTTACTCTCAGCATAAATACACTTGTTCTATGAAGGCCTCAGTGGTTTGTTAGAGAACACTGAAGAACAAACAGCATCATGAAGACCAAAGAATTCACCAGACAGGTCAGGGATAAAGTTCTGGAGAAGTTTAAAGCAGGGTTAGGTTATAAAAAAATATCCCAAGCTCTGAACATCTCAAGAAGCACTGTTCAATCCATCATTCAAAAATGGAAAAAGTATGGCACAACTGCAAACCTACCAAGACATGGCCGTCCACCTAAACTGACAGAGCGAGCAAGGAGAGCACTGGCCAGAGAAGCAGCCAAGAGGCCCATGATCACTCTGGAGGAGCTGCAGAAATCCACAGCTCAGGTGGGGGAATCTGTGCACAGGACAACTATAAGTCGTAAACTCCACAAATCTGGCCTTTTTGGAAGAGTGGCAAGAAGAAAGCCATTGTTGAAAGACAGGCATAAGAAGTCCCGTTTGCAGTTTGCCAGAAGCCATGTAAGGGACACAGCAAACATGTGAAGGAAGGTGCTTTGGTCAGATGAGACCAAAGTTGAACTTTTTGGCCTAAATGCAAAGCTCTATGTGTGGCGGAAAACTAACACTGCTCATCACCCTGCACACACCATCCCCACTGTGAAACATGGTGGTGGCAGCATCATGCTATGGGGATGCTTTTCTTCAGCAGGGACGGGGAAGCTGGTCAGAGTTGATAGGAAGATAGATGGAGCTAAATACAGGGCAATCCTGGAAGAAAACCTGTTGGAGGCTGCAAAAGACTTGAGACTGGGAAGGAGATTCACCTTCCAGCAAGACAATGACCCTAAACATACAGCCAGAGCTACAATGGAATGGTTTAGATCAAAGAATATTCATGTGTTAGAATGGACCACTCAAAGTCCAGACCTAAATCCCATTGAGCATCTGTGGCAAGACTTGAAAATTGCTGTTCACAGACGCTCTCCATCCAATCTGGCTGAGCTTGAGCTATTTTGCAAAGAAGAATGGGCAAAAATTTCAGTGTCTAGATGTGCAAAGCTGGTAGAGACATACCACAAAAGACTTGCAGCTGTAATTGCAGCAAAAGGTGGCTCTACAAAGTATTGATGCAGGGGGGCTGAATACTAATGCACACCACATTTTTCAGATTTTTATTTGTTTAAAATTTTGAAGACCATTTATCATTTTCGTTTCACTTCATAATTATGTGCTACTCTGTGTTGGTCTATCACATAAAAGTTCGTGGTTGTAAGGTGGAAAAACGTGAAAAAGTTCAAGGGGTATGAATACTTTTTCAAGGCACTGTATTATATCCACATTCACTGGATTTTAAGAAACAAAGAAACTACTGTATATGCTTTGTTATTAGGCGAACTTCTTAAAAACTTATCAATGGCTGCACGAATTGACTTTAGTGTTGTTTTTTTCGAGAAAGTGACGTCTTGCTGTCATGCCGAGGTACAGAATAGCTTTAGACATTTATTTAATTCTTCTTTGGGCATTTCAGTTATGTCATTTTCAAACTTCTTTGAGCTTTTGAACCAGTCTAAAAAAAAAAAAAAAAAATTCAACAAATTTTAATGCTTAAAGATGAAAAATGTAAACAAACCGGTGAAATGACAGCAGAAATTTGTGAAAAATGTATTGATAATAATAATTCTTGAAAAATAAAAAAAAGATACATTCTTACTATCAAATACTTTTATTCCATATTTTGTTGCTTTTTTATTTTGGGGGGTTTTGTTTTCGAGTAGAGTTTTTATTTCATGCTTGGTTGGTTCAGCCAAACGCTCCGTCATTTTGTTTTTCTCTACTCACAGTATATGAGCTGATAGCCTAGGAGTAGAGTAGCCAATCAGAGTGCACAACTGCTCATATCCAGCGAATGTGGATAGAATAATAAGGGTTTCCCCAGAAATGCCAAAGAACACTGAACTAAAGTAAGTGCGAGGTTATGGATACATGAAAGTTATGAAGGTTAAGGTGAGGTTATGGTCCAGCATCTTTCAATCTGAGTGAGTATCAGAACAATTTTGCTAAAGACCGGCACACATGCGCGATTTTCCGTCGCTTGGTCATGCAGCTTTTTGACGCAAGCGAAAAATTGCTTCATGTGCGGCTATTTGCGAGGGCGATTTTGTGTTGCTTGTGACAGATCGCAGGTATCAAACATGCTTGATATCCTGCGACAAAAAAAAAATCGGCAGTCACTGACTTGCTGCAGAGATATCGCCGCGTGTGCGTGTCTTTGCAATAACGAAGTAATCACCTCCAAAGGCTAAGCCAATCCCCGCCCGCAAAGTAGTCACGTGATTTCCACATGACTTGCATCCCCCTCCCCAAATTGCCTACTGGTCGCAGATAACGTGCACATGCAGCTACCCGAGAGGGGAAACTGGCATCCAAAAATCGCAATACGCTTGCGACGAGAAGTCGCCCGTGTGCACCGGGCTTAAGTGACCTGATATGAGGTTCAAACAAAAGCGTGTTGTCAAAAAAAAAAAAAAAAAAAGTGTGCCTATTTGTGGAAAGTTTAACAGTACAGTCATCTATATCATCTGAAAACACTGTGGTTTTAGAAAACAGTTACGGAGGCAATTAGCAAAATATTTATTTTTGTCTATTCATGATTTTTGATCAAGAACACAAAGAGCTGTGATGAACCTAGTACTGACATAAATCTACAATACACAGTATGAACACTGACTATCCAATAATGATGACTATCCAGACATGCAGCCAGCTACCTATGTCTGGAAAATTTTCTTTCAAATAAACAAGACATGTTATGACTGCATTTATTTAGCAAGAGTGAAGCTGGTTAAACTCAGTGTCTACAATGACAAAACTGGGTTCATGCCACACGATTGGTCAAAAGCATGTACTGAATCCATTAATCATTCAGATATGTTGTTTTACTACATCATAACTCATTTGCATAAATTAAAGAAATCTCATCATAGGATACCAATAAAGATAAACTGGCTGAGACACTGAGTTCCCTTCAAACAGGAATCTAGGTTTGTAACTGGCTCAATTTCCTTCCATTATCAAGGGAACCAAAGACGCTACATTCACACTGGAAGGAAAGGAAAATACAGTTGTGACAAAAATAAAATAGCAATATTCCATTGTATATAGGTCCCTGTTAAAAACAGAAAAAAAAAAAACACACATCTCAATAGGTCGCTCACCTTGGATGATTTGGCAGTGTTTTGGGCTGCTGTGTGTGAACCGGGACGTTTTGTCAGAAGAACGTTTTTGTCTGATGACTTTGTGTTCCCCACCGGAGAAGGATTCAAGCTCCTGGCGAACAGGCTTGATAAACAGAGTCTCATCTCCCAATTGAACCAGGCCAGTCTGCAAGACACAAAAGACAGAAGGGACTTAAACCTTTGAACAACATTTCCTGTATGTAATATAGTACTAAAACAGTACACTTTAATGTTGAAGACCTTATGTGGTTCCTACAGTCTTGATGATGATGATATCTCGGTCAGGCCTGGAAGAAATCTGTCTTGTAATTACTTCATGAGGAGCTTTTGTTTGTCCGATCACTGCCACGATGACGATGCT
The DNA here is from genome assembly GCF_027579695.1 of Neoarius graeffei. Classification (NCBI taxonomy): domain Eukaryota; kingdom Metazoa; phylum Chordata; class Actinopteri; order Siluriformes; family Ariidae; genus Neoarius; species Neoarius graeffei. Next base: position 27,460,655 of record NC_083583.1, on the reverse strand, counting down.
AATTAAACCGATGCTCTCAAAAAATAAAGTACATTATTGTACCTTTAGGGGTACAATGGCTGGTCACTGGAGCAGTTCCCGCTAAGGTACTCATTTGTACTCTACATGCTGTTTGGGAAAAATATATGTACCTTTTTAGTCCTGAAAAAGTAGACAAAGTTACCTTGAGGTCCAATAATGAGCTCTAGGGGGTACATTAGTGTAGACTGTACCATGGGGGACAGAAATGGACTCCTATTGTACCCCTATTTCTGACAGTGTAGGTTAGCTAATGCCAAGCTAGTAGTATACCTTCCTTTAGCCTTCTGTTAAATGCTAACAAATGGGCAAACTAAATGCTGGAAGGGCTGGAGTAGCATGTTTATCATAAATACACTATTAAATAGGCATGCTACAAATAAGCTAAGTAAAAAAAATGATAACATAGATACCTTTAGTGAATAAATTGCAGGATAGTCCACGAGTATATTTCCAATAGCCTTTCACTGAATTCTAGCAAATCAGAATGGAACTGTGTGTTGTCATTCAGGCATTTTCCCACAAACAGTGTTTGAAAAACACAATTTCAGGATTCCTGCCTGGTATTGCTTTACTTCCAGGTCACATTGCAATACTCGTTACTAGGATTGGTCCTATACAAATACACATTTAACACAGTCCAAATCTATAAAACAGATTCACAGTACAGGCTGGGCTTTAATCTAAGTTTTGGATGGATGGATGGATGGATGGACGGACGGACGGACAGCCAACCAACCTGTTCATTTGGATGGACAGACAGACAGACAGACAGACAGACAGACAACCAACCAGCCCTTTCATTTGGATGGATGGATGGATGGATGGATGGATGGATGGATGGATGGATGGATGGATGGATGGATGGATGGATGGATGGATGGATGGATGGATGGATGGATGGATGGATGGATGGATGGATGGATGGATGGATGGATGGATGGATGGACAGCCAACCAACCAGCCCGTTCATTTGGATGGATGGATGGATGGATGGATGGATGGATGGATGGATGGATGGACAGCCAACCAACCAGCCCGTTCATTTGGATGGACAGACAGACAGCCAGCCAACCAGCCCTTTCATTTGGATGGACAGACAGACAGCCAACCAACCAGCCCGTTCATTTGGATGGACAGACAGACAGCCAACCAACCAGCCCGTTCATTTGGATGGACAGACAGACAGCCAACCAACCAGCCCGTTCATTTGGATGGACAGACAGACAGCCAACCAACCAGCCCGTTCATTTGGATGGACAGACAGACAGCCAACCAACCAGCCCGTTCATTTGGATGGACAGACAGACAGCCAACCAACCAGCCCGTTCATTTGGATGGACAGACAGACAGCCAACCAACCAGCCCGTTCATTTGGATGGACAGACAGACAGCCAACCAACCAGCCCGTTCATTTGGATGGACAGACAGACAGCCAACCAACCAGCCCGTTCATTTGGATGGACAGACAGACAGCCAACCAACCAGCCCGTTCATTTGGATGGACAGACAGACAGACAACCAACCAGCCCGTTCATTTGGATGGACAGACAGACAGACAACCAACCAGCCCGTTCATTTGGATGGATGGACGGACGGACGGACGGACGGACGGACGGACAGCCAACCAGCCTGTTCATTTGGATGGACAGACAGACAGCCAACCAACCAGCCTGTTCATTTGGATGGACAGACAGACAGACAACCAACCAGCCCGTTCATTTGGATGGATGGATGGATGGATGGATGGATGGATGGATGGATGGATGGATGGATGGATGGATGGATGGACGGACAGCCAACCAACCAACCAGCCTGTTCATTTGGATGGACAGACAGACAGACAACCAACCAGCCCTTTCATTTGGATGGATGGCCAACCAACCAAAACAAACATACAAACAGCCAACCAGCCCGTTCATATATATGGATGGATGGATGGATGGATGGACGGACGGACGGACGGACAGCCAACCAACCAACCAACCAGCCTGTTCATTTGGATGGACAGACAGACAGACAACCAACCAGCCCTTTCATTTGGATGGATGGATGGCCAACCAACCAAAACAAACAAACAAACAAACAAACAAACAGCCAACCAGCCCGTTCATTTGGATGGATGGATGGATGGATGGATGGCCAACCAGCCCGTTCATATGCATGGATGGATGGATGGATGGATGGATGGATGGATGGCCAACCAGCCCGTTCATATGGATGGATGGATGGATGGATGGATGGCCAACCAACCAGCCCGTTCATTTGGAAGGATGGATGGATGGATGACAAACCAACCAACCAACCAGCCAGCCAACTTGTTCATTTGGATAGATGGATGGATAGCCAGCCAGCCAGCCAACCAACCAAACAAACAAACAGCCAACCAGCCCGTTCGGACGGACGGATGGATGGCAAACCAACCAGCCAACCAACCAGCCAGCCAGTTCATTTGGATGGATGGATGGATGGATGGATGGATGGATGGATGACCAACCAACCAACCAGCCCGTTCATTTGGATAGACAGACAACCAACCAACCAAACAAAACAAACAGACAACCAGCCCGTTCATTTGGATAGATAGACAGACAGACAACCAACCAACCAACCAACCAATCAACCCATTCATTTGGCTCATCACTCTTTAAGACCTCATCATTTCTGTTCAGTGTGATATAACTCTATTCTTCATAAGAAACCCTGTCCATTTATCAGAAAGTAGCTCAAGAATTTTATGAGTTAAAAATATGAATCCCAGGATCCTGTCACACTGGTAGCTGTGTTAAAGATGGAAGCACTCCCAGTGGATATGTCCATTCATCAACAGCCCTCCAAGGAACCTACAACATATGGTGGACTTGTCTGTCTGTCTGTCTGAGCTTCTTTAACATAACACAAGTTGCTACTGGTCTTAAAAGAACGGCTTCGGCCCAAAACTCTCATTTGGTCCAAACCCTTGAGTCAGTCACAATTGGTGCCGTTCAATCACATAGCCTTGGCTGTCACCCTACAGGGTCCATTTATCTGGAGACAGCAAAGGGAAAAAAGATGAATGGATAAAGGAACAGAAAGGACAAGGAATGAACGATGGAGCCTTAAGGCGGGTGTGAAGAAGGAGGAGAGGAAAAAGAAGACAGGAGTGCTGACAGGGCAAGGTGAAAGGGGGTCGTAAAGCATGCGCTTTCATCCCCGACACGTACAGACAAACACATGCCGCCGAACCCCCCCCATATAAGAATATGGCTGCCTCAGTGGAGGGAGAGCAGTGGAAATTACATTAACAGAGCAGGAATCTTTTTTCCTTTCCTCCAGCCACACTGACACTCGAGGGCTTCGGATAATGCTTGTGGCAACTTGAGCTGCAGCAACTGATTTCTGGGCTCAGAGGGGATATTTAATGAGTCCTGAACATACCCATAGATTACAGGCTAACATCAGTGATTACGACATAACAGCAAAAAGAATGTGTTCAATAATGACTTAAAATTGATGTAGCTAATGCAGTAGAATTAATAAAAGTATCATTAACCTGTCCTGAACAATGTGTTTATTACACTATCATTATAAACAACATACATCATTTATTTTGTAATGCAATTCTAAGTTGTTGTTTGTTTGTTTTTACACTTCTTTCATTGACAAGCAATCTATTTTCACTTTAGTTAACAGTGTCCTACATTACCCACAATGACATTTGACTACTATACTAGTGAGAAATAGCTCTTGCCTAATTATCTAAAGAGACTGATGCAGCAGAGCTTTATTCCTTTAGTCTGTCCAGCTGTTTCATGTCCTTATCGGTGCAGCTGGCTGAAACAGATCAGCATCCAAAAGATTCAACTTTAATGCTAATGCTGCCATCAACATCATTGTGCTTGGCATCTCATAAATCGCGAACCAGCCAAGCCAAGTCTCTGCTGTAACTCGGAGTTGTAAGAGCTACATTGCAATCTGGGACTGTGAGTCCAGCGTTTGCCCTCTCCACTATCTCTGTGGTGGATTTCTCATTAAAATAATGTTGAATATTGCTGGAAAATGGTGTGTGAGAAAAGATACTATTTCTCTTTTGTTTTTAGGAGCTAACAGTGAAATCTGTTGTGTTTGGGATCTTTTTTTCCAATTAAACATGGGGAAAAAGTTAATGAGTGAACATTATTTATTTGATCATACACAGTGGCAATGCTATCTGATCCAGACAAATTGCATAAGATATTTACTCACGCATAGTCAGAGATCCAAAATGAAGCTTCACATTCAGTGAATGAATGAACAAAGTGATTTGCAGGTACTGTTCATTTAAAACTTAAATTTTAAGGTTTAATTTAAAACCTGATCTGCAGGGCTCGACATTAATGGTAGTCTGACTGTCCGAGACAACCAAACATTTGGTCTGGACAAGTCAAATCTGCATCTGCCTATCCAATGGGACAAGTTGAATATTTGTTGAAAATCACCATTTTTATTAGTAATTATTCAAGAGTTACATCAGTAAAATTTCTAACAAAACTAGTTCAATCCCCTCAGTGATCTGGCTGTGTTATTGTTTATGAAATTCCGGGGAAGCCAAGTACAGCAGGTATGTGTGTAATATCTAAATTATAGATTATTAGAATTTGAATTCATCAATATCAGACAAATGGCTATCAAATACCTCAATAAAATAAATATCTGAGGTGAATCTTCATTTCATTTGGGCATTCATTGCATTTTTCTTTTGTATGGTTCACATTAACCATCACAAATGTCGTAAAATATTTCGTTGGAATTTTCCGACAGTGCCGAACTCACTGACGGTTTGTTTTCATTTACAACGTGATTCTGTCACCCTTATGTCCAACTTGTTTTCTTTCAGTTTCATTTCTTTAAATTCATTTATACTTCAGGTTTTACTGGATTAATCAAGATTTATTTCCTCCAGAAGCTTTGAATTTGGGTGAGTCGAACTCTTAAAGCTGCAGATCAGCTCATGGGTTAGAATAACACACGCACCATAATGGGGCTTTGGATAGTTTTTGTTTATTATTACAGTTAAAGTTTGAGTTTTATTGAAAGATTATAAATCATTGAACCATAGTGATTATCATAACTATACCTGCTTTTTGATAAACTTTATTAACCGCTTTCCTTTAACTGAACGAGTAAATACATACTAAATTCATGAAAAGGTTATGGTCAGGAAAAGTGAAAAATCTAGCTGCTTCTCCGACTGGACAAGTGAATTAAAAAGTTAATGTCGAGCCCTGATCTGCAGAATAAATAAAGGTTAGTGCACCAGTTATGGAAGAATTAGGTGTTTTTGTCACTTGGGTCTGTACTTCAGTTGATATAAAACGTGTTTGAAGGGCTTTTTACTCATCAGTTTTGGGTTGTGAGCACTGCATTTATAGAAATCATATAAAACCAAGTAAACCTATAGAAAACTATGAAGGCGAAAAAAAAAATACAAAAACGTCCTTAAAGGAGATGCTTGTTTGACAGTTTTGTGCAAATCAGTGATATATTAAGACAAATATAAGTTCCTTTTTCATGATCATAGTAAAAGTGAGACTTAAAAATCCTGAGCATAAATACAGAGGTGATTAGAGGAAATCGTGTGCGCCGACTATTCAAGAAATTCGGATTATTTCTCGATAATCAACTCGAGCGACTCGGCAAAATGGTGGCCAATCGCTTCGTCACTGTAAGTGAGGAAGAATTACAAATTATGAAAGAAAATGCTGTTCCTAAAAGCACTAAAGATGCTACGAAGTTTGGTCTAAAACTATTCAAAGGTAAGGTGGAATTGTGGTTTATTTTATCTCTCAAAACAACGTATTTTATGTGAGTCAGCGTAGATAAATGACGTCTGCACGCATTCTGCAATTCTGTATGCATTACATTTGCATGCCATTTTTGAAGATTGAAATAAATTATTTTTTAATACGATTTTTTAAAAATAATCATCTGTGAATTTATACTAAAACAATTATCCGCCTCAGGTTCAGTGAATATTGGTGATTATTATAGATACAGGCCACTTTTTCCATGGAATAAAAACATGTATTCTATTCCCTTCTAGTAGGTTTACTGACGGCATGCAATATTGTTATCATTTTGCTTCTCTCCCCAATGGAGAATGAACGTGCAATATTGTTATAATATTGCACGCTGTCAAGACAACATGACATCACATTTCGGAGCTCATGCGAAAAGCCAGTGACAAAACTTTTCTGCTGTGCATGCGCACAATCATTTCTTTGTCGGCCAGGAGAGAGAGAAGACGGGGTTAATTCAGTGCTCGGTTTAAGCACTAAATAAATAAACTGAAAACTGAAACTAAAGATGCGTTGAACACCTGAAAGGCTGCCAAAACTTCATTATATATTCTTCGTGCATATTTACAAGAGAAAAACATACCAACAGGCATCGAAAAACTGGAAAAGAGACACATCGGAGATATAAAACTTCCATGCTAGTGAGTGACTCGGACAGTTTGTACCATACATAAACAAGGCGGCGATGTTTGCTTCATTAAAAGCTGAAGATTTAAAGCAGTGGTGCTTGAAAGTTTGTGAACCCTTTAGAATTTTGTATATTTCTGCATAAATATGACCTAAATCATCATCAGATTTTCACACAAGTCCTAAAAGTAGATGAAGAGAGCCCAGTTAAACAAATGAGACAAAAATATTATACTTGGTCATTTATTTATTGAGGAAAATGATCCAATATTGCATATCTATGAGTGGCAAAAGTATGTGAACCTCTAGGATTAGCAGTTAATTTGAAGGTGAAATTAGAGACCGGTGTTTTCAATCAATGGGATGACAATCAGGTGTGAGTGGGCACCCTGTTTTATTTAAAGAACAGGGATCTATCAAAGTCTGAGCTTCACAACATGTTTGTGGAAGTGTATCATGGCACGAACAAAGGAGATTTCAGAGGACCTCAGAAAACGCGTTGTTGATGCTCATCAGGCTAGAAAAGGTTACAAAACCATCTCTAAAGAGTTTGGACTCCACCAATCCACAGTCACAGTCTTGAATTTCCTCCACTGTGTACAAATGGAGGAAATTCAAGACCATTGTTACCCTCCCCAGGAGTGGTCGACCAACAAAGATCACTCCAAGAGCAAGGCATGTAATAGTCAGCAAGGTCACAAAGGACCCCAGGGTAAGTTCTAAGCAACTGAAGGCCTCTCTCACATTAACATTAGCCAATGTTCATGAGTCCACCATCAAGAGAACACTGAACAACAATGGTGTGCATGGCAGGGTTGCAAGGAGAAAGCCACTGCTCTCCAAAAAGAACATTGCTGCTCGTCTGCAGTTTGCTAAAGATCATGTGGACAAGCCAGAAGCCTATTGGAAAAATGTTTTGTAGATGGATGAGACCAAAATAGAATTTTTGGTTTAAATGAGAAGTGTTATGTCTGGAGAAAGGAAAACACTGCATTCCAGCATAAGAACCTTATCCTATCTATGAAACATGGTGGTAGTAGTATCATGGTTTGGGCCTGTTTTGCTGCATCTGGGCCAGGACGGCTTGCCATCATTGATGGAACAATGAATTCTGAATTATACCAGCAAATTCTAAAGGAAAAATGTCAGGACATCTGTCCATGAACTGAATCTCAAGAGAAGGTGGGTCATGCAGCAAGACAACGACCCTAAGCACACAAGTCGTTCTACTAAAGAATGGTTAAAGAAGAAAAAAGTTAATGTTTTGGAATGGCCAAGTCAAAGTCCTGACCTTAATCCAATCAAAATGTTGTGGAGGAACCTGAAGCGAGCAGTTCATGTGAGGAAACCCACCAACATCCCAGAGTTGAAGCTGTTCTGTACGGAGGAAGGGGCTAAAATTCCTCCAAGCCGGTGTGCAGGACTGATCAACAGTTACCGGAAATGTTTAGTTGCAGTTATTGCTGCACAAGGGGTTCACACCAGATACTGAAAGCAAAAGTTCACATACTTTTGCCACTCACAGATATATAATATTGGATCATTTTCCTCAATAAATAAATGACCAAGTATAATATTTTTGTCTCATTTGTTTAACTGGGTTCTCTTTATCTACTTTTATGACTTGTGTGAAAAAGTGATGTTGTTTTTGGTCATATTTATGCAGAAATATAGAAAATTCAAAGGGTTCACAAACTTTCAAGCACCACTGAAGAGAAAGACGCGCTAAACACCCGAAAGGCTACAAAAACTTCACTGGATATTCTTCACGCATATTTACAAGAGAAAAACATACCAACGGACATCGAAAAACTGGAAAAGAGAGCAATAGCAGAAATTTTGTCAAAGTTCTACTTGGAGGTGAGGAAAAGTGACAGAGACTTTTATAAGTGGACTTCACTCATGGACTTCACTCAGCAAAGCCCTTTTGTTTTGAACAACTGTAATTTAACAATTAACTACGACCAAAAGTAACTTTGAACTTGAACTGTCAACCTGGATATAGTTTGTATATAAGTTGGGTTGTTGTTCAGGCTTTTTGGACTTGTACCATTTTTATTGTTAGAACTTTGACTTTGTACAGTACATTGACAAAACATCGAATTACATTTGATCAGAATCAGCATTCAGTATTGTTAAGTTACCCCCCTGTTCTTAACTTTTTGTAAAATCTATAATTGCTCCATTGAATGTGTATGTATAATAATAATAATAATAATAATAATAATAATAATAATGGCCTTTTTTGTGGTATGTCAGATATATTCCATTCAGCTAGCACTCGCTGAATGGAATGTATCCGATATACCACGAGAAAAGCCAGCCAATATTATTTAATTATTAAAGATACAGGACATTTTTCAATGGAATAAAAACATGGATTCTATTCCCTTCTAGCGGGTTTCATTCATTCAATCAAATGTGTATGTATAATAATAATAATAATAATAATAATAATATTGGCTGGCTTTTCTTATGGTATATCAGATACATTTCATTCAGCCAGCATGATACGGAACGAGTCGAAGACGAGTTCAATATCATGCCAGCTGAATGGAATATATCTGATATACCACGAAAAAAGCCAGCCAATATTATTTAAATAATAAACTTGACTTTGTCCTGGTTATTATTCACTGATATTCACTTTGCCTTCAGCCATCCATCCATCCATCCATCTGTAGCTGCTTATCCTGTTCTACAAGGTCGTAGGCAAGCTGGAGCCTATCCCAGCTGACTATGGGTGAGAGGCGGGGTACACCCTGGACAAGTCGCCAGGTTATCACAGGGCTGACACAGAGACAAACAACCATTCACACTCGCATTCACACCTACGGTCAATTTAGAGCCACCAATTAGCCTAACCTGCATGTCTTTGGACTATGGGGTAAACCGGAGCACCCAGAGGAAACCCACACAGACATGGGGAGAACATGCAAACTCCACACATACCCCTTTTCCACCAAATCAGTTCCAGGGCTGGTTCAGGGCCAGTGCTGGTTCACAACTCGTTCAACTTGCGAGCCAGCTGAGAACCAGTTTGCTTTTCCATAGATCGCGGTGCTAAGGGGAGCCACGTCATTACGTCGCTGTATACGTCAGTTACGTCGCTGTATACGTCAGTTACATCGCTACGTTTGCATAAACCTTGGCGCGAATATCGAAGCAAAAACAACACAGAAGAAGCAGCAGCAACAACAACAACAATAATAATGGATGACTTCGCGTTTGTACAGCTGTTGCTTCTCGCCGCTTAAAAATGGTGGTCTTTTGCGGTCTTGTTATTGTTGTTGGTCTTAACAACTCCGCCCCCCCCGCTGACGTAAGCGGTTCTTTCCTCTGGCCCAGCAGAGAGTTGGTGCTAGCCTGGAACCGGTTTTTCTGGCCCCAGAGCCAGTTCTTTGTCAGTGGAAACAGAAAACCCGGTTCCAAACTAAGCACTGGCCCCGAACCAGCCCTGGAACTGCTTTGGTGGAAAAGGGGCAACAGAAAGGCCCTTGTCGGCCGCTGGGCTCGAACCCAGGACCTTCTTGCTGTGAGGCGACAGTGCTAACCACTACACCACCGTGCCGCTGCCTTCAGTCAATAATTTTTAATTAAAATTTAATTTTTCTTATTTATAGCCAACTGTAAACTCCACTACCTCACAAAACGAGACATTTAGTTAGTACTAAATGACTCGTACTAGTTAGTGCCAAGTTGCCAGATGTTTTTGTGCCAAGATGAGCAAAGAGATTTGTTTTCACAGCTTGTAAATGAAATAAGCCACGCCTCCAGTACAGGTACGCATCACAGTTTGTTCAGCACATCAAACCTAATGATTTTTTACCACGTGCTAGTAACACACCATGATCTTTAGTTAAAGACAGAAATAAAACAGGAGACAATGAAACAAATCATGATGTTAAATGGAGTTGCTCTTTAATCTGCAACCGTTCAGCTCTGGATAAAACTATTACGACTCTGATGAACTTGCAAAGTCAAAAAAGTGTGACCACGAAAAAGATAATCAGGCATTGTTAGATTTACATCGACGCAGTACTCTTAGTCCTTTTACACTATATAGTCCTAGGCTGAATCTTGATGTGACTGAGCTAACTGTCGTATCTGATGTAAAATTCTGGGCCACACCTACTGAGTCTGATGTTTGTGTGGAATGACACCAAACTCTGTCCTGAGAATGAATGTGATTCCAGTGTTTGCTAAAATACAGCTATAAAATTTCCTTACTTAACAACATTAGCATTATAGGTACACTGCCAAACCAAAGAAGCAAACTTCATACATAAAACATGTCTCTCCATTTGGAGTAAGTGGAACATTGTTTACATTTCATTTCTTGGCTGAACTATTCTTTTAAGGAGGCCTGGCACGAAAGAAACACATGGAAAATACACCACGGAGACCTGATTCTCATGTGAAAGATACACCATTCTACAGAATTCATTCATGTTGCTAAATCATGATTCTACACTCACCGGCCACTTTATTAGGAACACCCATCCATCTGCTGTTTGATGCAGTTATCTAATCAGCCGATCCCTTGGCAGCAGCACAATGCATAAAATCATGCAGATACAAAATCAAGAGCTTCAGTTAATGTTCACTTCAAACAAAATGGGAAAAAATTGTGATCTCAAAGTGTGACTTTCACTGTGGCATGGGTGTTAGTTTGAGCCAGATGGACTGGTTTGAGTAATTCGGAAACTGCTGATCTCCTGGGCTTTTGACACACAACAGTCTCTTGAGTTTACACAGAATGGTACAAAAATAAAAAAAACATTGAGTGAGTGGCAGTTCTGTGGGTGGAAACAAACGCCTTGTTGATAAGAGAGGTCAGAGGAAAATGGCCAGATTGGTTCGAGTTGCCAGGAATGATATAGCAACTCATAGCAACTCTTTACAACCATGGTGAGCAGAAAAGCATCTCGCCATGCAACAGAAGACCACATTGGGTTCCACTCCTACCAGCCAAGAATAGGAATCTTAGAATCAAGAACAAGTTCCTATTAAAGTGGCCGGTGAGTGTCTCATATGAAGGGCTGTGTTTTGTATTTTACAAAGTTTTCTCAGTGTTTTCACAGCAACGCTAAACTATAATTAGCTGAATAGCTGTACAGTTTTGGGATTAGTTCGAGCCCTCAAGTCTGAAATGATCAGCTGTCAGGTGTGTAATGCAATTCCTCTTTTTTTTTTTGTATTGAAAGAGATCCTATTGCCATAAAATCATAAGTATTCTATCATCTCATTCATCTCATTATCTCTAGCCGCTTTATCCTGTTCTACAGGGTCGCAGGCAAGCTGGAGCCTATCCCAGCTGACTACGGGCAAAAGGCGGGGTACACCCTGGACAAGTCACCAGGTCATCACAGGGCTGACACATAGAGACAAACAATCATTCGCACTCACGGTCAATTTAGAGTCACCAGTTAACCTAACCTGCATGTCTTTGGACTGTGGGGGAAACCGGAGCACCCAGAGGAAACCCACGCAGACACGGGGAGAACATGCAAACTCCGCACAGAAAGGCCCTCGCTGGCCACGGGGCTCGAACCCGGACCTTCTTGCTGTGAGGCGACAGTGCTAACCACTACACCACCGTGGCGCCCAGTATTCTATCATAAAGTCTAATTTTCATTGAGAATACAGCACTAGGAAGTTTTTGAAGTATTTATGTTTTGTTGCACATTAAATTATATTCAGTAGCAATTCTTACCAATTCTGTAAGGAGAAATGTGTATTTAAATGTGTAAGTTTACATGATTCACATCAAGAGAGTTCTGGGTTCAAACCTGCCAGTAAACTGGGGCCTTTCTGTGTGGAGTCTGCATGTTCTCCTCATGCCTACGTGGGTTTCCTCCAGGTGCTCTCCTCCCACAGGCCAAAAACATGCAGATTAGGTCAACCGGCTACTCTAAATTGCCTGGAGGTGTGAATGTGAGGGTGAATGGTTGGTTGTCTCTGTGTTAGCCCTGTGATAGATTGGCGACCTGCCCAGGGTGAACCCCACCTCTCGATCGAAGTCAGCTGGGATTGGCTCCAGCTCAACCATGACCCGCAATGGATACAGTGGGGCAAAAAAGTATTTAGTCAGCCACCAATTGTGCAAGTTCTCCCACTTAAAAAGATGAGAGAGGCCTATAATTTTCATCATAGGTACACTTCAACTATGAGAGACAGAATGGGGGGAAAGAATCCAGGAAATCACATTGTAGGATTTTTAATGAATTAATTGGTAAATTCCTCGGTAAAATAAGCATTTGGTCACCTACAAACAAGCAAGATTTCTGGCTCTCACAGACCTGTAACAACTTCTTTAAGAGGCTCCTCTGTCCTCCACTCGTTACCTGTATTAATGGCACCTGTTTGAACTCGTTATCAGTATAAAAGACACCTGACCACAACCTCAAACAGTCACACTCCAAACTCCACTATGGCCAAGACCAAAGAGCTGTCAAAGGACACCAGAAACAAAATTGTAGACCTGCACCAGGCTGGGAAGACTGAATCTGCAATAGGTAAGCAGCTTGGTGTGAAGAAATCAACTGTGGGAGCAATTATTAGAAAATGGAAGACATACAAGACCACTGATACTCTCCCTCGATCTGGGGCTCCACGCAAGATCTCACCCCGTGGGGTCAAAATGATCATAAGAATGGTGAGCAAAAATCCCAGAACCACACAGGGGGACCTAGTGAATGACCTGCAGAGAGCTGGGACCAAAGTAACAAAGGCTACCATCAGTAACACACTACGCCGCCAGGGACTCAAATTCTGCAGTGCCAGACGTGTCCCCCTGCTTAAGCCAGTACATGTCCAGGCCCGTCTGAAGTTTGCTAGAGAGCATTTGGATGATCCAGAAGAGGATTGGGAGAATGTCATATGGGCAGATGAAACCAAAATAGAATTTTTTGGTAAAAACTCAACTTGTCGTGTTTGGAGGAGAAAGAATGCTGAGTTGCATCCAAAGAACACCATACCTACTGTGAAGCATGGGGGTGGAAACATTATGCTTTGGGGCTGTTTTTCTGCAAAGGGACCAGGACGACTGATCCGTGTAAAGGAAAGAATGAATGAGGCCATGTATCGTGAGATTTTGAGTGAAAATCTCCTTCCATCAGCAAGGGTATTGAAGATGAAACGTGGCTGGGTCTTTCAGCATGACAATGATCCCAAACACACCGCCCGGGCAACGAAGGAGTGCCTTCGTAAGAAGCATTTCAAGGTCCCGGAGTGGTCTAGCCAGTCTCCAGATCTCAGCCCCATAGAAAATCTTTGGAGGGAGTTGAAAGTCCGTGTTGCCTAGCGACAGCCGCAAAACATCACTGCTCTAGAGGAGATCTGCATGGAGGAATGGGCCAAAATACCAGCAACAGTGTGTGAAAACCTTGTGAAGACTTACAGAAAACGTTTGACCTCTGTCACTGCCAACAAAGGGTATATAACAAAGTATTGAGATGAACTTTTGTTATTGACCAAATACTTATTTTCCACCATAATTTGCAAATAAAGTCTTTAAAAATCAGACAATGTGATTTTCTGGATTTTTTTTCCTCATTTTGTCTCTCATAGTTGAAGTGTACCTATGATGAAAATTACAGGCCTCTCTCATCTTTTTAAGTGGGAGAACTTGCACAATTGGTGACTGACTAAATACTTTTTTGCCCCACTGTAAGTGATATAGATAATGAACGAATTAATGAATAAATCAATTAAGTATATCATGATAGTGGATGTTTCTAAATGACTGCCCTTCTGCAATTTGAATTATTGACTAACTGGTACATTTGTACTGAAATAGCCCAAATTCTGAGTAAAAATAATGGCTATTTAGTATAAAACAAGCACACTGTGACCTCCCTAATTTAAAAAGAAACCAGCAATAAATATCTATCTATCTATCTATCTATCTATCTATCTATCTCTACTAAGGGTGACACAGTGGTTAGCACTATCGCCTCACAGTGAGAAGGTTCTGGATTCGAGCCCAGTGGCTGACGGGGGCCTTTTCTGTGTGGAGTTTGCATGTTCTCCCCGTGTCTGTGTGGGTTTCCTCCGGGTGCTCCGGTTTCCCCCACAGTCCAAAGACATGTAGGTTAGGCTAATTGGTGGCTCTAAATTGACCGTAGCTGTGAACGTGAGCGTGAATTGTTGTTTGTCTCTATGTGTCAGCCCTGCAATGACCTGGCGACTTGCCCAGGGTGTACCCCGTCTCTCGCCCATAGTCAGCTGGGATATGATAAGCGGTTACAGATAATGGATGGATGGATGGCTGGATGGATATACTACAAAAAAAGTCTGCCTGTCTATCTGTCTGTTCACCTATGCAAACTGACACAGTTAGTAGGGCTGCGTACCGGTACAGAGGTTTAGGTACAGGTCCGGACCTGTACCTGTACCTGAACAATTTGACAAATTAACATGTGTTCTTCTGAACTTCTTCAATAATGACAGAAACATTAATAAACTGTTGACAACTTTTCAGTATCTTTATTCAAAGAAAACCGAACATAACTAGGTTTCCTACCTCACTTCTCAGTCACCCTCTCAGTCTCACACTTAGTTAACTTAGGACAAAAAGTCATAAGTTGTCTCACAGCGAGACAACTTGCATTCTGGCCCCCTGAAAGCTTTGTTATGTGATCCCAGACCTTACTGGTCTTCCCACGTGGCATGACAAACAAATTCACTCCGCACAGTCCGCGGCCTTTAACTTACGCGGCAAAATTACACAAAGCAATAAAGGCCGCCAATGCCAGCAAAGGAAAAATGGCTGACCTGCTTTTGAGTCTTTTTGACCAATCAGAATGCTGGATCAGCCAAGCTCTTGCAATGTCTCGCGAGACTGTGGCGAGAGGATCTCAAATCAAAGGTGGCTCTGCTTTCAAGTTTCAGTGCGGCATTTTACGTCTTTTCCAGTGCTAAATTTTCGTCTTTGTGGTAGGATTTACGCATCTTCAGTCACAAAATAAGCATATACTTGGTGTAAATTTATATCGGTACAGTACCGGTACTTCATGATCCGGTATTTTCAGGGATGTGATTTGGGGCTGGTGAAATTATCTGAAAATTTTAGGCGGGGGTCTGGGGGCCACAGGCCCCCAGCTGGTCCAGGGCAGTGTCCTGGTGGGGGGACAAGGGGGGAAGCCCCCCGAAGCTCCTGGGTTTTTCTGACTTAAAAACTGTACTAAAATGGCAAGCAAAACACATAAGAAAAAAACTTGTCATGATTAACAAATTCAAGCCAATTTAATGGTCAACATGCAACTCTGACACACACGGTCACTCTCTCTCTCACACACTCACTCTCACACACACTCACACACACACACTCACACACACTCTCACCCCCCCCCAAAGAACCAGCGCGAGCAGGGCCCGCTAGCCTTGGGACGTAATTCGCCCCGAGGCGAGCCGCGGCGCTCCGCTTAGGTTTCGTTTCTATCCCGACTTTGGACGCTCGTAGCTCGGGCAGGGGAGGTCCCAGTATCCCCAAACTTGACAGCCAGAGACCTCTGCCCTCTCCCCAAAGAACGAAATCGCTGAACAAATGTCTCACAGTCTTATGTCCAACGTCTGTAGCAACCTCTTTCTCCAACCATTCCCAGCAGAACTTGTTTTTCACTATTCTGTCGATTTCTTTAACTCGATTTGCATCTTTACGCTCGATCACGGAGGCTGCCATCTTTCAACTCTTTGTTTGAAGCGAGCTTACGTACAGCTAACAAGCGCGTTCATTGGTTGTTACAGAGCGATGGGCCAATCACGTACCTCGTTTCATCTCAATGACGTAATTGCGTAAATGACGTAATTATGTCAATGAGATGAAACGAGGTACGTGATTGGCCCATCGCTCTGTAACAACCAATGAACGCGCTCGCTTCAAACAAAGAGTTGAAAGATGGCAGCCTCCGTGATCGAGGCATAAAGATGCAAATCCGAGGCTGCCATCTTTCAAACAAAGTCGGAACGAATAGGATACGAATGTGGATTTGAGGGAAAAATCGGAAACTTTTTTTTTTCAAGTTTTGAGGTGATAAAAGCGGAATTCCGCGAATTCGCGGAAACATCACATCCCCGTATTTTGGACCTGTACCGAATCGATTTTCATGGTACAGTACCGGTACATAGTACCGGTACGCAGCCCTAACAGCTAGACGCACGTACTCCATACTTTGCACCTGGACTGGTGACACCTCAGAGGGGTCCAAGACAACATTTTCGATTTTCCAAAACATGGGATTAGTGCTAATCCAACAGACTATTCATTTACCGTAGGCTATATGCTCACGCTAACACACTACGCGCAGCCTTGGCGGAGAATCCCCTCCCTGACTCACCTGAGAGATCTGATTGTACAGGACCTACAGCGCTCAGGTAGACTGCCCAATTCTACAGCTGTTTGGCCAAACCATAGGACCAACACAGCCCCTGTGAAGCGCACCACTCAGAGGAAATCAGGCTCACGGGCAATAACGGAGAGTCAATTCTGAAAGCAACTTCTAAGAAAATCACAAAAGTGAAATAAGATGACCATGTGAGTTAGTCTTGAAAAAATGCTTTATGCATAAAGCAGCACTGACAAGTTTGAAGAGAGATGATTCGACTCACGTGGCCCAATCATTCAATTCATACATTGTCATTTGGTTAGTAAGTTGGAATTTGATATCCACTGCTTTAATATTCAACATTTGCTTATAAATTTATTTCTTCGGACTACAAGCAGGTGTTTGGATCATTTTAAAATTCATTCACAGTTTTCCAATATTGTTTCTCCTCTTTTTTTAGTAGACTCATCATGCTTTAGGTGTGTGTGTGTGTGTGTGTGTGTGTGTGTGTGGTCATGCAATATTGAGGTTATAAAGGTTATTGAATTGCACCAAGAAACAAATTAGGATCGTTATTTCAATACAATTATTTGTGCAGTCCTAATGTTCATTCATGCATTGTTGTGTTGTTGTGATCAGTCATTGGTGTCACTCAAGCATGCATGCACATCCTTAATGATGACCTGCATTTTCCCCATCTGCCAACTACCTGCTGCTCTAGAAGAAGCAATTTCCATTTGGAACCATGAGTCAAAACATCCAGTTGATCTCCAGCTGATCTGCTCCTTGTCAGCCCACACCGAGGTGTCAGAAAAGCTCGAGCCTCTACTGCCTGGCAAATCTGTTACGACAATGACCTCATTTTCCAAAGGTGCAGCCTGAACAGAGCTTATATGGTGAGGGAAAATGCAAACATCGTGCAAAGAAAGCCAAGTTTGTGTCTGTTGAATGATCCAGAGTGACTGCATTGCAATGGCCCAATATGGAGTGTACAGCAGGGGTTAGAAGAAGCGAGAGAGACAGTTAGAGCAGAGTCAGAGTGGTGAAGACCATCAAGCTGAGAATGCTTCCAGAGCAGACTCTGCAGACATAAAACCAAGCATGTTTCATCAACTGGTGCTCACCACACTTACATACCATCCCCTGCTTTCACTCCATCTATCTGGGTTTTTTTCAGTGTCTCAGCATTCAGACGAAGCAGTGCGAGTCAGGGGGTGTGAGCATGACCTTTCAGTTCAGCCAAAAAACTGAGTGACAGCCTGTCACAGTGGTGCTACTCATCCCTTTCAGCTGTCAAGCTGATGGCAGTTCAGGCTTTTCACAGGACTGGTTTTAGCTGGACCTGAGCCAGGGAGTTGTCTCCTACATGACAAATAAGAACAAGCACCACACAGTCCTACCTTACAAACATGCAAACTGGTAAATGGTTCACAAATCCCCCCCCCAAATAAATAAATAAACCACCATCAAGAAGACTGTAGTAAGTGGTAGTTAGCAAGAAAGTTCTGGGCTTGAGCCCAGTGGCCGATGGGGGCCTTTCTGTGTGGAGTTTGCATGTTCTCCCCGTGTCTGTGTGGGTTTCCTCCGGGTGCTACGGTTTCCCCCACAGTCCAAAGACATGCAGGTTAGGCTAATTGGTGGCTCTAAATTGACCATAGGTGTGAATGACTGTGAATGGTTGTTTGTCTCTATGTGTCAGCCCTGCGATGATTTGGCGACTTCTCCAGGTTGTACCCCGCCTCTCGCCCATAGTCAGCTGGGATAGGCTCCAGCTTGCCCACGACCTTGTACAGGATAAGCCGTTATGGATGGATGGATGGATGGATGGATGGATGGATGGATGGACGGACGGACATCACAACACAATGAAATTCTGTTCTTCACATATCGATCTGGAGAAGGTGTTTGATAAAGTACCGTGCCAATAAGTTTGGAGCTGTATCCGAGAGATAGGAGTGCCTAAAAAGTACATGAAAATTATCCAGGATATGTATAAAGGAGGGCGGCACGGTGGTGTAGTGGTTAGCGCTGTCGCCTCACAGCAAGAAGGTCCAGGTTCGAACACCGTGGCCGGCGAGGGCCTTTCTGTGTGGAGTTTGCATGTTCTCCCCGTGTCCGCGTGGGTTTCCTCCGGGTGCTCCGGTTTCCCCCACAGTCCAAAGACATGCAGGTTAGGTTAACTGGTGACTCTAAATTGACCGTAGGTGTGAATGTGAGTGTGAATGGTTGTCTGTGTCTATGTGTCAGCCCTGTGATGACCTGGCGACTTGTCCAGGATGTACCCCGCCTTTCGCCCGTAGTCAGCTGGGATAGGCTCCAGCTTGCCTGCGACCCTGTAGAACAGGATAAAGCGGCTAGAGATAATGAGATGAGATGTATAAAGGAGTGAGAACCCAAGATAGAAGTAAGGTTTGTACAACAGATTGGATCCCAGTCAAAGTTGGATTGCATCAAGGTTCTTCTTTAAGTCCATATCTTTTTGATCTTGTTATGGATGTGATGATCAGTGAAGTAAAAGATCGGCCTCTGTGGTGCATGCTGTTTGCAGACGACATTGCTTTAATTGGTGATGAAGTCGAAGAAAAGTTGGAAAAATGGAGGAAGGCAGTAGAGGACAGAGGATGAAAGATAAGCAGAAAGAAAACTGAATACCTTAGTTTCAACAATGATCAAGATTTTGAAATCAAGCTGCAAGAAGAAAGCCTGAAGAGAGTGGAAAATTTCACGTATCTGGGTTCAGTAGTGTCAAGAGATGGTGAATTGGACGAGGAAGTAATGCACTGAATACAGTGCGGATGGAGAAGTTGGAAAAGAGTGTCAGGAGTGTTGTGTGACCGGAGAATAAGTGAGATAAGCGTGAGAGGACAAGTGTACAAGTCAGTGATTAAACCAGCGATGCTGTATTCAGCAGAAACATGGACTGGGAAGAAGGTTCATAAAAAGAAGCTGGAGACCACAGAAATGCAGATGCTGAGGTGGATGGGACAGGAATAGAAACAAAAGAATTAGCGGGACAACCAAAGTGGGGGAGATATCAGAGAAAGTCCAGGAAAGGAGACTGCAGTAGTATAGTCATGTGATGAGGAGGGGGAGGAATATGTTGGTAGAAGAATGATGGAAATGGAGGTGGAAGGAAAAAGAAAAAGAGGAAGACCAAAATGAAGATGGTTAGAAAGTATTAGAATGGACTGAGAAAAGCCTGTCTGGACAAGAAGTGAGCAATCGTGCAGTACGGAAGAGATTCGTTGAAACCATCGACCCCACAAAGAAGTGGGAGAAGATGTCAGTAGAAGAAGACGTATTTCAGTTTGTGAGAAAGCTGGGATCAGAGTGTAGGGTCTGTCTTGATACAGCACCCCTGGAGCAGTGAGTGTTAAGGGCCTTGTTCAAGGGCCCAACAGTGGAAGCTTGGTGGTGCTGGGGCCAGAACCCCCAACCTTCTGATCAGTAATTCAGATGTATACTTCTACACAGAATCTACTCCACAGGTATGGCATTGACATTCGCACAGGGTGAAGTATTTCTACTTGCACATAAGATGCACATCTCCTCTTGGAGGCACTATCGCGTGAAACACACCTACTGATTTTACACACAGGAAAAGAGCAGACACGAGATCCATATTTCACTAAGAATAATAAACAGAAAATAATGTGGCTAAAATGTATTGAAACAAATTTACTGGAGGAAAAGAAACCTTGCGTGATTAATTATAAACCAAGTGAATTCTCACTGAAAATATTTCTGAAGTGTTTTAACTCATCTGTATTCAGCAGAATGAGCAGCTCAAAGCAAAAGTCCCACTGCACACTCAGGAACGAGACACAAAATTAACACCATCGTGTTAAATCCACAGAATTAGATGCAAAATTAAACTGCTCATTATAACGATCTACAGCCGTCATAAACCCTCACACTTTACATATTTACAAGAAGACAATATCGTTGTGAAAAATGACGAGGGGTGGTAGTTGCATTTTTCATAGAAACGCCAGAGACATGTCTTCCCGACACTCATAGACATCTTCTAACACACACACACACACACAGCCGATACGCGCCTGTTGGCGTTTCTTCCATGTATTGGAATTTGCTTTTTAGCGCGGCTAGCGTGAGATCACACATACGCTACACACACGCAATGGGCACATATTCCTCAGTTTAATAGTTATTTACCATCATCGCGAATAGCGTAGGTACCCGTTGTCTCGTGTCATATTCCACTCGCCACACAATAGTTTTACCACACAACAAACATTTTTATTCACCATTGCACCTGGGGTGACAACAATCCGGGCCGGGGGGAAACCGGAGCCCTTCCGGAACCAATGTTTTAACCACTGTTCCAGTGCAGTGGCGGGAACTTGGTTGAAATGGTGACGTAATGTTTTGTAATTATTGTTGTGTAGCTTTATTTTATATATGTATTGAATTTAATGTGGTGTATGTGTTTTCTAATATGTCTGGGGTATATGGTGGTATTGTGTAGGTTTAACTAATGCCGCTTTTCCACTACCAAGAGTTGAGTTGGGCTGAGCCGTGCCGTGCTGAGTTGGGCTGAGTCGAGCTGAGTGGGACTGTTGGAGTTGCATTTCGACTACAACCGCGCTGAACCGTGCTGGCTGGAAGTGGGTGGACACATTGGGTGGAGTTAGCGAAAGTGGGTGGACGTCACGTGATGTCGTTAGGCGGCGCAAACAGTGACATCAGTGATCTTTTAAGCGGTAGTCTCACGACCCGGATAGTAAACAATAAACATGGAGGACATGGAGTCGTTAGTGTTGCTGGTCTTGGTGCTGTGGCTTGTTGTCACCGACAACGCCAACAGATACTGGCAAGAGCGTATAGATGAGGCGAGGCGCATAAGGCTTCAGAAATTCTCGTAATTCGTAATTCTTCTTCTTCTGGGTTTACGGTGTTTACAGATCCCAGCGTGCTCGCGGGGCGTGTGTGGGCGTTTGAGGACACTCCTCATCACCAATCAGTGCACAGGGGAGTGTCTGCTCACGCCCCTAGCCCCACTCGGCTCGGTTTGGCTCGCTTCAGCCCTACTCCAAAACCGTGCGAGTTTTGGGGGCTGAGTAGGGCTGAAGCGAGCTGAGTCGTGCTGTTCTGAGGTAGTCGAAACGCGAGCCGTGTCGGGCTGAAGTGAGCTGAAAAAGGGTAGTGGAAAAGGGCCATAAATGTGTGTTTTTAACTGTTTTTTTTTGAGTGTTAATGTAATGGGATGCTTCTGTTGGTTGCTGATTGTCCAATCAGCATGTTACTCTTGATTGTGAACCCTTTAAAAGGGGCAGGAGTGTTCATTGTAGAGAGAGAGGCGCAGGAGGACACACGCTTGCTGTGAGGCTGTGTAACAGAAGTAGGTGCAGAGAAGTGCATACTGAGTTTTGTATTTTAAAAAGTCTTTTGTTGTAATTATATTTGTGTTGCCTGATTGAGGCCGGTTTTGGTTTTGCGTTTCTTCTCAGTTTTTGCTTTCCTATTTTTGTATTCACTGTTTGTACTGTAAATAAACTCGCACCCGTTTTACGTTATACTTTAAGTAGCCTTAGTTTTCTTCCTCTCGTGGCCAATCCTGGCGTGAGGTGGGGGTGGAGAAGCCCTCTTTCTCACAATCGTGATAACAGATTTCCGATTTTCGTGGAGAAGGAGGAGCAGCCGGAAATGCGTCAGAGGAAATGCAATGCTATCAAGTGGACCACAGTTGCTGCAGTCTGCATCACCGTGACGTGGAGTTACACATGCACGTCAGGGTATGGCATAGGGTATGGCATAGATGACACAGGGGAATCGACGCAGAAATAAATAAGGCCTTTAACCCTTTGAGCCACCAATGCCCCAGGTTAAAATGCTTCCTATGCTTCTGTATTGGTGGCACGGTGGTGTAGTGGTTAGCCCTGTCACCTCACAGCAAGAAGGTTCCGGGTTCGAACTTCAGGGCCAACAAGGGGCCTTTCTGTGTGGAGTTTGAATGTTCTCCCTGTGTCTATATGGGTTTCCTCTGGGTGCTCTAGTTTCCCCCAAAGGCATGCCGTTAGGTTAACTGGCTCCTCTAAATTGTCCATAACCAAAAGCAATGCAGCAGAGGGGTGGCTAGCCAGCTGTACTTACTTAGCCAAGGGACCCAACCAGTGGCGAATTGTTACTATTAGAGCTGAGACTTCAACTCAACAAAAACTTAGCCAGACACATCAAAAAAACAACAAAGCAAAGGATTTTGCAAGGGATTAGCGGCAGAATGCCAGGTAGCGCCGTTGTGTGTAGCTGTTGATGTTTATTTTAAAATTAACTAAGTAAATTACACAGGGAAATGAATACTTAAGTCTGAGTGAAAAATACTGTAGTGAGCATGTGTGGAAGAAGAGTCTGGAGACAGAAATCTTAGGCTACGTTCACACTGCAGGCTGAAGTGACTCAAATCCGATCTTTTCGCCCATATGTGACCTGTATCCGATCTTTTATTGACAATTTGAACGACACAGATCCGATTTTTTCAAATCCGACCCAGGCCGTTTGGATATGTGGTGCTAATTCCGATTCCTATCCGCTCTTTTCATATGCGACTTCAGTCTGAACCGCCAGGTCGCATTCATCCGACTTACACGTCATCAACAAGCCACAAACGTCACTATTCTGCGCTGAAGTAGGCGGCGGGTCTCTCAAAAAAGTTACAACAACATGGCGCATAATCACGGGCGCAGATAGAGGGTGGGACGAGTCATATTTAAATTCACCTCGTTCGGTCCCCCCCACTTATAGGGAGGAAAAAACGTCTATGCTGTCTTTCTTTGCATAAGGCAAACCTCACGGAAAAATCAAAAGACTAATTACCATTCGGTTTATTGAGGTGCACAGCAGTGTATACATAGTTGCAACAACTCACATAAAACAAAACAAAGACTGATATTCGGTTGGTTGAGCTGCGCAGACTGCACAGGTTGCGAGCTCGAGCTTGGTTGCTATGGTTACTAACAACAAGTTTGACAGGCATATCGGGGTTGGGGTTGGTTTGCTGGCAGCTTTGTCCCCCCCCAGTTTTTTGTCCCCCCCAGTTCAAAAAACGTATCTGCGCCCCTGCGCATGACATCAGTGCGAGGGACGCTTCGGGCTGTGAAGGTTCTGAATCTTCTCAATGGAAGGACGCAGAGGTTAGGGAGCTGATTTCCATTTGGGGGGATGCAGCTATTCAAGCTAGATTGGATGAGTCATACCGCAACCGGGCGGTTTTACTTCCGTAAACACTGGCCATGCTCACTGCGTGTGACGTCGTCGTATCCTGCAGTGCGCATGCGGAACACTTTTAGGTCGCTTTTCGTTCATACTGAGGATCACATACAAGTCGCATATATTTGTTAATGTGAACGACCTCACAAAAAAATCGGATTTCACAAAAAAATCGGAATTGAGCATTAAGCCTTGCAGTGTGAACGTAGCGTTAGTTTCTCGGTCGTTAGCCTGTGCTGCTTGCACTCGACAGCACTGGCTTGACCGCTTTATCAGCATTCGCTAACACTACTGATGAACACTACACCAGCTGGAAAGGTGACTTCACTGCTGCGCTGACGGTGCTGACTCTCAGTTAAGCCTGCATTGGCCTTTGAGAAGGCCGAGGGTGATCAATTTTTGGTCCCTCCCACTATAAATCAAAATCTGATTGGTTAATTCATCTGTCACTTCCTACATAAACATACACTGCCATGGCCTTCTGTCCTGGCAATGAAGTCCTAACCAATGAGTGAGCCGGCTCTAAGCTCTTCTCAGCCTAGACACAACAAACAAAAAAATCTCATCGGATAACTCTATTTTAATGTTTTCAGGACAGTAACCCTTTCATTTCTGAAGCAAATTTGATAGAAAATGAGGCCAAATTAGAAGAGAACAATTATCATGAAATTATGCAAGAATGAAAGCAATTAAAGAATGAAAGAAATTAAATATAACATTTAAAATGCTGGCGGCACGGTGGTGTAGTGGTTAGCGCTGTCGCCTCACAGCAAGAAGGTCCAGGTTCGAGCCCCGTGGCCGGCAAGGGCCTTTCTGTGTGGAGTTTGCATGTTCTCCCCGTGTCCACGTGGGTTTCCTCCGGGTGCTCCGGTTTCCCCCACAGTCCAAAGACATGCAGGTTAGGTTAACTGGTGACTCTAAATTGACTGTAGGTGTGAATGTGAGTGTGAATGGTTGTCTGTGTCTATGTGTCAGCCCTGTGATGACCTGGCGACTTGTCCAGGGTGTACCCCGCCTTTCTCCCGTAGTCAACTGGGATAGGCTCCAGCTTGCCTGCGACCCTGTAGAAGGATAAAGCAGCTAGAGATAATGAGATGAGATTTGAAATGCTGATATGTTTGGGTTTCTCCGAAGGCCTAGAAGGCCCTGACGGTTCCCCTCTGGACCCAACCCAGAACACACTGGACGGGTGAAGAAGAAGAAGCTTCTGTATTCAGGGCTGCCAAAAGAGACCAGGCTGCTCAACCTTCTAAGCTATGTTCCAGGTTCTTTCTTACAACTTGACTAAAGTGATCAATACATGTCTGAGTTTAACTGTTACTAAAATAACTTCTTTACAATGCAGCGTTCATAGCTGTTATTCAGAAAGGATTTTCTTTCTACCTTTTCTTTCAAGGATGGTCTACAGGTTTGACCAGCTCACTCAGACCGAGCTGGATCTTTCAGCAAAGTAACCCGTACATTTACTGTATTGTTTTGCACTTCTTATCTTAAGGCCAAAGTTATGCTTGGCGATAAAGCCAACTCACTTGTGTGGGAAAGATCATACAAACCAAAAAAGGAATCAGTGAGTAGCTCTGCTTGCTCCAACTTTACCTATATAAAGTTCATTCACGGATCTTGAAGGTGTATGCTACTCAAGAATACAGAAACCATGAAAACTAAGGTATGGCTCGATACCGTAAAGAATGTTTGCTTTCTTATTGTTTATATTGAATAGAAAATAATGTTACATTATTCATGTTACAATGTTGCACTATTTTGCACTTAGTCACATGTACAAACATCCTGTAT
Organism: Neoarius graeffei; assembly: GCF_027579695.1. Lineage (NCBI taxonomy): Eukaryota > Metazoa > Chordata > Actinopteri > Siluriformes > Ariidae > Neoarius > Neoarius graeffei. The sequence continues at coordinate 27,434,845 of NC_083583.1, read as the reverse complement.
CATTTGATTTATTCTATCCACATTCACTGGATATGAGCAGTCGCGTGCTCCGATTGGCTACTCTACTACTAGGATATCAGCTCATATACTGTGAGCAGAGAAAAACAAAATGGTGGCGCATGTTGCTGAACCAACCGAGGACGAAACAAATAAAAACTCTACATGAAAACAAAATCCCAAAAAATACAAAAAAACCTCAACAAAATATGGAATAAAAGTGTCTGATGGTAAGAATGTATCATTTTTATTTTTCAAGAATTATTATAGCATTTTTCATAAATTGTTAGTCATTTCGCCGACTTGTTCACATTCTAAGCGGAAGTGATTTTGTCGGACGTTTTGAATAAAGTTTTTATTTATCAAATTTGCTAAAAATAAAAATGCTCTGTTTCTCAAAATCTAGTGAATGTGGATAGAATAAAACAGTTATTCCACTCAATCTCATCGTACATGGCTTATAGCACCTCGCTGGCTACCAGCTCATGTACGACTCGATTTCGTGGAATAACTTAAATATTGCAACAGGATATGTGGTTGACCATACAAGTGAGGAATTCTCACTCATGATTACAATACTAAAAACCTCTACGAACAAAAATGTTGAGGATGAAATGCATTCACGTCTCTGAAATTCACTCAAAATGTGGTGAACCAGCAACGCAAAGCACTTCTGCACTCACCAGGCCGCCGCAAGTATCCAGCGAGGCAAATGAGTCTGTGTGATTGAAGACAGTACCAGTGTAGAAACAGACCCGTCCTTTAAAAGCTGGTTCACGCCGGGTGCTCTCTCCTCGACTCCTCTCCTCAACCATGAAGCCCTCAGCAAGGAAAGCCTCGTCCCTCTGGAGCGCCAGGTAAAGCTCTTGGCTAAAGGCAGGCAATGACACGAACAGGTGGCCATGCCGGTTCTCTGAGCGCCTCCTGCGTCCCCTGCTCCACCGGGATCCTTCCCAAATCAGCTCCACCTGCTCCTGCTGCAGCTCCGAGGGCACTACTAAGTCTGTCTCGTACTCTACCGAGCGTGCTGAGGAGGAGGGAAAGAAGACTTCACTTTGGCTGAGATGTCAAAACTCAGCACTACTGTCAATTTCTTGAGGACTTCAGCTGTCCCTCTGGGGAACCCTCTACATAAGTAGATCCCATCAGTTTCCCCCCCACCCATCAGAAAAGTAGTACCTTTTCAGTAATAACACTGAAACAGCTAATATACTATGTAAATTTTACAATATATACATTTTCATACTGAAATAACTGTAATATTATTACAAAGCTGCAAATAACATTACTGAACATTACTTCTCCTCCAACAGGACAAATCTGTATGCCAGTCTTTCATGATTTCATGCAGCTGATACCCTTTGAACCAAAGTTTGTTTCGTAGCCAGAAAAGGACACTTCTTGAAAGTATCAAGGACATTAGAGAACAGCTGTCCTTATTCTACTTTCTAAATAGGACACGCGTTTTATCTCTAAAGACTTTCAAATGCTCACCAAGATGGTGGCTGTAGTTACAATAGCTTGAAAGTCGATGATATGATAATTATATATGATATGCATGAAGGGAAATGATGGCTCAGTGGTTAATGCTCTAGGCTACTGCTCAGAGGTTTAGTGAGTTCAAGCCCTGGCACTGCCACGTCTGACAATGCTGTGTCCTTGAGCAAGGCCCTTAAACCTCTCTACTCCAGGGATGTGATATCATGACTGACCCGTCACCTGAGCCCAGCATCCTAACAAGCAAGAATATGCAAATATAAAGACACTTAACAGTTATTCCACTCAATCTCGTTGTACATGAGCTGATATTCAATGAGACACGTAGCACCAAGTTAGCGATAATCCATGTACGACAAGATTGAATGAAATAACTGTTTTATTCTATTCACATTCACTGGATATTTGAGAAACAGAGCATTTTTATTTCTATTTTTGCAAATTCAATAAATAACAAGAGTGCTCCAAGAGCATAATATCCCCTGCTGGCAACTATCTCATCTCATTATCTCTAGCCGCTTTATCCTGTTCTACAGGGTCGCAGGCAAGCTGGAGCCTATCCCAGCTGACTACGGGCGAAAGGCGGGGTACACCCTGGACAAGTCACCAGGTCATCACAGGGCTGACACAGAGACACAGACAACCATTCACACTCACATTCACACCTACGCTCAATTTAGAGTCACCAGTTAACCTAACCTGCATGTCTTTGGACTGTGGGGGAAACCGGAGCACCCGGAGGAAACCCACGCGGACACGGGGAGAACATGCAAACTCCACACAGAAAGGCCCTCACCGGCCACCGGGCTTGAACCCGGACCTTCTTGCTGTGAGGCGACAGCGCTAACCACTACACCACCGTGGCTGGCAACTATATCTATGCTATAAGTGCTTAATACAGCCTTATAAAATTGTCAAAGTACAAGTTTGGTGATCAAGGGCCATGACTCTGGTAAAATGCGATAATAAGGAATAAAGAATCCTGTCAAGTTTCGTGAAATTCTTCCAAAAATTGTGAGAGGAGTTGATTTCAGAGTTGATTTCAGAGTTGACCTTTCCCGGGATGGACAGATGGACGGACAAATAGACGGATGGACATTGCCACGACATAAACCCCCTTCAGGCCTTTTGGCCAGCGGGGGATTAAAAACTTCATACAAAACATTTGACAATGTTTTGTATAGAACGTATTGTAAACAATGTATTGTTTACATCCACTTAGAATGTAAACAAACTGGTGAAACGACAGTAGAAATTTGTAAAAAATGCTATAATAATAATAATAATAATTCTTGAAAAATAAAAAAACTAGAAAAGCACTCGGAGAGCGCAGACCTCCGCCAAGAATCCTTTAAAAAAATCCGGGATCCAGAAGGTGATCCGGATCACTGCCAAAATTTAATGGATTGTTACTTGTGCCCAGTCACACCTCTGGAAAAAATTTCAGAGCAATCCGTTCATTACTTTTTCTGTAATGTTGCTAACAGACAAACCAACAAACCAACGCTACCGAAAACATAACCTCCTTGGCGGAGGTAAAGATATGTTCTTTCCATCAAATACTTTCATTCCATATTTTTTCTTTTTTTTGTTTGTATTTTTTGGGGTTTTGTTTTCGAGTAGAATTTTTATTTCATCTTTGGTTGGTTCAGCAACCCGCTCTGCCATTTTGTTCTTCTCTACTCATGGTATATAAGCTGATATCCTAGTAGTAGAGTAGCCAATCAGAGCACACGACTGCTCATATGCAGTGAATGCAGATCGAATAATAAAGGTGATCTTCTTCTTCTATGTTATATCTGATGGCTGGCATATACTCACTACTTGCATTTTTAGCATTTATAGTGGAACTTAGGATGGAGAATGTACTAACCCAGCACAGTAGGGTGCTAGCATATGAACAAGTGCTATTGTATGAACACTTGCACCCTACAGTACTGTTTTGCTCTTTATACACAACTGTGGTACAGTCAGGATTAGAACAGGATTAATACAAATGCACCACTCAGGAGACTTCAGACTACGAACTATAAATCTAATTAAAAAAAAAAAAGAATTCCTTGTTTTTATAGTCATGTTAAGTGCCTTTTCTTTATATCCAGGCTGTTTCGGCTGTTAAGTTTGAGAAATTCAAATTACTGGCATGAATCCTTGTTTAAAACTATTAGTGTCTGCTTAGCCAAATAAAACTAATTCATCTGATATTACTGGTTATCAAAATTTATCGTTCCTTACGTGTCACATTTTTTATATTGCTCTGGCTTTATCGAGATGTAGTAGGAATATATTATTACAGATGCAGTAGGTATGAGTACAGAGTGAGCAGAGAGGAGTATTGAGCACGTAGGAGTGGACTGTTGTAAAAACAGTAGGTGTAAATTATTACAAAGGCAGTGGGAGTGAGTGCAGAGAGAGCAGTGATGAGTAAAGAGGGAGCGGGGTGGATTATTATCGAGGCAGCAGAGGTAAGTACAGAGTCAGTAGGAGTGGATTATTGAAGGTAGAACAGTATATCGTATATATTAGAGGCAGCAGAAGTGAGTGTAGAGAGAACAGGACTGAGTATATGAGCAGGAAAAGTGACTATAAGTGGACACTTACAGAATCAGAAGGCGACAGCGTAGGGGCGGTAGGAGTGAGTAGAAAGGTATAAAAGGGGCAGATGACATTGTTATAAAGAAAATATAACTGAGGAGGGGATTATTATCCATCCATTATCTGTAGCCGCTTATCCTGTTCTACAGGGTCACAGGCAAGCTGGAGCCTATCCCAAGCTGACTATGGGCAAGAGGCGGGGTACACCCTGGACAAGTCGCCAGGTTATCACAGGGCTGACACAGAGACAAACAACTATTCACACTCACATTCACACCTACGGTCAATTTAGAGCCACCAATTAGCCTAACCTGCATGTCTTTGGACTGTGGGGGAAACCGGAGCACCTGGAGGAAACCCACGCAGACACGGGGAGAACATGCAAACTCCACACAGAAAGGCCCTCGCCGGCCGCTGGGCTCGAACCCAGGACCTTCTTGCTGTGAGGCGACAGTGCTAACCACTACACCACCGTGCCCCCAGGATTATAATAATAATAATAATAATAATAATAGTAGTAGAGGCAGCAAGTCATAAAAGTATAAAAGGAACAGTAGTAGATTATTATAGAACCAATATACTGTAAGTACACATGGTGGCAGCACGGTGGTGTAAGTGGTTAGCACGGTTGCCTCACAACAAGAAGGTTCTGGGTTTGAGCCCAGCGGCCGACGGGGGCCTTTCTGTGTGGAGTTTGCATGCTCTACCCTTGTCTGCGTGGGTTTCCTCCGGGTGTTCCGGTTTCCCCCACAGTCCAAAGGCATGCAGGTTAGGCTAATTGGTGGCTCTAAATTGACCGTAGGTGTGAATGTCAGCATCTCTCATGCCTCCCTATGACCGCAATGCAGTTACGGGAATGAACAGAACAGAACACATGGTGAAGTGACACTCGGTATAGATGGAGTATCAGTGGATTATTACAGGCTCAGTAGGGGCGAGTACAAATGGAGTATGAATGGATAATTATTAGGGCAACAGGAGGAAGTAGAGAAGTGGGGAAGCACTTGGTGTATAGTGGGAGCAGGAGGTGATTACTATAAGGACAGTACGAATGATAGAGGCTGGAAAAGTGGGTAGAGAGAAGCAGATTACAAACAGATTATTACAGAGGTAGTAGGAGTGAATATAGAGGCACAACTTTTGAGAAGAGAAAGGCCTGGAGGGAATTGTTATGAAGATAATATCAGTGAGTAAAGAAGAGGCATGAGGAGAATATTATCGATGCAGAAGCAGGAAGTATAGAAGGAGCAGCAATGAGTGTAGAAGCAGCAGCAGTTTGTATTGAGGCAGCAGGAGTGAATACAGAGGCAGCATGAGTGAGAAATGATTATAGAAGCAATAGGAACTGAGTAAAGAATGAACAGGAGGGACTTATTACAGAGGCAGGAGGAATTAGCACAGATTTCCCAGGATGCATTCTTACAGAGGCAACATGAGTGAGAAGAGAGGGGGTTTGTATGTATTCTTAGAGAGTTTTGGGGCAGTAGGAATGAGCAGAGAGGGAGCAGGAAGGCATTATTATAGAGGCAGTAAGAGTACAGAGGGAGCAGATGGGGATTTATTATGGAGGCAATAGAACTGAGAAAAGGGAGGCAGGAAGGGATTAATATACTAGTAGCAGCAGTTAGGAAAGGGCAGGAGGATTATTATAGAGGCAGTAGGAGTGTGACTTTGTGAGTATAGAGTAATAGGAGTGAGCAGAGAGAGAGAGAGAGAGAGAGAGAGAGAGAGAGAGATCAGGAGGGCATTATTATTGAGGCAGTAGGAGTGACTATAGAGGCAATATGACTGAGTATGGGATTATTAGAGGCAGGAGTGGTGAGTATAGGGCAGTAGGAATGAGCGGAGAAGGAGCAGGAGAATATTATTATTATTATTATTGAGGCAGTAGGAGTGAATATAGAGGCAATATGACTGAGTATGGGATTATTAGAGGCAGGAGTGATGAGTATAGGGCAGTAGGAATGAGCAGAGAAGGAGCAGGAGAATATTATTGTTATTATTATTATTATTGAGGCAGTAGGAGTGAATATAGAGGCAATATGACTGAGTATGGGATTATTAGAGGCAGGAGTGGTGAGTATAGGGCAGTAGGAATGAGCAGAGAAGGAGCAGGAGAATATTATTATTATTATTATTATTAAGGCAGTAGGAGTGAATATAGAAGCAATATGACTGAGTATGGGATTATTAGAGGCAGGAGTGATGAGTATAGGGCAGTAGGAATGAGCAGAGAAGGAACAGGAGGATAATAATAATAATAATAATAATAATAATAATAATAATAAACAACAACAACAACAACATCCTCCTGCTCCTTCTCCACTCATTCCTACTGCCCTATACTCACCACTCCTGCCTCTAATAATCCCATACGCAGTCATATTGCCTCTATATTCACTCCTACTGCCTCAGTAATAATAATAATAATAATAATATTGAGGCATAATTAATGTTGGCTTTATCTTAAAATGAAGTAATGCACTGACTATTAAAAATTTTATATAATTGTTGATAATAATAATAATAATAATTTATTATTATTATTATTATTATTATTATTATTGTTATTAATTAAAAATGTATATTGAGGCAGTAGGAGTAAACAGAGGCAATATGAGTGAATAGATGGGGGCATGGGGGGATTATTAGAGAGGCAGAGAGTACAGGGCAGTGGGAGTGAGCAGGAAGGCAGTATTATAGAGGTATCGAGAGTATAAAGGAAACAGATGAGGATTTATTATTGAAGCAATAGGACTGAGTAAAGGAACAGGATGGGATTAATACACAGGCTGCAGCAGTGAGTATATGGCAGTAAGGAGTGAGTACAGATGTATAAATTATTGGTGGTACTGTATGAATGAGGACAGAGGCAGGATGAGTGCATGTAGAGGGAGCAGGGAGGAGATTATTATCTACAGGCAGGAGGAGCTGAAGTGAAATAGTTGTGCCTCTGCAGTGCATGCATAGAAGTAGTGCATAAACAAAGCTGTGAGAAAGTCATAAAACTTGTGCCAGTTCTTTAAATGAATCCATCCTGGCAGATGTTTGAACAGGAGGAAGATGTCAGTCCGTGCAGACGCTTTGCATTAGAAGGGTGCTGCAGAAGGAGCTCCAGCAAATCTCAGCTTCTGCAGCAAACCCGTCAACACACACATCCACAGAGAGAGAGAGAGAGAGTGGCTCCACTGCAGGCAGGTCGGGCTTTAGAGAAATAGCAAAGCAATGCAGTTGCTACATTCTTACCTACTGTTGCCTTCAGTCCAACAGAAAGAAGGAAAAAGGGCAGCAGGAGCGCAGGAGCCCTGTAGCTACGCATCACTGCCGGAGAAGCGAAGCCGAAGTGAGCAGAAGTTGAGCAAAGTTTTGGGAGAAATGAACCGCCGCAGCAAGCGGAGAAAACCCGAAGGCGAAGACACGCCCCCCGACACCGGATTGGCCGCCGGGATTTATACCAACAGGTTCCTGAGACGTGATTGGACATTCAAGCGATCACTCACAGCGGTGGGCAGAACGCGTACACGTGGTTTCCACGCTGCAGATAGAGTGCAGGTAGTGAAAGCAGATGTTTTAATCCACAGCAGGAGGCTTATTCAGAGTCATGTTGTTCTTTTTTTTTTTTAAGTAAGGGTTTTTTTGTACATATGCAATCTGATTATGTTAGATAAAGGGGTTAATTATTTATAGAAATATCAAACACTTAAAATGAATTATTACTGTATTTTCAAATAAATGTGGTGTAAAGTAGACTATTAATTGATAGATATGTCACTTAAACTAATCAATACTTGATATTTACATGACAGTGTTGGGACAGGTTAAGGGGCCAAACTGACAAACTGTGCACTGAAACTCACAGATAGATTTTCTACCACTTATGTCATATGTTGCATTTAATTAATATGTAGACCTTTTATTGGCAATGATGTTCATGGGAATCTGTTTAATGGGCAAAAGGTGTACAATGTACTGTACATGCATATACATCAATTGATCATTAGTGTCAATGAAAATATACACAACATATAGCTTAAATGGTTGAAATGAATCTATAAGTAGCCCATATGTTGCTCTGTACAGATTATCAGCCCCCGTTATGAATCATCAATGAAAAAAAACCAGCATATGTACACCACTTGCACTCTTGTCTTCCCCTGCTGTATTTAAACAATGTTACTGTCACATGAAAGAGACATTATACATACTTATTTGTATGATGAACGTGTACCTTTGTGATCATATAGACATTTAAGTAATTTGGATATAATGTAAATGTCAAATATAGGAACATACACACACACACACACACAAAATGTTTTTACTACGCATACATTTGTCCAGCTATTAGTGATGAAGCTGAACTCTTGAAGTCAGAGAAGACAAAAAAGAAATAAGCTGATATTAATATTACATTACTATTACACTATATATATATATATATATATATATATATATATATATATATATAAAAGAAAGAAACCTTTAACATGAACGGACAGCAGGATCTGCTTGCCATGGCTCATCTGTCAAGTCATGTCAAATCACTAGCTATCAAGTACTCTCAACCTGGGCGGTTCTGCCAAGCTGCTTCCTTATCATGGCCAGCTCAGTCACAGCAGCTGCCAGGTCTCCTTGGCAGCTGTGCAAGTGAATAAAAAAAAAGAAAGAAAAATCAAAGCCACTCAAAACAGGATTAATCCCTCTCTGACCCCACTCCAAATAACTCTGTGTTCACATTGCAGAAGTACATATTAAGGCTCCAATGAGAGTAAAATCTAAAGAACAAGGCTGTAAAACTACAAAGGCATGGGCTACAAAAGCATTGCTATTCAAGGCTTTTGAGGAGTTCGAGTTAAATATAGAGGCAGTGAAAAAGGCAATTATACATCACATGCCATCATTCTTTGTGAGACCTGATGACCACTTTATTATGTTTAGTGGTAGTGTAACACACACTTCAACACATCAGCTCATTTTTATGATGTTGTTTGAATCCTTCATGAAGCAAAAACAATAAAAAAAATCAAACAGAACAAGACATTATACTGTACTGCCAATAGAACTCGAATTCTGAATTATCAAGCCTTATAAACAATGGGGCCCAACCATCTGAACTTCACCTTTGACCCTGACTCCTTTTTATATTTTAAGCTGAATTCATCCTGTGCAATGGGAACCCCGAGGTCTAACTGAGCATGGTCAGGGGATTCAAAACATGGAAACTTCAGGACAAGATGTGATTTTAGACAGTGCTGATCTCTGTAAGCCTGAAACACTGACACATCAGTTGTCCACCATCTGTTGTCCACCAACTGATGTCCACCATCAGTGAAGCTGTTTAACCCATCATAAATTACGAAACACCTCTTAGCTTCTATATTGTATGATTCCTTCACAGATTGATTCTGTGGGGAACGTCATTCTGTCGGGTCTGATTGGGAAACTGGTGGTTGATCCAAGAACAGAACCCCAGCTGACTTTATAGTGGGTCAGGAGGGATTAGTCCTGTTTGAAGCACTCTGATTTTCCTTTTTTTTAATTGGCACAGCTGCCAAGGAGACCTTTAGCTACCTATGAGAGCCAGCAAAGCAGCTGGCATGACTGAGCTGGCCATTATAAGAGGGCAGCTTGGCAGAAGTGTCCAGCTTGAGAGTTCAGCTGCCACAGTGATCGTCTGAATCACAGTAAATAAGAGCCCAGCCCATTTAACACACTCACAGAAGGTCTGTTAGATAGAGACATTTTAACCTAATTTGAAAATGAATTTGCATGAACAAGAGTAAAAATACGTCCCCATTCAAGGGAGCTTCTTATAACTAAAAGGCATCATGATGATGGTAGGGTATGACGCGCTGTAAAACTCTATGGTAGTCTTGATCTGACATATCTAGCCATCAAAATAGAGAATGTAAAAACTTTTTAGAACCGGGGAAGTGTCTTAATCTATTAGTAATATTTTGCTCTACAATTTCCTCCACAGCCATCGGTGACTTTCAGGTGTCCATCATAATCCTTGGATCTCTCTCTCTCTTTTAATTTTTCCTCAAGTGTTGTTACATTACTGGCATTTAGCAGATGCTCTAATCCAGAGCGACACACAACATACCAAGAGCAGCCTGGGCAGCAGTTGGGAGTTTGGTGCCTTGCTCAAGGACACTTCAGCCATTCCTGCTGGTCCAGGGAATCAAACCAGCAACCTTTTGGTCCCAAAGCTGCTTCTCTAACAATTGCGCTTGCCCATGGCCTAATGTTGTTGATGAAGGACACCAAAAGAAATCTATCCAAGCTCCAGACAAACAGTTTCTGAACTGGCTACACTTTGGCAGCCGACACCCACTGGCCATCTACAGCAAACAGCTTATCTTGCCCTAAGAGAAGGGAGATTTTTGGAGGAACCTTAATCTGAGAACAGATACAGAAGCAGTCTTCTTTCCCCTTGACTTTACAGTTATTGTGGTGAATTGCCCCCTCTAGAGGTCAACTGACACACTTCATTGTCTGATTTTTTTTTCTCCATTTATGCATATGCTCGATGCCTTTATTCAAAGGGATTTACAAGTGGGGCAGAACCCAATCCAATGAATACAGCTGAGCAGTTGAGGTTTGTGGGTCTTGTTCAAAGGCCCAGAAGGAGCTTTTTGCCTGTATTGAAATTTAAACTCACTCTTCCAACCATTGTCACTGAACCTTGACCACTGTCAATGCCCCAATTATAAATTATATGTACTGAAACGTTGAATAGGAAGCACAGTACATCCTGAGTTTGGGTTATTGCCTGTATGGAGTGTCTTCATTTTTCACGAATTCCTTCCTAAGCTTTTAATCCTGATAACTTTAACCCACATACATTTCTTCCCACAAAGTGACCCCATCCAGGATAAAGCAGTTACCGAACATAAATAAATTAAGGAATTAAACATTGAATGCTAGGCTGCCTCCAAGCACGTGACTAAAATCAACCAAGGGGAATTCAGTCAGGAAAGTTCTAAGGCTCATCACCAAGTGATTGTTGATTATATTCTTGACTATATCACACACCTGCTTTTACATCAATTGAGTAAATTTGAGATAAGATTAACCACCTAACAATTTATTTGATAAAACAGTTTTTTTTAAATTAAAATGAAATACTTTAGTCAAAATGTCAACTTTCAATGATAAAATGACAATTTATCAAATGTCAAATCACACATGTATTGGAATATGTTTCACATAAACATTTAAAATAAATGACTACAAGCCTAAAAATCACAATTAATTTTTCTTGTTCTCCATTTGCATTAATTTGTTCTTGCATCTCTCCTGCATTCTCTCACTTCTCAACTTTACATTAAATAAGATTCTTCAAACAAAGACGGAGCCACAGTCAGGCAAGTGGGAGATGATTTACACATTGCATTTGCACATGTTAAACTAGATATAAGTTAGTTTCCCTTACTTGTGAGCAACATGAGCTTTGCTTCTCCTCCAAGAAGCTGAACAAGCAAACTTTGAACACCAGATTTGTCTTGGTTGGGGTACTTCATTCAGTATAATGTTTTTGTCTAAAATGTAACTTTTCAATACAAGATCTTGACCTCACATCATGGGATTAGGATTTTTTTTTTCTACAATGACTTCAACCAAGGCGGCACGGTGGTGTAGTGGTTAGCACTGTCACCTCACAGCAAGAAGGTCCTGGGTTCGAGCCCAGCAGCCGGGTAAGGCCTTTCTGTGTGGAGTTTGCATGTTCTCCCCATGTCTGCATGGGTTTCCTCTGGGTGCTTCGGTTTCCACCACAGTCCAAAGACATGCAGGTTAGGTTAATTGGTGGCTCTAAACTGACCGTAGGTGTGAATGTGAGTGTGAACGGTTGTTTGTCTCTATGTCAGCCCTGTGATAATCTGGCAACTTGTCCAGGGTGTACCCCGTCTCTCACCCATAGTTAGCTGGGATAGGCTCCAGCTTGCCTGTGACCCTGTAGAACAGGATAAGCGGCTACAGATAATGGATGGATGGACTTCAACCAATAGTGTTTCACCATACTGATGAGAAATAGCAGAGGAGCCTCAACAGTATCCAGGTAACTCTGTAGCATTGTGTTCAAATGAAGAATAAGGTTCAGATTAGGCACAATGGAAAAAATGTTCCTTTTGGGATCTTTTTCTTCTTGCTTTGTGGTTCATGTAGAGAGCATGGCCACAATGGAGGAGCCAAGGCAATCAGTCTCTATTGGCACTCGGGAAAAGGAAATAAGCACTTGTTTGGTTTTGTATTGTTGACAGATACAAGTGTGTTTCTGGTCAGGTCTCTGGCACTTTCATGGTGGAAATAAATCAAAAGTGTCTCGCATAGTCTGAAGCCAGTTGAGGCCGAACACCACTGGAGTCTAGGTCTTCTTTCAAAAAATAAAAAAAATTAAAAAAATCTTCATGAGGTTCCTTCAGTCATCAGCAACAAAGAGAAACTGCAGAAGTGTCCAGTTGGTTAGTGATGGTTGGCTCCACAGCCGTTGGTGACTTTTGGATGTCCACCAGTGTCCTCGGGCATGCTATTCTCCCCTTCATCATCTTCCTCTTCTTCATTGTCACTCCTCTCGTCTTTAGTTAACTGTCAAGAGAAGGAGGAGAATCTTATAAACACTTGTATATTTTAATCACAAATAATATTTGCTGAATAATACATGAACAATTAGCTCTTAACTATTAAAATGGTTTAGGAATCTCTTTAAACCTTTATGCTCAGAAGAAATGCTCCAATAGATGATAGAAAGATATACAGTACCAGACAAAAGTTTGGACACACCTTCTAATTCAATGGTTTTTCTTTATTTTTATTAATTAAAAGTCACTTCATGTCTTAAAGTAATGATGGATGTCGTTTTTCTTTACTTAGCTGAGCGGTTCTTGACATAATATGGATTACTACAGTTGTGGAATAGGACTATTTACTGGATTATTATTATTATTTACTTTTTGATCTCAAATGCATTAAGACAGCAAGAAATTGCACTAATTAACTTTTGATGAGACACACCTGTTAATTGAAAAGCATTCCAGGTGACTACCTCATGACACTGGTTAAGATAAAGCATCTACTTTGTAACGACTATGTCGTTTCTCGAAAGAGCAACTTGTCGGAAGTTCTGTCCACCAAAGCAATGCGGGGAGCTGAGTGCTCAAAAGACCATTGCATGGTTTGCTCTCATCTCAGGCTGAAGCTGTCACTACCAAGAAGGAAAACACCAAACAGTACCACTGCCAAGAAACTCAATGTGCAAAAGCTCAGAAAAGAAGCGGTCCAGACGAAGTTATCCTCAGCAATAACATCAGCCCTGGAAGAGGAATCCTCTGCCCTACAAGATATTGAAGGAAAATGGCAATGGTTGAAAGACACCATGTACACAGCTGCTTCTGAGGTGGAAGGCAAGCCAGAAAGAAATTCGTCTGACTGGTTCCTGGAGAATGAGGACAGGATCCAAGAATTGCTGGAGGAGAAATGGAACCTGCTCAACCTGCACCTAAAAGAAGGCACCAAAAGGAGCAGAACAGCCCTGAAGGAGATTAAGGCTAAAGTGCAGCGTGAGACAAGAGCTATGAAAGATGATTGGTGGTATAGGAAGGCAGAGGAACTGCAAGAGAGAAACGACTCTCAAGGGCTTTTCAAAACCCTGAGAAGCTTGTATGGACCAAAAAGCAATGCTGTGATTCCAGTTAAAAGTGCTGATGGCACCAAACTCCATGCAAATCTGGATGAAATCTAAGGGAGATGGAAAGAGCACTTCCAAAAGCTGCTCAACCAGGAAGGGACAGCAGATCCAAATGCCTGTCAATGGCTGAATCGAAGACCAATGAGGGACGAACTCTGCAAACCCATCACAGTGGATGAGCTTGAGAAAGCCATGTGGAGCACAAGGAATGGCAAGGCACCTGGCCAGGATGGCATTGCTGCCAAAGTGCTAAAACACGGTGGTCCAAGCCTGAGAGTGAAGCTTCTCGAGCTGTACAATGCATGCCTGGAGGAGATGGCCCTTCCACAAGATTTCAAAGATGCCCTCATTGTGACAATCTACAAGAAGAAGGGAGAGAGGAGTGAATGTGGGGACCATCATGGAATATCCCTCTTATCCATTGCTGGCAAAATTCTGGCAAAAATTGTGTTGAATCACATCAAGTCCATTTCAGAAGATGTGTTGGCAGAGAGTCAATGTGGGTTTTGAGCTGGAAGATCAACTACTGACCTGATCTTTACCCTAAGGCCAAGTTTACATTAGACCGTATCTGTCTCGTTTTCTTCGTGGATGCACTGTCCATTTACATTAAAACGCCTGGAAACGCCGGGAAACGGGAATCCGCCAGGGTCCACGTATTCAATCCAGATTGTGTCTGATCCGGTGCTGTGTAAACATTGAGAATACGCGGATATGCTGTGCTGAGCTCTAGCTGGCGTCGTCATTGGACAACGTCACTGTGACATCCACCTTCCTGATTCGCTGGCGTTGGTCATGTGACGCGACTGCTGAAAAACGGCGCGGACTTCCGCCTTGTATCACCTTTCATTAAAGAGTATAAAAGTATGAAAATACTGCAAATACTGATGCAAATACTGCCCATTGTGTAGTTATGATGGTCTTTAGGCTTGCCATCCTTCCACTTGCAAGTGGTAAGTGACTTGCGCACAGCGGCTCAGTCCCGAATCACTGCTCGTGCACTACACTCGCGTGCTCTGTGAGCTGCGCAGGGCCGGAGTGCGCACCCTCCAGAGGGCACTCGCTGTTCAGGGCGGAGTGATTTGGAGCGCAGCCGCTGAGGAGGAAGCGATGAGCCGCACTGACACATTTCAACTTACGTGCCGAATTAGTCATGTGATTAGCGTATCCGTGTATTGGCGTTGCTGTGTGTACGCTAATCGTTTTTAAAAACGTTAATCTGATGATCCGCTGATACGGTCTAATATAAACCCCACCTAAGACAGTTGCAGGAGAAGGCCATTGAGCAATGTCAGCCCCTGTATGTGGTCTTCATTGATTTCTCAAAGGCCTTTGATACAGTGGACCGGCAGACTCTCTGGAAAGTGTTGAATCTGTACGGTTGTCCTGAGAGACTTGTGAACATCATCAGGATGTTCCACGATGGCATGGTAGCACAGGTCACCATTGGAGGAGGTACAAGTGAGGCTTTTTCAATTAACCATGGTGTTAACCAAGGGTGTGTCCTTGCCCCCAGTCTCTTCACCTTGTACCTTGGGGCAGTGTTAGAAACCATGTCCATCAACCTCAACAAAGGAGTGTACATCAGAACTCGGTCAGATGGCAAGCTCTTCAACCTTGGAAGACTGAAGGCACCTACAAAAACAAGAGAAATCTGCATTTGTGAGTTGCTCTATGCTGATGAATCTGCGCTGGTGGCTACTGATCAAGGTGATCTTCAGGAAATTGTGGACAGATTCAGTGCAGCGGCAACTCTCTTTGGGCTGAAGATCAATGTGTCCAAAACAGATCTCTTGGTCCAGCCTGCCCCAGCGCATGAGCTACATCCATGTGACATTCTTGTGAAAGGTGAAGCCTTGAAGAACTGTGAATCCTTCACTTACTTAGGCAGCTCAGTCACGAAGAATAACTCCTCAGATCTGGAAGTTGAGCGCAGGGTGCAGACTGCAACCAAGTCCTTTGGAGCCCTCCAAAAGAGACTCTGGTCTCACCATGAGATAAGCCGATCCACAAAAGTGAAGGTGTACAATACTGCAGTACTCCCAGTATTGCTGTACTCCACAGAGTGCATGACACTGTACAGATACCACATATGGAAACTGACCAGTATACAGCTGAGACACCTGCGCTAGATTCTTGGCATCAAATGGCGGGACAAGATTCTTGATGTGGAAGTGCTCAAGAGAGCCGAGACTGTCAGTGTCAAAGCCCTTATTACTGCCTCTCAACTGCACTGGGCTGGTCATGTATGGCGAATGCCTGACTACCGACTCCCCAAAGCAGTCCTGTATGGAGAACTGAGTACTGGCAAGAGGAAATGTGGAGATCAGAAACTGAGATACAAGGATGTCCTCAAAAGACACATGAAGAGTGCTGGAGTGGATGACTTCACCTGGGAAAGGCAGGCTCTTGACCGAGGAAAATGGCATTGCACCATCAAGAAGGCAAAAAATGCAGTGGAAGAGAAAAGAAGTAAAGACTACATCCGGGCTCATGAGAGACGGCATACCATTGCGACTAATTCAGACTTCACCTGCCCCAGTTGCCAGAGGCCGTGCCAATCAAAGGCAGGCCTCATGGCCCACATGCGTTCCTGCATCACCTAACAACTAGTCATTATCGAAACGATGGACGGCCGAAGAGAAGAGGAATAGGGCTATTTACCGGATTATTATTATTTACTATTTACCTTTTGATCTCAAATGCATTAAGAAAGCAAGAAATTGCACTAATTAACTTTTGATGAGACACACCTGTCAATTGAAAAGCATTCCAGGTGACTACCTCGTGACACTGGTTAAGATAATGCCAATAGTGTGCAAAGCATCATCAAGGTAAATGGTGGCTATTTTGAAGTATATTTTATTTGCTTGTTTATTTCTAACACATTTTGTTTACCACGTAATTCCATATATGCTCCATGTTATTTCATAATTCTAATGTCTTCAGTATTGTTCTACAATGCAGAAAATTGTCAAAATACAGAAAAACTTATGAATGAGTAGGGGTGTCCAAACTTTTGACTGGTACTGTATGAATATGCATGATTACATATGTGGATTACCCTACATTACACTTTTGCCTATGTTGTGCTAGGCTGTTACAAAATGGCATGGGGCCACACTGTGGAAATTTATTCCTTAGGCTGACTTTCAGCATTAAGAGGCCTTTGTTGCCTATAATTTATATAACAGCAGTTAGCACAAAATTGAATGTGTCACAACTATACACAAGTAGC
This sequence comes from Neoarius graeffei, assembly GCF_027579695.1. NCBI lineage: Eukaryota > Metazoa > Chordata > Actinopteri > Siluriformes > Ariidae > Neoarius > Neoarius graeffei. Next base: position 27,417,830 of record NC_083583.1, on the reverse strand, counting down.
ATTTCAGTAGAGTGTTGATCTGCAGTGTTATATTGTTAATAATAAAGAGTGGCCCAACATTTCAAAATATACCATAACAATCAGAACTCCATCATTAGCATTACCTGGGTTTTCTAGCTAGCTAGGTTACTATGCAAGACCATTTCTATAAATCAAGACTCAGTGGTATACCCATATAAAAACCTCACATAACCCACACTCAAAGAACAATGGTTACTGCATAAGTCAGACTCAGTGGTCTACCTCCGACTTCGGACACTCCTCAGGTCAAGACTCAGCAAGGTACCTACACTTGATAGAGAAGAGATTCCTCTCAGGTCAAGACTTGTCAGTCTAAATACACCTGATAGAGAAATGACACTCATAGTCTGTCAAGATTCAATGTCCTACTTACGCCTGAAGTGGAGGAACCACTCCTAAGGTCATGATACATTAGTCTACCTTCAACTGAAGTAAAAATAAATACACCACTTGTCAAGAATAGGTGGTTTGCTGACACCTGAAGGAGAAGCCACACTCCTCAGGTCAAGATATATCTGATTGCTTCCATCTGAAGGAGAAGAACCACAGCTCAACTCAAGATTCAGTGATCTACCTACACCTGAAGGAGAGGAGGCATTACTCAGGTCAAGACTTAGGGGTCAATCTATACCTGAAGGAGAAGAGGTACTTCTCAGGTCAAGACTTGTCAGTCTACCTTCGCCTAAAAGACAAGGTCACCATTCAAACTAAAGATAAATGGTCCATCTGGACCTGAAGGAGAAGAGATACTTCTCAGGTCAAGATTCAATAATTTTCCTACACCTGTAGTAGAAGAGACACTCCTCAGATCAAGACTCAACAGTCTTTTGAACACTCTTTTGAAGAGAACTTTGTATACAGGGCCAGGCTTAAAACTGGCTTGAAAGATAATTAAGGAGTTCTTATATCTCTGATTGGAACAAACCATATCTGATTGGGGTGGGAGGGGGGTTTCTGCAGCATGTTTAATTGCTCTGACTATGTTGGGACTTGAATTCCTCATTGTACTGGATTGCACTTACATGTCTTGGCATGTTGCCTCAGTGGTTTCAGACCAATTCACACCCCAAGAGCCCAATGGCATACATCTTACGAGACCACATCATGCTGTGTTCAAAACCACATCAGTAAATTAGTGTGAATTAAGTGTATGAAGAATTGGATGTGGTGTGAAGCATGTATTTACAGGAAGCTTTTAAATGAGATAGACTTCTATCACAAGATAGCAACTTTAGCTGTGTAACTCTAGCGCAGAATTAAAGAAGCAGATGTCTGTCATGAAGCAAGTCTTGAGTAATCAGCTACATTTTGGGGTAGGTGGAAAATTGTGTAAATGTTTTCTTGCCCAAACTATTCCTATTCCCACCCATCATATGAAACCAACCTCAAGTGCACTGTATCAAAACAGCCTTGAGTAATTAACATAAGTGTCTTTTATAAAGCAGACTCAGAGAACAATCAGTAACTCCAGACACATAACTGTATGCAGTTTGATGAACATTCAATCACACCTAATTATCATGTTGAGAGCAACAGGCTTTTGGTGCATTTACAAGGTGAAGTCATTCAATTTGGCAAACACTGCCCACTGTAATCGTCAGGGATCAAGCTCCTTGCCAGCATGATCACACACATTATGATTCACCCATTTCATTGCAGATAGAACAACAGGACAGGGAAACGAGCTGGCACTGTTTATTTTTATAGCAGCTACAGAAAGAAAGAGGGCCAAAGATGGCAAACTGCAGACCAGGGTAATATTACACTAACTGAACTGCATTAACTTTAGCATAAATACAACTGACACATTGGCTTTACAAAGCTCAGGATGAATTGGATATGAAAATCAGAGTCCACTTCCAAAACAAATTTGAATTCTTGTACAAGTTTCTCCACTTCTTTCAGTTATATATCAGAACATTGTGTTCTTCTTAATTGAACCCAATAGAAACATAACATACAGATCATAATAACAATAACAAGAATACGAATAAGAATAACTGAGTCAATAACTAAGCTATGAATAAAAAAATCTAAATTATATTTTCCAAGCAAGATTTCTTCATTCTTCATGAATAAACAGTACATCCAAACAGTGTCTTCTTACTGATTGAAAGAAGAAGGGATAATAAAATAAAAGCACATAACACATAGAGGACTGTATTGTTTATTCACAGTTTGCACACATATTAGGAACATAAATGTGAAAGAAATAGGGTGTTCTAGGAAATTGATTTGCCTTGGTTTTATGAAATTATAATATAGATGTGGCAGTGGGGGCATGGCCTAGCATAAGTTTGTGAATGGAGAGCGGGGCCAAGGAAGGTGAGTGGCAAAGTCAATGCACCTGTGGTTAATTAATGTTGTGTGTCTGTGTTGTTGCAGTGACAGAGGATAGAAAAGGAGGGAGAGAGCAGAGAGAAGGGGGCTCTCCTGACCAGAACACGTGTGTGTGTGTGTTGCGTGTGTGAGTAGCAAGTGAGTAAAGATGAAAAGCAAAGAAAATAAGGAAAATAAAGAGTGTGTGAGAACATCAACTCCCGCCTGCCATGCTTCTGTGCTCCACCCACATCAGGGACTTGTTACAGTAGTGCCGAAACCCGGGAGTACAGAAGGGAACCACCACATGGAGTCCTTCCCATTCAAAGAGCTCATCTATGCCCTCGCTACCACCCAGCAGAACCAGCATCAAGCACTGACCACCCTCTGGAAGGAGCAAGAGCAACACTTTGAACCCTTGATGCTGGCCCAGCAGGAAGATCACTGGTCAAGTTTCAAGTCAAGTCAAGTTTGTTTGTATAGCGCTTTTAACAATAGACATTGTCCCAAAGCAGCTTTACAGAATCTGAATGACCCAAGACATGAGCCAATTTTATCCCTAATCTATCCCCAATGAGCAAGCCCGTGGCGATGGTGGCAAGGAAAAACTCCCCCAGATGACACGAGGAAGAAACCTCAAGAGGAACCAGACCCAAAAGGGAACCCATCCTCACCTGGACAACAACAGACAACATGACTATAACATTAACAGTTTTAACATGAAGTCAGTTTCATTGATGTTATAACTCTTCATTTATGGAAACTTGAGTGCAAAACTGTTCATGACAACTGCAGTCCTAAAGTTAGCAAGTCAACTGTAGTCCTTAGCCATAAAAGCATTACTGTAAGTGTCCAGAGCGTCTTCCAAGTGTGACTTTCAACTGTCCATATGGGGCCGTCCTCTACAGGAGTGATGTGATGAGACTCCAACAGACATAGAGCATCAGGATGGATCAGGCAGGTCCGAGGAGCAGAAGAGGTCAGCATCTCGATACCAGGATTGACATGTAACTCAGAGGGACAGATCTGGGACAGATTTGGGGGGGAAGAGAGAGAAAACACAGAGGAACCAGGCATTCTGGCATCTGCTCACGTCGGCAGGGGCTTCGACCGTCACCACAGCGGACCCTCCTCACATCACCCTCATGAAGATGGGCCTGCAGGACGATCCGGAAGCTTTCCTCGCTCTCTTTGAGCAAGCGACCGAAACTTGGGGGTTGTCGCTTGAGCAGTGTGCGGCACATCTCCCGCTTCTGACTGACAAGGCACAGCTCACAGCGCAGCAGCTCCCTGCTGACAGTTGACTTATGTACGCCGACCTGAAGAAAGCCATCCTGCAGCATGTCGGACGCTCCCCAGAACAACATCACCAGCACTTCCGGACACTGACATTGGAGGAGGTCGGCTGGCCGTTCACATTTGGCCAGCAACTCCGGGATGCCTGCTGGTGGTGGCTGAGGGCAGAAGACCGCGACGCCGATGGGATCATTGATCTGGTGGCACTGGAACAGTTAATCTCTTGACTTTCAGAAGGAACGGCGGAATGGGTCCAGTGTCATTGCCCAGTGTCGCTAGAATGAGCCATTGAATTGGTGTCGGAGCATCTCCAGACTCAGGGCTCCACAATGGAGGTGGGAGCTGTGATCCAGATCCCCAATGCACCAGAGACTGCCCCCAATTGGGCTGGAACATATCGCATACCGGTAAGTGTTCAAGGGGATACATATCACGTGTTGGTGGATTCCGGTTGTAATCAGACCTCAATTCACCAAAGCCTGGTGCAAGGTGAGGCATTGGGGAGAGCACAAGCGGTGAAGGAGTTATGTGTGCATGGTGATGTTCACAATTATCCTCTAGTGTCTGTCCATATTCTATTCTGGGGCCAAAGCATAGAATTAAGGCAGCAGTTAATCTTCATCTCACTCACTCGCTGATTTTGAGAACTGATTGGCCGGGGTTTCGAAACTTAATGGAATACCTAGTAGTGAGTGGGTCCTGCAGTAAAACGTCATGGGGAGATCCCGGTGTGGCATTGACTGGAGAAGCTGTCACAGAGCCGTCTGCATCATCACCGCATCAGGGCAATACAAGGAGTGAGGAGCAGCCCACCCCTCCTCCTTCTCTCGGGGATTCCCTCGAGGATTCCCTTTAGACCAGTCACGAGATGAGACTCTGCGGCATGCATTTGACCAAGTGAGAGTAATTGATGGTCAAATTCTCCAGCCAAATGCGGCACCCATCTTCCCGTACTTCGCGATTATTAAAGATAGACTGTATCGAGTGACACAGGACACTCAAACCGGTGAACAAATAACCCAGATGTTAATCCCTAAGAGCCGTAGGGAACTTGCGTTCCATGCGGCTCATTTTAATCCCATGGCCGGACACTTAGGGCAGGATAAAACACTAGCCCAAATAATGGCCTGGTTCTATTGGCCAGGGATTCGCGGGGACGTTTGTCGATGGTGTGCAGCGTGCCACGAATGCCAATTAGTAAATCCTGCGGCCGTTTCGAAAGCACCTTTGTGCCCTCTCCCTCTAATTGAGACCCCCTTCGAGAGAATTGTTTTGGATCTCGTCGGGCCACTGAATTGGTCAGCATGAGGATATCGCTTTATTTTAGTTCTGGTAGACTATGCAATGCGATATCTGGAAGCGGTGCCTCTCCGCAATATCTCAGCACGTAGTATTGCAGAAGCACTCTTCCATATTATCTCCCGGGTCGGGATTCCGAAAGAAATCCTGACAGACCAAGGCACTTCGTTTATGTTACACACCCTGCGCGAGCTGTAGGAGTTGTTGGGGATTAAATCTATCTGCACCAGCGTTTACCACCCACAAATGGATGGTTTGGTAGAGAGGTTTAATCAAACACTTAAAAATTTAATTCAGAAGTTTGTAAGTGAAGATGCATGTAATTGGGACAGATGGCTCAAGCCCCTGTTATTTGCAGTACGAGAGGTCCTGCAAGCCCCCATGGGATTTTCCCCGTTTTAATTATTATATGGGCAAAAGCCATGTGGCATCTTGGACATGCTGCAGGAAAATTGGGAGGAGGGACCTTCACCTACTAAGAACGAAATTCAATATGTTCTCGACCTGCGTGCAAAGCTCCACACCCTCATGCACTTAACCCAGGAGAATTTGGCCGGTGGTCAAGTGTTTATGAGATACGTTGCCTTGCACTTATGATTGCGTTCCCTGTCATGGTACACGTACGTACGTCGCTCATACAGATGTCATACGCTCAAAAGCCATCAAAAATCAGGTTGATCCATTACCATATTCTCTAAAGTATGGGGCTTTGCGCCGCACGCTTTGCACACAGGGAGCTCTGCTATTATGTATCAATTGATTGTATGTTGTGTGACTTTTTGGTAAATAAAACACTGTCAATAATTGGTCAACAATTGATCATGATTCTCTATCTGAACTATTTATTGCATAATATAAAAGAGTTTGATTTGGCCTCATATTCAAGATATATACAATATAACTTGCATGCTTGTCAGTCACTGAGGTTTTACAGCAATAGCCATGTGTTCAATTCAATTTTATTTAGGTAGTGCTTTTAATAATGTACTTTATCACAAAGCAGCCTTCCAAATACCTGGATATGGATATAGATTTTGATTTATCCCTAATGAGCAAGCCATAGGTAATGGTGGTAAGTAAAAACTCCTTGAGATATCAGGAAGAAAACACTGTGAAAGGAAATCAGACTCAAAAGAGAACCCATCCTCTTCTATGTAATGGTTAGTGAGAACATAAGTCATTACTCTTCTATAACTGTAGAAGAGTCAAGCAGTGATAAGTGTGTTGGAAATATCTTCAGTATTAAGCATCAGGGCCATTTTTTTGAGTTCTTTAGGTTTTGCTTTAAGTCTAAAATATCCAGGTGAAGTCATAGTATCCACTGGATAACGAATGAGACTTTGGTGTGTTTTTTAGCAAAAGCAATCATTAGGTTGTTAATGTAAGACCATCCACAGTCATGTGTTCACATTTATATTTCTTAATTTGGGGACATTTTATACCAAGTGACTTACTTGTGTGACAAAATCCAAAGGACTTACTCGAAAACCACACAGTGACTCTGACAGCACTGGAATGTAAACATGCAACCTTCCAGTTCCTAACACAGAGTCTTGAACACTGAGCTACTGATGTTACTGGTGCACACACTTAAAATTTTACATTTACATTCATATACAGATAAGAAATACAATAGAAAAGTTTGGATATACCTTCTAATTCAATTTTTTTTATTATTATTAATTAAAAGACGTCATATCTTAAAGTAATGATGGATGTCATTTCTCTTTACTTAGTTGAGCAGTTCTTGACATAATATGGATTACTACAGTTGTGGAATAGGGCTATTTACTGTATCATTATTGTTTACTATATACTGTTTGATCTCGAACGCATTAAGAAGGCAAGAAATTCCACTAACTAACTTTTGACGAGGCACAGCTGTTTAACTGAAAAACATTCCAGGTGACTACCTCAGGAAGCTGGTTAAGATAATGCCAATAGTGTGTAAAGCAGTGGCGGCTGCTGGTTTTTAAAACAGGGGAAGCCCATTTTACGCATTCATCGTAAAACCTGTAGGCCGGATATCAAAGCATAGAAAGGTGTGCCCCATTAGCATAGTGAACTAGACAACCCTACCTAGTGGCAGAAAGTATTTTTGCTTGTACATTTCATGTTATAGTCTGGCTTGCCAGGCTAGTGCCTCATATCCTTAATCAAAAATATCAAACATCCAAAAATCACTGGCTATTCAACGAAGAGCCTTGAACATCATACCCTGATATGCAACACAGAGTCTTTAACACAACACCCAGCTGTGCAACACATCCTTGAACATCTTCTGCAACACAGTCTGGAAATTCATAACCAGGTAGGCTATGCAACACACAGAACCTTGAATATTATATCCAGGAATAACCTATAACACAGAGCCCACCATTCTCTTAACATTACTGAACAATATACACACTTCAGATTCATGAACATGAACACTATTTATACACAAATTCTGTCCTCCGCTCCTTTTCCAGAAAATGGTCTGTGACCCTGTCATACCAGCTGGTTGTGCTTTCCAGAGACTTTACCAATTTTAGCAGCTAGCACTGCAGATCCCAATAAGGCTCAAGCTAGCCTACAACCACGTTGATTGAACAACAAATGAAATAAATGAGTGAATTCACGAATGATCAAACTGATAGAATGGATGAAAGTTAACGGAGCACAACGAGTAATATTTACATTTATTTACAGAGTAATGTACAGAGACATCAATGAGAAGAAACGTTTATATGAAAAGAAAGTCAGACAGCACTTTGGCACACGACTGCACTTTCTCGACATCCGCTAGGGACTGACTGATCATACTTCCGTGTTCCTCGCCGAAGTGCCGCCCTCCTCATGTCTTTCAAACACTACCTCCAATAATCCTTTATCAGCCCGGCTTCTTGTCCCTCCCACTGTCTCGTTTAGTCCCAGAGAAGCCCGGCTTCCCTAGAAGTGACGATTTTGTTGATTTTAACCAATAACAACTAGCCGAAATTGGCTGTTCAGAGCCGTCTCGTAGACTGCAACGGATACCCGGCTGCCAGTAAGTGTTGCCAGATACTGCTGACGTTTTCCATCCCAAAATATGTTCAAAACCCGCCAAAATGCACTTAAAACCGCCCAATCTGGCAACACTGCTGCCGGTCCATAGAGCCCATTGAAATAAGAAAGGTTACAGCCTGGCAGCAAAGGTGATTCTCGTAGCGAACTGCAAGTTCGTCAGACATCACTCAAATAAGTTACAGGATAGTCATGAACATAAATACAATCTTGGGCATATATTATGTTATGCAAGTTATTGTTTTAATGAGAATTCAACGTCGTAGACGCCGCAGTTTGGGGAGAGAATTTTAGGGGAAGCTTGGCTTCCCTTGTTGTCTCTGAGAAATCGCCCCTGGTGTAAAGGTCATCAATGTAGTTCTATAATGTAGAAAATAGTGTAGTTTTAGATGTAGGTGTGTAGTTTTAGCTGAATGGCCAAGTAAAGACTGTCAATCGTGTTGTTTCCAACAACTGGGTAACTTAAAACCAGTCCAAATTCCAATTCCATATACATGTCATGAACTAGAACAAACAAACCTTGGGTCATAGGCTTTGGAAAGCATCCAAGGACATATATTTATAATTCACATGACAGAATCAAGAAAACACCTGGACAACTGAATAAATGAAACTGAATAAATCTTCATTGATACACCAGTTGCTACATATAATATGAGTGTATTCCTTATGATAGACTGGTTTCCTTTAAAACTGTAAGCAAACTCATTTTTTTATTCATAAAAGTGTGATTGAAGGCTACACTTCCAGTAAGAATACTCATGAAAAAAAAAAATCTAACTCAGTTAGGCCTGATATGGGTTTCATTTAACCATCCATCATGAAAAACTGATCACAAGTGCACTAAACCTACACACCATAAATCAAAACAGCCTTGAGAAATTAAATTAATGAATATCTGGCACACACTGGCCACTGGATTGTTAGGGATTGAGCACTTAGTCAGTCTGATCACCACACACACACACACACACACACACACACACACACACACACAGTAATGACTCAGCAATTTCATGGCAGAGAAAACAACAGGGCAGGTAAATTACCTGGGACTGTTTAATGGGATAGAGCAAGAAAGAGAAAGAGAGAGTCTGACTGGGTCAAAAAATCAGAATCTATTCGCAAGAACCGATTTTATTAATAAAGTTCTGCCTATGGATGGAAGCTGATAAGAGTTTATTGATACCATTGGCACTATCAAGTCTGCTTATTGGTCTGATTCTTTATCGAATCCATTTTCGATTCATGATCAGTTTTCTGAGTGGAAAAAAAGTAGGCCTACACAGTTTTTCAGCATCAACACAGCTCCTTTATTAACACAGTGTAGGTCTGCCTAATGGCATCTGAACATGTTAAAGTAATTGTGAAAGGGTTTTGCTGGCTGGGAGCTGAAGGGTGAGTTGAGCACCTGGCTGTAGCCTCAGAGCTATCTGTAGCAGTCTCTCAGCATCTAAAATGGATGTTAAGATGTGATGTGATGTAATGACTGTATTTCTGAGTCCAAGTCTAGTCTACTCAACATGCCACAGTGCTGTGAAACTCATTGTTTGAATAGCTCTGAGTTCAAAAAACTATGCAATTGTCATTCTGCCACTTTCCTTGCGATGTGACTATAAGATTAAAGAGTGATGATACCACCTAGGAGAAAAGTAGCTAAAGCAAGCTCAAAAAGTCACTAGAAGTCACAAGGTGACTTGCATACTAGTTATTCTTCATGATCAATGGCATAAGGGTACATTATATTGCAAATAAGGGTACATGAAGAAGGAAGATGTTCACTTAGAATATAAAAGAATAGAGTTTTGTCAAAGTAGAACATAATAGATTTATCTTTTTTTCTTAGCCTAAACAATTTATTTTGTATAGAAATAAGTCTTTGGTCATGGCACTATGAACAGAACCTTTATGCATTTACAGGATACTAAACTTTCTATCAAGAACACAAATGAAAAGAAGTGACAGTGAGGAGCAATGAGGGAGAAAGTTTACTCACTTGTAATCAGTGATTAGTCATGGGGAACAATGGTTCTCAGTGATTGGTCATGGGGGAACAATAGTTATCAGTGATTGGTCATGGTTATCAGTGATTGGTCATGGGGAACAATGGTTCTCAGTGATTGGTCATGGGGGATCGTGGCGCTCAGTGATTGGTCATGGGGGATCATAGTTATCAGTGATTGGTCATGGGAAACAATGGTTATCAGTGATTGGTCATGGGGAACAATGATTATTAGTGATCGGTCATGGGGAACGATGGTTATCAGTGATTGGTCATGGGAAACAATGGTTATCAGTGATTGGTCATGGGGATCATAGTTATCAGTGATTGATCATAGGGGATCATGGTTATCAGTGATTGGTCATGGGGATCATAGTTATCAGTGATTGATCATAGGGGATCATAGTTATCAGTGATTGGTCATGGGGAACAATGATTATCAGTGATTAGTCATGGCCCATGACCATCGTTCCCCCATGACCAATCACTGATAACCATGATCCCCATGACTCATGGGGATCATGGTTATCAGTGATTGGTCATGGGGGAACGATGGTTATTAGTGATTGGTCATGGGGGAATGATGGTTATCAGTGATTGGTCATGGGGAAACAATAGTTATCAGTGATTGATCATGGGGGATCATAGTTATCAGTGATTGGTCATGGGGAACAATGATTATTAATGATTGGTCATGTGGGAACAATGGTTATTAGGTCATGGGGGAACAATGGTTATTAGGTCATGGGGAACAATGGTTATTAGTGATTGGTCATAGGGAACAATGGTTATCAGTGATTGGTCATGGGGGATCATGGTTATCAGTGATTGGTCATAGGGGATCATAGTTATCAGTGATTGAACATGGGGAACAATGGTTATCAGTGATTGGTTATGGGGGAATGATAGTTATCAGTGATTGGTCATGGGGGAACAATGGTCATCCGTGATTGGTCATGGGGGAACAATGGTCATCAGTGATTGGTCATGGGGGAACAATGATTATTAGTGATTGGTCATGGGGAACAATGGTCATCCGTGATTGGTCATGGGGGAACAATGGTCATCAGTGATTGGTCATGGGGGAACAATGATTATTAGTGATTGGTCATGGGGAACAATGGTTATCAGTGATTGATCATAGGGGGGATTGTGGTTATCAGTGATTGGTCATGGGGAACAATGGTTCTCAGTGATTGGTCATGGGGGAACTATGATTATTAGTGATTGGTCATGGGGGAACGATGATTATCAGTGATTGGTCATGGGGGAACAATGGTTATTAGTAATTGGTCATGGGGAACAATGACTATCAGTGATTAGTCATGGGGGATCATGGTTATCAGTGATTGGTCATGGGGGAACGATGGTTATTAATGATTGGTCATGTGGGAACAATGGTTATTAGTGATTGGTCATGGGGGAACAATGGTTGTTAGTGATTGGTCATGGGGAACAATGATTATCAGCGATTTGTCATGGGGGATCATGGTTATCAGTGATTGGTCATAGGGGATCATAGTTATCAGTGATTGAACATGGGGAACAATGGTTATCAGTGATTGGTTATGGGGGAATGATAGTTATCAGTGATTGGTCATGGGGGAACAATGGTCATCCGTGATTGGTCATGGGGGAACAATGGTCATCAGTGATTGGTCATGGGGGAACAATGATTATTAGTGATTGGTCATGGGGAACAATGGTCATCCGTGATTGGTCATGGGGGAACAATGGTCATCAGTGATTGGTCATGGGGGAACAATGATTATTAGTGATTGGTCATGGGGAACAATGGTTATCAGTGATTGATCATAGGGGGGATTGTGGTTATCAGTGATTGGTCGCCAGTGCAAGTCAGGCATTACACACTGATAGTGGATCAAATGAATCTGTTTTTTAAACTTATAAAGAGCTACTGTGATGTGAGCTGGAGAACCATATGAAGTTCAAAATAGTCAGTAATGTGTGCTGAAAAGTCACAAGAATTGTTGCCAGCCACTTTTTTGAATTAAAGTCACTAAAGGGGTCTAAAAAGTCACCAAATCTAGCAACAAAGGGCTAGATTTACTAAGCAGAGCAAATTAACGTGAGCCCCCAATCCAAAAAAGCAATTTATTAAAGCAGTGCAAATTAGCACAGGTTCGCAAACAGGTACAGAATAATGTTCCTTGGCAATCGACATGTTCTAATAAAATCTTCCTCTGGCATTCCAAATAAATTAACATGAGTGGAGAAAATGTTCTCTTCTTCCACACGCTGTGTTTTTTTTATTGTTGTTTTGTGCCTTATTCCTGAGTACGCAGTGTGGGATATTCTGTACAGTATGACATTTGCAAGCACATAAATTATATTTTTAAGAGAAAAATATTAGCTAATCTGAAAAAATATAGATATCATCTGTGAGCACTCTGTCTCCAGCCACACTTGACAGCCCTCTGCACACTTGCTCACAGTGTCTTTCATGCTTTCTCATCATCTCAATGTCAAGTGCAAAATAAAGGCATGCTTTTTTTTCAAGCATTAAATAGTGGCACAATTAGCAGTAAATTGACTGCAGCAAAATTTAGTTAAATCACATTGCATGATTCATTTAAATATTCTCCTCAAATTTTGTGCTCTGAAAGTGAACCTCCTATAAATACATATGCAGTGAGGTCAGCCACAAAAATAACTGCATCCACCCCTTTCCATCACAAACGATACACTGCATGTCTTTCCTCTTTAGTGAACCCAGACAGTAGGATTTGTTTTTATTTTTATTTTTTTAATGCCAAAAGAAGGCTTGTGCATGCTGTGAACCATTAGTAACTCTGGCCCAGAGTCTCTAAGTTGGCAACACTCACTACGTTTACATGCACATAGAGAGAATCGAATTTCTGCCGTTGCTCGACTGAAATCGAAGTTCAAAATGCCATGTATACACCTTAATTCGGCTGAAATTGAACCGAACTTGATTTCTCGGAATCGAGCTACACGACCTAGTTTATGCGATTTCTGCTGAGCTACTTTGTGCATGTATACCCTATCGAGCTAGTTGTCGAGCTACTTCTGGAAGTGACGAGTGACGAGACCACAAGCGGGAAACACAACAGCCTCGGTTGGCATGACAACAGTAGTAGCGAGCAGCAGAAGAGGTCAGGAGGAACAAACGAAGAAGAGAAAATGGCGATGTAGAGCTCTCTGAAGTGTGGGTGGAGCACAGAGGACGGCAGGACAAAGCTTCTGGTACTAATAGGCTTTTTATTGTCAGACTTTTCAGTTTAACAGCCTACTTTTATTCTTGAGAGAAAAAAACACACACACGCACGCGCTGTGTTCTAGTCCCGGGATGAGCTGTCCCCTCTGCTCTCCCTCTGCCTCCTTAAATAGGGCGCGGTTACTGGGAAGACACACAAACACAGGTTTATTACCGGCAGGTGTAGTTATTCTGCCACTCACCTTCCCTGGCTCCGCCCTCCTGTCACAGACCGGCGCTTGACCACGCCCCCACTGCCACAGGCAAGCAGAAACGTGCACTTCTGGAGCAATGAGGAGAAAGAGTTCATGCTCATTCAGCTTAAGGAGTTGAATATATTAAAATTCATGGACGGGAGAAAAACGCGCAATGGAGAACACGGAACTGATAACTTTGTTTACACTCTTGAATAGCTCTTCTTCATGACGACAACCGGAAGTGTACCAACACGATGGGGCGTGTTGCGCCACCTGTGGCTCGGGTGCATAATGCACCTCACACAATAGCCCGATTTCAGTTGTGTGCATGTACGATTGGATTTCTCTGGCACCCTGCTGGGACCTTCAGCTCGATTACCGACAGCAGCTCGATTTGGATGTGCATGTAAACGTAGTCACTGAAGCAGCCTTTGGACCCGGAAATGGCTACTGGTGTCAGACTTAACAAGTAGATGTTTGTAGGGCCTTTGTTTTCATTTAGGTTTTCTTAGTCAAAGAAGAAATCTGCTAAGCCTTCCTGCATGGCACTAATGTTATTATAACACAGGATATTTATCTTCAGTAATAGATGTGATGCTCAGCTGGGAAACAGTGGCGATCATGCACAGTGTCAAATTTTTAATTTTTTAATTTATTTTTAATTCATTTATTTAGCTTTTGCCATAGGAAGATCTCTCTCTCTCTCTCTCTCTCTCTCTCTCTATATATATATATATATATATATATATATATATATATATATATATATATATACATACATCATGGCATGGGAAACCACAACAGCTTGTGCCAATTACAGTGGCCCCATTGTACCGAATCTGCATGTCTTTAATGCATGGCATTCGTGGAATTTTAGCCCATGTTGTGTCGAAAGATTTTCAACATATTGCTGGTGTTTCTACAACCCCAATTTCAAAAAAGTTAGGACAAAGTACAAATTGTACAACCCCGATTCCAAAAAAGTTGGGACAAAGTACAAATTGTAAATAAAAACGGAATGCAATGATGTGGAAGTTTCAAAATTCCATATTTTATTCAGAATAGAACATAGATGACATATCAAATGTTTAAACTGAGAAAATGTATCATTTAAAGAGAAAAATTAGGTGATTTTAAATTCCATGACAACAACACATCTCAAAAAAGTTGGGACAAGGCCATGTTTACCACTGTGAGACATCCCCTTTTCTCTTTACAACAGTCTGTAAACGTCTGGGGACTGAGGAGACAAGTTGCTCAAGTTTAGGGATAGGAATGTTAACCCATTCTTGTCTAATGTAGGATTCTAGTTGCTCAACTGTCTTAGGTCTTCTTTGTTGTATCTTCCATTTTATGATGCGCCAAATGTTTTCTATGGGTGAAAGATCTGGACTGCAGCCTGGCCAGTTCAGTACCCGGACCCTTCTTCTATGCAGCCATGATGCTGTAATTGATGCAGTATGTGGTTTGGCATTGTCATGTTGGAAAATGCAAGGTCTTCCCTGAAAGAGATGTCGTCTGGATGGGAGCATATGTTGCTCTAGAACCTGGATATACCTTTCAGCATTGATGATGTCTTTCCAGATGTGTAAGCTGCCCATGCCACACGCACTAAAGCAACCCCATACCATCAGAGATGCAGGCTTCTGAACTGAGCACTAACAACAACTTGGGTCGTCCTTCTCCTCTTTAGTCCGAATGACACGGCGTCCATGATTTCCATAAAGAACTTCAAATTTTGATTCGTCTGACCACAGAACAGTTTTCCACTTTGCCACAGTCTATTTTAAATGAGCCTTGGCCCAGAGAAGACGTCTGCGCTTCTGGATCATGTTTAGATACGGCTTCTTCTTTGAACTATAGAGTTTTAGCTGGCAACGGCGGATGGCACGGTGAATTGTGTTCACAAATAATGTTCTCTGGAAATATTCCTGAGCCCATTTTGTGATTTCCAATACAGAAGCATGCCTGTATGTGATGCAGTGCCGTCTAAGGGCCTGAAGATCACGGGCACCCAGTATGGTTTTCCGGCCTTGACCCTTATGCACAGAGATTCTTCCAGATTCTCTGAATCTTTTGATGATATTATGCACTGTAGATGATGATATGTTCAAACTCTTTGCAATTTTACACTGTCGAACTCCTTTCAGATATTGCTCCACTATTTGTCGGCGCAGAATTAGGGGGATTGGTGATCCTCTTCCCATCTTTACTTCTGAGAGCCGCTGCCACTCCAAGATGCTCTTTTTATACCCAGTCATGTTAATGACCTATTGCCAATTGACCTAATGAGTTGCAATTTGGTCCTCCAGCTGTTCCTTTTTTGTACCTTTAACTTTTCCAGCCTCTTATTGCCCCTGTCCCAACTTTTTTGAGATGTGTTGCTGTCATGAAATTTCAAATGAGCCAATATTTGGCATGAAATTTCAAAATGTCTCAATGCCGACATTTGATATGTTGTCTATGTTCTATTGTGAATACAATATCAGTTTTTGAGATTTGTAAATTATTGCATTCTGTTTTTATTTACAATTTGTACTTTGTCCCAACTTTTTTGGAATCGGGGTTGTAAATAAAAACGGAATGCAATAATTTACAAGTCTCAAAAACTGATATTGTATTCACAATAGAACATAGACAACATATCAAATGTCGAAAGTGAGACATTTTGAAATTTCATGCCAAATACTGGCTCATTTGAAATTTCATGACAGCAACACATCTCAAAAAAGTTGGGACAGGGGCAATAAGAGGCTGGAAAAGTTAAAGGTACAAAAAAGGAACAGCTGGAGGACCAAATTGCAACTCATTAGGTCAATTGGCAATAGGTCATTAACATGACTGGGTATAAAAAGAGCATCTTGGAGTGGCAGCGGCTCTCAGTAGTAAAGATGGGAAGAGGATCACCAATCCCCCTAATTCTCCGCTGACAAATAGTGGAGCAATATCAGAAAGGAGTTCGACAGTGTAAAATTGCAAAGAGTTTGAACATATCATCATCTACAGTGCATAATATCATCAAAAGATTCAGAGAATCTGGAAGAATCTCTGTGCATAAGGGTCAAGGCCAAAAAAACTTACTGGGTGCCCGTGATCTTCGGGCCCTTAGATGGCACTGCATCACATACAGGCATGCTTCTGTATTGGAAATCACAAAATGGGCTCAGGAATATTTCCAGAGAACATTATCTGTGAACACAATTCACCGTGCCAGCCGCCGTTGCCAGCTAAAACTCTATAGTTCAAAGAAGAAGGCGTATCTAAACATGATCCAGAAGTGCAGACGTCTTCTCTGGGCCAAGGCTCATTTAAAATGGACTGTGGCAAAGTGGAAAACTGTTCTGTGGTCAGACGAATCAAAATTTGAAGTTCTTTATGGAAATCAGAGACGCCGTGTCATTCGGACTAAAGAGGAGAAGGACGACCCAAGTTGTTATCAGCGCTCAGTTCAGAAGCCTGCATCTCTGATGGTATGGGGTTGCATTAGTGCGTGTGGCATGGGCAGCTTACACATCTGGAAAGACACCATCAATGCTGAAAGGTATATCCAGGTTCTAGAGCAACATATGCTCCCATCCAGACGACATCTCTTTCAGGGAAGACCTTGCATTTTCCAACATGACAATGCCAAACCACATACTGCATCAATTACGGCATCATGGCTGCATAGAAGAAGGGTCCGGGTACTGAACTGGCCAGCCTGCAGTCCAGATCTTTCACCCATAGAAAACATTTGGCACATCATAAAACAGAAGATACAACAAAAAAAGACCTAAGACAGTTGAGCAACTAGAATCCTACATTAGACAAGAATGGGTTAACATTCCTATCCCTAAACTTGAGCAACTTGTCTCCTCAGTCCCCAGACGTTTACAGACTGTTGTAAAGAGAAAAGGGGATGTCTCACAGTGGTAAACATGGCCTTGTCCCAACTTTTTTGAGATGTGTTGTTGTCATGAAATTTAAAATCACCTAATTTTTCGCTTTAAATGATACATTTTCTCAGTTTAAACATTTGATATGTCATCTATGTTCTATTCTGAATAAAATATGGAATTTTGAAACTTCCACATCATTGCATTCCGTTTTTATTTACAATTTGTACTTTGTCCCAACTTTTTTGGAATCGGGGTTGTACTTTTATCTGAAATGCTCATTTTAAAGACATTGCAAGTAGCAGCGTCGTCATCTTTCTTCATGAAATGAAGCCACGCTTTGGACCACTTCTTCCTCTCCACTATGACTTCTTCTTGTTGCAAGTTTTGAGCAGTGTAGATGCAGTGTTTGGCTTTAGATGCAGAGTTTGACGTCATGATGGATGATTTTCTTGAAATGTGCAACTTTCAGAACAACATGCCAGCATCAATAAAAGGAACTGATAACCACTGAGATATACGATTCATATGGATTGGACAATCTGGAAGCAGTTCTCAATTTCCATCCTTAGTTTTGACAAATTTCACATACAAGGTTCCATTAGTCCAAAAACTCCAGGAAGGACAATAATAGATAACAGAAATTTATACTAATGGAGCCGAAAGTCTGCCAATTGTAATTCAAATCAAAGTATTACATTAATGTGCTTGTTTTATGTCTAATACATGATTGTTTCTATAGTAACAACTAATTTGCTGGTATGGTGGATGCTCCACATCATCTAAAGCTAATAATAAGCAGATTAAAAAATTGTTATTAAGAAAGAAAAATGGATAATCGTTAATATAGTCAAGCTTTCTGCAAGGAGACACTTATTTAATCATTTGGAAAAAGAGTCTCAGGCATGGGCGTCACTAGGCCTTTTTTAGTGGGGCACGTGCCCCAGTAAAAATCAGCTGTGCCCCAGTCAGAAAATGTTGAAAGATTTTCGTAACAAACTAGTTTCTTTGGCAGATCATTTATCTACTGTCAGTTGTAGGACAGAGTGTGTTTCAAACTTCTATCACCCCTTCTTTCTAACTAATTTTCTGATTGGTCTGGGAGATTCTCACTGTAAACATAGCATGCGTGCGGCGTTCCATCAGTCCATTTAGCCTACTGGAGAGACGAGTCTACTCTTTGGATGAGTCAGAGAACGGGCTCTGGATGAGTTAAGGTAGCACGAAGTTTTTGCAACAAAACTAAGCAAACCATATTCTAACAAACCCATTAAACTACATTGAATTAAACGATATTAAATTACTTTTCCAGATGGATATCAGACAATTCTTCTCAAGAAGCAGAGACAGGGGCAGGGAAACAGTGACAGATGAGGAGGAGGGTGAGAGAGGTAAGATTAAGGTTGTAGACTATGTGCTAGTCAGTCATAACTAACCAGCTAAGTTCGTGAATCGTGAGAGTTGAGGTGACACATTTAGCATCAGCATGCATTAATAGCCCAAATGCCAACAATAAATTTTTTGGGGACTTGGATGTGTTTTCCGTCTCGTTGACCTATTCCTCGCATAACTTCATCCACAAGAGCATGAGAATTATCCACTTTGCATAGGTTGGGGACAGGAACATTAAGGTGCATTGTGCGGGGGGGGTGGCAGTGCCCCAGTAAAGCTTAATTCCTAGTGATGCCCCTGGTCTCAGGTGTCTGAACTCCCATGGCAGAGAGAGCTCCTTTTCAAGACCGAGGACTTTGCACTTTCTGGTTTCTCAGTAACACAACAATCTGCATTTTTTTTTTTGGTCTTATTAACTTTTAGATGTCTTACAGACATACAACCAGTGTTGTAGTCAAGTCACTAAACCTCGAGTCTGAGTCCAGTCTCGAGTCCCCAGTGTTCAAGTCCAAGTCATTAAAAGAAATTGAGTAATGGCTGTTTTAGCACCATTAACATTAGTTTGTTCCTGAACATGACGTATGAACAGGTGAATGTGCTTCTCTTTGTCAGAGAGTGTGAAGTATTCTGTCAGAGATGGTTGGGAGACAGATGTAAGTGCAGAAGGTGTGTTTATTATAATACAAGTGAAGACAGGTAAACAATCCAGAACGGCAGGCAAAATCCTAAAACAGTGAAACAGGCAATAGGTCGAGCGAGGCACAAACAGGTTATCGTAGACTCCGCAGAATCAAAGACGAGAAACAGGAAATCAGGGATCAGGAAGCCAAACAAGGAAATAAGGCTCAGTAATGTATCAGCAACGCAACTCAATACTTCGCAAAGTAAGTATGTTTTCACAGTTTTTATATTGGCACACTGATTGTGCCTTAATCCTGTGCAGGTGCGAGTTGTTTACAGTGCGCGCACGCAAGAGTCCGCTTGGTGCGTGCGCTGTCCGGAGCACGCCCAAGAGTCTATCTGATGCACGCGCGAAGGCGCACAGGTGTGACACTCTTGCATGAAATTAGTACAAAAATTAATGCAAATATAAATATCTTATGCCAAATTATTATAGCATGTTACAAAAAAATAAAGAAAAATCAGAGTCCTTGTCTCCAATTTACAAGTTCAAATGCAGTTAACGCACGACTCCAAGTCATGAGTGCTCGAGTCCAAGTCAAGTCACAGGTCCTTAAGATTAGGCCACTAGTCAGACTCGAGTCCAAGTCCTGGACTCAAGTACGATAAGCCTGCATCCAACAACTTTAAATTTTTCCAAAAATGGATCAAAAGCATGATGAGTTTGTCATTAATAAATAAAAATTCTAATCATTGGCAAATTGCTGTGGAATAAAATGAATAAAACAATTCAGGACATGCTGTTATAGGAAAATAAACAACTTTGGGGTGGTAAGATAAACTCTGCTTCACTTCAGACCACATCATCCCATTGTTGATTATTTTCCTACAAAGTGGTTTATTCTGTACTTCATGTATATTAGAAGACATCACCTTGTACTAATCATCTCAGCCAGGCAAAAAGAGAGACAACTTTTTTAGGACATAAAGAATCTCACCCTCCCAGATTCAGTCCAAATATTTATTTCCTGTTATTGTCAAACCCCAAAGCTCTAGGCCAACACCTCTGGTAAACGTGTTTATACAGGATTTCAGTCCCTGAATTACAGTTTGAGAAAAAAACAAAACACATCAAGTTATGACTCAGACAAATGTCAAGGAAGTACTCTCGCAGCAAAAGTTCTTTTCTTGTTTGCTAATTACTGAAACCTTAAGTTATACCGGGGGGACACATGACAAACTAATGAAAAACAATGAAGTGGAACATGAAATCTCGTCTTCAGTACTGTCACATTCAGTACTGGGATTGAAAGTCAGATTTCAAATTCGGAGCCATGCCATGAAAATGAGTGCAACTGCAACTAGGTTTTAACAGAACTGCATTTCAAGACAAAATTTTTGTCTGTTTTTAATCATGAAAACAGCTTCAGATCATTTTAATCTTGGTCATTTTCTGTACATGTAGTCGTCATCCCTACCGAACCCAATCTGAGCTTGAGGCGAACCTTGTTTGGTTGACTTGGCCAGAATTGCAGCAGTAAGGTTCCTTTCTGTGCATTCACACACACACACACACATTCACGCCTATGGGCAATTTAGAGTAGCCAATTAGCCTCACTGCATGTCTTTGGACTGTGGAGGAAACCCACACAGACACGGGGTGAACATGCAAACTCCACACAGAAAGGCCCTCGGTCAGCCGCTGGGCTCAAACCCAGAACCATCTTGTTGTGAAGCAACAGTGCTAAACACTACACCACCGTGCTGCCCCCTTTTTGTACACAGTGAGGTCCAAATGTGTGAGACCACACTGACCGCTATCTGGGATTCTTTAAAAATATTTAAATATGAAATATTAAAAATGTACGAAATATGTAAAACAAAGAAACATTCAATTTCTTGAATATTTACTACTCAATATATCTTGCACTAGGGGCGGCACAGTGGTGTAGTGGTTAGCGCTGTCGCCTCACAGCAAGAGGGTCCGGGTTCGAGCCCCGTGGCCGGCGAGGGCCTTTCTGTGTGGAGTTTGCATGTTCTCCCCGTGTCCGCGTGGGTTTCCTCCGGGTGCTCCGGTTTCCCCCACAGTCCAAAGACATGCAGGTTAGGTTAACTGGTGACTCTAAATTGACCGTAGGTGTGAATGTGAGTGTGAATGATTGTCTGTGTCTATGTGTCAGCCCTGTGATGACCTGGTGACTTGTCCAGGGTGTACCCCGCCTTTCACCCGTAGTCAGCTGGGATAGGCTCCAGCTTGCCTGCAACCCTGTAGAACAGGATAAAAGGTCATGTTTTCCCTCATGTTTATTCTCTTCTCCTGAAGCATGTGCTCAGACACACAGTGATGGATTTGATCTAAAATGGATCATCAGGTTTTGCACAAACTTGTCCTTGCCAACTTGAGTGCACACTGTCATTAAAGTAAAAAGGGGACATACCAAATACTTTTCACTCAAGGTGTTGTACATGATTTTTAATGAAAACTGTTGTATTAAATTCAAAAAGGATGCAAAATAGAAGCATATTCATGAGTAGTCTCAGACTTTCAGAGCCCACTGTATTATATATTTGCATTAATTTGCAGTGTTAAGCTTCATGTGGATCATTTACAGGGTGGAATGTCATGATGACAACATCTGTCATTACAAGGCTGCTTAAAGTAGTGGAACCGGTGATGAGACAAACTACACAGGAAGCAGTTGAATGACTTGAGGTGTTCTTTTGAAAAGGAAAATAATGTGCTAATCAATCTTCCCTTGAAGGCTTTGAACCAACTTCCATTTACAGAGATTAGCACTTATTAATGCCTATTTACATAAAGGCTAGGGCTAATATCTACAGATGCCTTTCCACCATTTATCATAAACATAATCTCAAATATTGCTAGTGCACTACAGGGCATACTGTACAACCTGCAGCGTTAGTGTGAAGAAGCTGTAATGCTTGATTTCACATTTAGAGATGTATTCTGAAGGCATTTGCCACTCTAGCAAAACATACTGTAGATTCACTTTCAAACCTAAGGGTGATGCATGTCATGTTGTGAGCAGAGGCTTGATTATTAGTGACAAATTATTACCTCCGCCAAGGAGGTTATGTTTTCGGTAGCGTTGGTTTGTTTGTTGGTTTGTCTGTTAGCAACATTACGGAAAAAGTTATGAACGGATTGCTCTGAAATTTTTTCCAGAGGTGTGACTGGGCACAAGTAACAATCCATTAAATTTTGGCGGTGATCCGGATCACCTTCTGGATCCCGGATTTTTTTAAAGGATTCTTGGCGGAGGTCTGCGCTCTCCGAGTGCTTTTCTAGTTGTCTCTTAACATGAGCATATCCGTTTAATTTCAAAACAGTAATGTACTGAGAGTCCAGAAAAACGGATCAGTTCTTAACCACTTTTGGTCATATTCATATTTGGCAATTAAATGCAATTCCATTTCAAATATAATGCAGTGAACGTTATTTACATTCAGGGTCCAGTTAACAGCGCTGAGGTTTTGGCAGGTTTTGAAGCATTACATATTATTTTTTACTGTGTCTAAATCAGCCTGCTTTAAAACAAGAACTGCTTTTCAAGCCCCAAAAAGGTGTGGGATCAAGAACAGCGAACTGAACATTAAAGGTGAAATATTTTTTAAAGGTGAAATATTTAAAGGTGAAATATTATACATTAAAGGTGAAATATTATACCCCTTTTCCATACATTGACACAGTTCCCTGAGGTCTTAAGGAAACGTCCGTGACATGCTTTGGTCAAAATACCATAAGGATAAAACACCACAGCTCCTTTCTCACCCTGTCGAAACAGTCCTGTTCAAAACGACTGATTTGAGTGCCTGTTCCTTTAAATGACAATGAATCAGGTAGCACTTTCCTCATGAATATTCATTTGCAAAGGCAGTTCTCATGAGTGGAGATACTCAGATGAGGGGGTGGGATAATTCTAATGCACTCCCCTTGTGACGTAGAAAAAGGAGCCAAATCTGAACGGCTTGTTGAAGCTCATGTTTTCTGAATCTGGAGCCCAAAAAGAAACCAACTG
Organism: Neoarius graeffei; assembly: GCF_027579695.1. Taxonomy (NCBI): domain Eukaryota; kingdom Metazoa; phylum Chordata; class Actinopteri; order Siluriformes; family Ariidae; genus Neoarius; species Neoarius graeffei. The sequence goes on along the minus strand of NC_083583.1, from coordinate 27,394,485 downwards.
GCTGTCCTATTTCAGAGTTTGTGGGTTGGTAGGCACTCCAGGTACCCAAATACACTATATTGCCAAAAGTATTTGCTCACCTGCCTTGACTCACATATGAGCTTAAGTGACATCCCATTCCTAATCCATAGGGTTCAATATGACGTCGGTCCACCCTTTGCAGCTAGAACAGCTTCAACTCTTCTGGGAAGGCTGTCCACAAGGTTCAGGAGTGTGTTTATGGGAATTTTTGACCATTCTTCCAGAAGCGCATTTGTGAGGTCACATACTGATGTTGGACGAGAAGGCCTGGCTCTCAGTCTCCGCTCTAATTCATCCCAAAGGTGTTCTATCGGGTTGAGGTCAGGACTCTGTGCAGGCCAGTCAAGTTCATCCACACCAGACTCTGTCATCCATGTCTTTATGGACCTTGCTTTGTGCACTGGTGCACAGTCATGTTGGAAGAGGAAGGGGCCAGCTCCAAACTGTAAAAACAGTCTGCATGCCTAGGTGATTGATTTTATACACCTGTGGCCATGGAAGTGATTGGAACACCTGATTCCGATAATTTGGATGGGTGAGCAAATACTTTTGGCAATATAGTGTATATGTGCAGAAGAACTGAAAAAGTGAGTTTTTCAGAACATGTCCCCTTTAAGACTTTATTTATATTTTTATTTTGCCTCAAATGAGACCCAGGACCCTGATCCTTGTACAATGCACATCACTTCACAAATAAAATTGATATATGCAAAATTTACGAATGGTGATAATTCCAAACAGGCTAATTCAATTCTTCGAACATACATGAGATTATTACATGAAAGATTAGTATAGACAAACTGGGCTGTTTGAGATAATTACACCCTCTTGTTTTGCCTGGAAAGGACAGATATATCAAGACATAAAATCATTATGAATGAGTCAAAAGCTAATTCAAATTACATGGATGCTGAAGAGGTCAGTTAAAAGTTTTATTTTTCCATCCTCACAATATTTTGTGAATGAAATTTTGCCCACAGGTAGTTGTTTAGTTTTGCTCATCTAAAGAAAGCATGCATGGCACAATTATGGCCCTTTTCCACTACCCTTTTTCAGCTCACTTCAGCTCGCTTCAGCTCACTTCAGCCCGACACGGCTCGCGTTTCGACTATCTCAAAACAGCACGACTCAGCTCGCTTCAGCCCTGCTCAGCCCCCAAAACTCGCACGGTTTTGGAGTAGGGCTGAAGCGAGCCAAACCGAGCCGAGTGAGGCTGGGGGCGTGAGCAGACACTCCCCTGTGCACTGATTGGTGAGGAGGAGTGTCCTCACATGCCCACACACGCCCCGCGAGCACGCTGGGATCTGTAAACACCGTAAACCCGGAAGAAGAAGAATTACGAGAATTTCTGGAGCCTTATGCGCCTCACCTCATCTATACGCTCTTGCCAGTATCTGTTGGCGTTGTCGGTGACAACAAGCCACAGCACCAAGACCAGCAACACTAACGACTCCATGTCCTCCATGTTTATTGTTTACTATTCGGGTCGTGAGACTACCGCTTAAAAGATCACTGATGTCACTGTTTGCGCCGCTTAACGACATCACGTGACGTCCACCCACTTTCGCTAACTCCACCCAATGTGTCCACCCACTTCCAGCCAGCACGGTTCAGCGCGGTGGTAGTCGAAATGCAACTCCAATAGCCCCGCTCAGCCCAACTCAGCACGGCACGGCTCAGCCCGACTCAGCCGCGTTTGTAGTGGAAAAGCGGCATTAGATATATTTAATTCATTCCCGGACTTGCAATAGCAATTAACTGCAAGATATATTTAGTAATGAAGCATGTCTGTGATTTTTCATATTTTTATAAAACATCTGCACAGTCTAATCTTGTTTACACTGAATAAGTCTGCCCCTGTGTAGGTTAGAGCTTCAGGTAATGGTAGCAAGTCCAACAACAAACAAATCCAGGATCATGTCAAATCATCAACAATCCAATCTAATGCAGAAATCCACATATGAAGAATGGGTGCCAGATAAATCATGCAGTAAGGTTTTTAGAGAACAAACACCAGTTTGGTTTGCTTGCTAATGCTAGATGTGTAGAGCAACATTGTCTTTGTTGAGCACTACATTTGGAGTAAGGGTAGAAACTGTGCACGTTTCATTTTTGCTCACTTTAAATGAGAACTTTTGCTTTACGAAGAGCGAATTTAATAACTGGATAATAACTACTTACACTTCCAAAGAGAAATTTCTTAACCATGCGGAGGATCAGGTAGGCCCAGAATACGTGCAGCATCAATAGGATAACAAGCATAGCATTCAAGAAGTAATACCCGAAGAAAACAGGGTAATAGTCAGGTGGGTAGACCCATGTACAGTGGATGATCCTGAAACAAAGAGAACATTGATGCTTTAGAGTCCCTGTTTTCGTAAACTGCAGTTATATTGCAAAGTTTGTTCAAACAATTAGAATGTATTGACCAACCAGTATTCTCATAAGCTCATACATGCATCGACTAAAGAAACATCTTACCAAAATGGAAAGATAACGAGTCTCGTCACCATGAACACAGCAGCAAAGAGAACAAAAATGCTATTGCAGGTTTTCTCCCATTTGGCATAGTTAAAAATCTTGGCAGACTGGACAGAAAAATAAAGTTCACAGAAACCAAAACTGAGCTACACACTTATACATTCAAGTCATAATAGATAAACAGACCATTTAACTAGAAGCGTGTTCACAATGCTGGGAATCAAAACCCAATTACCATGTTTTAAACCTCAAATAATAATCAAATATATTTTTCGACGGGCTATGCATCTGATTGTTTGACACATGACACCAGGAGTCTGAGAAAACAAATCTAGCACTACGAAATGTTGGCGCGACCAGTTGCAAATTTTTATTGTCATTAAAATTACCTCTGTTTTAACAATCTGTGGAACGAGTTAACGGCATAGTCCAAAGTTATAATTGAGACTCTAGATATCTGCTTTAAACGTCTGATTTCATGTGATAGTTAATACTATCACATTTAATTATAGTTAAATGATAGTAGACTTAACTATAGTTAAAAGTAGACGGCCTTTCGATTTCATAAAATCGGTGAAATTTAGTTCCCTCTGAAATTTGGTTATTGTGATATATGTTTATTTTTGTAATATCTTTAAAAAACAACAACAGGCCATTCTGTGGCTGGGAAGTTATTTAATTTGAGGGGATTCCCTATCAAATAATGTGCATGAAATCACTCGCTTTGCGCAGTCAAGAAGACAAAGGAAGTCCGTGTGCGCATGCACAGGTTTACCTTAAGCCTAGGTCACAACCGGACGTATGATTTTTTGGCCGTGCGATTTTTGGCTTTTCCCAAATCGCTGCGGTTTTTTTTGTTCGTGGAGAAAGACGCATGTTGGCCATAAGTTTGTCTTGCAACCTGAAAAAAACGTAAGCACCCATAGAGTTTGTTTGACATGACAAAGAACCTCTGCGGCCAGTCTACGGCTCGAAAATCAGCACGTAACACGCGCACCCTCCGTGCGTTTCTTGCGTTTTTTGCACGTAGACCGGCCGTAGGAGCACGTACGGCCGGTTGTGACCGAGGCATTAGTCGTCGTCGTCTTCATCTTTTGGGTTTTACGGCAGCTGGCATCCAGTGTTGTATTATTGCCATCTACAGGTTTACCTTTGACCATGAACTGACAGTTACATCATTCTGTCGCTAAACGAACAGCTGATCACACCGAGGTGCTCGCTAACCGCCGATATTTATTAGTTTGGTTCTGCATTTCCTTTCCTTTGCAACATAACGTCTTTTCTTCTCACTTTCTGTTATTGTAGTCGGTCTTTCACGTTTCATTCACACACTCACGTCCTCCATTTTTCTCTCCTGATTCAAATTTGTATCCCACAATGCCTTGCATGAATAGGGAAAGCCCACCACATGGGATTTCCCATGGATTGGGTCATGGTGAAGCAAGAAAAAATAGCAGAGAATTTAGGGCCATGTGGCTCTAAATTCATTAATTGTTCTTTTAGGGGAAAAAAAGTAATAAAATTGAAGGTCTGTGATTCGAATTCAGTAGCTTTCAGTCCACTAAACAAAAATAATTGGGTGTCAGGGCAAATTCTTTTTATGACCTAAACGTGAAAAATCTGAAAGGCAGTATACGTAGCTTTAAGTGATGGTAGCTCAGAGTAATGACAGATTGCTTCTTATCATGCCTTTCAATTGAGGTAATATTTGTTCCTTTCTCCAGTGTCTGTCCATAATGTCGCACACAGCTCCTCACTAGTGTATGCAGTTATAATGCTGACGTCATGGCAGAAAGAGCCAATGATAATCTACTTGTACAAATAATATCATTAGCAAAATCTGATTGATATGGTAGCCACAAAGTTTTTACTGATTCTGTTTGACAAAAATGTCTGGCTGTTACAGGCCTTCAATCCTTTTATCCTACTAGAGAATCATCTCCTTAACAAAAAGTCTTTGATTAGGTTATAGTGCTACGGAATCACTGCAGCCTTGATAAAGTATTTCACTTCTCCAGATAAGTTTCACTTCTGCACTTAGTGTACTTATAAACGTGCTGATAAAAAAGGGTTTTTATACATTCATCAGTCCAATGTTTCGTGGTGTTAAACAAGATATCAACTTAACATTGATTTCCTAGATCCTAAACAATTTCTAAATATATGCTTTAGTCCAGTGTAAATGTGTACAGTTGAACAGTAAATTCATCCATCCGTGCATTATCTACAACCCCGATTCCAAAAAAGTTGGGACAAAGTACTAATTGTAAATAAAAACGGAATGCAATGATGTGGAAGTTTCAAAATTCCATATTTTATTCAGAATAGAACATACATGACATATCAAATGTTTAAACTGAGAAAATGTATAATTTAAAGATAAAAATTAGGTGATTTTAAATTTCATGACAACAACACATCTCAAAAAAGTTGGGACAAGGCCATGTTTACCATTGTGAGACATCCCCTTTTCTCTTTACAACAGTCTGTAAACGTCTGGGGACTGAGGAGACAAGTTGCTCAAGTTTAGGGATAGGAATGTTAACCCATTCTTGTCTAATGTAGGATTCTAGTTGCTCAACTGTCTTAGGTCTTTTTTGTCGTATCTTCCGTTTTATGATGCGCCAAATGTTTTCTATGGGTGAAAGATCTGGACTGCAGCCTGGCCAGTTCAGTACCCGGACCCTTCTTCTACACAGCCATGATGCTGTAATTGATGCAGTATGTGGTTTGAATTGTCATGTTGGAAAATGCAAGGTGTTCCCTGAAAGAGACGTCGTCTGGATGGGAGCATATGTTGCTCTAGAACCTGGATGTACCTTTCAGCATTGATGGTGTCTTTCCAGATGTGTAAGCTGCCCATGCCACACGCACTAATGCAACCCCATACCATCAGAGATGCAGGCTTCTGAACTGAGCGCTGATAACAACTCGGGTTGTCCTTCTCCTCTTTAGTCCAAATGACACGGCGTCCCTGATTTCCATAAAGAACTTCAAATTTTGATTCGTCTGACCACAGAACAGTTTTCCACTTTGCCACAGTCCATTTTAAATGAGCCTTTGCCCAGAGAAGATGTCTGCGCTTCTGGATCGTGTTTAGATACGACTTCTTCTTTGAACTATAGAGTTTTAGCTGGCAACGGCGGCTGGCACGGTGAATTGTGTTCACAGATAATGTTCTCTGGAAATATTCCTGAGCCCATTTTGTGATTTCCAATACAGAAGCATGCCTGTATGTGATGCAGTGCCGTCTAAGGGCCCGAAGATCATGGGCACCCAGTATGGGTTTCCGGCCTTGACCCTTATGCACAGAGATTCTTCCAGATTCTCTGAATCTTTTGATGATATTATGCACTGTAGATGATGATATGTTCAAACTCTTTGCAATTTTACACTGTCGAACTCCTTTCTGATATTGCTCCACTATTTGTTGGCACAGAATTCGAGGGATTGGTGATCCTCTTCCCATCTTTACTTCTGAGAGCCACTGCCACTCCAAGATGCTCTTTTTATACCCAGTCATGTTAATGACCTATTGCCAATTGACCTAATGAGTTGCAATTTGGTCCTCCAGCTGTTCCTTTTTTGTACCTTTAACTTTTCCAGCCTCTTATTGCCCCTGTCGCAACTTTTTTGAGATGTGTTGCTTTCATGAAATTTCAAATGAGCCAATATTTGGCATGAAACTTCAAAATGTCTCACTTTCGACATTTGATATGTTGTCTATGTTCTATTGTGAATACAATATCAGTTTTTGAGATTTGTAAATTATTGCATTCTGTTTTTATTTACAATTTGTACTTTGTCCCAACTTTTTTGGAATCGGGGTTGTATAAAAATATATAAGCTGAAGCCAATCCCAGCTGACTTTGGGTGAGAGTGCCAATCCATCACAGGGCTAACACAGAGATGAACAACCATTCACACTCACATTCACACCTATGGGCAATTTAGAGCAGCTCCGGTTGCAGAGAAAAATAATAATTATTCTGACACAGAATGTCAATTTTGAAGCCATTTTAATCAAAGGCTACTGAAATACACTATACATATTTAACAATTATTCCATGAAATCAAGTCGTTCATGAGGCTATAAGCCATGTACAGCAAGATTGAATGGAATAACTGTTTTATTCTATCCATATTCACTGGATTTTGAGAAACAGAGCATTTGATTTTAATTTTTTACAAATTCGAGAAATAAAAACTTTATAGAAAACGTCCGACAAAATAATTTCCGCTTAGAATGTAAACAAACCACCGAAATGACAGTAGCAACTTGTTCAAAATGTGACAATAATAATTCTTGAAAAAAAATATGTTCTTACCATCAAATACTTTTATTCTATATTTTCTTGCTTTTTTGTGGTTTTGTTTTCGAGTAGAGTTTTTATTTTGTGCGCAGTTGGTTCAGCAACATGCTCCATCATTTTGTTTCTCTCTACTCACGGTATATGAACTGATAGCCTAGTAGTAGAGTAACCAATCAGAACATGCGATTGCTCATATGCAGTGAATTTGGATAGAATAATTAAATAAGGGGGCGCTGTGGGAGTGAGGTAGATGTAGGACGTGTTTCGCACAGGCTCCGCAGGAATGTGACTTTTTTTACACTTTTATTACACTTTTTATTTGTTTTGCCGGCGTTAAGCTCTATTATTGCAGCCTTTCACTTTATGTAAACTTTTTTCACTTGTGGGCACTCTATGATGGCAAGCCGTGGGAGAGGCGACGCTACTAAAGCAGGCCGTAGCAAGTCCCGGCTATTACATCAACCACAATCCCCAGATCAGCCAGATGCTAATGCCACCTTGTTGTTGAACATGAGGGAGATGATGGATGAAATGCACTCGGACATCCTCAGTAAGTTTGAAACCACCATCTCTGCAGCAGTTAAAAGAGAGATTGTAGTGGCTTTGGAGCCCTTTGAGAACAGACTTGCTTCATATGGCGAAGCGATCGCGGACCTTGAGTGCTCGGCGAATGCTAACGACAGGGAGCTATCCAACCTCCGAGCTAATGTTAGCAAGCTAACCACCACTGTTGACTCCCTGTCAAAGAAGTGCGAGGACCTGGAGAGTCATTCAAGGTGGAATAATGTTCGCCTAGTGGGCCTGCCTGAGGGTACAGAGGGTCCTTGTCCCACCGAGTTCACGGCCCAGCTCCTACAAGACTTACTCGGTCTTGACAATAAACCTATGCTGGACCGGGCTCATCACACTCTACACGCCAAGCCTAAGGATGGTGAGCCCCCTCGTCCACTCATTATTCGGGTGAGCCTGTTTCAAGCCCGGAACCAAATTCTGCGCCGAGCTGGTGAAGCTTCCCCTCTTTCCTACATGGGCAGGAGGATCTCGATCTTCCCCGACTTCACTCCGGTGGTGGCTAAAAAGCGGGCCGCCTTTGCTGCAGTAAAAAAGGAGCTCCATTCCTGCCCGAATGTCAGGTTTGGCCTTCTTTACCCAGCAATGCTATGCATCACTCTGCCCAGCAGACAGACCCACAAGTTTGAGGATCCGACATTGGCGCTGAACTTCATTGAAAAGAATATTAAAAAGGGAGTCACCCCAGACACTATTTAGTTGACATGTTAACTTGATGTTTTGCTGTTATTGCTGCTGGCCTTGAGGACTACATTTGCTCCTCACCAGGGTTGCCTTGGTTTCTTAATGTGTTCAATGAGCTACAGTTCTGAGGTGACACTGATTTTGTTTTCTTGTTACCTCCTTGCTTTCTCGATTTTCCCTAACTTGGCTTATGGTGGCTATTTGATTGGAATACAGGAATACCTCAGGTAAAAACTGTAGCACCGTAGGTGCCCTTTTGATTTATCACAATTGATCGTGAGATGCTGCAAGTTTTTTTCTTGTTTGTTTGTTTGTCTCTTTTCTTCACATTATTGTTCAATAAGATTGTTTTATGATCATCACTATTACATAATACTATTGTTACCTAGCCATGATCCCATCTAATGTAACAACATCATCCAGTGGGTGTGACATTAGATTCACGAGCTTTAACTGCAAAGGGCTCAATAATCCTATAAAACGAAGTAAGATACTGCACCATCTTTACCATCTTGGGGCCCATGTAATTTTTTTGCAAGAAACTCACCTCAAGGTCTCAGACCACTCTAAATTGAGGAGGGGATGGGTAGGTCAGGCTTACCATTCCTCATTTCAAGGCAAATCTAGGGGTGCAGCTATCTTGTTCCATAAATCTGTTCCGTTTGTGCATTCAAGTACTATCTCTGACCCTAATGGTAGATTTGTTATAGTTGCTGGTCAGATTCATAACACCCGGGTGGTCTTGGCTAATATTTATGCTCCCAATTTTGACGATGATGCTTTCTTTAAACGCCTTTTTCTAACTCTCCCTGATTTGTCATCACACCACTTAATACTAGGTGGAGACTTTAATTGCTGGCTTGACCCTCAGCTGGATCGTTCCTCCCTCAGAGCTTGCGCTCCATCAAAATCAGCTAAAGTAATCCAGTCCTTTATGGAGGAATTTGCTGTCACCGACGTCTGGTGCTTTTGTAACCCTTCTAAGAGGGAATATTCATTTTTCTCTCATGTCCATCACACTTTCACCCACATTGACTATTTTTTGGTTGATAATAGATTTCTCTCATCGGTATCTAATTGTAAATATGATGCTATTGTTATTTCCGATCATGCCCCTATTTCTATGGATATTTGCATTTCAGAGATTTAATACGCGTGCGCCATGGTGTCTTAATACACGCCTTCTTTTAAATGAGGATTTTGTTAACTTTGTCTCACAACAAATTGACTTCTTTGTGAGCTTGAATAAAACACCCGATGTTTCTGCCTCAGTACTTTGGGAGGCCTTAAAGGCATACATCAGGGGGGAGATAATCTCCTACGCAGGATATGAGAAGAAACTCAGGAGGGAGAAATTAACTAAGCTGACGCAACGCATATCTGAACTCGACAGGTTGTATGCTACTTACAAAACTCCAGAGCTATATAAAGAGCGCCTCTGTCTACGGTCAGAATTCGATGCCCTAACGACACACCGTACCACTGAACTTCTCCTACAAACAAGGTCCCAGTTCTATGAGCATGGAGATAAGGCTAGTAAATTGTTAGCACACCAATTATGTCAGGCATCTACATCTCACCATATCCCTCAAATTCAGACTAATTCGCGTATCACCACTGAACCCATGGAAATTAATAATGTGTTTAAGGAATTTTATATGTCTCTCTATTCATCTGATCAAGATACCACTCCTGATTTTGACAGTTTCTTTGAAAATTTGGACATTCCCTCACTCGATCAACCAGCTGTGGAAGAGTTAGAGAGGCCAATTACTATTGCTGAACTTAATACAGCTGCATCATCTCTGCAAAATGGGAAAAACCCTGGGCCAGATGGCTTTCCTTCCGAATTTTTCAAAAAGTTCTGGCACAAGCTTGCCCCTTTGTTATTGGATATGTTCAATGAATCATTTGAATTCGGCCGCCTTCCCCAAACTCTCAATCAAGCCTCCATGTCCCTTCTCCTAAAAAAAGGCAAGGACCTGTTAGCCTGCACCTCTTATCGTCCAATAAGTTTATTGAATGTTGATTTTAAATTGTTATCCAAACTTTTAGCATTACGTCTGGAATCCATCCTTCCTTCCATCATTTCCTTGGACCAAACGGGGTTCATTCGAAATAGGCACTCCTTCTCTAACCTTAGACGTTTGTTCAATGTACTTTACAATGTCTCCTCTTCTGACACCCACGAAGCTGTGATATCATTAGACGCCGAAATGTCTTGGAGAAATTTGGTTTTAAGAATAGTTTTATTTCATGGATTAAGTTGCTTTATTCAGCCCCACAAGCCTCAATCAGGACGAATAATATCCAATCAGAATATTTTCGCCTCTATCGCTCTACTAGACAGGGTTGCCCTTTGAGCCCTCTATTATTCGCAATCGCTATTGAACCTCTCTCGATAGCCCTTCGGTCCAACCACCTTATTACAGGCATATTTAGAAATGATATTCAGCTGAGAGTTTCCCTTTATGCAGATGACCTACTTTTATATGTTTCCAACCTGCCTGTCTCAGTTCCCGCTGCTCTTGCCACTCTTCATTCGTTTGGTCAAATTTCTGGATATAAATTAAATTTAAACAAAAACGAGATATTTCCCATTAACCCCGCTGCTAAGACGTATCCCCTGGAAAACTTTCCCTTTAAAGTTGCTCAACATAGTTTTGTATATCTTGGAATTCATGTTACGCACAAATTTGAAGACCTCTACAAAGCTAACTTTGCCCCCCTATTGACCCGAATCCAGAAAGACTTTGAACGATGGTCTCTGCTTAATATGTCTTTGATTGCACATGTCAACTCTGTTAAAATGAATGTACTCCCAAGACTCTCCTACCTGTTCCAGTGCATACCACTCTTCCTCCCTCAGTCTTTTTTCCGTAAACTAGATAGCCTGATCTCTGAATTTATCTGGAACCAGAAGGTTCCTAGGCTGCACAAACAATATTTGCAAAGGCCGAAGCCACTGGGAGGGCTGGCCCTGCCAAATTTTAGGTTCTATTATTGGGCCACCAATATCAGGATTCTTAAGCACTGGCTTCAATATGAGGCTTTTGATCCTCCCCCAGCATGGCTGGTTATGGAGGCAAGTTCAGCAAAACCAGTGACCTTGAAAGCCCTAGTGCACTCCCCTATCCACTCCTCCACTTTTCCCTACACCAAGAATGTGATTGTTAAGGCCTCACTTAGGATTTGGGTCCAGTTTAAGCGCCACTTTGGTCTATAGACATACTCTATTCATGCACCACTCGCAGCTAACCATGCTTTTCCTCCTTCCCTCATAGACAGTGTTTTCTTAAGGTGGACGAATCTTGGTATTCATAACTTCAAAGACCTGTATACTGATAATGTTTTTGCTTCTTTTCAGCAACTTTTAGTTAAATTCTCACTTCCTAAGCAGCACTTCTTTAGATATTTACAAGTCCGCAGTTTTGTTCAGGGCACATTCCCTAGCTTTCCTAATTTACCCTCTGACTCTGCTTTAGATGGCTTCCTGATGCCAATTCCTACTCTTAAAGGCTCTATCTCATATACAGTTAGGTCCATAAATATTTGGACAGAGACAACATTTTTCTAATTTTGGTTCTGTACATTACCACAATGAATTGTGAACAAAACAATTCAGATGCAGTTGAAGTTCAGACTTTCAGCTTTAATTCAGTGGGTTGAACAAAATGATTGCATAAAAATGTGAGGAACTAAAGCATTTTTTAAACACAATCCCTTCATTTCAGGGGCTCAAAAGTAATTGGACAAATGAAATAATTGTAAATAAAATATTCATTTCTAATACTTGGTTGAAAACCCTTTGTTGGCAATGACTGCCTGAAGTCTTGAACTCATGGACATCACCAGACGCTGTGTTTCCTCCTTTTTAATGCTCTGCCAGGCCTTTACTGCAGCGGTTTTCAGTTGCTGTTTGTTTGTGGGCCTTTCTGTCTGAAGTTTAGTCTTTAACAAGTGAAATGCATGCTCAATTGGGTTGAGATCAGGTGACTGACTTGGCCATTCAAGAATATTTCACTTCTTTGCTTTAATAAACTCCTGGGTTGCTTTGGCTTTATGTTTTGGGTCAATGTCCATCTGTATTATGAAATGCCGACCAATCAGTTTGGCTGCATTTGGCTGGATTTGAGCACACAGTATGTCTCTGAATACCTCAGAATTCATCTGGCTGCTTCTGTCCTGTGTCACATCATCAATAAACACTAGTGACCCAGTGCCACTGGCAGCCATGCATGCCCAAGGCATCACACTGCCTCCACTGTGTTTTACAGATGATGTGGTATGCTTTGGATCATGAGCTGTAACCATGCCTTTGCCATACTTTTTTTCTTTCCATCATTCTGGTAGAGGTTGATCTTGGTTTCATCTGTCCAAAGAATGTTCTTCCAGAACTGTGCTGGCTTTTTTAGATGTTTTTTAGCAAAGTCCAATCTAGCCTTTTTATTCTTGAGGCTTATGAGTGGCTTGCACCGTGCAGTGAACCCTCTGTATTTACTTTCATGCAATCTTCTCTTTATGGTAGATTTGGATATTGATAGGCCTACTTCCTGGAGAGTGTTGTTCACTTGGTTGGCTGTTGTGAAGGGGTTTCTCTTCACCATGGAAATTATTCTGCGATCATCCACCACTGTTGTCTTCTGTGGGCATCCAGGTCTTTTTGCATTGATGAGTTCACCAGTGCTTTCTTTCTTTCTCAGGATGTACCAAACTGTAGATTTTGCCACTCCTAATATTGTAGCAATTTCTCGGATGGATTTTTTCTGTTTTCGCAGCTTAAGGATGGCTTGTTTCACCTGCATGGAGAGCTCCTTTGACCGCATGTTTTCTTCACAGCAAAATCTTCCAAATGCAAGCACCACACCTCAAATCAACTCCAGGCCTTTTATCTGCTTAATTGAGAATGACATAACAAAGGAATTGCCCACACCTGCCCATGAAATAGCCTTTGAGTCAATTGTCCAATTACTTTTGGTCCCTTTAAAAACAGGGTGGCACATGTTAAGGAGCTGAAACTCCAAAACCCTTCATCCAATTTTAAATGTAGATACCCTCAAATGAAAGCTGAAAGTCTGGATTTTATGTCCATGTCCATTATATAACTATAACTTTAATATGTTTCAGTAAACAGGTAAAAAAAGAAAATTTGTGTCAGTGTCCAAATATATATGGACCTAACTGTATCTATAATCAAATTAATCTTTTACGTTCAGAGCCCCTAGGCTTAATAAAGTCACTCTGGGAGGAGGACCTGGGAGTAGAGTTATCAGAGGAAGTCTGGACAGAGATTTTGAGACGGGTACATAAATCTTCTATTTGCGCTAGACACAGTCTTATTCAGTGTAAAGTTGTACACCGTAACTATTACACTAAGGCTCGACTGGCTATAATTTATGATGGTGTAATTCCGACTTGTGATAGGTGTCAGCAATCTCCTGCAAACCTTATACATATGTTCTGGCATTGTCCATCTCTACATAATTATTGGGTTGAGATTTTTAATACCCTCTCAGAGGTAGTTGGGGAAAAAATAAAACCAAATTCTCTGAGTGCACTGTTTGGGGTTGCCCCCCTTCCCCTTCCCTTTCTAAGTCCCAAAAGGATGTACTTGCTTTTGCTACCTTGCTAGCCAGAAGATTAATTGTAATTAATTGGAAATCAACAATTCCGCCCAGTTACGCCCACTGGATTAGAGATGCCCTTTATTTTCTGAAGTTGGAGATAATTAGACTGTCTTTTACGGAGCCCCTCTGGTGACATGGGTGGAAAAAAAATATTCCGTGGCCACAAGTTAATAACGCGGGGGAACGAGATCCTATTCCATGGCCACGACTTGTTTAATGCGTGGGAACGAGATCCTATTCCGTGGCCACGACTTGTTTAATGCGTGGGAACGAGATGATTATTGGGTGGCCACGAATTAATAATGCATGGCCACGAGAAGTGTTAGTCATTTCATCAGATCAACAGAGTGTTTTAATGTACAGCCCTGATCCTAGTTGAGTTATAGGTTTATAATCTTGAATATAAAAGTATAATTACCTGTATTTATTGCACAATTGACAGCCGCTCAAAAACTGGACATCATCCCATCAGGCTGGAACTTGAATCATCTTGTGGCCATGCGTTATTAATTCATGGCCACCCAATAATCATCTCATTCCCACGCATTAAGCAAGTCGTGGCCACGGAATAGGATCTCGTTCCCACGCGTTAAACAAGTCATGGCCACGGAATAGGATCTCGTTCCCACGCGTTAAACAAGTCATGGCCACAGAATAGGATCTCATTCCTACGCGTTATTAACTTGTGGCCATGGAATATTTTTTTTTCACCCATGTCACCAGAGGGGCTCCGTAGTCTTTGACTGGCTGCTCCAGTAAATTTGGGAAATTATGGGGCCCATTCTTTCAATTCATTATGAGGACAGATCTTTCACTCGCCCCTGACTGACTGACACGACTGAGGCAGCTAAGAGAGGTGCCATTACTCTGACTTAGAATGTTTGTTGCTATGTTTATTGCTGTTTACTGTTACCTGACTGATGTGCCTGTCCCTTTTTCTTTCTTTCCCCCCTTTTTTTTGTTGTCTAAAAATAAAGAATGTATACTTAACTCTTTGTAAATGTTTCAATACAATTGTATACGTCTGCAAAACCCAATAAACAAAGTTAAAAAAAAGAATAATTAAATAATATTGGCTGGTACTGAGTGGTTTTTCAGATATATTCCATTCAGCTAGCATGATATTGAGCGAGTCGAAGACGAATTCAGTATCATGCTTGCTGAATGGAATATATCTGATAGATCACGAAAAAACCCAGCCAATATTATTATTATAATTATAATACAGATACACTCTCTTCATATTAGCATTCTCAAAGGCCAATGCTAGCTTCCCCGTGACTCGGTGCTGTTAGCATGGCAGTCCCATTACATTCCAGCTGGCATAGCAGTAGTGTTAGCGAAGGCCAATGCTACAGTAGCTTACCCGCGACTCAGTGCTGTTAGCGCGGCAGTACAGTTACCTTCCAGCTGGTGTAGCGTTAGCAAAGGCCAATGCTAGCGCAGTCAAGACGATTATTATTATTATTATTATTATTATTATTATTATTATTCCTGTGTAATTTACTTCATTGCTTTTAAAATCAACATCAACAACTACATACAACAGAGCAGCCTGGCAGCCAAAATTCTCTCAAAATCTTCCACTTTTAATGAAGCAAACCTCATGGCCATGTTTGTTTACAAATTGTCACAATCACTTACTAGCGCGGAAGTTTTACATCTCCAACGTGTCTCTTTTCCAGTTTTTCGATGCCCGTTGGTATGTTTTTCTCTTGTAAATATGCGTGAAGAATATCTCATGAAGTTTTGGTAGCCTTTCGGGTGTTCCGCGCATCTTTAGTTTCAGTTTTCGGTTTATTTATTTAGTGCTTAAACTGAGCACTAGATTAGCCTCATCTTCTCTCTTTCCCGGCCGACAAAGAAATGACTGTGTGCATGCACAGCAGAAAAGTCTTGTCATTGGATATTCTCATGGGCTCTGATGTGTGACATTGTGTTGTCTTGACAACATGCAATATTGTAACACTATTGCATGCTCATTCTCCAGTGGGGAGAGTGGCGTAATACATGGGGGATAAGCAATATGATAACAATATTGCATGCTATCAATAAACCCGCTAGAAGGGAATAGAATACATGTTTTTATTCCATGGAAAAAGTGTCCTGTATGTAGAATAATTCCCAATATTTCACTCTGATGATGTCACTCCCAGTGCTTTCCTGCTGACTACTAGACATGCGTTGTCAAAATGGCAAACTGGTTCAAAATTAAAATTCTTTTGATTAACTTGCTTTTTTTTGTGGATGTGTCCATTGCCTTATTTTTGTATTACACTACCTATTTTGCACAACATTTAACCTTTATTTTGAACTACACTGGGTGTTTTTGTTTTTGTTGCTTTTGCTTTTCTTTGCTTTTATTTTTGCACTATATTGCCTTACTTTGTATTACTTCTTCTGCCTGTTTATTTATTTGTAATTGGCATTCATGGTGGACAGCAAATTAAGAATTTCATTGTGCAAGTGGGCATGTCCTTACTGTGCATATGACAATAAACACTTTGAACTTGAACTATAATATAAAGAAAATTGTATGTTGGCATGAAGATATGAAGTGTATTGTGTTTAAAAACATTTCACTCGTTTGCATCGTTCATTCATGAAATATACATTCATCACTCGAACGTACATTTATATATATCAGGAGAAAGATTGTTTGCCCACTTATATTTTTCATTTTCTTTAGGTATAAACTTTCAAAAAAATACAACATTTATATTAATATGGGACAGTTTAGTTTTCAACAGTGGTGTTACACTGTTGATGCCCAGCATTATGAACACGCTCCTATTCAGTTTGTGAATATGGTGTTGCTGCAAACAGACTTGAGAAATCTGCCTCACTCACCTCTAAAAACACATCAGATGCATCATGCACAAGCATGACCAACGTTCCTACTCGAATATAGTTTCCACACCAGGAAAACGCCAGCAGAGTCAGTGTGGCTAAGTGGTGAATTATCTGCTCCTTGAAGTCCTGCAAATATTAAAAAAAAAAAATATGCTCCTGTTGTTTACATAGTTAATGTGACATAAATCAGAGCGGTCATCTTCAAAAAACATTTTGATGGTTAATTATTGACATTTTCTACAAAATACTGTATACTTCCTACTTACAAAAGACTTTCCTGAATTGAAATGTGTTACAGTGGTTTAAAGCCAAGCCTGCTTACACTTAACATTGAAAAGGGAGAAAATTGTATTGAGAGATTCGACTCGCACTGCAGTGTAGGAGCATCACGGACATACTGACAGCTGGGATCTGATTACGAACTGAAATGATCAGACTTGTGTCTGTTTTACTTTGGCACACAGCTATCCAACAACTAGATCAAGCTCAAGTCTGACATGCACTGTGTGAGGAAATCTCACATCACCTGCAAGACTTAGCAAGATTTTAGAGCTAAAAGGTAGACTGACTAAAAAGTTAAAAGTAAATCGAAACATTTCCACATTGTTTTGATGAAATATATTGATTATTACTTAAAGTTAAGATGTCATAGTATTTTGGCCAAAACTTGATTTTTGTTCTTTTTGGCTGTTTGCCAGAATTTAGTCACAGCCAAAGCTGATTGGTTTTCCCAGACCACCACACATATACAGTATGTAACCGCTTTGTTACTTTGCTCATTGAAATGAAATAAATTTATTACAGCTGTTAAAAGTAGACGGCCTTTTGATTTCATAAAACCGGTGAAATTTAGTTCACTCTGAAATTTGGTCATTGTGATATATGTTTATTTCCGTAATATCTTAAAACATCAACAGGCCATTCTGTGGCTGGGAAGTTATTTAATTTGAGGTGATTCCCGAGCAAATAATGTGCATGAAATCACTTGCTTTGTGCAGTCAAGCAGACAGAGGAAGTCCGTGTGTACATGCGCAGGTTTACCTTTCATCTTCTTCTTCTTCTTTTGGGTTTTATGATAGCTGGCATCCAGTGTTGCATTACTGCCATCTACAAGTTTACCTTTGATGCTGCACTGACAGTTACATAATTCTGTCGCTAAATGAACAGCTGATCACACCGAGGTGCTCACTGACCGCCAATATTTATTAGTTTGGTCCTGAGTTTCCTTTCCTTTGCAAGATAATGTCTTTTATTCTCACTTTCTGTTACTGTACTCGGTCTTTCACATTTTATTCGCATCCTCCATTTTCCTTTCCCGTTTCAAATTTGCATCCCACAATGCCTTGCGCGAACAGAGAACGCCCACCACGTGATGTATGACGTAGCTTCTTGGATTGTGTCACGGTGAAGCAAGAAAAAATAGCGGAGAATTTAGGGCCGCATGGCCCTAAATTCATTAATTCTTCTATTTAAAAAACCCTAATAAAATTGGAAGTCTGTGATTCGAATTCAGTAGCTTTCAGTCCACTAAACAAAAATAATTGGGTGTCTTTTTATGACCTAAACGTGAAAAATCTGAGTCAGTCTACCTTTAAGTCTTCATCAGCCAAAATCTTTTCCATAAATACATGGCCAAATCTTCATGTACCTCAAATGACGTCATTGAGCTATCGTACATAACATGTAGCAGGTATGATCCATATTTAAAAATTTAAGTTCAAACTAAATTGTACTGATCATTTTTTTAACAGTAGCTTACATTAGGCCACAATTTGTCTAAAATCCAAACAACCTCACCTCATTGTCTTGTATGTAATGAAAACAAAACAAACTAAAGTCTAAGATGGCTGTCCTCATGTTACGGTGTACAGATGAAACAGTAATGTTTAGTTTATGTTCATAAATTACATTGTCATAATGTGTCCTACCCCATAAAACATTTTGAGATGACATAAAAACATCCATTACTTTTTGTGTTGGAAATTGTAGCTCCAGCGCAAAGCTAAAGAAACATGTCTTGGCTGATTGAGTTCATTTGGCACGAGTAGAAAATGATCTCTTTCTGAACTATTCTTTGAAGCTTGTTCAGTGTAATATTAAATACTTCACACAAAAATCTATGTACTGCTCCAAAGGTTTGCCATTTGAGTCTGGAGAGACTGCTATTAGCACAATTGTGCAATCCTAATGAGCTGAACCCTTTGGGATCGTTATTATTTTGTACATCAATATAGTCTATTGCAAGACGAATCTTGGGCTTTTGTGTCTGAAACTCACTTTTCGTTTCACATCGAATGTGATGCTGAAAAGAAGAGACCAGTAGAAGCTCATCTCCAGGATGTAGTACCAGTACTGAGACTCCAACATGGACTACAAAGAAGAAAACACAGCAGTAAGGCAATAAATCATTCAACCTGCCAATGTTAGCATGTATCTGGAATGAAATAAGTGTTAATTTATGAAGTAAGTAAATAAATAATAGGAATGTGTAATTCACTGAAGTTCAGCACATATGGGACTTTATATTACAAGAATTATACATTGTCCAGCATCAGAGTGGTTTTGTGTGTGTTCAATATTAATGACATCAGTGCACTGGCATCCACTTTAGTGTTAACTAAACTATCCCAGGTCCATTTTTTTTAGTCGTCTAAATATGTTCTGTAATGATGTTGTGTTTGGACCTGTGAAGAAGTCTTTCATGAAGTTTATTTATGAGGAGGTTGTAAATGTAAGTATCACATAAATATCTCCAGAGTTCTAGTTCAAACGTAGGAAAATCTTATGTGTTTTGTTCTTATTTGTGCCAGTGATAAGAGCAACCCGTATTTATTGGGTGTGGAGTGTGAATGCAGGCATGTTATAGTCTTAAATTCTCTGGCAAAACACAGATTAAAAAAAAAAAACCCACCTGTTTTGGATAAGCATTCCATACTTCTCGTAAATTGTAAAACCAGGGTTTCTGAAAAGGAGAATCAAGACAAAAGAATCAAAGAGTCATTGGTCATAGTGGTGAGAGAAACCGGTCTTCTTGAGACTTTCTACCTTTTATTACTCCTCTTTGTTTGTAGAACAATACAACAAGGATGTGATCAAATGTCTGCCCTACCTTGTAATGCATTGTTCATGGACAAAAGTACTGAGCATTGATCATCTGAAGCCCTTTTAAGTCCACAGTAACCAAGACAGAGCTCTGTTTGTCTTTTTAATGAAATGAAATTTTATCATCACTTTTATCTGTCCCAAATGCAACAAATTCCTGTCTAGTTAGTGTTCAAACATTTTAAGACAAACCCCCAAATCTAGAACATATAGTATGCATTCCAGCATGATATTTGGTATATTCCAACAGTCATATGTTGTTCTCTTACTGTTTAAAATGTATTACCCATAATGCACTGTGAGGATACATTAGTGTGGAATGCCTGCAAGTGAGTTCACAAATTTCATGCACTGCGCAAATATCAAGGTTACACCATCAACTGTGCAATATCCACCATCCATCCATTATCCGTAACTGCTTATCCTGTGCAGGGTCACAGGTAAGCTGGAGCCTATCCCAGCTGACGATGGGTGAGAGGCGGGGTACACCCTGGACAAGTCACCAGGTCATTGCAGTGCTGACACATAGAGACAAACAACCATTCACACTCACATTCACACCTACAGTCAATTTAGAGCCACCAATTAGCCTAACCTGCATGTCTTTGGACTGTGGGGGAAACCAGAGAACCCGGAGGAAACCCATGCAGACACGGGGAGAACATGCAAACTCCACGCAGAAAGGCCCCTGTCAGCCACTGGGCTCGAACCCAGAACCTTCTTGCTGTGAGGTGACAGTGCTAACCACTACACCACCATGCCACCCAGCGTGTAATATGTAAGTAGTAATACACAACAGCCATGCTGTTCTAGGAAAATACTCACAGTCCACATGGTATGATGTCTCCGAATTTGAAAGTCTCTGTTTCTGAATTTGCATTTATTCATTTCAATAGAATTCAAGATTGCAGCTGAGTAATTGAAGGTAAAGCTCTTGTTCAAGGGCCCTACAGGGTCAATCGAGCACAACCTTACAGTTACTAGCCAGTGTGGTGTCAGACAATCACTGATGTTTCTTAATTTACTTACAGTATATTCAGGATGGCTGGTATAAATGGGCTTGTAGGGATAAATCTTCCCTTTCTCTCCAGGAAACAATAAATAGAACAGGCTTTTACCATCCACATTGTCTTATTTGTCTATTTAAAGGCTTAAAGTGGATTAATTTTTACTTTTGTGGAACTAAGAACAATAGCACCACCAGTAGTCATAAGTAAAAATACGCAAAAACTATGAAGCAAGGCTGGGACTGAGTTCTTTCCAGCCCAGACTATAGAGTTCTGCAGCTTATTGTTCACAATCATGTCAAGTGATTACACATGTTGAAACACCCTAGATTTGGTGTGCACTGGAGATAATTTATGTAATCCCGATTTGCCCGGATATCTGTATCATATCATCAGCAGTGATTGAGATGGTGCATGTATGTGAAATGCAATAGGAGAAGTAAAAAGCATGAATGAGATGGACAGGGCTTGACATTAACGATAGTCCGACTGTCCGGGACAACTAAATGTTTGGTCTGGACAAGTCAAATCCGCATCTGCCTTTCCGACAGGATAAGTTGAATATTTGTTGAAAATCACCATTTTTTTTTAGTTATAATTCAAGAGTTACATCAATAAATTTCCAACAAAACTAGTTCAATCCCCTCAGTGATCCGGCCATGTTATTGTTTATGAAATTCCAGGGCAACTGAGTACAGCAAGTGTGTGTGTAAAAATAACCACGTCATAATATCTCATTATAGATTATTAGACTTTGAATTCATCAAAATCAGAGCAATGGCGATCAAATACCTCAGTAAAATAAATATCTGTGGTGAATCTTCATTTCATCCAGACATTCATTGTATTTTTCTTTTGTATGGTACACATTAACCATCACAAGTGTCGTAAAATATTTTGTGGGAATTTTACAACAGTGCTGAACTCGCTTACAGTTTGTTTTCATCCACAGCGTGATTCTGTCCCCCTAATCATGTCCACTTGTTTTCTTTCAGATTCATTTCTTTAAATTAATCTATACTTCAGGTTTTACTATAACCCCAATTCCAAAAAAGTTGGGACAAAGTACAAATTGTAAATAAAAACGGAATGCAATAATTTACAAATCTCAAAAACTGATACTGTATTCACAATAGAACATAGACAACATATCAAATGTTGAAAGTGAGACATTTTGAAATTTCATGTCAAATATTGGCTCATTTGAAATTTCATGACAGCAACACATCTCAAAAAAGTTGGGACAGGGGCAATAAGAGGCTGGAAAAGTTACAGGTACAAAAAAGGAACAGCTGGAGGACAAATTGCAACTCATTAGGTCAATTGGCAATAGGTCATTAACATGACTGGGTATAAAAAGAGCATCTTGGAGTGGCAGCGGCTCTCAGAAGTAAAGATGGGAAGAGGATGACCAATCCCCCTAATTCTGCGCCGACAAATAGTGGAGCAATATCAGAAAGGAGTTTGACAGTATAAAATTGAAAAGAGTTTGAACATATCATCATCTACAGTGCATAATATCATCAAAAGATTCAGAGAATCTGGAAGAATCTCTGTGCGTAAGGGTCAAGGCTGGAAAACCATACTGGGTGCCCGTGATCTTCGGGCCCTTAGACGGCACTGCATCACATACAGGCATGCTTCTGTATTGGAAATCACAAAATGGGCTCAGGAATATTTCCAGAGAACATTATCTGTGAACACAATTCACCGTGCCATCCGCCGTTGCCAGCTAAAACTCTATAGTTCAAAGAAGAAGTCGTATCTAAACACGATCCAGAAGCGCAGACGTCTTCTCTGGGCCAAGGCTCATTTAAAATGGACTGTGGCAAAGTGGAAAACTGTTCTGTGGTCAGACGAATCAAAATTTGAAGTTCTTTATGGAAATCAGGGACGCCGTGTCATTCGGACTAAAGAGGAGAAGGACGACCCGAGTTGTTATCAGTGCTCAGTTCAGAAGCCTGCATCTCTGATGGTATGGGGTTGCATTAGTGCGTGTGGCATGGGCAGCTTACACAGCTGGAAAGACACCATCAATGCTGAAAGGTATATCCAGGTTCTAGAGCAACATATGCTCCCATCCAGACAACGTCTCTTTCAGGGAAGACCTTGCATTTTCCAACATGACAATGCCAAACCACATACTGCATCAATTACAGCATCATGGCTGCATAGAAGAAGGGTCTGGGTACTGAACTGGCCAGCCTGCAGTCCAGATCTTTCACCCATAGAAAACATTTGGCGCATCATAAAACGGAAGATACAACAAAAAAGACCTAAGACAGTTGAGCAACTAGAATCCTACATTAGACAAGAATGGGTTAACATTCCTATCCCTAAACTTGAGCAACTTGTCTCCTCAGTCCCCAGACGTTTACAGACTGTTGTAAAGAGAAAAGGGGATGTCTCACAGTGGTAAACATGGCCTTGTCCCAACTTTTTTGAGATGTGTTGTTGTCATGAAATTTAAAATCATCTAATTTTTCTCTTTAAATGATACATTTTCTCAGTTTAAACATTTGATATGTCATCTATGTTCTATTCTGAATAAAATATGGAATTTTGAAACTTCTACATCATTGCATTCCGTTTTTATTTACAATTTGTACTTTGTCCCAACTTTTTTGGAATCGGGGTTGTAGATTAATCTTTATTTCCTCTAGAAGCTTTGAATTTGGGTGAATCTAAGTCTTAAAACTGCAGATCAGGTAATGGGTTGTAACAACACATGCACCATAATGGGGCACTGGATAGTTTTTGTTTATTGTTACAGTTAAAGTTTTATTGAAAAATTAAGAATCATTCAAGCATAGTGATTATAGCTATACCTCCATTTTGATAAACTTTATTAACCACTTCCCTTTCATTTAATTAGTAAATACATAGTAATATAGCCAGGCAGCCTTTATTTGTCACACGTACAAGCATAGACTTAAGCACACATTTCACCCATCTGAAGCAGTGAACACACACATGCATGCATACACAAGTGAGCAATGAGCATACACACATACCCAGAGCAGTGGGCAGCTATGCAACAGCGCCCAGGGAGCAGTTGGGTGTTAGGTGCCTTGTTCAAGGGCACTTCAGATCAACCTTCAGGCCATGGCCGCCCCATGTTAGCCTAACCTGCATGTCTTTGGACTGTGGGGGAAACCGGAGCACCTGGAGGAAACTCACGCAGACATGGGGAGAACATGCAAACTCCACACAAAAAGGCCCCCGTTGGCCACTGGCTCGAACCCAGAACCTTCTTGCTGTGAGGCAACAGTGCTAACCACTACACCACCATACTGCCCTATAAAGGTTATGGTCAGGACAAGTGAAAAATCTGTCTGCTTCTCTGACTGGACAAGTGAATTAAAAAGTTAATCTTGAGTTCTGATGGATTACCTTCTTGATCCTTGACTTGACAAAATGCCTTTGGTGGAGAACAGACTAAGCAAATATTGTCGCATCAAATTACAAAAAAGGACAAATGACAGAACTGCAAGTTAGTGTGGTTTGAATGAAAAAGATTGCTAACGGAGAGTGTAGCCTTTCTGTTCACTGTGTTTGCTTTTCAGAAGAGACTTGGCATGAGTACAAACTTGAAAGATGTAAAAAACAACAACAATATTTTGACCAGCTGTGACTACATCTAGAAAGAAGCATGTCTCCACTGATTGCCTCCAAGTGTATTTAGCTGTAAGCCGAATAGACCTTCAGAATAGAATAGAATGCCTTTTATTGTCACTGCACAAATGTACAATGGAATTTAGTTCATCATCGTAGGAGAGCAAAGCCACTGCATACGTGCGTGCCGCGACTCTTGGGCACTTCAGCCCAAGGCCGTCCCATGTTATCCTAACTGCATGTCTTTGGACTGTGGGGGAAACCGGAGCATCCGGAGGAAACCCACGCAGACACAGGGAGAACATGCAAACTCCATACAGAAAGGCCTTCATCAGCCACTGGGCTCGAACCTAGAACCTTCTTGCTGTGAGGCGACAGTGCTAACCACTACACCACCGTGCCGCCCGGAGCACAGTATTTAGATATATCATAGATGATATATCATATATTTGGCTAGATATATCATAGAAGAACCTTTTCTGAACATTCAGCTTCCCATATTGGTAGCAATCCTAAACTGGATAACTGCATCACACAGCATCAGCTATATTGATGTCTAAGGTTTGGTATCAGACTGTAATGACTATTAGAACAAATATAGAACATCAACTTTTCTCTCTCTCTCTCTCTCTCTGAATCCAAATGCATGACATGAATACATTATTCTGAATGAACAGATAATGTATTCTAAACGGATGTGTGTTTGTTTGCAGGGCATCTGGTTGAGACTTGGTGTGCACTGAGACTACGAACAAAATAAGTCAGGTTTTTTGTTTCAAGCTTCATGTAGGGACAATAGAATATCTCATCTCATTATCTCTAGCCGCTTTATCCTGTTCTACAGGGTCGCAGGCAAGCTGGAGCCTATCCCAGCTGACTACGGGCGAAAGGCGAGGTACATCCTGGACAAGTCGCCAGATCATCATAGGGCTGACACATACCGTAGACAACCATTCACGCTCACATTCACACCTACGGTCAATTTAGAGTCACCAGTTAACCTAACCTGCATGTCTTTGGACTGTGGGGGAAACCGGAGCACCTGGAGGAAACCCACGCGGACACGGGGAGAACATGCAAACTCTGCACAGAAAGGCCCTCGCTGGCCACGGGGCTCAAACCCGGACCTTCTTGCTGTGAGGCGACAGCGCTAACCACTACATCACTGTGCCACCACAATAGAACATATGAGTCAGATATAAAACTTGCAGCAGTTTCAACAGTTATAACATCATTAACATGAGCAATGTATTTCTTAGGAACTGGCTGGTCAGGGCTGGGGTGGTTTAAATGAGGATATTGGTTTGTTTATATTTTTTGGAAATAGAACCAACTAAGTTTGTGGGCAATTACAAACAAAAAAAAATAACTGTGTGAGCTGTTTTGAAAAAAAAATAGTCTCGGACACATTTCTAATTGAGAAGGGGTGGAGGTAGTAGTGGAAGTGGGAAACACCCTTCATTTTTAGGCCACACCCATTTCCGGTTTAAATGGCATTACCTTATAGCCCTAATACCTGGATCATACTTTTATATGTAGTATATGGTATGTATCCTGTTTCAACAATAATCACCTTCTTATGTTGACAATAACCAATAATAAGTTCAGCTTTGGTTTTGTGTTCCCTCAAATAGACATCCTTTATATTCACTGAATAACAACACCCTAAAGTGCACCAGTACTCATGCTACAGTCTCTAATACCTCTCCTATCAGCCAGCCACGGTACTTTTTGAATTAGTCATTCAACCAAATAAAAGAGCAAGCCTGCTAAACAGCTCTGTTGTTAAAAAAAATGAATGAAAGAAATATCTATTCATGATGTTGTCTATTTAGCACTATCTAAAGCTGTCATGAATATGGCCGATAATGCATGTCTGACTACAGTGATATTCATTACCTAACAAGTTTTGCATCTACTTACACCATCACCTCATTGTTAATCTGAGATTATGAACAGTTATAATGAGAAGAAACTAAAATTACTTACATCATACAGGGCTACAATGCCACCAGTAAAGGCTCCGAGGTAAAATACAAATCTCCAGCTGTAAAAAATGATGCAGAGAGTCAGTGTGAGGTTTCAGGGCGTCGTGATTGAAGATGTATTTAAAATACAGCGGTGGCTACAATTATTGACAGTCCATAATTATCAACATCATTTCAGATTTACCAATAAAAAACAATTTTACAAAGGTGAGTTTCAGTTACAATAGTTATTATTGGTTAATTAAGCAACCAGAAGACCCCCCCTCACCCTTTGATCTTGTCGTTGGATGACACAGCTCGTTACCTGAGATTAAATTTTGTTTTAACACAATCAGCAGTTTGAGAAAAACCCAGATGTTATCATCACAGGTAAGCATGGTGGAAAGATCATGGACATGTTTTACTTACAGTTGTGATCAGAAGTTTACATACAGTGACATGAATGTCATCTTGGATATGAATGTCATGGCAATATTTGGGCTTTCAGTAATTTCTTTGAACTGTTCTTTTTCTGTGGCAGAATGATTGTACAGCATACATCTTTAATTAAAAAAAAACACACTAGAATTTGGTGCAGAAGTTTTAATTTCCTTTGGGTTTTCTGAAATCAACACAGGGTCAAAATTATACGTACATACAGGGTCAAAAATTTATATATGCTCACTTAGATTATTAATTCAGA
Organism: Neoarius graeffei; assembly: GCF_027579695.1. Taxonomy (NCBI): domain Eukaryota; kingdom Metazoa; phylum Chordata; class Actinopteri; order Siluriformes; family Ariidae; genus Neoarius; species Neoarius graeffei. The sequence continues at coordinate 27,367,542 of NC_083583.1, read as the reverse complement.
GGTGCTGAAACTTCCAAACTGTCTCTTATCTTGCCAAGGCCAAGGTCTCTTAACTTCCTGTTAGTGATCATGATTGACTACAGCTGGTAGCTTCTCTGTGCCTTCATAAAAGGGTTTGTTTACAGCACTCATTGGATGCACCAACACACAGTAAAATGGGAAAGTCCAAGGAGCTCAGTGCAGATCTGAGAAAGAGGATCACAGATGTACACAACTCCGGAATGTCTCTTGGAGCCATTTCTAAACAACTGCAAATTCCAAGATCAGTTCAAACAATTGTATGCAAGTTATTGCGAGGTGTAGTCACTTTGCCAAGCCACTTTGTTTCAAGAAAACCCAAACTGTCACCCTCAGCTGAAAGGAAATTGGTTTGGATGGTCAGGAACAACCTGGGAACCACCATGGCACAGTCCTGCCATGAACTGGAAGCTGATGGATCACTTCAGCTGAACTGGAAGCTGATGGATCAGTTCAGATTACAAGAGATTACAGTTCAGATTGGACTAAGAGGCTCCTATCCAAGAAATGACCCACTGCTCCAAAATCGACACCTTCAAGCGTAACTAAAGTTTGAAGCTGACCACATGGACAAAGAAAAAAGCCTTCTGGAGGAAAGCTGTATGGTCAGATGAGACAAAGATTGAGTTGTTTGGCCACAATGACAACCGTGTACAGAGGAACACTGTACCAACTGGTGGTGGTAGGATCATCATGCTCTGGGGCTGTTTTGCTGCCAGTGGAACTGGTTCATTGCACAAAATGGATGGAATAATGAAGAAGGAGGACTACCTCAGAATTCTTCAGCATAAACCATCAGAAACTTGAACAAAACTTGGGACTTGGGAGTTACAACAGGACAATGAACCCAAACACGCATCAGAGCTGGTTGTGGAGGATAAAGCAGGCTAACATTAAGCTTAAAACAAGTCCTGACTTCAACCCTATTGAAAATATATGGACCATGTTTCCACAACATTTCGATTGGATTCAAGTCAGGACTTTGACTTGGCCATTCCAAAACATTAACTTTATTCTTCTTTAATCATTCTTTGGTAGAATGACTTGTGTGCTTAGGGTTGTTGTCTTGCTGCATGACCCACCTTCTCTTGAGATTCAGTTCATGGACAGATGTCCTGATATTTTCCTTTAGAATTGGCTGGTATAATTCAGAATTCATTGTTCCATCAATGATGGCAAGCCGTCCTGGCCCAGATGCAGCAAAACAGGCCCAAACCATGATACTATCACCACCATGTTTCACAGATGGGATAAGGTTCTTATGCTGGAATACAGTGTTTTCCTTTCTCCAAACATAACGCTTCTCATTTAAACCAAAAAGTTCTATTTTGGTCTCATCCATCCACAAAACATTTTTCCAATAGCCTTCTGGCTTGTCCATGTGATCTTTAGCAAACTGCAGATGAGCAGCAATGTTCTTTTTGGAGAGCAGTGGCTTTCTTCTTGCAACCCTGCCATGCACACCATTGTTGTTCAGTGTTCTCCTGATGGTGGACTCATGAACATTAATATTAGCCAATGTGAGAGAGGCCTTCAGTTGCTTAGAAGTTACCCTGGGGTCCTTTGTGACCTTGCTGACTATTACATGCCTTGCTCTTGGAGTGATCTTTGTTGGTCAACCACTCCTGGGGAGGGTAACAATGGTCTTGAATTTCCTCCATTTGTACACAGTGGAGGAAATTCAAGACTGTGACTGTGGATTGGTGGAGTCCAAACTCTTTAGAGATGGTTTTGTCACCTTTTCCAGCCTGATGAGTGTCAGCAACGCTTTTTCAGAGGTCCTCAGAAATCTGCTTTGTTCGTGCCATGATACACTTCCACAAACATGTGTTGTGAAGATCAGAGTTTGATAGATCCATCCATCCATCCATCCATCCATTATCTGTAGCCGCTTATCCTGTTATACAGGGTCGCAGGCAAGCTGGAGCCTATCCCAGCTGACTATGGGAGAGAGGCAGGGTACACCCTGGACAAGTCACCAGGTCATCGCAGGGCTGACACATAGACACAAACAACCATCCACACTCACATTCACAGTCAATTTAGAGCCACCAGTCAGCCTAACCTGCATGGCTTTGGACTGTGGGGGAAACCCACACGGACACAGGAAGAGCATGCAAACTCCACACAGAAAGGCCCTTGTCGGCCACTTGGCTCAAACCCAGGACCTTCTTACTGTGAGGCGACAGCGCTAACCACTACACCACCATGCCGCCCCCTTTGATAGATCCCTGTTCTTTAAATAAAACAGGGTGCCCACTCACACCTGATTGTCATCCCAATGATTGAAAACACCTGACTCTAATTTCACCTTCAAATTAACTGCTAATCCTCAAGGTTCACATACTTTTACCACTCACAGATATGTAATACTGGATCATTTTCCTCAATAAATAAATGACCAAGTATAATATTTTTGTCTCATTTGTTTAACTGGGTTCTCTTTATCTACTTTTAGGACTTGTGTGAAAATCTGATGATGTTTTAGGTCATATTTATGTAGAAATATAGTAAATTCTAAATGGTTCACAAACTTTCAAGCACCACTGTGGCAGCTGGTATCTGACCACTGATCACTTAGCTAGCAAGGTTTTATACATCTCCAGAATGTCATTTTTGATTGTTTGCTAGAAACCACACATCTAACATGAGACAGTATTGGACTTACCTAGCCTCTCTGAACTTTTTCAGGACCCCTGGACGCTCCTGGTTGCGTCTCCTCCTGAACCAGCGTTCTACCTGTCTACAGGAGATACTGCATTTTTTTGACAGGCCTTGAATATCTGCCTGGAAACAAAACAAGAGATCACATTAACTCTTAGTATGGCAATACATTCACAATGATGCCACTCACTACTCAGTTTTATATAATAATATGCTACAAATACAATATATGTCCAAAAGTATGTGGACACCTGACCATCACACCCATATGTGGTTCTTCCCCAAACTGTTGCCACAAAGTTATTTAGGATGTCTTTATATATGATGTTACAGACATGTTCCAGCATTACAATGCCCCGTGCACAAAGTGAGATCCATGAAGACATGGTTTGTCAAGGTTCGAGTGGAAGAACTTGACGACCCTGATCTCAACCCCACTGAACACCTTTGGAGTAAACTAGAATGCAGACTTCACATCACATCTCTTCACTTGACATCAGTGCCCAATGTCACTAATGCTCCTGTGGCTGAATGGGCAAATCCCCAAAGCCACGCTTCAAAATTTATTGGAAGTCTTCCCAGAAGAGTGGAGGCTGCAAAGGAGGGGCCAACTGTGTGTTATTGTCCATAGTTTTGGAATCGGCAAGTATGTCCACATACATTTGGCCATATAGTGTGTGTGTGAGTGTAGGTTGTGTGTTGTATACTGTTAACCATGTAATTTCTGTATATTTTAATGGAGTTTATTCTAATATCATTTTTGTTTATTTTTTCAATCCATTAAGGCAAGACACTACAGATGAATAGGGTAATTTAAAACTAGATATCATAATCAACATTTGTTAAGCTGATTGCTGATCTTCTGACATGAGATTTTTTGGATTGGCAATTTTTTGAACATTTATCTATGCAAGTTGTACTTTGTCTAATTCAATATGCATACATTTACATACTTAGCATACTTAATAAAACCAAAATGTAGCCAATCTCTATGCTGAGATTAGGTTCTCAGCATTTCTGATCCCGATTACGGTATTTGGATTTTGTAATACAATTCAACCTTGTTAGAAGGTTAGAATTAAAATTTCACTGTAAAGAGCTGTTAGTTAGTTGTTAGTTTGTTAGTTAGCTAGTTAGCTGTTAGTTTGTTAGAAGCCTACTCATTTATTTATTGTTTAATCAAGAAAATACAACTCATGGATATTAAACAAATTCCATGCCATTTTCAGAATGAAATCTAACGTAAATCCAACAATAATCAAACTTTCTCAGAAATTCCGTTGTAATGTAGGATGAATATAGAAATCTGAATATAGAAAAATATTGATTTTGAGAAAAACAGTTTTAATGTTGTGTAACTGCGTATTGGTCTAGCCTGGGGTTAGCTGTTTGAGTTATCTATTTAGTTGTCCTTTATATGGTCCTTTATATGGTTGGTTTGTTTCCTCAGCTCTTTGAGTATTGGTACTTAAACAGAATATTACACTAGGTATTGCTATCACTTGTTCAGTTGGCACTAGAATGTTCTTGTCTAGAGGTTCAGCATTTCGTGTACGTGCTTGAAGTGTGCGTGTGACAAATACAAGCTTTCTTCTTTATATATATATATATATATATATATATATATATATATATATATATATATACACACACACACACACACACACACACATACATATATATAGACACGAGTGTTTTACTGGGAAATATGGCACTTGTTTTTTTTCATACGAACTACATCCGGGACATTGAGTAACGTTTTCCAATATCCTCACTCATGAAGATATCAATGAATTGTTTTGATAAATTTGGGTATTTTTTGTTTGTGAATGTATCTATATCATAAAAAGAAAATCACACGTTTGGTTGAAGATATGAAGTTTATCCTCCCGTGTTGAAAAACTCACATTTTCCATACAAAATACATCACAGATCTGAGTGACATATTTCCAGATATTTCACTCTGATGACATCACTCCCAGGCCTTTGCTGTTGACTAGACCCACATTGTCAAAATGGCAAACTGGTTCAGAATTAAAATCCTTTTGATTAACTTGTGTATTTATTTTTGTGGATGTGTCTGTATAATAAAAAGAACATTAGATGATGGTGCAAAGATATGAAATTTATCTTCTCATGTTGAAAAATATTTAACTCGAAGATAAACTTCATATCTTCATGCCACCATGTAATATCATATATGGATATGGATATTGGGGTGGGTGGGTGGTTGGGTGTACAAATCTGAACAGTCAGCCATAGTGATGTCATCGGAATGTGAAGTTTGCTGACTATGTTCCAAATCAGTCAGTGCGTTTACATGCACATAGAGAAAATCGAATTTCTGCCGTAGCTCGACTGAAATCGAAGTTCTAAATGCCATGGAAACACCTTAGCTCGGCTGAAATCGAACCGAACTTGATTTCTCGTAATCGAGCTACACGACCTAGATTATGTGATTGTAGCTGAGCTACTTAGTGCATGTAAACCCTACCGAGCTACGTAGTCGAGCTACTTACTTCAGCACTGCCCCTTCCGGAAGTGATGAGTGACGAGACCACAAGCGGGAAACACAACAGCCTCGGTTGGCATGACAACGAATCATGACAATGGCATGAATCTTTTCTTTTTGTGGCATTGTTTGCACTGTTAAAATTTAGCTCACTTACTGTATCACCAAATACATCTGTACAGCTGTTGCATAGCTGTGAATTGTGTACATAAACAAGTCATTGTATTTGTGTGTGTGTGTGTGTGTGTATATATATATATATATATATATATATATATATATATATATATATGTCCAACATCTGAAGAATGTCAATAAAAACAAAACAATTGAACTTTTTTGTGTGTTTATTAAGACATAAGTTAAATTGTAAGCAAATTTTTTTTTTTTTTTGTAAGCAAAAAATGGACTTTAGAAAAATATACAATTGTGCAAAATAAGTTGTCTTACAAAACAGTGGTCTGCGCAGGACAGTTTGTAGCCATACAGTCTGTTAGAGCAAGCCTAACAGCTTGAGCACGGAACTGCCAGTGTTGCCAGATTGGGCGGTTTTAAGTGCATTTTGGCGGATTTGAACATGTTTTGGGCTGGAAAACGTCAGCAGTATCTGGCAACACTGCTGATAACTTTGTTTATACTCTTGAATAGCTCTTCTTCATGACGACAACCGGAAGTGTACCAACACGATGGGGCGTGTAGCGCCACCTGTGGCTCGGGTGCACAATGTACCTCACACAATAGCTCGATTTCCTTGTGTGCATGTAGGATTGGATTTCTCTGGCACCCTGCTGGGACCCTTAGCTCGATTACCGACAGTAGCTCGATTTGGATGTGCATGTAAACGCACTGAGTGCTTCAGATCAAACCTGATTGTTTCTTTGACTCTGATCAGATCATGACTGAACAAAACTGAGGACATACAGTAGGGTCCAAAAGTTTAAGACCACATTAAAAATTTGAGATTTTGTTAAATTTAATTTAAATTTGGAAATAAACAGGATGTTTTAGTATTTTTAAATATTTAAACCAAAGAAAGTAAATGTTCCATATCTTTAAGAGTTAATATTAATGATTCTGCACTATTTCTAGGTCCCTATTTTTTTTTACAATATGTTTATTAGATTTTTTTCAAGAATATTATGTACAAATAGACAAGTAAAAGAACACATTATGCTTAAAAAAGAATAACAAGAAGATTAAAGTGGAAAACACAAAAACACACAAAGACAAAACAAACCAGGCGTACAAACCAAGACAATGACCTATCTTCACTAGTGCATAGCCAACATTGACACAGAAAAATAAAAAAATAAAAAAAGGAAGAGGTGAGTAGCCTATCACATTGTTTCAAGGTCTCCATCAAACTCTACAAGACAGTCCAAGAATGGCTGCCAAATCTTATAGAATTCTCTAAGATTGTTAGACAGATTGTACCTGATTTTCTCCATGTGCAATAGAGATGTGAGTTCAGATAGCCACGACTTGAAAAGGGGCACTGCCTCTAACTTCCAGAGCATTAAAATGAGTCTTTTTGCAATTACCATTCCATACATAATGGTGTGCTGTACACGCATGCTTTGTGGCAACAGAAACATTGAGTATCCAAACAGTGCCGCTTGTGGGTCAGGCTTGAAAACACAATTGTACATTTCAGAGAACCATTGAAATACACTGCACCAAAAGTCATACAGTTTTGGACATGACCAGAAAAGGTGAGCTAAGGTACCATCTGCAGATTTACATCTCTGACACAAAGGGGAAACAGTAGGATATGTTTTATGCCGTTTAGTTTTAGAGTAGTGGAGTCTATGCATGACCTTAAACTGGATTAGGTGGTGTCTAGCATTAATAAAGCAATTTTGTATTCTGCTGAGACCTTCCCCCAGACAATATCATCAATCTGGATATTCAACTCCTCTTCCCAAGCACTCTTCAAAGACTGGGTGGCACAGTCCACTTGTTCAGAGAATATCGTAACAAAGCTTGAAATCAGGTGTCTTGAATCTGGTGGGCCAAGCAAAAGATTATAAATCTTACTTTCCTCAGGGAGGGATTCAAAATTATGTAAGTTTTGGCGTGCATACAGTAGTTCCTAACTTGCAGGTATCTAAAGAAATGTGTTGCTGGGAGGGAAAACTTATCTTGCAGTTGAGTAAATGAGGCAAAATGTTTATTAATGTACAAATCTTTTAGAACGACTATACCTTTTAGTTTCCAACTATAAAAGGTTGCATCAGACAGTGAAGGTGGAAATGCATGATTATGACACACAGGGGCATAGACAGAGGTACCAGATAGTTTGCAACACTTCTTAATTTGCTGCCATATTCTCAAACAGTTACGAATTATTTGGTTATTCACTTTTGAATTGGGAGGACCAGGTGTTGAGAAAAGAAGAGCTGGGAGTGAAGTATCTTTAACATCAGTCTTTCAAATGGCAACCCAGGGTGGAGTTTCTGGTGAAACACCAGGATTATAACCCTCACCCCAGTAAGCAAGAGCTCTAAGGTTCGCTGCCCAGTAATAATGCTGAAAGCATGGCAGTCCAAATCCACCCTTTTCTCTTGGTTTTTGTAGATGCTTTTTTGATATCCTATAGGCTTTAAAACCCCATATAAATGGCATGATTATTGAGTCCAACAACTTGAAGAAAGACTTGGTTAAGAAAATTGGAAGATTTTGAAAGAGATAAAGAAATCTTGTCAGAGAAACCATCTTTATAGCATTTATACGGCCCACCACTGAAAGGGGGAGTGTGCGCCACTTTCCAATATCTCCTTTTAGTTTTTCCACTTTTTCATTAAAATTCAATTTAAAAATTAATTTGGGATCTTTTGGAAGGGTTACTCCAAGGTACTTCAACTTGTCTGTCACTTTAAATGGGACTTTATGCAGGAACTCTGGTTTATGATTTTTCCCAAGAGGCATAAATTCACTTTTTTGCCAGTTGATTGTGTACCCAGAAACGTCCCCAAATGACTTAATGAGATCTAACAGAATAGGAATGGATAATTCAGGCTGTGACATAAAGATAGCCACATCATCAGCGTATAGACAGATAGTGGTCCACACCTCCTAAACGAATGGGGTTGAGAGTATCATGCTGTCTAATACGAACAGCAAGGGATTCAATACATATTGCAAAAAGGAGTGGGCTAAGGGGACATCCCTGGCGTGTCCCACGCTGTAGTCGAAATGAGGTAGACCTATCTTGATTTGTAAGAATGCAAGAGGATGGATTGGCATACAAGATTTGAATCCAGGAGATAAAACGGTGACCAAATCCAAATTCTTCCAACACCCTAAACATATATGGCATTTCTATTTGGTCAAACGCCTTCTCGGCATCTAGGCACAGAACCGCCACCTCCTGATCGTTCTTGTAGTTATGGTATATTATATTCATTAATCTTCGGACATTAAAAAATGAAAACCTGCCAGGAATAAAACCTGTTTGGTCTTTATGAACAATGGAGGTAATATGTTTATTTAACCTATTTGCCATCAGTTTTGTGAAAATTTTTAAATCAGAGTTCAGTAATGCTATTGGGCGGTAAGATGAGGGTTCAGTCTCGTCTCTCCCCTCCTTTGGAATAAGTGAGATCTAGGTCCCTATTTAAATGTAAGAAAATCTGTGATATTGATCCAGTTAACCACTTTGTACAAAAGGTCAGGTTCTCATGTCTAATCTCTTTGATTGAACCATGTGTTCAGACAACACTCTGTTGGATCATAAGGTTTTGCACAAACCTGTGGAGTCCTTGCCAGCTCGAGTGCATACTGTCATGGAAGCTATGTAATAGGCGAGAGGCTGAGGGCTATCGAAACAGAGATTGGCACCGCCCAATGTGTCTTAAGGGCCTGGTTAGGACTGGGACAGGAGACTGCGTGGGAAGACCAGGCCCTGGCACGGGAAGGACTTTGACTTTTTGACTTTGACTGATAGAAGAAATCCACCCAGTACATTTACAGTTACTGTGGAAATTATCTGTGCTTTACCTGTCCTGGGGCTTTGGAATGGGATGTGAAATAATGTTCCAGAATAGAGTTGTACTGGACTTTCCGTCTGTTCTTCTCTCTCACCCCAAGGGCTGCTGCGAATGGCGTGGCTACAAACCTAAAAACGAACATCATTTGTGTGACAAAAAAATCTCACTGAAACAAACAAAATATACTGTATAGACTTTAGAGGAATACAGACATCTACCCAACATCACAATATGATCTAAAATTTTATAGGAAAATATTTAACAGTTGTTCCACAAAATTCAGTCATACATAAGCTGATAGCTGATTAGGGGCGCAGCGCTGAGTTGGCTATAAGCCATGTATGACGAGATTGAGTGGAATAACTGTTTTATTCTATCCACATTCACTGGATTTTGAGAAACAGCATTTTTATTTTTATTTTTTGCAAATTCGATAAATAAAAACTTCATCCAAAATGTCCGACAAAATCATTTCCGCTTAGAATGTAAACAAACCGGCAAAATGACAGGAGCAATTTGTGAAAAATGCTGTAATAATAATTCTTGAAAAATAAAAAAAAGATATGTCCTTACCATCAAATACTTTCATTCCATGTTATGTTGCTCTTTTTTGTATTTTTTTGGGGTTTCGTTTTTGAGTAGTTTTCATTTCGTCCTCGGTTGGTTCAAAATGCTCCACCATGATGTTTTTTCTCTACTCACGGTATATGAGCTGATAGCCTAGTCGTAGAGTAGCCAATCAGAGCACACGATTGCTCATCTCCAGTGAATGTGGATAGAATAATTAGTGGCAGACATCAAATAATATGTTGTTGTATTGTTGTGAATACAATACAGGCCAAAGATTCTTTACAAACCATTGTTTTCGGTTTTAATTTCAATTTGAAAATACCGTCCCAAGTTTTTCTGATTTGGAGATGTATATAAAAAGAGATTCAAACCAATTAAGACAAAAATGTTGACGTGACACCAAGGGAAGGACAATATTCCAGTACTTGTCTTTGAAAAACAAAATACCATTTTGTAATTTGAATTTCAAGCTCACTTTTTCAAAAACACTTTTATTCTCTGTATTTTTTTTTTATATTTTCATGGTGAAATATGTAAAATGATGCCTATACTTGAAATTCACAACTAGAACTTTTCTTTAGCAGCTAAACACCTGATGGCTGACCGATTTCTACCGCATGCATCTGTCTTGCGGAACTTGAACCGAAATTGGGTGTGTAATAAGCATTAAAATGATTCGACATAATCAGTAATAATCCCAAAAATATTAATATACTTTCCTCTATCCAGCAGCTAGCACACTGAACACTAGCTAGCAAGCCAGATGCTAGTGCAAGTTATCATCCACCAGAGCGTGAAGTGAAGCAGCATTACTTCAGAATGTTACAATTAAAAAATGCAAAATGTTGCATTTTACTTGGATACATTTGCATATTTTGTAATACATTTCAAAAGTATGATGTGTTCTTGCCCATCCCTATATTGTTAAAAAATAATAATAAACTATTGTGAAATGAATTTCAGAGCTACTATGTACCATACTGGGGAATCAGAAAGCATTTTGGTGATTTAGTCAACCTCACGAGATCATGAAATGAGTAAAATGGGAAAATTATTCTAAAATAGTCTTAGTGTAATGAGTTATGTTTGCTTTTATGGTAAATGTGCTTAATGGCAAACATTATTGCAGTGAGAGAGAATGCTTCTTAGTGAACTCACATTTTGCTTTTGCATACGCCTGGCAAAAGTAAATATTGCAACACATCTTGTCTCTAATGTTGCACATTCAGCCATTCCTGTTTAGCTTGTCATTGAATGTTGTAATAGTACATGAGCCTTAAAGCATACTTTACATATTTACAGTGCCCGCCATGATTATTGGCACTCCTTGTAACAATTAGTGGAGAGTTAGAAAAAAAATCCACCTTTTGGTGAAGTAGCTTCATCTCACACTGAAAAAAAAGAGAAAAATCCAACCTTCAATAGAGATAAATTTATTCAAAAAAACAAGTCCCTCATCAAGAAATAATTATTTTCAACAATAACACATGTCCCACTCTTATTGATGCACCTGGAAATAATAGTGAACACAATGTAACTGAAGCATGTTTCCCATTAAATTGTACAATTTTTGTGTTGATTGGAGGAACATTCAAGCTGTAATCCATGACTTCCTGGGGTAAAAACATGAGGTGACACAGAGGCCAAATTCCTTTAGTCATCCATCAACATGGGAAAGATAAGAGAACACACAAACCAAATGAGGGAGAAGCGTGTTGACCTTCATAAGTCAGGGAATGGTTATAGAAAATAGCTACTCACTTGAAAACATCCATTTCTACTGTTAGGGCAATAATTTAAAAACAAGTGGACAACAAATGGACCTGTTACAGACTTGTCTGGAAGAGGACACAAGTTTATTTTGCTCCGTGTACAGTGAGGATGATGGTAAGAGAGGCAAAAAATCCCCAAGGATCCCTGTTAGTGAATTATAAGAAAAGTAAAATCTTTGGGTTTGCAAGTCTCCAAAATCACCATCAGACTCCACTTCCATGCCAACAGCTTATTTGGAAGGTATACCAGAAAAAAAAGCCTTTTTCTGTCAGTTAACCACAAACATAAGCACCTGAAGTTTGGGAAACACTACTACAACTTTGACTGGAACTGTGTTTTATGGTCTAATGTAACAAAAATGGAGCTTCTTGGCAATAAACACTCAAGGTGGGTTTGGTGTAAAAAGAAGGATGGCTATAATGAAAAGAACCCGATCCCAACTGTAAAATATGGTGGATGTTCTGTGATGTTTTGGGGGTGGTTTGTTTTTTTTTTCACCAAAGGCCCTGGAAACCTTGTTAGGGTGATCATCATGGACTCCGTGAAATACCAGGACATTATAAATCAAAATCTGGCTGCTTCTGCCAGGAAACTAAAACTGGGTCATCACTGGATCTTCCAGCAGGACAATGATCTGAAGCATATGTCCAAATCAACACAAAAATGGTTAGCTAACCACAGAATCAAGCTTCTGCCCTGGCCATCTCAGTCCCTTGACCTGAACCCCAGTGAAAACCTGTTGGGCGAGCTGAAGAGCAAAGGGCACAAGAGAGGGCCTCGGACCCTGGATGATCTGGAGAGATTGTATAAAGAGGAATGGTCTCAGACGCCCTGCTCTGTATCTCCAACCTTATAAAATGTTATAGAAGAGACTCAGTGCTGTTTTACTGGCAAAAGGAGATTGTACAAAGTATTAAATGCAGGGATGCAAATAATAATGGCATGTGTGTTTTTGCTGAAAATAATTATTTCTTGATGAGGGATTTGTTTTTTCTCTGAATACATGTATTTCAATTAAAGGTTGGATCTTTCTTATTTTTCAGTGTGAGATGAAGCGACTTCACCGAAAGGTGGATTTTTTCTAACCCTTTTTATTAATCTTTACAAGAGATGCCAATAATCATAGAGGGCACTGTATATTTCCTGAAATTGCTTGCATGCTTATCTGTCATCTGGTTGCTTTGAACTCACCTTTCAAAGATGTAGCGCACTATGAGGAAACCTAGTGAGTAAGGCAAGGTTATGTATAAGTGAGACACTTTGGCGTAGACCCGGCCATCTTTGTCTTCTAGATCTGCCCATGTCAGGTTGACAGGCAGCCAGAGGCGGTCCCACCAGAACCATTCACAGATGGTCCCAATCATCCCGCCCACTCTGGAGAAAAAAAAAGAATGCATATCTGTCCATCAGAACAGATTCCACACATGCATTATGCATCAGAAAGAATGTGCATTTTATCTAGTCATACCAGTAGTTGGTCCTTGATAACTGTTGCAAGGAGAAAGTGATAATATGATTAGATATGTCTGAACAAAAGCTTTGAATAGCACAGGTACAGTTATGTGAAAAAGAAAGTATTGAGGTATTTCACCTGACGTCACAGGGTCACGTGACGCCCCGGTGTCTGCCATTTTGGAGGGCAAGCTAGCTAATGTCAACAACAGTAGCTGGTAAGTTACTGTAGCAATGTTTACGTTCAGTCATTTGGATGACTGTTAAAACCTTTCAGTCTCAAGTTTTTCCTTTACTGGATTTACTAGTTTACTGAGCTAGCGCGCGCTGGCTCCCGGCCGGCTAGGGCGCGCTGGCTCCCGGCCGGCTAGTGCGCGCTGGCTCCCGGCTTGCCCGAGCACGCTAGCTCAGTAAACTAGTAAATCCAGTAAAGGAAAAACTTGAGACTGAAAGGTTTTAACAGTCATCCAAATGACTGAACGTAAACATTGCTACAGTAACATACCAGCTATGATGTTGTTGACATTAGCTAGTGCTAACAGCTAGTTGATAATACACTGCTACAACTACACCGACCCTAATAATACAGTTCTTAGTCATTGCCTGGTAACAGCAAATTTATAACGGGCCATGTCTCAACAGACTAAGAAGTTATTTCAATGACATTTAATAACATTTTGTTTATCCTGAGGACCGAAAGTAAATGAAAATGTGAACAAACCTTATAGCTTTAATAAGATGGCGACCACCGGCTCCAGGGACGACCCGCTGATGTAGGCATGTTACCCAGCCTGACACAAAATATTTGTAGGTATCCAAACTCATATACGCTTTCAGATCAATACCTGTGTATGGCGATGGGTTTTTAATGACATAGGTATACAGATCATGTGGGCTGAAGTCAGGTAAAGACGAGGGCTTCGTGTACTTCCGTACGTCAGTGAACAATCCTGGTGGAAGCAGATAAACGTTGTTCTCTAAGCCTGCTAACCTCAATTTTTGCAAATACCTCTCCCTCTGCTCGCCCTGTAAATGCCCTATGTCGCTGGATAGTGAAGGTGTTTTCTGCATCTCGCTCCTTTTTCTTTTATGTTTTTCATTTGTCGCCTTCCTCGCATTCAAACTGATTCGAGCCGTGCCGTCCAAAATGGCAGCATCACATGACTTGGTCACGTGAGTGAAATACCTCAATACCCTTTTTTACGTCTAGGTTTTAAGTCTCAGGACATAATAAAAAATCATCTGGTCCTTACCAGGTCTTAAAATTAGGTAAATACAACCTCAGATGACCAATAACACATGACATTTTCACCCTGTCATTATTTATTTAACACAAAGTAAACCAAAAATGCAGTAGCAGTGTATGATTACTATATGATTAGTGAATGTTTACTGTAGTCTATGTTTACTGCAGTGTATGATTACTGTATGATTAGAAAGTACACCCTTACTGCTTCCATAGAAATTATGAAAGCAATTAGCAGCCAGGTGTTGCTGATCAAATGAATTTGATTAATTGATCATCAGCCAGTGTGGCCACCTCTTAAAAAGCAGAAGTTTTGGCAGTTTGCTGGTCTGGAGCACTCAGGTGTATGTTAACACAATGCCAAGGAGGAAAGACATCAGCAATGATCTTAGAGAAGCAATTATTGCTGCACATCAGTCTGGGAAGGGTTATAAGGCCATTTCCAAACAATTTGAAATCCATCATTCTACTGTGAGAAAGATTATTCAGTCATGGAAAACATTCAAGACAATTGCCAATCTTTCCAGGAGTGGACGTCCCAGCAAATTTACTCCAAGGTCAGACCATGCAATGCTCAGAGAAATTGCAAAAAACCCAAGAACTACATCTAGGACTCTACAGTCCAAAGTTAGCATGTTAAATATTAAAGTTCATGACAGTACAATTACAAAAAGACTGTGCAAGTATGGCTTGTTTGGAAGGGTTGCCAGAAGAAAGCATCTTCTATCTAAAAAGAACATGGCAGCACAGCTTAGGTTTGCAAAGATGCATCTGAACAAGCCACAAGCCTTCTGGAACAATGTCCTTTGGACAGATGAGACCGAAGTGGAAATGTTTGGCCATAATGCACAGCGCCATGTTTGGTGAAAACCAAACACAGCATATCAGCACAAACACCTCATACTAACCATCAAGCACGGTGGTGGAGAGGTGATGATTTGGGCTTGTTTTTCAGCCACAGGGCCTGGGCACCTTGCAGTCATTGAGTCAACCATGAACTCCTCTGTATACCAAAGTATTCTAGAGGTAAATGTGAGGCCATCTGTCCAACAGCTAAAGCTTGGCCGCAATTGGGTCATGCAACAGGACATTGATCCCAAGCACACCAGCAAATCTACAGCAGAATGGCTGAAAAAGAAAAGAATCAAGGTGTTGGAATGGCCAAGTCAAAGTCCAGACCTCAACCCAATTGAAATGCTGTGGCGGGCTCTTAATGCCCTCAAACATGAATGAACTGAAGCAATATTGTAAAGAAGTGTGGGCCAAAATTCCTCCACAATGATGTGAGAAACTGATAAAATCATATAGAAAATGATTACTTCAAGTTATTGCTGCAAAAGGTGGTTCTACAAGCTATTGAATCATGAGGTGTACTTACTTTTTCACACATGGATTTTGCATTTTCACTTAATATTTGTTAAATAAATAATGACACGGTAGAATCTGTTGTGTGTTGCTTTGCACCTGAGGTTAGAGTTGTATAATTTTAGGACCTGGTAAGGATCAGATGATTTTTTGTTATGTCTTGATTGGTAAAACCATGTAACTGGACGAGGGTGTACTTTCTTTTTCACATGACTGTATGCATGAGTACCCAGAGGCATGCTCACATATTTGGTAGGCATCCCCTCATCCATTAATGAAAAGGAACCATCATAGGAAAATGGAGTAAGGAACCTCGCTGATTAGATTATTTGATTATTTGAGTTGTGGACCATTCTCAGCACAGCCTAAGAATGGTTCACAGCACTGGGTTAGGTTAGGTGCCACAACACAGTTGGGGGTTAGGTTAGGTGCCCTGCTCAAGGGCACTTCATCTTTAATTTTTTTTTTTTACATCCAGATGTAAAAAAAAAAAAAAAAACCCTCAATATTTGTACCAGTGTCACAACACTGACATGGCAGTACGCTATGTGCGACACCGGTACAAATCTCATCTCATCTCATCTCATCTCATCTCATTATCTCTAGCCGCTTTATCCTGTTCTACAGGGTTGCAGGCAAGCTGGAGCCTATCCCAGCTGAATACGGGCGAAAGGCGGGGTACACCCTGGACAAGTCGCCAGGTCATCACAGGGCTGACACAGAGACACAGACAACCATTCACACTCACATTCACACCTACGCTCAATTTAGAGTCACCAGTTAACCTAACCTGCATGTCTTTGGACTGTAGGGGAAGCCGGAGCACCTGGAGGAAACCCACGCGGACCGGTACAAATATTGAGGTTTTTTTTGTTTTAACATCTGGATGTCACTGCTTGGTTGAGAAACAGCCTACCGCTGAAAAAATCTCCAGCTAACAGCTGTGATGTGGTCATAAACTGACAGTGACAAAATATAGACAATGATTATCACACTCTCTCATGGATAAAAATGAGTCTTTACAAAGTGGACCAACATGGTCAGTATGTGTAAAATAAAGTGGTTATTTAGCCTCAGTGTACACAGTGTTTAAAATCTATGACAATATTGTAAAGCCTATGACTTATACTACTATAAAGATATGACTCTATATTTACTCATGGAATCACAATCACAGTAGCTGGGGGTCGCCAAAGGGCCGCCGGTTCGATTCCCAGGACAAGCAGGAAAAAATGTGAGGGGAGTTGAGTGAATGAACAGCACTTTCCCCTCCCTCTGTATCATGGATGAAGTGCCCTTGAGCAGGGCACTTAACCTAACCCCCAACTGACCCTTTATGCTGCTGTAGCATAGCTGCCCACTGCATGTGTGTGTGTGTTCACTGCTTCAGATGGGTAAAATGCAGAGGAGGAATTTTGCTGTGCTTGCGTACATGTCATAAATAAAGGCTTCTTCTTCTGTGGTTCTTTCTGTTTGTCCTACAGCTGTGCAGCTTAAACCATATTGATCAAAAAGTGGTGATTAATTTTCTCTAAAAGCAGCTCTGACAGTACACTGTCAGAAATAGGGGTACAGTAGGAGTCCATTTCTGTCCCCCAAGGTACAACCCCGATTCCAAAAAAATTAGGACAAAGTACAAAAATTGTAAATAAAAACGGAATGCAATAATTTACAAATCTCAAAAACTGATATTGTATTCACAATAGAACATAGACAACATATCAAATGTTGAAAGTGAGACATTTTGAAATTTCATGCCAAATATTGGCTCATTTGAAATTTCATGACAGCAACACATCTCAAAAAAGTTGGGACAGGGGCAATAAGAGGCTGGAAAAGTTAAAGGTACAAAAAAGGAACAGCTGGAGGACCAAATTGCAACTCATTAGGTCAATTGGCAATAGGTCATTAACATGACTGGGTATAAAAAGAGCATTGTGGAGTGGCAGCGGCTCTCAGAAGTAAAGATGGGAAGAGGATCACCAATCCCCCTAATTCTGTGCCAACAAATAGTGGCGCAATATCAGAAAGGAGTTCGACAGTGTAAAATTGCAAAGAGTTTGAACATATCATCATCTACAGTGCATAATATCATCAAAAGATTCAGAGAATCTGGAAGAATCTCTGTGCGTAAGGGTCAAGGCCGGAAAACCATACTGGGTGCCCGTGATCTTCGGGCCCTTAGACGGCACTGCATCACATACAGGCATGCTTCTGTATTGGAAATCACAAAATGGGCTCAGGAATATTTCCAGAGAACATTATCTGTGAACACAATTCACCGTGCCAGCCGCCGTTGCCAGCTAAAACTCTATAGTTCAAAGAAGAAGTCGTATCTAAACATGATCCAGAAGCGCAGACGTCTTCTCTGGGCCAAGGCTCATTTAAAATGGACTGTGGCAAAGTGGAAAACTGTTCTGTGGTCAGACGAATCAAAATTTGAAGTTCTTTATGGAAGTCAGGGATGCCGTGTCATTCGGACTAAAGAGGAGAAGGACGACCCAAGTTGTTATCAGCGCTCAGTTCAGAAGCCTGCATCTCTGATGGTGTGGGGTTGCATTAGTGCGTGTGGCATGGGCAGCTTACACATCTGGAAAGACACCATCAATGCTGAAAGGTATATCCAGGTTCTAGAGCAACATATGCTCCCATCCAGACGACGTCTCTTTCAGGGAAGACCTTACATTTTCCAACATGACAATGCCAAACCACATACTGCATCAATTACAGCATCATGGCTGCGTAGAAGAAGGGTCCGGGTACTGAACTGGCCAGCCTCCAGTCCAGATCTTTCACCCATAGAAAACATTTGGCACATCATAAAACGGAAGATACGACAAAAAAGACCTAAGGCAGTTGAGCAACTAGAATCCAACATTAGACAAGAATGGGTAAACATTCCTATCCCTAAACTTGAGTAACTTGTCTCCTCAGTCCCCAGACGTTTACAGACTGTTGTAAAGAGAAAAGGGGATGTCTCACAGTGGTAAACATGGCCTTGTCCCAACTTTTTTGAGATGTGTTGTTGTCATGAAATTTAAAATCACCTAATTTTTCTCTTTAAATGATACATTTTCTCAGTTTAAACATTTGATATGCCATCTATGTTCTATTCTGAATAAAATATGGAATTTTGAAACTTCCACATCATTGCATTCCGTTTTTATTTACAATTTGTACTTTGTCCCAATTTTTTTGGAATCGGGGTTGTACAAGCTACACTAATGTACCCCTAGGGCTTATTATTGGTCCTTACGGTAATTATGTATACCTTTTTAGGGACAAAAAGATACATATATGTTCCCAATCAGTATATAAATGGTACAAATAAGTACTACCCTAGTGACAAGCTGTTGTACCCCTAAAGGTACAATAATGTACTTTATTTTCAGAGTACAGCGTTCACTGTAATTCAAATCACAGGTTTGTATAATTACAGTCATTCTAATATGTTACAGTTTATATGCTACAGCAACAGCTCATTCACAGGGACTTGAATGGTGGACGCTCCAAAAACCTAAGTCTAATCCATCCATCCATCCATTATCTGTAGCTGCTTATCCTGTGTAGGGTCGCAGGCAAGCTGGAGCCTATCCCAGCTGACTATGGGTGAGAGGCGGGGTACACCCTGGACAAGTTACCAGGTCATCGCAGGGCTGACACATAGACACAGACAACCATTCACACTCACATTCACACGTACGGTCAATTTAGAGCCACCAATTAGCCTAACCTGCATGTCTTTGGACTGTGGGGGAAACCGGAGCACCCTGAGGAAACCCACGCAGACATGGGGAGAACATGCAAACTCCATACAGAAAGGCCCTCGCCGGCCACGGGGCTCGAACCCAGAACCTTCTTGCTGTGAGGCAACAGTGCTAACCACTACACCACCATGCCACCTAAGTCTAATAATAAACTAATTAAAAAACACATTGTTACTTCACAAAAAAAAAGCAAAGCTTTTTCTGAGGAGACGTTTATGTAACACTTATGGAAGAAGTCTTCAGTGTTGGCCCTTTGGAACAGTCAGGACATTTTCCACCATGGGTAAGTCTTCATGGGGATTTACTTTTTTTTGTCCTTTTTTTTTTAAAGAAGAAATACAGAGATGCTGGTGAGGGAATGACTATTTGCAGCTGCTACGTATAATATAAATCATGCTTTCCTGGAGTGAACTCTTTTTACTGACTTTCCACAAGAAATAAATGTCATTCATTAATAAATGGTATAAGAGGAATAAAAAATAAATAAATAAATAAATAAATAACGGGATGTACTGGTCTAGGAAAATAATTAACTATGTGATGATAACAGTGACTGTGGCTCTGACTCATGTTGGGCTGCATAACACCACTCTATTGTTCATTCATTTCTGATAACAGCACAATGCACCATGTTTTACTACCTCGCCCACTATGGAGTAAGTGGGGCGAGGTATTGTTTTTGGTCGGGTTTTTTTGCTTTCTTTGTTAATGATATTACAGGAAAACGACTGGATCAATCTTCACGAAACTTTCAGGATAGATGGGCATTGGTCTCAAATAGAACCTCCAACATTTTGAGGGTCATCCTGTCAAGGTCACCCAAAAGGTCAAAATAATTTTTGTTGTGGCTACTGCTTCATACAGAGGCACTAGCCACTACGTCATCGTGCTGTAAAAATGTAAGAGTGTAACAATTGCGCATTGCGCGTGCGCATACACGTGTTCCGTTTAAAATGGCCAGTGAGTGTATAGAATTCAGTTCACCATTCGAAATAAATGGACTAGACTAAAGAAATCACTGTCAGATGTGTTTATGCTTATTACAGAGGGAAAGTGCACTCCATTGAGCTCTAGTGCCGGGCCATTTCCGGGAAATAAGAGTTTAGGTCATGGCGACAGCGTGTGTATGTCAGCCTCGGTTTGGAGGTTTCAGTTCCGAAAACTGTAAGAGGTAGGAGTAGAATAATATAAAGTACAGACACTTGGTATATTTTACTTCTGTGATTTTTAAAGTGCTCATTTTTGGATTACGCTTCATTTTTGTGGCTACTGCCTCAGAGTAAATATATATATGCTATATTTACTGTATGGACATGGTGTCAGAAAACAATTTTATTTACAGGCAGTAGCCACATGTACCCATAGGGTACCTATTTTTTTTCATGATATCTTCCTTCATGTTCATCATAAGTGCTACCGGGCGAGGTTTGTTTTGCCTGGCAACACTTGTTCCTTATGTATTTGTATCATTGTTAAAAAAAGCATGTGCCATACTTGTTTAGGATTCACTTGCAAGTAGACCCCGAAGCCGTTTGTTTTCAGGATAATGGCTGGCTGATGAAATTATTGGCTGGCTAGCTGACTCAGCCAAAACCTTAATGGCTGCTGCAGCCACCAAAATGTTTATGGCTACAAATGGCTGATACTGTTTCTTCACGCCTATGGTCTACGTTCAATTGATTATAAGATGCAGTGTACTGGTTACACAGATACATAGGCTATTTCCACAACACAGTTTGGTTAAAAAACTGATTGTACTACAACAAATGGTGTATTTATGATAGCATTTATTGATTATAAGTTATTTATTTATTACATTTATTTATTATAAGTACTTAGATGTATTATTATTCTCTCTCTCTCTCTCTCTCTCTCTCTCACACACACACACACACACACGGGTCATTTAACGTGAAATCATATTTACCACAGGTCCCCTGGTCTCTTACTTCATTGTAAATATAAATCTAGCAAGATTGTAGTTCAATGCTAATAATAAGCTAGTCTGGATTGTTCGAGGAAGGCATCTAGCTATCTACTCTCACTAGCAATGACCAGTGAAGGACTGGCAGCTATCTTACTACGATGAAAGTAGAGTGGTGGAGTACTTTTTTATTTTTATCAAATCTCGAAGTATGTGAAACAAACAAACAAAAAAAATACCTTTACACTTTCCCTCAGCAGCGGCAAAGAATGCAGCCATCTCGTCGATATCGGAGTCGATTGATGCTCTGGGTGGGTTCCCGGGTTCCCCGGCAGTGTATCGTGGTAACGGTGTGAGGGGCGGGAAGCCAGACAGGTAGTCACAACGGCAAGCTTGTGGTGGCTCTCTGTGCTGTGATATCAGTTCTAAATCTCTACAGTGTATGCCTATACGTCTCTATTGTGTTACTACTAGTGTGTACAGTTGATCATGTTTGTGTCACTTTTCTTGTAGCTCATGATGTGGATAAACCCATTATTTGATGTACACAATTCTTAGTGGCTCAGCCAAATTTTATTAGATAGCGGCTCAAATTGGCTTACAAAATTATTGGCTGGCGGCGGCTCAAATTCTAAATGGCGGTTTTAGCGGCGCCTGGCGGCGGCTTCGGGGTCTACTTGCAAGTCACTTTATGTAAAACATCCACCAAACGCAAATATACAGTAAATACTAGGAGATCAGACCGCCAAAATGTAGGGGAGCGCGGGGAGACTTGGAACAGTTTGTATTCCCATAAATTATTCATCCATCCATTACCTGTAGCTGCTTATCCTGTACAGGGTCGCAGGCAAGCTGGAGCCTATCCCAGCCGACTATGGGTGAGAGGCGGGGTACACCCTGGACAAGTCATGAAATCATTGCAGGGCTGACACATAGAGACAAATAACCATTCACACACATTCACATCTATGGTCAATTTTAGAGTCACCAGTTAACCTAACCTGCATGTCTTTGGACTGTGGGGGAAACCGGAGCACCCAGAGGAAACCCACACGGACAAGGGGAGAACATGCAAACTCCACACAGAAAGGCCCCCGTCAGCCACTGGGCTCGAACCCAGAACCTTCTTGCTGTGAGGCAACAGTGCTAACCACTATACCACTGTGCTGCCCTCCCATAAATGAATTTCAACCAATCAGGTTTGAGATTACATCAGAAGTTATATGTTGCCCCTTACAGTAACCTACTTCATTTGGAGCCACAAAGCTGGACACTGCAGTAAGGTTTGTGCAGTTCAATATTTTTTTGTCAACCAAAACTTGTATTTTCTACTTCACAGCCCATTTCCAGTCTACGCTGTAATGTATGCTTGTGAATTCAGGATTTGTTAGGAATTAAAGTATATAGCTGAGAGTTACCAGATATAGTATTACTGTAATTATTAAACTTAAATTCTGGGGGGGGAAAAAATTCAGGATTTTTTTTTTTCCAAAATGGCCAGATGGGGAGAGTTGTGACAGTTCCTCATGTCATGTTACAGGTTTTTTCTTGTGGTTTACAAATATGCAAATAAAATTGTTTAAAATTTTTAGTTAAAAATGTGGGCATGTCCCTGCATGAGGATTAAGCTTATTTCATTCCTTCTTGAGAATGAACTGTTTTGTCTTGTCAGGTTTTGGGTAAACTGATATTTTTCTATCGCTGTACCAGCATTGTGTGTTCATACAGTTCATATGTTACAGGTTTTGATAATAAATAAAAACTAGACAGGGACACTCTAACGAGTGCAAACCCCGCCTTTTCCCTATTAAAATACATTGGGCGAAAATTTCGAAGTTCTGCCATGACCTTGACCTTTGACCTTTGACCTCCAAAATTTAATGGTTTCCTTCCTGGGTGATTGGCAACACATGTACAAAATTTGGTCCAAATCAATCCATTGGTTCTTGAGATATCTTGCAGACACACAGACAGACAGACAGACAGACAGACAGACACACACACACACACAGACTGACGCAGGTGAAAATAATAACCCCTCCGACTACTGTCGGCGGGGTTAATAAAACGTATAGGAAAAGTTATGTATTTTATTGTTGTTCCATGTCTCCCTACTACTCCCTATTACTCCAATTCTAAGGTCCCTTCACTGGTTTCCAGTCAGCTACAGAATTGACTTTAAAGCATTGCTGCTGGTGTACAAATCTCTAAATGGTACAGGGCCCAATTACCTCTCTGATATGTTGCAGTGGCCTAACCCAATCAGATCCACCAGATCGCAGCAGAAAAATGTACTGTTAAAACCTGTTGTTAAAACAAAGTGTGATGAAGCAGCTTTTAGCTACTATGCAGTACAGCTATGGAACCAACTGCCAGAGGACATCAAAAATGCTCCTGCTGTTGGCAGCTTCAAATCTAGGTTAAAGACCAAGCTGTTTTCAGATGCTTTCTGCTAAATTATTAATATTGTCATCTCTACATGTTTTAAACTCTTTACTTTTACAGTCTCTGCATGTTTTAAATTTTACTTAACTTTTATTCTATTTTATTCTGCTGTTTTTTTTATTGAACTTTTATTTCATTTTATTATTTTATTTCTACTATTGTTTAATTCTTATTATTTTTCTTCCCCATTTATTTTATGTAATTTTATTTTCTATTGTTTACTGTTTTGCTTTTACTTCTGTAAAGCACATTGAACTGCCACTGTGTATGAAATGTGCTATATAAATAAACTTGCCTTGCCTTGCCTTACTATGTCCCAAGTCTCCCAACATAATGTCCCAAAATTCCCCTCAATGTCTCCCCGGAAAAAATAATGACCGAAAAAGTGAAACCTGAAGGTCAGTATATGTGACAAGCTGAGAAACTAATGCTGTGGTAACAGGCTATAGTAAATACTCTCTAATGCAATATGAATATAACACGACCTGCAAAGAAATTCACACAATCTACACAAGCTAAAAAACTTGTCCCAAGTCTCCCTGCTCTCTCCTATGGATCTACAGCCTCAAGCTTGGGAGTTCCTTATTATTTCCAAGGTAAATATTTGAATTGACTCGTCTGCACCTCATTTCACTTGCAATAAACGCACCACATGGATCCTAGCAACTGCCGAGAGACATGACAAAGAGGCTGGGGCTTGGAAGGGGTTAATATTTGAATAGTTCAGGTCACAGTTTGTATTCAAATAAACGCTCTCAGAATACAGTTTGAGGCAGCACCTTCTCAGAATCCACTGATTGCAAAACCACTTTGCTGCAATGCAAAACAACATAGATGGGGGTGATCCAGGCTATGCTGAGGCAAAACACAGATAAACACAGATCATCACACAAGCATAAACACACCTGCTCCCACCATGCTCGCTTAGAAACGGCACCAACTCCTAAATGGATTTGTGTGTGTTTTGGGAGGTTCAAAACACAATAGACTATTTCATACAGCTAGGTGTGTTGATGACACTATGAATAGTAAAGTCGGTTTTGCAATAGTACACATTGACAATAATTATAGCTGAAAGCATCTGAATCTTCACATGATGCCAGTCCCATTCAACTGGTAGGACAGGAACACCAGATAACGTTAAAAAAAACCCACGTGGTTAGTATTTCGCTAAATGAATCATCTGTAGAAAACACAAAGGTCATTGGTTATGATGAAACATATATTACTTCACACGTGTGTAATCAAATAGCAGATTAATGAAACTAAACCAGCTATGAACAACAGAAAATCCCCAAGACGCACAAAACACCCAGTGGGAAATGACTCCTCGTTCAGGATATGTTTGATCACACTACATGAAACAACCTATTGATGTATTTGCCTACGCACAATTCTCAGTGCAAAGAGTGTCAACTGTGTAAACAGAGTCAGCTCCACGTGTACACATGTGGGCCAACCCTCCCTCCCTTTCTGCCACCATCATCCTGAGAGTCCTTCTACTTTGAATTCGGGTTCGGAGTAGGATATCTTAATGATAATCAGCCCTGATGAACACAGTGAGGGCCAGCCATGCATGACAGTGGCTACTGTTTAAGCAAACTGCTTCTGATAAGACGGAGTGTTAAAGCAATTCTCTCTCACACACACACACGCACACACACACACACACACACACACACACACACTAAAAGGTAACATAAGATGCAACAGGACAACAAATCTGCACAGTATGTTCTTGGAAAATGTAATCCTTTCTATGTATGATTTGTTATACAACATATTTCTGTGTATTACAAACCTACAAGCTAAGGACAAAGCGCAACCTCTTGCTGACCTGTGTGAGTTCAGATATTACTTTGGAGATCTGCGGTGCCAAACTGTTTCCAGGAGAACCTGGCCGATGAACACAAATGTTGCTTTGTAAGGAGGTATTAAGGCTGGCCGAGAATGCTATAATTAAAATCCTGTAAAGGAGGAATTGTATGGAGTGTCCTTGAAAGAAGGTGTTGATATTTCTGACATTGTGTAAGAAGCACAAACAGAGCGTGAAGAAGAAAAAGGGGGAAAAAATGCACCAAAATATCAAGTTTAAGAATCTTGTGCAATGTCCAGGAAGTCTGTTAAACAAAAAAGCAGTTGTCCAGAAACTGTCCCATCAAACTGAAGCAACTTTTATGTCTACAAAAAGAACGAAAAAGCAAAAATCTCTCTTACAAGCTCCCTTTCTTGTCATTTTTCCCTTTTCCCAGAAGAAAAAGTGGAAAATCTAAATGTAAAAAGTGAAAGAAAGGCAGCTTTAAACATAAAAGGCCTACCAAAAGCCCTTACCTGCCTGAGAAGACGTCACAGTCTTCTCCCAACACTTCACGTCAGTGTATGTGAGCGTGGAAGGCTGAGGCTCCGGGTAAACTGAGCATGACAGCAGTGCGTCGCTCCGGTCACACAGAAATGCTCTTCATAATGTTCTTCGAATTCCTTGCAGGCACACCCAGCTTAGTTACAACTCTTTGACTCCTTTTGTCCCCTCCCTCTGCTCCTCCTCTGTCCCTACCTTCCCTAGGTAAGCAAGGATTCGTCAGCTGACTGACACACACTCTGCTGTGAGGAAGAAAAAAAAAAGCAGTGCACAAAGGACTTGTCTCATCTGGATTGTCAAGGCATGAGACTGGAGTCCAATCTATAGTCTGATCTCTGTATTTTTGACCACATTCCATTTTAACCAGGCATCTCATTTAATTTCAACTCAATTCTAATTTGTATACAGTGCTTGTATAGAGCTTTTAACAACAGATATAACAATAGCAGCAGAAATTTGGTGTATATTTAGATCCCTAATGAGGAAGCTAGACGTGGCAGTGGCAAGAGAAAACTCCTTGAGATGACATGAAGAAGAAACCAGACTCAAAATCAAATCAAATCAAATCAAGTTTATTTGTATAGCGCTTTTAACAATAAACATTGTCGCAAAGCAGCTTTACAGAATTTGAACGACTTAAAACATGAGCTAATTTTATCCCTAATCTATCCCCAATGAGCAAGCCTGTGGTGACGGTGGCAAGGAAAAACTCCCTCAGACGACATGAGGAAGAAACCTCGAGAGGAACCAGACTCAAAAGGAAATGGAACCCATCCACTTCTGGATGACACAGGATAAAGGGATTATTCTATAACTTTCTGTCTTAAATTCAAACAGTGTTGTGTGCTGAAAGGATGTTCAGTATGAGTATAATAATACTGTGCAAAACTGTGTTTCTTGGCACATGCAAAGAAATACTGTCAAGTCAACATGACTTCAATCCCATCCATCCATTCATTATCTGTAACCACTTATCCTGTTCAACATGACTTCAAAAATAATGAAATTCAAGCTTTCTACTTGAAAGAACAAGAGTGCTCTGAGAGCACGATATCCCCACTGGCAACTATATCTATGCTATAAGTGCTTAATACACCCTCATGAAATTGTCAAAGTACAAGTTTGGTAATCAAAGGCCATAACTCTGGTGAAATGTGACCGAATTGAATGAAATTGTAGTATGCACATTACCGACATATAGCAAAGCCTTTTGTAAAGTTTCGGAAAATTCCTGCAAAAATCATGAGAGGAGTTGATTTCAGAAGATGAGCACACTTTCATAAAACTGTCAAAGTACAAGTTTGGTAATCAAGGGCCTTAACTCTGAAAAAAATTCAACCGAATTGAACTAAATTGCAATATGCGTATTACTGACATATAACAAAGCATTTTGCTAAGTTTCGTGAAACTCCTCCAAGAATTGTGAGAGGAGTTCATTTCAGAAGACAAGCACACCCTCATGAAATTGTCAAAGTACAAGTTTGGTAATCAAGGGCCATAACTCTGGTAAAATGCAACTGAATTGAACAAAATTGGAATGTGCGTATTACCAACATATGACAAAGAATCCTGTCAAGTTTCGTGAGATTCCTCCAAAAATTGTGAGAGGAATTGATTTCAGAATGCTAGTACCCTTCCCGGGATGGATGGACAGACGGACGGACGGATGGACATCTCCACGACATAATCCCCCATTCGGGCCTTTCAGCCAGCGGGGGATAAAAATGCTATAAAGAGTGATAAAGAGGAATAAACTATCCATCCATCCATTATCTGTAACCGCTTATCCTGTGCAGAGTAGTGGGCAAGCTGGAGCCTATCCCAGCTGACTATGGGCGAGAGGCGGGGTACACCCTGGACAAGTCGCCAGGTCATCGCAGGGCTGACACAGACAAACAACCATTCACACTCACATTCACACCTATGGTCAATTTAGAGCCACCAGTTAACCTAACCTGCATGTCTTTGGACTGTGGGGGAAATCGGAACGCCCGGGGGAAAACCCACGCAGACACGAGGAGAACATGCAAACTCCGCACAGAAAGACCCTGGTCGGCCGCTGGGCTCAAACCCAGAACCTTCTTGCTGTGAGGTGACAGTGCTGACCACTACACCACCGTGCCGCCAGGAATAAACTAAACAAAGTCAATATTTGCTGTGACAATACTTTACTTAAATAGGGTTTTTTTTTCTTAAATTGTAGCATCAGGTATAATTAGTGCAGTTTTATAAGGAAATTATCTGTTAAGTTTTACTGAGCATCTTGGAGAATCTGCCACAGTGCATCAGGAAATTTTAACATTTGTACTTGCTTCTTTTTTTTGCAGTAAAACCCAGCAGCCTTCATTATATATTCTTGTCTGAAAAGTGTCTCTTGCATAATACAGTATGTTGCTTTCTTTACTGACATACAAAAAATTTTCTGTATTATTATTATTATCATCCATCCATCCATCCATTATCTGTAGCTGCTTATCCTATCCTACAGGGTCGCAGGCATGCTGGAGCCTATCCCAGCTGACTATGGGCGAGAGGTGGGGTACACCCTGGACAAGTCGCCAGGTCATCACAGGGCTGACACATAGAGGCTGTCCACACGGCAACAGATTCAGGTGAATCTGATAAAATTGTTTATCGTTTCGGCCTGGCGTCCACATGGCACCGGCATTTTGGGTGCCCCAAAACGATATTTTTTGAGAACAGGTTCCAGACTGGAAAAATCTGGTAACGGCGCCGTTGTGAAGTCGTCTGGATGAGTAGAACAGATTTGTTTACGATGACGTCACAACCACATGACTAGAACAAGCAGCACTCTCGCTGTTTTGTATGAACCACTGCATTGCATTCACTTTTGTATACAGCTTTTCTTTTAAATAAACAAGTAACTGAACCATTTCTTGAATTTCTTTTTTTTATTGGATAAGACTGCTTTTCAAAATGTTCACACACAATATAAAAAGTTATATAAATTATATAAAAATGCTTTTCAAAATGTTCACACACAATAAGAAAATTAAGTTATAGTGGTGCTTGAAAGTTTGTGAACCCTTTAGAATTTTCTACATTTCTGCATAAATATGACCTAAAACATCATCAGATTTTCACACAAGTCCTAAAAGTAGATAAAGAGAACCCAGTTAAACAAATGAGACAAAAATATTATACTTGGTCATTTATTTATTGAGGAAAATGATCCAATATTACATATCTGTGAGTGGCAAAAGTATGTGAACCTCTAGGATTAGCAGTTAATTTGAAGGTGAAATTAGAGTCAGGTGTTTTCCATCAATGGGATGACAATCAGGTGTGAGTGGGCACCCTGTTTTATTTAAAGAACAGGGATCTATCAAAGTCTGATCTTCACAACACATGTTTGTGGAAGTGTATCATGGCATGAACAAAGGAGATTTCTGAGGACCTCAGAAAAAGCGTTGTTGATGCTCATCAGGCTGGAAAAGGTTACAAAACCATCTCTAAAGAGTTTGGACTCCACCAATCCACAGTCAGACAGATTGTGTACAAATGGAGGAGATTCAAGACCATTGTTACCCTCCCTAGGAGTGGCTGACCAACAAAGATCACTCCAAGAGCAAGGCGTGTAATAGTCGGCGAGGTCACAAAGGACCCTAGGGTAACTTCTAAGCAACTGAAGGCCTCTTTCACATTGGCTAATGTTAATATTTGTGAGTCCACCATCAGGAGAACACTGAACAACAATGGTGTGCATGGCAGGGTTGCAAGGAGAAAGCCACTGCTCTCCAAAAAGAACATTGCTGCTCATCTGCAGTTTGCTAAAGATCACGTGGACAAGCCAGAAGGCTATTGGAAAAATTTTGTGGACGGATGAGAACAAAATAGAACTTTTTGGTTTAAATGAGAAGCGTTATGTTTGGAGAAAGGAAAACACTGCATTCCAGCATAAGAACCTTATCCCATCTGTGAAACATGGTGGTGGTAGTGTCATGGTTTGGGCCTGTTTTGCTGCATCTGGGCCAGGACGGCTTGCCATCATTGATGGAACAATGAATTCTGAATTATACCAGTGAATTCTAAAGGAAAATGTCAGGACATCTGTCCATGACCTGAATCTCAACAGAAGGTGGGTCATGCAGCAAGACAAAGACCCTAAGCACACAAGTCGCTCTCCTAAAGAATGGTTAAAGAAGAATAAAGTTAATGTTTTGGAATGGCCAAGTCAAAGTCCTGACCTTAATCCGATGGAAATGTTGTGGAAGGACCTGAAGCGAGCAGTTCATGTGAGGAAACCCACCAACATCCCAGAGTTGAAGCTGTTCTGTACGGAGGAACGGGCTAAAATTCCTCCAAGCTGGTGTGCAGGACTGATCAACAGTTACTGCAAACGTTTAGTTGCAGTTATTGCTGCACAAGGGGGTCACACCAGATACTGAAAGCAAAGGTTCACATACTTTTGCCACTCACAGATATGTAATATTAGATCATTTTCCTCAATAAATAAATGACCAAGTATAATATTTTTGTCTCATTTGTTTAACTGGGTTCTCTTTATCTACTTTTAGGACTTGTGTGAAAATCTGATGATGTTTTAGGTCATATTTATGCAGAAATATAGAAAATTCTAAAGGGTTCACAAACTTTCAAGCACCACTGTATATAAAACTATGCACACTAATAAAAC
The DNA here is from genome assembly GCF_027579695.1 of Neoarius graeffei. Classification (NCBI taxonomy): domain Eukaryota; kingdom Metazoa; phylum Chordata; class Actinopteri; order Siluriformes; family Ariidae; genus Neoarius; species Neoarius graeffei. The sequence goes on along the minus strand of NC_083583.1, from coordinate 27,336,801 downwards.
TAATTTGTACACACAGAAGGCACGATTTCCTCGCGTAGTCACAGCCATCTTCTTCTTGTTGTTGTGTGCTTGTTCCTGTGAGTGCTTCACGCCGGGTAGAAGAAGGGGTTTATGCGCATGCGTCCTACTTCTTCTATTGTTCTGGTGTCTCCGATGGGACCGTCTTACAGCGCACGTAGAGGTGTGGCATGTGTATTGCATCGTTCTCAGCAAGCGTTGCGTTGCCATGTGTACCTGATATTTTACTGATCCGTTGCCCATGTGGACACGATATTTTTTTTAATAAAATCTCGTTGCCGTTGTCGTGTGGATGTAGCCATAGAGACAAACAACCATTCACACTCACATTCACGGTCAATTTAGAGCCACCAATTAGCCTAACTTGCATGTCTTTGGGCTGTGGGGGAAACCAGAGCACCCGGAGGAAACCCACGCAGACACGGGGAGAACATGCAAACTCCACACAGAAAGGCCATCGCCGGCCACGGGGCTCGAACCCAGAACCTTCTTGCTGTGAGGCGACAGTGCACCACTACACCACCGTGCCACCATTATTATTATTAAATTTTATTTTATTTTTTAAAATAATGATTGGAAATCTGGGTGGCACGGTGGTGTAGTGGTTAGCACTGTCGCCTCACAGCAAGAAGGTCCTGGGTTCGAGCCCCGGGGCCGGCGAGGGCCTTTCTGTGCGGAGTTTGCATGTTCTCCCCGTGTCCGCGTGGGTTTCCTCCGGGTGCTCCGGTTTTCCCCACAGTCCAAAGACATGCAGGTTAGGTTAACTGGTGACTCTAAATTGACCGTAGGTGTGAATGGTTGTCTGTGTCTATGTGTCAGCCCTGTGATGACCTGGTGACTTGTCCAGGGTGTACCCCGCCTTTCGCCCGTAGTCAGCTGGGATAGGCTCCAGCTTGCCTGCGACCCTGTAGAAGGATAAAGCGGCTAGAGATGATGAGATGAGATTGGAAATCTGAAATATTTTATGTATTGACCTGATGGTGTAGAATTCATAAAATAAACATCTATAACAAAATTTATACTAAAAAAACAACACTAAGAAAATAAAAAAACAAATAAAACATTGAATCAACTTTTAAAAAAATGAATTGAACACAAACTTTTTGAAGTTGCCTCAATGTACATTTATTTAATTTTTCATAAATTCGAATAATTTTTTTACAGTGACTCAACATCAAATATTTTGTTATTGATTGCTACAATTTTATTATTATTATTATAGTTGATCCAACATTTTATTTTTTGCAGTGAATACAGTGCCTAAGACTTTTGTACAGTACTGTCTATAGAAAATAAGTGTCCTGGGATGAGGACAGGACTTTCTATCTTTATGAGAGATTTTATTTCAGACAGTATTTCTTATATTAAGTCAAAGGTAAAATGTGATTTTAGAGAAGAGAAAGGGTTTTTGGTAGAACTGTGTGTAGGTGTACAGATGTTTTTGTGTGTTAATGTTATAACCCCATAATTAACATCACCGATGTCATACTGACTGACTCATGTTTAAGTGCTTCGTAATGTGATTACATTGGTCATCCTGTTGGATGAATTGTTTAAAGGCCTGGGTTGTGTTTCCCTAAGAAGAGGAACAAGTCCGTACTTCTGTGATGACATCACAGTCAATTACTGATTAACCTCATTCAACCTGTTAATGTTTAATAATGGCCCTTTTCCACTACCCTTTTTCAGCTCACTTCAGCTCGCTTCAGCTCACTTCAGCCCGACACGGCTCGCGTTTCGACTACCAAAAACCAGCACGACTCGGCTCGCTTCAGCCCTGCTTAGCCCCTAAAACTCGCACCGTTTTGGAGTGGGGCTGAAGCGAGCCAAGCCGTGCCGAGTGAGGTTGGGGGCGTGAGCAGACACTCCCCTGTGCACTGATTGGTGAGGAGGAGTGTCCTCACATGCCCACACACGCCCCGCGAGCGCGCTGGGATCTGTAAACACCGCAAACCCGGAAGAAGAATAATTACGAATTGCGAGAATTTCTGAAGCCTTATGCGCCTCGCCTCATCTATACGCTCTTGCCAGTATCTGTTGGCGTTGTCGGTGACAACAAGCCACAGCACCAAGACCAGCAACATTAACGACTCCATGTCCTCCATGTTTATTGTTTACTATCCGGGTCGTGAGACTACCGCTTAAAAGCTCACTGAATCAGTGACATACAGAGCATCGTGGACGAGTTCACGGAGCGCAAAATTCGCCGTATGCCCTTCAAATAATGCGCGCAGTAGGCTATTGATGTTTTATTATGAGCCATGTACAGTATGTCGCCTAATGTTTTTTTGTTTCTGAGTTACATGTTCGTTTGAAGGACTTAATGTACAAAATAACATAGTTGCACCCCGTAGTGTTGAAATTGGTAAACACAGTGCATTCAGTGAGGTTTGCACCGCCCTCCTTTTATTTCTGACTCTTCCTGTCACCACTCTGAGCGCTCATTCGTATGCCCTTCAAATAATGTGCGCAGTATAGGCTATTGATGTTTTATTATGAGCCATGTACAGTATCCTAATGTTTTTTGTTTCTGAGTTACATGTTCGTTTGAAGGACTTGATGTACTAAATAACATATAGTTGCACCCGGTAGTGTTGAAATTGGTAAACACCGCAGTTGCGGACATTTTGTAGCCTAAAATGATGTTATGATAAGCTTTAATAAAGGGCCCGGTCATTTGCCCCGCCCCCGGCCCGGCTCTGACTTGTTCCGCCACTGTCACTGATGTCACTGTTTGCGCTGCTTAACGACATCACGTGACGTCCACCCACTTTCGCTAACTCCACCCAATGTGTCCACCCACTTCCAGCCAGCACGGTTCAGTGCGGTTGTAGTCGAAATGCAACTCCAACAGCCCCGCTCAGCTCGACTCAGCTCGACTCAGCACGGCACGGCTCAGCCGCGTTTGTAGTGGAAAAGCGGCATAAGTTAACTCCTTAAACTGCCACGGGAATGTCAGTGGGTCCAGACTTACATTCCTCACTCTTGTGACTACATACCTTTCTGATTAGTTTCAATCTAGTATTTATTCAATATAGTAGTTAGTTAGTTATTGTTGCTATCATTATTATTATTATCATATACTTTAACATCTCATCTCATTATCTCTAGCCGCTTTATCCTGTTCTACAGGGTCGCAGGCAAGCTGGAGCCTATCCTAGCTGACTACGGGCGAAAGGCGGGGTACACCCTGGACAACTTCGCCAGGTCATCACAGGGCTGACACACAGACACAGACAACCAGTCACACTCACTTTAGAGTCACCAGTTAACCTAACCTGCATGTCTTTGGACTGTGGGGGAAACCGGAGCACCCGGAGGAAACCCACGCGGACACGGGGAGAACATGCAAACTCCGCACAGAAAGGCCCTCGTCGGCCACGGGGCTTGAACCCGGACCTTCTTGCTGTGAGGCAACAGCACTAACCACTACACCACCATGCCGCCCCAAAGGGATCAATAAAGTTCTATCTAATCTAATCTAATCTAATAAAATAAACTGGAGCACTAAGGGGTTAAAAATGCATACAACAGTTTTGGATGATAATTTTAAAAGGCCATTATTTACACCAGATCTGCCTACAACATGCTACTAGTACGTGACCCACAGCTTTCACAAACCTCCCTGAAGCCATCAGTCCTGGTCCATATTTGCATGTTAATGGGACTTAAACTCTCTCCTCAGAAGCATTCTTTATGTTACTCCATTGCAATTGGAGCTTATCTCCACAAAAGTCTTCCCTCAGGGGAAACAGTTTTCTTACCCACCACATAAGAATTAGTGTCAGTCAAGTTTGTGTCCTTACTGTCTTACTAAAACGTCAGGAATTTTAACAACAAATAGAACTTGATTATCCATCCATCCATCCATTATCCATCCATCTATCTATCCATTATCTGTAACCACTTATCCTGTGGCGGCACGGTGGTGTAGTGGTTAGCGCTGTCGCCTCACAGCAAGAAGGTCCTGGGTTCGAGCCCCGGGGCCGGCGAGGGCCTTTCTGTGTGGAGTTTGCATGTTCTCCCCGTGTCCGCGTGGGTTTCCTCCGGGTGCTCCGGTTTCCCCCACAGTCCAAAGACATGCAGGTTAGGTTAACTGGTGACTCTAAATTGACCGTAGGTGTGAATGTGAGTGTGAATGGTTGTCTGTGTCTATGTGTCAGCCCTGTGATGACCTGGCGACTTGTCCAGGGTGTACCCCGCCTTTCGCCCGTAGTCAGCTGGGATAGGCTCCAGCTTGCCTGCGACCCTGTAGAAGGATAAAGCGGCTAGAGAGATAATGAGACTTATCCTGTACAGGGTCATGGGCAAGCTGGAGCCTAGCCCAGCTGACTATGGGTGAAAGGCGGGGTGCACCCTGGATAAATCGCCAAATTATCACAGGGCTGACACTTAGGTGGTGTTTACATTAGACCGTATCAGCGGATCATCAGATTAACGTTTTTAAAACGATTCGCGTGCACACAGCAACGCCAATACACGATTCGCGTGCACACAGCAACGCCAATACACGGATACGCTCAGCTCCGCAGGCATCCTGCGCTCCAAATCACTCCGCCCTGAACAGCGAGTGCCCTCTGGAGGGTGCGCACTCCGGCCCTGCGCAGCTCACAGAGAGCGCGAGTGAAGCGCACGAGCAGTGATTCGGGACAAATAGCAGGAAGTGAAAGTCCACGCTGTTTTTCAGCAGTCGCATCACATGACCAACGTGGCATGACCAACGCCAGCGAATCAGGAAGGTGGATGTCACAGTGACGTTGTCCAATGACGACGTCAGCTAGAGCTCAGCACAGCGTATCCTCGTTCCTCAATGTTTACACAGCACCGGATCAGATACGTAATGGATTGAATACGTGGGCCCTGGCGGATTCAAGTTGTTCTGCCTGTGGAGTCGTTTCCCGGCGTTTTAATGTGAACGGACAGTGCATCCGCGACGAAAACGAGACGGATGCGGTCTAATGTAAACACCACCATAGACACAAACAACCAATCACGCTCACATTCGCACCTACGGTCAATTTAGAGCCACCAATTAACCTAACCTGCATGCCTTTGGACTGTGGGGGAAACCAGAGCACCCGGAGGAAACCCACGCAGACACGGGGAGAACATGCAAACTCCACACAGAAAGGCCCTTGCCGGCCACGAACCCAGGACCTTCTTGCTGTGAGGCAACAGTGCTAACCACTATACCACCGTGCCGCCCCAGATTATATTCTGCTTTAATTCAGAGGTGTTATAAGGACACTACTACCCTCAAGTTAATTACTTTTCTTATAAATATTTTCTAATAAATTAGTAATGCGGGCGGCACGGTGGTGTAGTGGTTAGCGCTGTCGCCTCACAGCAAGAAGGTCCTGGGTTCGAGCCCCGGGGCCGGCGAGGGCCTTTCTGTGTGGAGTTTGCATGTTCTCCCCGTGTCCGCGTGGGTTTCCTCCGGGTGCTCCGGTTTCCCCCACAGTCCAAAGACATGCAGGTTAGGTTAACTGGTGACTCTAAATTGACCGTAGGTGTGAATGTGAGTGTGAATGGTTGTCTATGTGTCAGCCCTGTGATGACCTGGCGACTTGTCCAGGGTGTACCCTGCCTTTCGCCCGTAGTCAGCTGGGATAGGCTCCAGCTTGCCTGCGACCCTGTAGAGGGATAAAGCGGCTAGAGATAATGAGATGAGATGAGATGAAATGAGTAATGCCAGGGTGATGTTGAGTATTTTCCCTATAATGCTTTGTTCCATTTATACCACAGCAGTTTCTCAATAACTGCATATTTTCCTTTGTTAAAATCAACACGACATTATACAATACAGCATATTGCAAAATGCTACAGCAGCTAAACAGAAGACTCCTTACCAGGCTCTCTCATGTGTTCTGAAAACATTATTACATATGACTTAAAAATACAAACTGTTGACTCACGAGTCTCTTTTTAAACAGGAAATAAAATTTATTTAAAAAAAAAAAGTTTTCATACCAACTTGTTAATGTATACTTTGAACAACAGTTCTTTAAAAAATTCTGATTATGTAATTTCATTAAATGATGCAGAGCGTCCTTTTTAGATGATATAAATGATAGGAGTGTTGGAATGTATACCTGTGATTTATCTTGCAGCTGGCACTACTTGTTAGTTATGTCCTGTTATAGAAAATTAATGGGCTGCAAAAACTATGAACTCATTCTGACCAGTCAGAAACACCAGTACTGGTGTATAACCAATAAAATGCCATTTTACCATCCACCTCCCCCACCCACAGCTATCATCAAGTAAAAAACACGAAGACTTCTATTTCATATTCTCTAAAATGCCACACACTGTACTGATGTGGGGGGAAAAAAGGTTCACACATTCAGATAATGTCTGTAATTGAGTAAAGTCAGGTTGGCTAAAGATATTTTTCGATCAGGCTTTGCTGAGTGCTATGCCTTAAATGGCATTCAAAAACAAAAGCAAAAAAAATCTAATGACCAACTTTAAATTATAATACTGATAAAAGTTTCTCAGAAACACAAGGTAGTATTATGAAATAATGATAACATTTCTTAAAATTACAGATTCAAGTTTTCTTTCTTTCAACATAATATTAGCCAGACATTTAGCATTTTAAAAAAAAGTCTCTAATGTGGTTTTAATGTCAATATAGCATACCTTATCAAAGGAATATACCTACATTATTTTATTATGCATTTGTATTGTGTTGTTTTGAATACTTTTTCAACAAATCTCACAAACTTCAATAGGGCATCAAGCAGCTCTGGTTATAAAGTACTAAGGTTGTAAATTCCTGTGCAAATGCCAATCCATTTAAAAAAATTATATATATATATATATATATATATATATATATATATATATATATATATATATATACACTTGTGTTCAAAATAATAGCAGTCCAACACGGCTAACCAGATCAATCACTGTTTTTGGTGGAAATTATATTACTACATGGCAAATAATTTACCAGTAGGTGTAGTAGAGTCATAGAAAACCAACAGACCCAACATTCATGATATGCATGCTCCTGAGTCTGTGTAATCAAATAATTAAGTGAAAGGGACGTGTTCAAAATAATAGCAGTGTGGAGTTTAATTAGTGAGGTCATTCATTCTGTGAAAAAACAGATGTCAGTCAGGTGGCCCTAATTTAAGGATGAAGCCAGCACATGTTGTACATCCATTTCTCTCTGAAAACATGAGAAACATGGGTCGTTCCAGACATTGTTCAGAAGAACAGCGTGCTTTGATTAAAACGTTGATTGGAGAGGTAAAACGTATACTGTAAAGAAGTGCAGAAAATGATGGGCTGCTCGGCTAAAATGATCTCCAGTGCTTTAAAATGGACAGCAAAGCCAGAGAGACGTGGAAGAAAACAGAAGACTACCATTCGAATGGATCGAAGAATAGCCAGAATGGCAAAGACTCAGCCAATGATCAGCTCCAGGGTGATCAAAGACGGACTGAAGTTACCTGCGAGTACTGTGACAATTAGAAGATGTCTGTGTGAAGCTAATCTATCGGCAAGAAGCTCCCGCAAAGTTCCACTGTTAAAAAAAAGACGTGCTGAAGAGGATACAATTTGCCAAAGAACACATCGACTGGCCTAAAGAGAAATGGAAAAACATTTTGTGGACTGATGAAAGCAAAATTGTTCTTTTTGGGTCCAAGAGCCGCAGACAGTTTTTCAGACGACCCCCAAACACTGAATTCAAGCCACAGTACACTCTGAAGACAGTGAAGCATGGTGGTGCAAGCATCATGATATGGGGATGTTTCTCTTACTATGATGTTGGGCCCATTTATCGCATACCAGGGATCATGGATCAGTTTGCATATATCAAAATACTTGAGGAGGTCATGTTGCCTTATGCTGAAGAGGAAATGCCCTTGAAATGGGTGTTTCAACAAGACAACGACCCCAAACACACCAGTAAGCGAGCAGCATCAGGGTTCAAGACCAACAAAATGAAAGTTATGGAGTGGCCAGCCCAATCCCCGGACCTTAATCCGACAGAAAACTTGTGGGGTGACATCAAAAATGCTGTTTCTGAGGCAAAACCAAGAAATGCAGAGGAATTGTGGAATGTTGTCAAATCATCCTGGGCTGGAATACCTGTTCACAGGTGCCAGAAGTTCTCAGAAACCGTGGTTATACAACTAAATATTAGTTTAGTGATTCACAGGAATACTAAATCCTTAAGATTTTTTCAGTTTATACAGTAAATATTTGGAGTTTGTAATGAAAAATGCAGACACTGCTATTTTTTTGAACAGCCCAATGTTCATTTTTCTTCATTTTCTGTAAAGTAATTTAAATATTGATACATTTTTCTTCATGTTTTGATGTAGAATATAATGTGCATTGTTCCCAATGCATGGAAATAAAAACTATTATAAGGATTTTGAGCTTTACTCACGTTTTTAAACACACTGCTATTATTTTGAACACAACTGTATATATTCAGGTTAATTTTAATAAACTAGGGTTTAAGATAGGTGTGGTTAGCACTGTCACCTCACAGCAAGAAGGTCCTGGGTTCGAGCCCAGTGGCTGATGGGGGTCTTTCTGTGTGGAGTTTGCATGTTCTCTCCGTGTCTGCATGGGTTTCCTCCGGGTGCTCCGGTTTCCCCTACAGTCCAAAGACATGCAGGATAGGTTAATTGGTGGCTCTATTCAAATTGACCATAGGTATGAATGTGAGTGTTAATGGTTGAGAGGAGAACACCTTTATAATAATCCAGTAGAAGGCAACGGGAAACCACTACTGTAATGTTCCCTAGAGACTCTGATGGCTGAAGCTGTCAGAGCGGCCACGGCACTGTCGTGATACGGATGGATGGAGGGTTTAAGATACATGGGCAGTGTATGTTGGGTTCAGTCACCTTTTTAAATTAAAATAGATAAAGGTTTTGACTTTAAAACAAATATCACAATTAGCTCATTTCAGATTCATTTGGGGGTGATTTTGAATTACCCAGATTTGCCTCAGTAAATTACTGTGGAGTTAGTAGCTTGAAAGAAGGTAGATTAAAGATTACCATTCGTGCCTGGAGTATAATACTGATAAAATCACAAAGTGCTCTCTAAAAACAGCAAAAGTGTTTTGGTGTCCTATTTTAGTCTATGCCTAGAGAAAAAAGAAAGAAAAAGGAAACCTTAAAAAAAAAAGCTGTCGGCTTATTTCTATTCATTAATTCATTCATTGAAATTAATGAATGCAACATACCCAGGCCATAGATCAATTATTCTTTCTTTCTCTCCATTTTTATAAACAGCATTGACCTATTTTCCATCTGATTTCTTTGAACAGGACAATGATCAGTAATCTGCCATTTTTTCCCTTACTTAGTATTATTAGGTTATACAACTTGAACAGTTACTATGCTAAAGAATTAAAGGAAAAGCTCAACATAACCTCAAAAGAAAGAATGTATGCTGTATCGGGACATTGCTGGCCAGGTATGCCTAGCAATGCCCCCCCAAACCCAAAGTGAAAGCTCCAGCAGCTACAAATAAATTACCAGGAAATGTTAATGATTAATGATTGGCGTTCCATACAGACTCACCATTGTGTAATACTATTTCCTGCATTAAATACAAAGGATTACAGTATACTCCTAAATTTTACAAAATATCCGGATATCTGGTTTTGGTGTTGATAATACAAGCTCACCATTTCGCTTTCACCATCTAAATGTAAGATTTCTTCAAATTAGAGATGAGCTAATCAAGCAGAAAGCTCAGTTTATTGTGCCCAATTTCCTAATGTGAAGTCCATCTTCTAACATGCTGTTGAATGTAAAATAAAGATGTGTGCCAATTTAAAGGAACAGCCTGAATAAATGGATGGAAAAACATAACGAGCGCAGACATAATGACTGTAAGAAAAGGCAATTAACAATTAATGTATAGAGCTCTGTGTCATGTATAACAATGTTGAGATGACTCAGCTGACCTTGATTTTGGATCAAGGTCTCAAGAGGAAAAGATATAAGTGACTTTAAAAGATGGTTAATTATTGGGACAGGCCTGGCAGGTTCTTCAATCATGAAGTCTGCTCAACTGGCTGTGGTTCAACAGGAGCAGCATTTTAAATTAATAAATAGGGTTGGAATTTGTGATCAAACTCACACAAGTCAATTGTATTTATACAGAGTTTTTAATAACAGGCATTGTTAGAAAGCAAGCTTACAGAAATGTGATGTCCATTTGTACGGAACAAGCCAGTGGCAACTCCCTAAGACAACACAAGGAAAACATTTTTTTGAGAGAACCACATAAACTAGTCAAAACCTGTTTAACAGGTGTGTAATGTCTTAGATCTTCAAACAAAACAGTTATGGGACCTGCACTTGGTGCTAAGCAGTTTGTTCAACCAGTCTAGAGGAAGAAGCCTTTATTTATTACATATACACATTACAGCACATGAGGAAGTCATGGCTTAATAGAGGGAAGCCATGGCCTAATGGTTAGAGAAACAGCTTTGGGACCAAAAGGTCATTGGTTTGATTCCCTAGACCAGCAGGACTGGCTGAAGTGCCCTTGAGCAAGGCACTTAACTGCTACAGCAAGAGTGGTGGTGTACCTTGTGTCTGATTAGCCAAAGAAAAACTGATGATAGGATGATGAGTTTGGGTGGTGCCTGGCCAAAACTAACAGTACAGTGACATTTTTATCTTTGCATATCCCAGTTGGTTAGGAAGTTGGAGTCAGAGTGCAGGCTCAGCTACGATACAGCTACCCTGGAGCAGAATGGGTTAAGAGCCTTGCTCAAAGGCCCAAAAGTGGCAATTTGGTGGTGCTGGGGCTTTAACCCCTGACCTTCTGATTAGTAACCAACGGATGATGTGCATACACTACCGTTCAAAAGTTTGGGGTCACTTTGAAATGTCCTTATTTTTGAAAGAAAAGCACTGTTCTTTTCAATGAAGATCACTTTAAACTAATCAGAAATCCACTCTATACATTGCTAATGTGGTAAATGACTATTCTAGCTGCAAATGTCTGGTTTTTGGTGCAATATCTACATAGGTGTATAGAGGCCCATTTCCAGCAACTATCACGCCAGTGTTCTAATGGTACAATGTGTTTGCTCATTGCTTCAGAAGGCTAATGGATGATTAGAAAACCCTTGTACAATCATGTTAGCACAGCTGAAAACAGTTGAGCTCTTTAGAGAAGCTATAAAACTGACCTTCCTTTGAGCAGATTGAGTTTCTGGAGCATCACATTTGTGGGGTCGATTAAATGCTCAAAATGGCCAGAAAAATGTCTTGATTATATTTTCTATTCATTTTACAACTTATGGTGGTAAATAAAAGTGTGACTTTTCATGGAAAAAACAAAATTGTCTGGGTGACCCCAAACTTTTGAACGGTAGTGTATAAGCGGCTTTTGTTTAAGGCAGCTTCTTTTAGTGAAGTTTGACAAATTGCTGAATTGCATGCATTATTGGTCAGCACAAAGGGTCTGCACTGGGGACCAGTGTTCAACTAGGTCACTCTGTGCTGGAACCCAACATTACTGCCAAAAGCATTAGACGCAGTAGTATATTAGGCCCTGGTCACACTACAGCTTGTGATGGGTTTGCGAATGAAAAATTGGTAGCATCGCCACCTATTGTGTGATGCATGCCGATTGTTCTCTGAGCTTTGCAAGTTGTTTTTTGATGCGTCTCCACCTCATGAGTGACCAAAAACGTCTCAAAAAATTTCAGTGCATGCATTTAAAATTTGGTGGTGATGTTTTCATTGGCAAACATGTTTAAAGGCTTACTCTTTGCACAGTAAAGTTTTAACTGGCATTTGTGGATGTAACTCTGTATTGTAGTGCTTGACAAAAGTTTGCCAAAGTAATCCAGAACCCAAATGGTTATATCAGCTATACTGTAGATGAATGATGGTTCTTGATGCAGTGCCATCTGAGGGATCAGACATCACAGGTGTTCAGCTTCGGCTTGAGTCCTTGCCCTTTACACAGCAAAATTCTTCCAGACTCCTTGGATCATTCAGTCCTATTATGCACCACAGAGGGCGAATTATTCAAATCCCTTCCTATCTTTTTTGAGGAACATTATTTTTAAACATTTCAATAATTTTCTTATGCATTTGTTGACAAACTGGAGATCCTTGGCCCATATTCGATCCTCAAAGACTAGGCCTTTCCTGGACACTGATTTTTTACCAAATCACGATTACAATCTAATCTATTGATGTCACCTGTTTCAAATCACATCATCATTTAAGTGTTTTACCTCATTACTAGCCCTAAATTGCTGTTATCCCAAATGTTTTTGGAACATGGTGCAGGATTGAAACGCAGGAATGGATGTATATTAACAAATGAAATGAAGTTGACCAGACAAAACATAAAATATCTTAGGTTCATACTGTCTGCAATGAAGTACAAGTCAAAGTAAATTTAAGAATCACTGCTGTCTTTTTATTTGCATTTTCCATACTGCCCCAACTTTTTCTGATTTAGGGTTGTACAACCACGATTCCAAAAAAGTTGGGACAAAGTACAAATTGTAAATAAAAACAGAATGCAATAATTTACAAATCTCAAAAACTGATATTATATTCACAATAGAACATAGACAACATATCAAATGTCGAAAGTGAGACATTTTGAAATTTCATGCCAAATATTGGCTTATAAGAAGGTCCGGGTTCGAGCCCCGTGGCCGGCGAGGGTCTTTCTGTGCGGAGTTTGTATGTTCTCCCCGTGTCCGCGTGGGTTTCCTCCAGGTGCTCCGGTTTCCCCCACAGTCCAAAGACATGCAGGTTAGGTTAACTGGTGACTCTAAATTGACCGTAGGTGTGAATGTGAGTGTGAATGGGTGTCTGTGTGTCAGCCCTGTGATGACCTGGTGACTTGTCCAGGGTGTACCCCGCCTTTCGCCCGTAGTCAGCTGGGATAGGCTCCAGCTTGCCTGTGACCCTGTAGAACAGGATAAAGCGGCTAGAGATAATGAGATGAGATGAGATATTGGCTTATTTGAAATTTCATGACAGCAACACATCTCAAAAAAGTTGGGACAGGGGCAATAAGAGGCTGGAAAAGTTAAAGGTACAAAAAAGGAACAGCTGGAGGACCAAATTGCAACTCATTAGGTCAATTGGCAATAGGTCATTAACATGACTGGGTATACAGTAAAAAGAGCATCTTGGAGTGGCAGCGGCTCTCAGAAGTAAAGATAGGAAGAGGATCACCAATCCCCCTAATTCTGCGCTGACAAATAGTGGAGCAATATCAGAAAGGAGTTCGACAGTGTAAAATTGCAAAGAGTTTGAACACATCATCATCTACAGTGCATAATATCATCAAAAGATTCAGAGAATCTGGAAGAATCTCTGTGCGTAAGGGTCAAGGCCGGAAAACCATACTGGGTGCCCGTGATCTTCGGGCCCTTAGACGGCACTGCATCACATACAGGCATGCTTCTGTATTGGAAATCACAAAATGGGCTCAGGAATATTTCCAGAGAACATTATCTGTGAATACAATTCACCGTGCCAGCCGCCATTGCCAGCTAAAACTGTATAGTTCAAAGAAGAAGCCGTATCTAAACACGATCCAGAAACGCAGACGTCTTCTCTGGGCCAAGGCTCATTTAAAATGGACTGTGGCAAAGTGGAAAACTGTTCTGTGGTCAGACGAATCAAAATTTGAAGTTCTTTATGGAAATCAGGGACGCCGTGTCATTCGGACTAAAGAGGAGAAGGACGACCCAAGTTGTTATCAGCGCTCAGTTCAGAAGCCTGCATCTCTGATGGTATGGGGTTGCATTAGTGCGTGTGGCATGGGCAGCTTACGCATCTGGAAAGACACCATCAATGCTGAAAGGTACATCCAGGTTCTAGAGCAACATATGCTCCCATCCAGACGATGTCTCTTTCAGGGAAGACCTTGCATTTTCCAACATGACAATGCCAAACCACATACTGCATCAATTACAGCATCATGGCTGCGTAGAAGAAGGGTCCGGGTACTGAACTGGCCAGCCTGCAGTCCAGATCTTTCACCCATAGAAAACATTTGGCGCATCATAAAACGGAAGATACAACAAAAAAGACCTAAGACAGTTGAGCAACTAGAATCCTACATTAGACAAGAATGGGTTAACATTCCTATCCCTAAACTTGAGCAACTTGTCTCCTCAGACCCCAGACGTTTACAGACTGTTGTAAAGAGAAAAGGGGATGTCTCACAGTGGTAAACATGGCCTTGTCCCAACTTTTTTGAGATGTGGTGGTGTCATGAAATTTAAAATCACCTAATTTTTCTCTTTAAATGATACATTTTCTCAGTTTAAACATTTGATATGTCATCTATGTTCTATTCTGAATAAAATATGGAATTTTGAAACTTCCACGTCATTGCATTCCGTTTTTATTTACAATTTGTACTTTGTCCCAACTTTTTTGGAATCGGGATTGTAAATATTTATTACTCCCTGCTGCATAAGTAAAAAAGGCATCATCTCAAACAAAATAAGTCTACTTTGTATAAACCAATTTGTGGTGGTTAATAGGGTTTTGATCGAAGACGTTTGTCTTCTCTGAAGATAAAATGTTTAGCTGCACATCATTAAGGCACTTTAATTATTTAAGCTGTGGTACTGTTGGGTTTTCCAGTTGACCTTTACTCTCAATAGCCAGCAGCAATTTAAGAAGAGAACTAGGGTTGTATGGGAATAGCCCCCTGCTGTGAAGTCGGCTGATAACAGTCCTTAATTCAGTAAGGCACAACATAACCTTGCCAGTCAGACCCTCAAGGGAGCCGGTGCATATTCTCTCCACAGTATCTGCTGATCCAGACACAGCCTGTTCTGCTTTTCTCATGTCGATCTCTGCTACTGGTTCCTCAGCGTTCCTTCTAATCTGGGAGTTTAACACACTGCTGTCTTCATCCTCAGAATCCTCTGAACTCTCATAATCCACTAGACTTGGCCTGGATCCAGCAACTTTAGACTGAGGGTCATTATGAGGTTGTGATGTTAATAATGCTTCAGAACATTGTGGGTGGGACAGAGCATGTATCTCAGTCTCAGAGTTTTCAATATGACAACATGCATTACAGAAATCCTGCCAGTGGTTGCGCAACTGCTTCAGGTAGAGAACACAGTACTCCAAGAAACAGGTTTCATTAGAAATGAGGAAGTCCAGGAGGACAGTGTGGTCGAAGGAGAGACTTTGGAGTAGGAGAGTAAAGTGACAATGAGGGTTGCATCCCCACTCACATGCTGCAGGGTCTGAGGAACTCAAACTAAAGGAGAAAAGACAATCATCTGAGTGCCTGCTCATCAAAGTAATGGAAAATCACACACCCAAACATCAATCTCCTCAAGATTACAACTAATATCCCACCTTCTCTGATGTAAATACAAGGTAACCAAAACCTTGGCTGATTCCATCAGGTCGTCATCCTGGTCCGCAAACACTACTAAGATCCAAGAGCAGAGATGTGTGACCGCTTGAACCTGAATCACCTGCTGCTGGAGAAAAGCCAGCAATTCCATAAGAAAAGGCTGAACATCAAGGGCACAGCGAGTTCCTGTAACATTAGAAGAGCTTGAGCAAAATGGAAAGACTGCCATCTTCTGCTAGAAGTGCAAAACTGTAAAAGATCAAACACTTGAAGGGCTTAATATTTTATTTTACACTGTGTGCACAATTATTAGGCAAGTGAGTACTGTAACCCTACCATTATTTCTATGCATATTTTCCCAACCCCAAGCTATATACAATGGTACTTGAAAGTTTGTGAACTCTTTAGAATTTTCTATATTTCTGCATAAATATGACCTAAAACATCATCAGATTTTCACACAAGTCCTAAAAGTAGATAAAGAGAACCCAGTTAAACAAACGAGACAAAAATGCTATACTTGTTATAACTATATACAAGTTGAAACATCAAGACTGGACCAAGAAATATCTGTAGACAGATTTTCCAAATGTTTTATGGATGGATGAAATGAGAGTGACTTTTGATGGACCAGATGGATGGGCCTGTGGCTGGATAACTAATGGACACACAGAACCATGTCGACTCATATGCCAGCAAGGTGGAGGAGGGGTACTGGTATGGGCTGCTATTATTAAGGATGAGCTAGTTGGACCATTCTGGGTTGAAGATGGACTTAAAATCAACTCCCAAACCTACAGTCAGTTTCTAGAAGATATATTCTTCAAGCAGTGGTACAGGAAGAAGTCTGCATCACTCAAGAAGACCATGATTTTTATATAGGACAACGCACTATCACCGCATCCAAGCACTCCACTGCTTGGCGAGCCAACAAAGGCCTTAAAGATGAGAGTAATGACATGGCCCCCTTCCTCACCTGACTTAAACCCTATTGAGAACTTGTGGGCTTTTCTTAAACATGATATTTACAGTGAGGGAAGACAATACACCACTCAGAACAGCATTTGGGAGGCCGCGGTTGCTGCTGCACAAAAAGTTGATCGTCAACAATTCAAAAAACTAACAGACTCCATGGATGGAAGGCTCATGGCAGTTACTGAAAAGAAGGGTGGATATATTGGTCACTGAATATTTTTGAAATGCCAAAAGTGTTTATTTGTTACACTTACTCTAAAAATTAAAACAAGTGAGATGGGAAAATTTTAGCTTTTCATTTAGTGCATAATAATTCTGCACACTAAATATTGCCTAATAATTGTGCACACTTGTATACAGGGGGCTGCAAAAGTAGGTATACAGTAAGGATTATTCCAGTTTTACCAGTATTATAATAGTGGTGCCAGGTTTCATTTAATACTAACGTTTTGTGCAACGTTTTGGTTTTCATTACTGTATACCTACTTTTGCAGCCCTCTGTATTCCCATGAGAAAGACTAAACTCCCTTTTCCTTTGTTAAACATTTGGGTTTTAGGTTTACGAACAATTTGGATTGACTGAGAGCATTGTATTTGTTCAACAATAAAACGAATCCTCAGGAATACAACTTGCCTCATAATTGTGCAAACAGTGTACAGTACATTCTTTGAAAAAGTGGGATTTCATAAGGGTTATTTGCATGGTTCTACAGTTCTAACATTCTAAATCAGCTCTACTTGAAATATTGTTTTTTAATTAATCATTTCAGCAGTAGATCAGTGGCTACATCAGACCTTTAAGGGTTCCTCCTTCATTTATGGGTTAGAAGAGAGAGAAGCCTTAAGGATGATAAATGGAACCCAAAAATCTGAAACAAAATTTCATTATTATTCATTTCTGGCACTTGTAGACAAAAACCCTAGATGAGATGCCAGTTATTCCACGAAAGTCATACATGAGTTGATAACCATATACTACAAGCTATATATGACGAAATTGAATGGAATAACTGCTTTATTCTGTCCACATTCACTGGACTGTGAGAAACAGTGCATTTTTAGTTATATTTTTTGCAAATTTGGTAAATAAAAACTTTATACAAAACGTCCGACAAACTCATTTCTGCTCAGAATGTTAAAAAAAAAAAAAAAAAAAAAAATCGGCGAAATGACAGTAGCAATTTGTGAAAAATGTGATAATTCTTGAAAAAAATTGTTCTTAATATCAAATGCTTTTATTCCATATTTTGTTGCTTTTTTTTGTATTTTTTGGGGTTTTGTTTTCGAGTAGGGTTTTTATTTCCATCCTCAGTTGGTTCAGCAACACACTCTGCCATTTTCTTTTCTTCTTTTTTTGGCGGTTTGGTGCCACCAACTGGGCTGGAGTGTGGAACAGGCGATATTCGGGGGGGGGGGGGGGGGGGGGACATTCATTGAGTCATTCATTCATTCATTATCTCTAGCCGCTTTATCCTTCTACAGGGTCGCAGGCAAGCTGGAGCCTATCCCAGCTGACTACGGGTGAAAGGCGGGGTACACCCTGGACAAGTCGCCAGGTCATCACAGGGCTGACACATAGACACAGACAACCATTCACACTCACATTCACACCTACGGTCAATTTAGAGTCACCAGTTAACCTAACCTGCATGTCTTTGGACTGTGGGGGAAACCCACGCGGACACGGGGAGAACATGCAAACTCCACACAGAAAGGCCCTCGCCGGCCCTGGGGCTCGAACCCAGGACCTTCTTGCTGTGAGGTGACAGCGCTAACCACTACACCACCGTGCCGCCCCAGGGGAAAAACAATATTCTTTTATTTAGCTATCTCTGTTTCTTTTAAATACTTGATAATAAAGTGATATATCTGACTTGATGTGCTCTGCCATTTTGTTTTTCTGTACTCATGGTATATGAGGTGATAGCCTAGTAGTAGAGTAGCCAATCAGAGCGCGTGATTGCTCATATCCATTGAATGTGAATAGAATTTTATATATATATACATACATATATATACATACAACCCCGATTCCAAAAAAGTTGGGACAAAGTACAAATTGTAAATAAAAATGGAATGCAATAATTTACAACTCTCAAAAATTGATATTGTATTCACAATAGAACATAGACAACATATCAAATGTCGAAAGTGAGACATTTTGAAATTTCATGCCAAATATTGGCTCATTTGAAATTTCATGACAGCAACACATCTCAAAAAAGTTGGGACAGGGGCAATAAGAGGCTGGAAAAGTTAAAGGTACAAAAAAGGAACTCTGTGCAAATTGCAACTCATTAGGTCAATTGGCAATAGGTCATTAACATGACTGGGTATACAGTAAAAAGAGCATCTTGGAGTGGCAGTGGCTCTCAGAAGTAAAGATGGGAAGAGGATCACCAATCCCCCTAATTCTGCGCCGACAAATAGTGCAGCAATATCAGAAAGCAGTTCAACAGTGTAAAATTGCAAAGAGTTTGAACATATCATCATCTACAGTGCATAATATCATCAAAAGATTCAGAGAATCTGGAAGAATCTCTGTGCGTAAGGGTCAAGGCCGGAAAATCATACTGGGTGCCCTTGATCTTCGGGCCCTTAGACGGCACTGCATCACATACAGGCATGCTTCTGTATTGGAAATCACAAAATGGGCTCAGGAATATTTCCAGAGAACATTATCTGTGAACACAATTCACCGTGCCATCCGCCGTTGCCAGCTAAAACTCTATAGTTCAAAGAAGAAGCCGTATCTAAACACGATCCAGAAGCGCAGACGTCTTCTCTGGGCCAAGGCTCATTTAAAATGGACTGTGGCAAAGTGGAAAACTGTTCTGTGGTCAGACGAATCAAAATTTGAAGTTCTTTATGGAAATCAGGGACGCCGTGTCATTCGGACTAAAGAGGAGAAGGACGACCCGAGTTGTTATCAGTGCTCAGTTCAGAAGCCTGCATCTCTGATGGTATGGGGTTGCATTAGTGCGTGTGGCGTGGGCAGCTTACACATCTGGAAAGACACCATCAATGCTGAAAGGTATATCCAGGTTCTAGAGCAACATATGCTCCCATCCAGACGACGTCTCTTTCAGGGAAGACCTTGCATTTTCCAACATGACAATGCCAAACCACATATTGCATCAATTACAGCATCATGGCTGCGTAGAAGAAGGGTCCGGGTACTGAACTGGCCAGCCTGCAGTCCAGATCTTTCACTCATAGAAAAAATTTGGCGCATCATAAAACGGAAGATACGACAAAAAAGACCTAAGACAGTTGAGCAACGAGAATCCTACATTAGACAAGAATGGGTTAACATTCCTATCCCTAAACTTGAGTAACTTGTCTCCTCAGTCCCCAGACGTTTACAGACTGTTGTAAAGAGAAAAGGGGATGTCTCACAGTGGTAAACATGGCCTTGTCCCAACTTTTTTGAGATGTGTTGTTGTCATGAAATTTAAAATCACCTAATTTTTCTCTTTAAATGATACATTTTCTCAGTTTAAACATTTGATATGCCATCTATGTTCTATTCTGAATAATATATGGAATTTTGAAACTTCCACATCATTGCATTCTGTTTTTATTTACAATTTGTACTTTGTCCCAACTTTTTTGGAATCGGGGCTGTGTGTGTGTATATATATAAATAAACACACAGATTTATTTATAGAAAATACAAATAAAATTTGACTTAAAATTAAATGGGACACCTTTGTGCCATCAAAACATAGAAGGCAGGCTGTTTGACCTTAAATCAGTTTAAATCCCAACACTGCCTGAACACACAAAATAAATAAATAAATTACATTTTGCAAATATTTTGTGTCCCTTAGCTCCCTACAGTGTGTTTGATGGTTGTTCAAAATATTATTCACGAATGTGACCTTCTTGTACAACATCAGTGCTTTACCAGCCCAATTTCCTCCAATGCTCGAGTTTGTGGAACCATAATATTACCTAATGAGTATACTGTCAATAGAATATAATATAGAATATTATGTGGAATATGATGAAAAAGTAAAAGGGATTGACCAAACAACAATCAATTCACCTTGAGTCAAAACATGCCGAGCTTTAATCTCCAGACACTTGATCAGAATCAGGCTCACGGCCCTGAGCATCACAGCATCTTTCATTTCTCCATCTGAAACATTCACTTTGCTCCCGCCAAAGAAACTCGCTCGAGTATTGACGCGGAATTTCCGAAGCCAACCAGCTTCCACTTCCTGGAGCACGGTGTCAGCCATCACGAGCAAATCAGTGGAATACTCTTCATCACGCTCTTTAGAGTGAGTTTCACCAAAACCCCATTCCTCTCCTGCTCTCTGAACGAGAATCCGCTTCAGCAAAAGCAGTGCTCGCTTCTTTACAAATTCCTTTGTGTTGGAGAGCGTCAGACGGATGAGTGCTGATGTTTGGAGGAACACCAGTCTCTGAACGGAGGAGCAGAGGCCATGCCACAGCCTCGCAGCACTGAGGACTTCAACGAGGTCCAGGAGTGCACATACACTGATTTCTAACTCCATGGAGTTGGTGTCATTTTCTGCCGCATGTGTGTGTTCAGGATTATCTTGAAAGATGAGCTTTGGATACAAGGACATGAGGGATGACTCAAAATCCGCAAGAAGTTTCATTAAAATCTCTGTAGGGAAAAAGAAAAAAAAAGAAAAATCACCCTTGGTTTCTGTGTGCAAGAAAAAAAACCTCCCTCTATCTTATATTTGAAATAAAAAACAGTTTTATGCTCATTTAATTGTTTTCTTATTCAACAACTGAGTCTGTCAGCCGTTAGCTTTAGTCACAAGCTTAAATGTCTTGTGACTAAAGCTTATGACGTGCTCCATCGAATTTATTTCAGTGTGCATTGTTAAGGTGTTGGTTCGGGTCTATGTTAAGTCTTATTTAAAGCGATACTGACACGAGCAGGTCTCCTCGGTGTCATTTTATAGATTTTAAAGGAGACCTGAAGGCAAATTTTTTTATCAAAATTCTATTTCTCATTTTATTAAATATAGGAATGCATTTTTGATAGCTATTTTGTCACTGCTTAAAGCCTCGGTCACAACCGGCCGTACGTGCTCCTATGGCCGGTCTACGTGCAAAAAACCCAAGAAACGCACGGAGGGCACGCGTGAAACACACGGAGGGCGCGCATGTGACGTGCTGATTTTCGAGCCGTAGACTGGCCGCAGACCGGCTGCAGAGGTTCGTCATGTCAAACAAACTCTACGGGCGCTTACGGTTTTTTCAGGTTGCAAGACAAACTTACGGCCAACGTGCGTCTTTCTCCATGAACAAAAAAAACAGCGACTTGGGAAACGCCAAAAATTGCACGGCAAAAAATCGTACGTCTGGTTGTGACCTAGGCTTTAGCAAGTTATGAGTGTCTGAAATATGCTATGTAATATATCAGTCCATATATCAAAGCAATGGCCATAAATGAGATTCATTGAGACCTGTGTGAGACATCGTAGGACGGAAGTAAAACGTACAGTGGAAATCAAAGTGACCAACATCTGCCAACGCTGTCAAAAGACGCGCGCGCCCTCTTTCGAATGCTGACGTAATCAAGCCGGAAGTTTTGTTTGTTTTGATAGGAATCAGGAAAGTTTGAAAAAAGTAGGTAGTAATCGTCATTTAAACTCGGTTTTTGTGCAATATTTCGTTTGGAAAACAGTTTTCAAAATGGTGGCGCTGACACCTGGCTGACACTTCACGTTTCGAAGTCTCGCACAAGTCTCGTGAAGATTGCGTGGATAAGCGACGCCTGCCGTGGACCAAATGAACTAAATTCAACATGGCTAAAAACCGAATAGGCCGCTAAGTATAATATTTAACTGCAATTAGCTGCCAATACGAGTCACAATATAAAGTTACTAAAACCTAAAATGTAACTGAATAACACGTTAATTAAGAAATAAAGCAAGTTTAAAAATGACTTCAGTTCTCCTTTAACACAAACTTTCAATTTTCGATGTGTGGAGATGAAAACTCAACAAAATAAAACATTTAAATGTCTCGCCACGAAGCGATGCCTGGAATTCCCTTCCCTTCTGCCAAGAATGCCCCAAACCGGAAATGACGTTGATTGGTGAACCCCTGCTTGGAAGGCATGCCGACAGAATATGCTTTCATGACAGAACATGTCTTGTATGATGGGGATGAAGAGGAGTTAGCTGGGGAAGAGGAGGTTGGAGAGGAAGAGAGGGAGAACGTAGAGCTCAGGATGGAGCCCTACTGGTTTGAGCCGTACCAGGACTGTCACACTGACGGCCACAATGAGGTGAGTGACTGCCACTCGGATCTCGGCAAGCTGACAAGTGGACATGGTGGAGGGATGACTGTAACAGATCACCACCTGCTTTTGTTTACATTAATAATTACCAGTACCAGTTGTTGTTAGAATATTTTACTGACATAATTGTTAGTATAATAGTAATTCCTGTTAATAAGTTATAACTCAAACCAAGATAAAATAATTCTTTTTGTTTCAATTCGGCAATTGCCTACCAAATCCCGACCTCCCAAAAGCACAGTGTGGCACAGAGATATGCTGCTTAGTGTGTCAGGTGGGCAAAGTATTCTGTCAGGAATGTGTGGGAGATAGATGTCAAGTCAAGTTTATTTGTATAGCGCTTTTAACAATACACATTGTCGCAAAGCAGCTTTACAGAATTTTAATGACTTTAAACATGAGCTAATTTTACTCCTAATCTATCCTTAGTGAGCACGCCTGTGGCGACGGTGGCAAGGAAAAACTCCCTCAGACGACATGAGGAAGAAACCTCGAGAGGAACCAAACTCAAAAGGGAACCCATCCTCATTTGGGTGAAACAGCACCTGGTATTCCCAGGCAGCCTCCCAGCCAAGGACTAGCCAGGCCCAACTCTGCTTCGCTTCGGAGATCAGACGAGATCAGGCACGGTCAGAGTGGTATGGCCATAAGTATGTAAGTGCAGAAGATAGTTTATTATTAAGAACAGTGAAAAACAGGTAAACGATCCGAATCGGCAAGCATAAATTGAGAAACGGTGAAACAGGCAATAGGTCGAGCGAGGCACAAACAGATGATCAAAGGCTAGGCAGGAAACAAACACGAGAAACAGGAAATCAAGGATCAGAAACCAAGAGAAGCAAACACGAACTAAGGCTCGGTAATGTGTTAGCAATGCAATACTTCACGATCTGCGAGCGTTTTCTTTATATAGGTGCACTGATTGCGCCTTAATCCTGTGCAGGTGTGAGTTGTTCACGGTGCCCGCTGTCCGGAGTGCACCCGGGAGTCAGTCTGATGCACGCGCCACGGCACGCAGGTGTGACATAGTATAGACAATTGTAGCGGAAAGTAGTCACTAGACTGCAGCTTGTGTACCAGAACAGTGCTAGTTTAGATCTACTCTACTTATTTTATTACCTGAAAGCTCAAATAAAATATTTCCCCAGCTACCTAAGAGTACCTACCCACTGTTCAAGCCTGTGTTTTCCATTGTTTTCAAGCATTTTCAACACTCTGGAATAATGGAGTATGTGTACAATAGAGTGAGCCATCTGTCTGCCAGATTGCTTTATTTTCACAGTCATAGAGAAGAGTGAATTTATTTAGGGTGTCAGTATTACTTTAAAACCTTTTCAGTATTGTAAAGTACTACAAAGGAACACTGCATTAATCCCATAATATTTCTAAATAAACTGCCATGTCATTATGTGACTGGGTTTGTCTGTATTCCTTTGGTAGTGATGGAAAATGATGTTTAAAAGTCCTGCCCTGTGTCTGAAATCACTCATTGCTCACTATATAGTGGACTATATAGTGAGTTCGCCATTTTGTAGTGCTGTCTGAATGTATAGTGAGAATTATTACACCCTATATAGTGGACTCATGGTATCCCATAATGCATCGTGAAAAGTAGTGTACAACTGATGGTCACTAACCAAGCAATATACACCATCATGCACTGCGGTTGCGTTGTAAGAAAGTGTGTTGGGGTGAATGGACGGAGGAAGAAACCTTTACAGTGGGGCAAAAAAGTATTTAGTCAGCCACCAATTGTGCAAGTTCTCCCACTTAAAAACATGAGAGAGGTCTGTAATTTTCATCATAGGTATACCTCAACTATGAGAGACAAAATGGGGGGAAAGAATCCAGGAAATCACATTGTAGGATTTTTAATGAATTAATTGGTAAATTCCTTGGTAAAATAAGTATTTGGTCACCTACAAACAAGCAAGATTTCTGGCTCTCGTAGACCTGTAACAACTTCTTTAAGAGGCTCCTCTGTCCTCCACTCGTTACCTGTATTAATGGCACCTGTTTGAACTCGTTATCAGTATAAAAGACACCTGTCCACAACCTCAAACAGTCACACTCCAAACTCCACTATGGCCAAGACCAAAGAGCTGTCAAAGGACACCAGAAACAAAATTGTAGACCTGCACCAGGCTGGGAAGACTGAATCTGCAATAGGTAAGCAGCTTGGTGTGAAGAAATCAACTGTGGGAGCAATTATTAGAAAATGGAAGACATACAAGACCACTGATAATCTCCCTCGATCTGAGGCTCCACGCAAGATCTCACCCCGTGGGGTCAAAATGATCACAAGAACGGTGAGCAAAAATCCCAGAACCACACGGGGGGACCTAGTGAACGACCTGCAGAGAGCTGGGACCAAAGTAACAAAGGCTACCATCAGTAACACACTACGCCGCCAGGGACTCAAATCCTGCAGTGCCAGACGTGTCCCCCTGCTTAAGCCAGTACATGTCCAGGCCTGTCTGAAGTTTGCTAGAGAGCATTTGGATGATCCAGAAGAGGATTGGGAGAATGTCATATGGTCAGATGAAACCAAAATAGAACTTTTTGGTAAAAACTCAACTTGTCGTGTTTGGAGGAGAAAGAATGCTGAGTTGCATCCAAAGAACACCATACCTACTGTGAAGCATGGGGGTGGAAACATCATGCTTTGGGGCTGTTTTTCTGCAAAGGGACCAGGACGACTGATCTATGTAAAGGAAAGAATGAATGGGGCCATGTATCGTGAGATTTTGAGTGAAAACCTCCTTCCATCAGCAGGGGCATTGAAGATGAAACGTGGCTGGGTCTTTCAGCATGACAATGATCCCAAACACACCGCCCGGGCAACGAAGGAGTGGCTTCGTAAGAAGCATTTCAAGGTCCTGGAGTGGCCTAGCCAGTCTCCAGATCTCAACCCCATAGAAAATCTTTGGAGGAAGTTGAAAGTCCGTGTTGCCCAGCGACAGCCGCAAAACATCACTGCTCTAGAGGAGATCTGCATGGAGGAATGGGCCAAAATACCAGCAACAGTGTGTGAAAACCTTGTGAAGACTTACAGAAAACGTTTGACCTCTGTCATTGCCAACAAAGGGTATATAACAAAGTATTGAGATGAACTTTTGTTATTGACCAAATACTTATTTTCCACCATAATTTGCAAATAAAGTCTTTAAAAATCAGACAATGTGATTTTTCTTTCTCATTTTGTCTCTCATAGTTGAGGTATACCTATGATGAAAATTACAGGCCTCTCTCATCTTTTTAAGTGGGAGAACTTGCACAATTGGTGACTGACTAAATACTTTTTTGCCCCACTGTATAAACAGACATTCAAGTACAATTAAAAATAGTAAGAGAATAGAAAAAAAGCTAAAATAGAATAAGACAAATAAAATACACGAATAAAAGCTACAGTGCAGAGCGAGGAATTAATCAAAAGCTTTAAATTTGATTTAATAAAAAGCAAAGAAGAAAGTATTCAGCCTTGATTTAAAAGAACTGAAAGATGCAGCAGACACAAAGTACTTTGTATTTATTAACGTGAGAAATACGCTCAGTATAATATGGATTTATTATTTTGAAAATCCACCAGCCAACTGATCTAGCACGTTTTAATTGTGCAACAGTAATGACGTAAATAACGGCGCGACGGAGTAGTGTCCGAAAGTTTTTTTCATTTTACCAATGAATTCTCTAGGCAGTGAGTAGGGAGTAGTGAATGAGTGAGGGATTTCGGACACAGCCCTGGTTTCTGACGCTGTGCGTGCACTTCCGGTTTGTAGAGGTTCCCCGATCCATTTCAAAATAAAGTGCCGCAGTTCCCGTCTGCTCGATCATGCCACTTTTTTATCATCAAAGGCTTATTTTGAAGGGGGGCTGTAGAGGGGAATGTGTAGTCTGTAGGGGGGCTATAGGGGGGAATGTGTAGTCTGTAGGGGGGCTATAGGGGGAAATGTGTAGTCTGAAGGGGGGGCTATAGGGGGGAATGTGTAGTCTGTAGGGGGGCTATAGGGGGGAATGTGTAGTCTGTAAGGGGGCTGTAGGGGGGAATGTGTAGTCTGTAGGGGGGGCTATAGGGGGGAATGTGTAGTCTGTAGGGGGGGCTATAGGGGGGAATGTGTAGTCTGTAAGGGGGCTGTAGGGGGAAATGTGTAGTCTGTAGGGGGGCTATAGGGGGGAAATGTGTAGTCTGTAGGGGGGGCTATAGGGGGAAATGTGTAGTCTGTAGGGGGGCTATAGGGGGGAATATGTAGTCTGTAAGGGGGCTGTAGGGGGGAATGTGTAGTCTGTAAGGGGGCTGTAGGGGGGAATGTGTAGTCTGTAGGGGGGCTATAGGGGGAAATGTGTAGTCTGAAGGGGGGGCTATAGGGGGGAATGTGTAGTCTGTAGGGGGGCTATAGGGGGGAATGTGTAGTCTGTAAGGGGGCTGTAGGGGGGAATGTGTAGTCTGTAGGGGGGGCTATAGGGGGGAATGTGTAGTCTGTAGGGGGGGGCTATAGGGGGGAATGTGTAGTCTGTAAGGGGGCTGTAGGGGGAAATGTGTAGTCTGTAGGGGGGCTATAGGGGGAAATGTGTAGTCTGTAGGGAGGGCTATAGGGGGGAATGTGTAGTCTGTAGGGGGGCTATAGGGGGAATGTGTAGTCTGTAGGGGGGGCTATAGGGGGAATGTGTAGTCTGTAGGGGGGCTATAGGGGGAAATGTGTAGTCTGTAGGGGGGCTATTGGGGGAAATGTGTAGTCTGTAGGGGGGCTATTGGGGGAAATGTGTAGTCTGAAGGGGGGGCTATAGGGGGGAATGTGTAGTCTGTAGGGGGGCTATAGGGGGGAATGTGTAGTCTGTAAGGGGGCTGTAGGGGGGAATGTGTAGTCTGTAGGGGGGGCTATAGGGGGGAATGTGTAGTCTGTAGGGGGGCTATAGGGGGGAATGTGTAGTCTGTAAGGGGGCTGTAGAGGGGAATGTGTAGTCTGTAGGGGGGGCTATAGGGGGGAATGTGTAGTCTGTAGGGGGGGCTATAGGGGGGAATGTGTAGTCTGTAGGGGGGCTATAGGGGGAAATGTGTAGTCTGTAGGGGGGGCTATAGGGGGGAATGTGTAGTCTGTAGGGGGGCTATAGAGGGAATGTGTAGTCTGTAAGGGGGCTGTAGAGGGGAATGTGTAGTCTGTAGGGGGGGCTATAGGGGGGAATGTGTAGTCTGTAAGGGGGCTGTAGGGGGGAATGTGTAGTCTGTAGGGGGGGCTATAGGGGGGAATGTGTAGTCTGTAGGGGGGGGCTATAGGGGGGAATGTGTAGTCTGTAAGGGGGCTGTAGGGGGGAATGTGTAGTCTGTAGGGGGGCTATAGGGGGAAATGTGTAGTCTGTAGGGGGGGCTATAGGGGGGAATGTGTAGTCTGTAGGGGGGCTATAGGGGGAATGTGTAGTCTGTAGGGGGGGCTATAGGGGGAATGTGTAGTCTGTAGGGGGGCTATAGGGGGAAATGTGTAGTCTGTAGGGGGGCTATTGGGGGAAATGTGTAGTCTGAAGGGGGGGCTATAGGGGGGAATGTGTAGTCTGTAGGGGGGCTATAGGGGGAAATGTGTAGTCTGAAGGGGGGCTGTAGAGGGGAATGTGTAGTCTGTAGGGGGGCTATAGGGGGGAATGTGTAGTCTGTAGGGGGGCTATAGGGGGAAATGTGTAGTCTGAAGGGGGCTGTAGAGGGGAATGTGTAGTCTGTAGGGGGGCTATAGGGGGGAATGTGTAGTCTGTAAGGGGGCTGTAGGGGGGAATGTGTAGTCTGTAGGGGGGCTATAGGGGGAAATGTGTAGTCTGAAGGGGGCTGTAGAGGGGAATGTGTAGTCTGTAGGGGGGCTATAGGGGGGAATGTGTAGTCTGTAAGGGGGCTGTAGGGCGGAATGTGTAGTCTGTAGGGGGGCTATAGGGGGGAATGTGTAGTCTGTAGGGGGGCTATAGGGGGGAATGTGTAGTCTGTAAGGGGGCTGTAGGGGGGAATGTGTAGTCTGTAGGGGGGCTATAGGGGGGAATGTGTAGTCTGAAGGGGGCTGTAGAGGGGAATGTGTAGTCTGTAGGGGGGCTATAGGGGGGAATGTGTAGTCTGTAAGGGGGCTGTAGGGGGGAATGCTTATTTCACTCGCATTGTAGGTGAAAATGATCATAACTAGCCATCTTTATTTTCATAGAGTCATCAGGAGGAGAGAATTTATTTAGGTGTCTGTATTACTTTAAGGCATAAACAACTCAAATAAGAAACTGTCACAAACTTGTGCTGTATAAGGAAGCATGAATAGAGCTTACACAAAACCTAAAACAAAACCTATTGATGTTCGCAGTACTAACGAAGGGAATACAATTATACTGAAAAGTTTCGGGACACTTGGCCTCATTTATCAATCCTTACATAAAGTTGTGTGTAAACGTATTCCTTCGGACAAACCGAACTAAAAATTCCTTCCAGTCCGATTTACAAAAGTTTTTGTAATACTGATTTTCTTCATATACGTGTGTGTATGTTGATAATGCCAATTATCAACCAATAAAACCATCAAAGGCAATGTTAAACAGTGAAAGAGCATCTCCTAAATGCGGGAGGAGCCAATTCTTCCAGTCATGTAGCTCAGCCATTACAGCGCATCAGTTACCACAGATTCACACGAACGCTTCTTCCTTTTATAGGGTGCCATTTCTTTTGTCCTACTTGAACAGCTCATCTCATCTCATCTCATTATCTCTAGCCGCTTTATCCTTCTACAGGGTCGCAGGCAAGCTGGAGCCTATCCCAGCTGACTACGGGAGAAAGGCGGGGTACACCCTGGACAAGTCGCCAGGTCATCACAGGGCTGATACATAGACACAGACAACCATTCACACTCACATTCACACCTACGGTCAATTTAGAGTCACCAGTTAACCTAACCTGCATGTCTTTGGACTGTGGAGGAAACCGGAGCACCCGGAGGAAACCCACGCGGACACGGGGAGAACATGCAAACTCCACACAGAAAGGCCCCCATCGGCCACTGGACTCGAACCCAGAACCTTCTTGCTGTGAGGTGGCAGTGCTAACCACTACACCACCGTGCCGCCCGAACCAAAACGTTATTTTGAAAAAAAAAAATCTTCCCAAACAGCAAGAGACCTGAAAAAGTTTTGGTATTGACGAATTTCCTGGAGTTATCTGAATTTACCTAAAGTTGTGAAAATACATTAATATTTTTCAGGGCTTCAGTACCTCGTTTGTTAATGCAGTCTAACTTCAGTATCTTCTTAATCATGTCGGTCAGAGCCCACAGGTGTGTGTCCAGGGTGCAGTTCGGAGGCGAACTCTGAAATGTTTCTCTGAAGGCGTTCTTCCATGTGGGTTTGCTACCAAGCTGCAAAAAATAAAAATTCACAGATTTACAGAAAAAAAAATTCTCAGTATGAATTATTATCAATAAAAATGTGTCTTCCACATAAATTTATGAAGTTTTATTCCAAGATTTCGAACCTACAGTCCATCATGAGGGACAGAAAGCTAAGTCTGAAATCTCGGAATAAAACTGCATAAACTTATGTGGAAGACACATTTTTATTGATTTAATATGATTTCCATATACAAACAAACTTTGACTATATTATTATTATTATTACTACTGTCCACTTTATTAGGAACCAGTGTTGTAGTCGAGTCACTAAACCTCGAATCCGAGTCCAGTCTCGAGTCCCCAGTGTTCAAGTCATTTAGCTACCATGCAGTACAGCTATGGAGCCAACTGCCAGAGGACATCAAAAATGCTCCTGCTGTTGGCAGCTTCAAATCTAGATTAAAGACCAAGCTGTTTTCAGATGCTTTCTGCTAAATTATTAATATTGTCATCTCTACATGTTTTAAACTCTTAACTTTTACAGTCTCTGCATGTTTTAAATTTTACTTAACTTTTATTCTATTTTATTCTGCTGTTTTTTTCTTTTACTGAACTTTTACTTCATTTTATTATTTTATTTCTACTATTGTTTAATTCTTATTATTTTTCTTCCCCATTTATTTTATGTAATTTTATTTTCTATTGTTTACTGTTTTGCTTTTACTTCTGTAAAGCACATTGAACTGCCACTGTGTATGAAATGTGCTATATAAATAAACTTGCCTTGCCTCAAAGAAAATTTCTAGTCAATTCATCTAATATACAATTACAATTGCTACTTCTATGATTATTGCCTTGACGGGGCGAAGTAGTTTGAGTGTTCTAGTGACCCGGAGAGCTAACTTCAATGGAAACCCTGCAACAACAATCATATCGTGCTACAGCCCAACAAATTGCTCTGACGAAAATGATGTCACACATTTCTATGCTGAATTGTTAGATTTAGTAAGAGGTATTCCTAAGCATAGCGTTATCCTAATTGGGGGAGATATGAATGCAAAAATTGGACAACAAGATTCTAAAGGGTCATTATTCCACAAAATTACCAACCGTAATGGTCAATACCTTCTTGACTTTGCAACAGAATGTGATCTTATTAATTTAAGTTCCCAGTATAAGAAGAAAAAAGGCAAGCTTTGGTCTTTCATATACCCAAACGGCAACAAAGCACAACTTGACCATATACTTATAAACAAGAAATGGAGAAACAGTGCCTTAAATTGTGAAGCCTATAATACATTTACCATAGTAAATTCAGATAATTGAATAGTATCATGAAAAATTCGACTAAGCCTCAGGATGCACAAAAACACCAGCAGAAAGAGGATTAACTATGACTGGAGTAGACTGCTCTCTGTAGATAAAGTCAAGACAGAATATACCGCAGAAGTTATAAAACGTTTTCAAGCACTACAAGATCTATCAGAAAATAAAAATGCTAACACTACATACAACAACATAGTTGTAGCACATGAACTGTCTGCAAAAATTCACATACCTGTAAAAGAAAAACGTAAACAGAGGGTGCCCTGGGAAAACACAGATATAAAACTGAAACGTGAAGTAGTAAAAAAATGCAGCTAGAGCAAATTCAAGAAGATCAACTAGATCTAGTGTTGCAATACTCGAAAAAGCAAAAGATCTTAATGCTGCTTATATACGCAAATTCAGCTCATATAACACAGAGAAAAGCAGTGTTATCACTAATGCTTCTGAAAATCGTCAATCACATCTCGCGTGGAAAACTGTAAATGAGATCACAGGAAGAAAATACACACCCAGTGGAAAAATAAAAGCAAACAGTCTCAAGGAACGGATCTCAAAATGGAAAGAACACTTCAGTAATCTTTTGGGTAAACCACCTCAAATCAGTCCTAAAGAAACCATCAAGGTAGTGGAAGATATTCTACCAATAAGCACAGAGAATTTCACCAAAGAGGAAATACAAAAATGCATCAAATCATTCTCCAATGGCAAAGCAGCCGGGCTTGACAACATCCCAATAGAAGTCTGGAAGACAGGGGCATTGATAGATCCCCTGTTGGAAGTCTGTCACCAAACTTTCAACGGAGAGAAACCGGATCTATGGGGAAAGAGTGGGCTTGTACCACTCCCAAAAAAGGGTGACCTAGGATACACCAAAAATTACAGAGGAATAAGTTTATCAGTAATTGCAGCCAAAATCTACAACAAGACGCTACTGTTCAGAATTAGACCTTACATTGAACCACTTCTCCGTATAAATCAAAATGGATTTCGCCCAAACAGATCGACTTCAGCACAGATATTAACTCTTCGTAGACTAATAGAAGGAATCAAGGCAAAGAATTTATCAGCTGTTCTAACATTTGTTGATTTCAGCAAAGCTTTCGATTCCATTCATCGAGATAAATTAATGGAAATCCTAGAAGCATATGGTATGGACCCTTTTCACGTGACGTCACGACAAACGCGGCCGCCATTTTGGACATGTACTACCAGTAGTCTACCACAGCCAACAACGAGGAACAACGGCGAAGCATCGAAAGGAATATAGCCATCAAAGAAAGTTTTTACTTTCAGCAAGACTTCCATCATGCCATTATATTGTTGTGCACCTGGATGTAGTAACCATCAACACACAAGGCAAGATTTATCATTTTATCGGATCCCGACAGATGCTGACCGACGGAGAAGATGGATGGTCTCTAAAATATTGGCAAAATTATGTTTATTGACATAGCAATCGTGTGTAACGGGAAGCATTTGCATATCCGAAGTGTTGTGTTTACATCAAAGATAAAATAAACTGATATGACAACGACTGCTGCTGCCAGGTTGGGGACACAAACTAGTAGAAAGGAAGTGTGCCAACAGACTTCCTTTGTGGTCGATTCTGCTTTAAGTTAAGATGCATTTAATTATTCATCTGCTGTGGGTTTGGAATCAGTAGCCTGACCGATTCATTTATGTTTGTGGTGCCATTTGTTTGTTGACGCGTGTTGAAATGGAAGATTGGTTGTTGACATGATTTCCAGTGATGCTTTGGCGCTGGTGTGGATCAGATGTGTTGAGTAGCCTGACTGTTTTTTTTTTCTTGCGTGTGGTATCATTGTTGACGCGAGGTTGTTTTTTGAACATGCCAATGCGGACACGATTTCCCCTGATGAGTTATGACTTCAGACGCGATGCGTGTGTGGAGGTGTGGAGTCTGCGTGATATGTGCGTAAGAGAGGCTTCTCATGTGTTTGGAGATCCGCGCTCTGAGACCAGCGCAAGCACCCCCCAAGGGAAAAAAAGGGACCCCCCGAAAATATCGGCATAGTTCGAACACTGGGTTGGAGAAAGTAATGGCAAATAGTGAGTGCACAAACCATAGAAGGTAAACTGTACACAGCGCCAGGGCAGTGTGATGGTATGTCTACTTTTAGATTGTGTTAGCTTATCAATGAACACACTCGTCACTCGACGAGTTTCACGTCTTTACGACGGATACTTAAATGTGTGTTAGGTATTATTGTTGCAGTCTAAGCAGTCATTGTAGCAGCTAGATGAGCAAGAACCGAAAGGGTCTGTGCCATAAACCGTTATTTCTTCATGTCCAAAATGGTGGTCACGCTTACGAAGGTCACGTGAGTGAAAAGGGTCTATACCAGCAATCATTGTCAATGCTGGGAAAATACTTTATGAAGATACAAAAGCACAAGTTCTTTCTCCTGCTGGTGAAACAGATTTCTTTGAAATACCGGCAGGAGTTCTTCAAGGTGACACTTTAGCACCTCTCCTTTTCATTATTGCATTAGATTATGCCATGAGGATTGCGACATCTAATCCCCAAGAAATAGGCTTCACATTATCCCACAGTCGCAGTTCAAGATATCCTGCTACAATCATTACTGACACCGACTTTGCCGATGAGATCGCTTTAATTTCAGATACGCTAGAAAAACCACAGTTGTTACTGCACCAAGTAGAAATCGCTGCTGAAACAATTGGTCTACATGTCAATGAATTCAAGACAGAGTATATGGTATATAACCAGTCAAAAGAGGATATTACTACATCAAATGGCAAAATACTAAAGTGTGTCGCCGACTTCCAATATCTGGGATCTTGGATTGATAATACCGAGAAAGACATGGATATCAGAATAGCAAAAGCATGGTCTGCAGCAAAAAAAATGGAAAATGTGTGGTCAACAACCCTAAGCAGAAAATTAGAAACTAATTTCTTCAGAGCTGTTGTCGAAAGTGTGTTACTGTATGGTGCTGAAAGCTGGATGCTTACAAAATCATTAGAAAGAAGGCTTGATGGAGTCTACACAAGATTATTACAATTAGCTCTCAATGTTTCTTAGAAAGAGCACAAAACCAACAAAGAGCTTTATGGCAATCTTCCACAAGTGTTGGAAACATTAAGAATAAGAAGACTTAGGTTCATTGGTCATTGCTGGAGAAAAAAAAAAGATGAAATAATATGCAAACTTCTACTCTGGGAACCTACGCATGGAAAAAGAACCAGAGGACGTCCCTGTTTCACATACATAGACCAATTAATTGAAGATACTGGACTGGACATACAAAATTTGCCAGATGTAATGAACGACCAAGAAAAATGGAGGAAATTGACAAATGGTTGACCGAGTATTTCACTCGACAAATCATCGTCAGTCAAGTCCGAGTCAAGTCCGAGAACAAGACTCCAACCGCACCATTTGACGGTGGCTGTTGTTGCCTTTATGTGAAAGCATCTCTACTACTGTGTTGGACTAACGTTACTGCTCGACTGCCCCATTTTAGTTAATAGGCTACAGATAAAAAGCTTGTTCATCGGTCAGCAAGCCCCGCCCACTATCAACAGGGCAAATAACATGAGAGAGGGTTAACACTAGCTAGTTCATCGCTCAGCAAGCAAGCCCCGCTACCAACAGGGCAATGAACGTAGCGTGTCACTTCCTTCTCTGGGTGGAGTCTTGCCAAATGACGATTGAAGTTCGAGGTTGTCCCCGACGTCTCCTCGATAGTTCTTCTACATATGGAACACAGAGCAGTGCATTTTTTCCCACTGCACGAGAAGTCTGTATAAGCAAAGCGGACAATCCTAGGGGCTTCTCTCCAGGCGTTTTAGTGCCATTAACGTTAGTTTGTTCCTGAACATGACGTATGAACAGGTGAACATGCATGCTGTTGCATGAAATTAGGATAAAAATTAATGTAGATATAAATATCTTATGCCAAATTATTATGGCATGTTACAAAAAATAAAGAAAAAATCTGAGTCCTCGTCTCCAATTTGCGAGTCCAAATACAGTTAATGCACGAGTCGGAGTCCAAGTCCGCGTCATCAGTGCTCAAGTCCAAGTCAAGTCACGAGTCCTTAAAATTAGGGCACGAGTCAGACTCAAGTACTACAAGCCTGTTAGGAACACCTATAA
The DNA here is from genome assembly GCF_027579695.1 of Neoarius graeffei. Taxonomy (NCBI): domain Eukaryota; kingdom Metazoa; phylum Chordata; class Actinopteri; order Siluriformes; family Ariidae; genus Neoarius; species Neoarius graeffei. The sequence continues at coordinate 27,301,337 of NC_083583.1, read as the reverse complement.
TACTCCTGCATGTTGATGCAATTATTCAATCAGCAAACCATATTGCAGATGCAAGTCAAAAGCTTCAGTTAATACAGTAGTCACATCAAATTTCAGAATGAGGGAAAAAAAATTGATCTCAGTGACTTTGACAATAATAATAATAATAATAATAATAATAATAATAATAATAAGTTAAATTTATATAGCGCCTTTCAAGAAACCCAAGGACGCTTTAAAATAGTAGACAAAGAAAGAAAAAATAAATAAATAAAAATATAATAAGAAAATAAATAAATAAATAAAAAAAAGTAAAAAGTCCACCAAGTAGGGGTCAGGATGTAATTCCCGTGGTGTAGCAGCTACAGTCCCACCAAAAGGCGCACGAAAACAAGTCCCACATCTCCAGCACCGCCGCCGCGACGCCGTCAACAACATCGCTCAGAACATCACACCATGGATCCACAAAGCGAGCAGAGAAGCTCCGCCACGCAAAGCACTGGTGTGTCCCAAACCGCCTGCACAGCCGCCGCGACACCACCAAGCAACATCGCTCGGAATATCACGCCAAGCGTTAAAGCGCAGAGCACTGGACAACCATGATGTAAAATGAGCAACGAGCTCACTGCAGTCCACAGCTGGGAGCACAGGCATCCCCACGGCGAACCAAGGCCTGGAGGGAACCGACGCCCAAAACTAGGTCCGGAGCTACACCACCACCGGTGGAGAAAACACTCAAACAAACATCAAACTACACAAACACACAGAAAAAAAAAATAGAAAAAGAAATAAAATAAAACAAAAAAGCTCCGGTGAGAAGCGGCAGCCAGAACGCGCAAAAAAAAAAAAAAAGTATGGTTAATGGGCTTTAACAATTAACAATATGGTTAATGGGCTTTTTTTTTAGTTTTTAAAAAATTTCCGACCTCGAGTTTACACATCGATATCGTCGTCACTGCCGAACCCAGTCTGGGCTTGAGGCGAACCATGTTTGCTTGATTTGGCCAGAATTGCAGCAGTAGGGTGGCCAGTTCCTTTCTGCACACTCACTGTGTAGCCTAACTGCATGTCTTTGAACTGTGGGGGAAGCCAGGGCACCCGGAGGAAACCCACGCAGACATGGGTAGAACATGCAGACTCCACACAGAAAGGCCCCAGTTAGCTGCTGGGCTCGAACCCAGAACCTTCTTGCTGTAAAGCGACAGTGCTAATCACTACACCACCATGCCACCCAGAGTTTATACATCATAGTGTGAAAACAAAAAGCATCCAGTGAGTGGCAGTTCTGCAGGTGGATGTGCTTGGTGATGAAAAAGATCAGGGGAGAATGACCAGACTGGTTTGACTCTAACGACCTTCATCAGTGCATGTTCATGTGAAAGGAGACGGAGTATAGCCTCAGGGCTTAAACATCCAAATGTGTCATTTCCCACAGAAAACGCTTCACTAACATTTGAAATAAGACTGTGTGCAATGCCCACTCTGTGTCAAACGCACTAAACCATCACTTGCATTTGTACATTTATCCTCATCTTCACCGAATGCCTCATCACAACGTTTTGCGCAGGCATATACGGCAGCTCCACTGAGTCAATGTGGTGTATATATTGTATATTTTATATATTGCATGCATGATTGGTTTTATTATACTTTTACCTACTTTTTAAAAATTCCTATGAAAAAGCCTTTATCTATCAATCAATTTACATTATGGTCCATAAGTATTTGGACAGCGATACAATTTTATTTATTTTTGTAAGTTATGACTCGGGGTGGCACGGTGGTGTAGTGGTTAGCGCTGTCGCCTCACAGCAAGAAGGTCCGGGTTCGAGCCCTGTGGCCGGCGAGGGCCTTTCTGTGCGGAGTTTGCATGTTCTCCCCGTGTCCGCGTGGGTTTCCTCCGGGTGCTCTGGTTTCCCCCACAGTCCAAAGACATGCAGGTTAGGTTAACTGGTGACTCTAAATTGAGCGTAGGTGTGAATGTGAGTGTGAATGGTTGTCTGTGTCTATGTGTCAGCCCTGTGATGACCTGGCGACTTGTCCAGGGTGTACCCCGCCTTTCGCCCGTAGTCGGCTGGGATAGGCTCCAGCTTGCCTGCGACCCTGTAGAACAGGATAAAGCGGCTAGAGATAATGAGATGAGAAGTTATGACTCTGTACACCACCACAATGGATTTGAAATCAAGCAGTCAAGATGTGACTGAAGTGTAGACTTTCTGCCTTCAGTTCTGTTCTATCTATCTATAAGCAGTAGATGTATGTTAAGCAGATCTACAGTACTGTGCAAAAGTCTTAGGCACATGTAAATAAATGTTGTTGACCAAAAATGGCTTAAAAATAATGAAAAGAACTGTTTCAACATTTAAAAAAAATACTATAAACAGCAGTAAGCCATAATAAATGAAACAAAGTCAATATTTGGTGTGAGACGACTCTTTGCTTTAAAAAAAAAATAGTAGTCTCAGGTACAATGAGTGCAGTTTTATAAGGAAATGAGCTGTAGGTTTTACTGAGCATCTTGCAGAACCAGCTACAGTTCTTCTGGACACTTTGACGGTCACACTTGCTTCTTAAATTTTGCACCAAAACCCAGTAGCCTTCATTATGTTTTCTTTTTTAATCTGAAAAGTGCTCTCTTATGTAATATGCTGCTCAGATACAAACTTTTTTTCTGTAACATTTAATTTTGTGCTGGAAAACGAACATTTGGAACTCTAAAATGTTTTTCTACTGACTAGGTTGAGAAATTCCCCCTGATCTGGAACATTTACATGCTCACTCTCTATCGGTGGGAAACTGGAGGTAAACATAAAAGTATGCATTGCCAAATCTGTGATCAGAAGCTTGTTTTTAACTTGCTTTATCGTCCTCTCATTGCTCATTTCTGTTTAAATGCTCAGTGATTCGTTTGTAAATCAGCTCATTGCGGCCCAATTTCTCCAAATTCAACTGGGTATCTGCCGACTTGGTAATGTCGAAGTCATAAATCAGAATCAAGTTTATTGCCAAGTACATTCTCAAATACAAGGAATTTGCTTTGGTGACTGGTGCTTGAACAGTTAAGATCGAAGAGTTTATCAAAAATTAAAAAAAAAGTAAAAAGTAGCTATGTACATAAAATAAGAAATGGAAGAATCTGAAATATACTTTCTTCTTCTTCTTTCGTCAATCTGCTTGTACCCTTGGGGGTGTCGGAGGAAGAAAGAGTCTTTTCTCTGTAGCCAAGTGGAGAGCCTGTTCCAAGGTGATGTTATGCTTTAACAAAGATTCTTGACACAGTTTGCCCAGGCCTTCCTTGGTCTGCCTTTGACTTTAAATCCAGAAATTCACATATTGTATGTGCGGTGGGTGGGTTGTTTGGATGACATTCACATGAGGTGGCCAAACCATTTAATTCTCTGCTCTTCTATATGATGAAGGACAGGTTTTGTTCCTACCATCTCCCTTATCTCAGAGTTTCGGATCTTATCAAGTCTGGTCTTATCGACTGATTTTCTAAGGCATCGCATCTCACAGGTTACAACTTTGCTCTCTAGGGGTTTGGTTAGGATCCATATTTGGCATTGATAAGGAGTGTGGGAATGAAAACAGAAGTTATTATCTTTGATTTTGTTGGGATGTTTGGGTGTTTCAGGAGTGGGGAGAGCTGATAGCGGATGTTGTTTGCTTTTCGCACCCTGGTCTCAATTTCCCTGTTCATCCTTCCATCTTCAGTGAAAGTACTTCCCAAATATTTAAACTCAGTTGTTTGTTTGTTTCAATTTTACCCCTCCTAAGTATAAATTTAACTTATCTGGCCTTCTGCAGACTTTCATTACCTCTGTTTTGCCAATACTTATCTTCATGCCAGCCTCTGAAATATACAAATTTGAAAAATGGACATATTTACAGGGTATATGCATGAGTTGATGAAGTCCAAGCTGTACAGTATGTCCAGAATGTGCAAAAACAGGTCACATGATGATGATGAAGCTGGAGAAGAGACATGATAAGTGTGTGTGAAAGGAAAAGAATACGTGTAGTGGGTTAAGTCGATAACCAAGCTGTACAGCGTGAGCCGGAATGTGCAATAAAGGTTCACAGAATGGAGATGTATAACAAGGCCTTGAAATGTGCAAATTTGCAGGTAAAAAAAAAAAAGTCATAAAATAGAAATATATAACGAAGTTTGCGGCACGGTGGTGTAGTGGTTAGCACTGTCGCCTCACAGCAAGAAGGTTCTGGGTTTGAGCACAGCAGCTGACGGGGGCCTTTCTGTGTGGAGTTTGCATGTTCTCCCCATGTCTGCGTGGGTTTTCTCCGGGTGCTCTGGTTTCCTCCCACAGTCCAAAGACATGCAGGTTAGGCTAATTGGTGGCTCTAAATTGTTCATAGGTGTGAATGATTGGGAGGAGAAAACCTCTATAATAATCCAGTAGAAGGCAATGGAAAACCACTACTGTAATGTTCCGTAGACGGTCTGATGGCTGAAGCCGTCAGAGTGGCCACATCACTGTAATGATATGCCAAAATGGATGGATAAAGTTTGTATGAAAAAAAGGGTGCCTTCTTAAGACTTTTGCACGGTACTGTACATGTACAATATGTTGGGAATTTATGTAATGTCAACTGAGTACTTACATTATTACTGATGTCATATATGACAAATGATGCCATGCATTTTGCAGCTAAATGAGACAACATCCTGTCCTGGCAGTTCATCAGACACACCTATGGCAAAAATAAAATAAAATCATTAAGAGAGCCTTAAAACTGTACAACCAAACATGTATGCTCTTGGATCTAGGTTTCTCAAATCAAATTTTAACTGAAACCTATACAAGGAAATGGGAACTGGTGAAAAAGAGGAGGACGCGCTGTGGAAGCTCACACTCACAAGGTCAGCTGTCAGATCACAGGCTCCAAAGAGTCTCTTCATGGCATCATCATAGAACACGCCGACATCTCGTGGCAAACTTTTTGAAGACAGCTTGGAGATGATTTTTCCAGTGAGTGTCAGGAACATGCCAGTCATCTCCATGTCTTCACTTGTCATGCTGTGGGGAGACTGTGATACAGTATAATGGTTTATGGCTGATGAAATCTGACTTGCGAGTTCCTCAGCACTCATAGCAGGAACGAGTCCAGACTGTAAATCTGCGAATACAGCCTGCAAGTCTGAATGCTGTGCATCCATGTGTACAGTAAACTGTGGTGGGTTTCCCAAAAGCCTCTTAACGCTAAGAGCATCTTAACTAAGAAAGAGAGAGAGTGTGTTCATTATGCTGCTCGCTCGACCATTTAACGATGATCTTTGTGCTGCGATGCTTTTGGGGAAACTCAGGCCTGATCACCAGCAAAGCACACAAAACAGATTGGATGAAGTGGCACTGGGAGCTATTTAATCCATAACGATCTCACTGGAAAAACACTTCTTGTTCTCTACGATTTAAACTAACGGAATATTATTATAACATGAAACTTTATGAGCTTCACGACAGTTTTACAAACATGAAAAAATAATGCTCTTTGCTCACAAGCCCAACTCAAGCGAATAAACAAAGGACTAAATCGCCGCGTTGGAGTTAATCCGAATGAAAAGTCCTCTTGAGTTTTTAAACGTATTAAGTGAGATTTAAAAATAAATAAATAAATCCTGCACGTTGTTCTTCCCTACTGTCAAGCATGAGCAATGAAAACAGTCGCAGTTGATGACGTCAGCGATGGTGCCGGAAGTAAGTTCCCCTCCCGTAAGTAAGTAAGTAACCCGACTTGTATTCATTATTTAATTGTTTAACTTTGCTACATGAATCTGTGTGGCGTCACACACACACACACAAAAAAAACGTTTTAAAAACACATTTCATTCCCCTCTAAAATGTTTAAGTGTAAGGTAGACTTGTTTTTGTGGACGATTTAGTCACGCCGGTCGCAAATAGACGACGCTTTTTGCAGCAGTTTGCCACACTTGACGGCTCACTTCTTCGTTCCTGATTGGCTACATGCTCCTTATCCGAAGTGCACGGCTAATTGGCTAGCTGCATTTTGTTCCAAGTATGAAGCTTTGAGTAGTTTTTATATTGTTTTCTTTTCAGCGGTTGCTCTCACAACGCACCAGATACAGTTAAGTATGAGCACAACTTTCATTTCTAAAGTTTTTTCAAAAATGATTTACAGTACAGCTGTGGAAATGAGTTACCATCTCCTGAATAGGAGCTAATTTAGCTAACTAGCCTGATAGGTTTGCATTATTGTTCGGTGAGAGATCATTGGGCTAGCTAGCTCACCTCTGTATAATGACAGCGGACGGCTCGGTCGTGTATTCCAGTTAGATTTATATTTATAAAGCGCTATTTTGTCTAATTGGAGCTAGCACTGGCTAACACAGCGGCTCCTGGTTCATAACACCAACTGGCTAGCGGCGCTTGCTAACTTGGCTTGTTTCGATGTTTGTCTATTCTAGTCGTGAATCTTGGCTAGCTGTTGTGCAATAAAACTGTTTTGGTTTTTTTTAACGTGAGTAAAATCATTTTGCTTCGTGGTACAATGACATTTCTGTTTATTTAAGAAGAGATACACTTTGACACATGATGAGAAAAACGTCCTAAATGACCAACGATATTCGGATACATCTAAATGGCACTATCTCAGAGACACAGGGGGGAAATAGAGTAAAAATAACCCTGCTGTATAATGAGGTTATGGCTAAAAGGACAGTTGGAGCATCGCTAATGGTCTCGATTTTCATGATTTCATTCGATAAGTAAGAACGGGTTTATTGTAGAATCATATCAAGGCAAGACCCAAGACACCAGCACTGTCATTCGGTCATAATAATGTCACTTATTTACGTACAAAGGTGTTAAACTGTGGAATATTCAACGGTTAACTTTGCTGTTAGTCAGTCAGGTTAATTAAATCCTCGTCCCGAGGTAGCGAAACCTGAGTCAGTACTCCAATATGGAGTTCATTTCTGTCCTTTAGTCTTCATGTAATGTAAGGGTTGTTTTACAATCAGGGTGCAAAGTTAGTGTCACAGGGGTCCAAAATTCAAATTGATTCAACTGGTTCTTGTACCGGTTTTTAGTGAAGGACAAGTTAAAGAACAGATTTCAGGTCATTTTTTTTGACGTGTGTATGGTAGTTTTGTGTAATCTGCTATAAGATGGGAGAAACAAATGAAGTGATTCTCGGAGAGGACTTTTTTTTTTTTTTTGACAATTCAGAATCCACTACTTCCATAGTGCTTTTAAATATAAGGCTGTAAGCTTTGTGTTCGTTGTCTCTAATATTTATGTCCCAATATCTTGACCACATTTTAGGATGAAAATAATCATTTTAGATATCTTATCTCTAGCCGCTTTATCCTGTTCTACAGGGTCGCAGGCAAGCTGGAGCCTATCCCAGCTGACTACGGGCGAAAGGTGGGGTACACCCTGGACAAGTCGCCAGGTCATCACAGGGCTGACACATAGACACAGACAACCATTCACATTCACACCTACGGTCAATTTAGAGTCACCAGTTAGCCTAACCTGCATGTCTTTGGACTGTGGGGGAAACCGGAGCACCCGGAGGAAACCCACGCGGACACGGGGAGAACATGCAAACTCCACACAGAAAGGCCCTCGCCGGCCACGGGGCTCGAACCCGGACCTTCTTGCTGTGAGGCGACAGCGCTAACCACTACACCACCGTGCCGCCCATTTTAGATATGTTATTTTATATTGAAAAATTAGCTGTCTCGGAGAGGGCTTTTTTTTTTTTGACACAATTACATACTAATTTGATCAAAATAGTCTGAAAACTTACTGGCATTCAACATTAAAACTTAACTATGTTTCCAATGATATGGAACTAAATATGTGTTTTATGGTATAAAGAATGATTTAAGTGCATCCCTTTTGGAGCTACCTGTGGTCAAAAAAGCACTTTTTCTAAATGACACGAGTAATTTTGCTAAATATGACACACATTGCCATACATTCACCAAAAATTTTTTTTGCATGGTAAATAGAGCTATCACAGGGCTACAATAAACAACCAAGTCGCTTATTATTTAGTCAAGCCTTTTGATATTGAAGATAATAAGTGTTAAATGTGATTTTTAGCTTGCGTACCCTGATTGTAAAACAACCCATGAGTAACGGCTAATAGTTCATATTAGCGCATCTCGTACAGCAGATCATTGCTATTTAGTGACCTGAATGACGTTTAGTGTTTTTGACTATAGAACACTAACAAAACAGAAGCAGGGCGAAGACCGCTGGTTGAAGTTAAAGCTAAATAAACCTCCTAATAAGGTGTAGTTTTTGGCATTAAATCGAATTATTTACTCTTGAATGTTTTCGGTGGCGCCAAGCCAAACAGTGCCACCAGTGACTGTAAGAAAATTCACAGAAATTGTATAAAGAAGTGAGGCTGGGGCTGATTTCTTTCAAGCGCAGACTGTAGATTCATGCCCCATATCAGCGGATGATTTACTCTACCATCTTTCTGTTCTTTAAAACGCCTTTTGGAGGAGAAACTAAAAGTAGACAAACTAGGCACATGTTGTCCAACTGAAGTAGGACAGAAGAACAACAACTTTATTCATCACATGCTTGTGAAATTCCTTTCTGCGTTTAACACGGTGGTGTAAGTGGTTAGCACGGTTGCCTCACAGCAAGAAGGTTCTGGGTTTGAACCCAGCGGCCGGCGAGGGCCTTTCTGTGTGGAGTTTGCATGTTCTTCCCGTGTTTGCGTGGGTTTCCTCCGGGTGCTCCGGTTTCCCCCACAATTCAAAGACATGCGGTTAGGTTAATATGGGACGGCCTTGGGCTGGGGTGCCTTTGAGCTAGGCACCTAACTCCCAATTGCTCCCTGGGTGCTGTTAGCATGGCTGCCCACTGCTCTGGGTATGTGTGCATGTGTGTGTTCACTGCTTCAGATGGGTTAAATGCAGAGAGGAAATTTCACAAGTGTGTGATGAATAAAGTTGTGCTTTCTTTCCCATCTGAACGCACACGTGAGCAATGAGCACACCCACATACCCAGAGCAGTGGGCAGCCATGCTAACAGCGCCCAGGGAGCAAGATGTCCGAACCATACATTTGGTGTTTTGTTTGTTTTTGTTTAATCGAAGGAGTTAGTGTTTGGAGAAAGCACAGCATGAACAAACCAGAGCTGTTCAACTTGTACAACTTCAAATTTGTAAAGGTACAGTTACATCAAATCTTTGCCTCCTAAGGTCTGGTAACAACGTTTACATGTTTATCTATTACTGATTTATGGCTATAAATAAGACGGTGTTTTGTTTGTTCCAAGTTGTGTTTTGCACCGAAGAGTCAAGTTAACACTTTATCACATGTTATGCAGGCAGATTTTAATTGTACTCAAGCCTGCTCCTCTTAAAAGTTTGACCAATTCTCCCCAATTATTATACCCTCGCTCTGTGGGGGGTGGGTGTATACTGGTTTACGTCTGTCCGAAACGCCCTTTCTCACAGCAACTACAAACCACAGCTGCTTGATATTTAGTACTGAGCTTCAGCTTGGGGTTCTATACCATTTTCAGGTCTGTCCCACATCGACTTCCTGTTTGCCAACTGAGTGTATTTGCGAAACATATAGGGCAGATTTTGACGTTATTTCAAGAAGCAAAATGTTATTTCAAAATGAGTTTACCAGGGGGGTGGCACGGTGGTGTCGTGGTTAGCGCTGTCGCCTCACAGCAAGAAGGTCTGGGTTCGAGCCCCGTGGCCGGCGAGGGCCTTTCTGTGTGGAGTTTGCATGTTCTCTCCGTGTCCGCGTAGGTTTCCGCCAGGTGCTCCGGTTTCCCCCACAGTCCAAAGACACGCAGGTTAGGTTAACTGGTGACTCTAAATTGACCGTAGGTGTGAATGTGAGTGTGAATGGTTGTCTGTGTCTATGTGTCAGCCCTGTGATGACCTGGCGACTTGTCCAGGGTGTACCCCGCCTTTCGCCCGTAGTCAGCTGGGATAGGCTCCAGCTTGCCTGCGACCCTGTAGAACAGGATAAAGCGGCTACAGATAATGAGATGAGTTTACCAGGATGCTGTTTGAAATCCCTGGGGAGAGACACTACTCTTTACTTACTAGTTTCAGGGTTAATTATTTGTTGAAGTCAACATTCATAATAACTGTCCTGTTCCTCCAATGGCTTGCATTCTGATATAAGCGAGAGCGGGGGGTATACGTAAGTGAGCAGTAGCTCACAGTTGATCTTATTTTTGCTTGTACCTGCCTGTGAGGTTTTCTAACAAACCTAGTTGTGTCCGTTTCCCAAAAATGTAAACAAATTAGTCATCCATCCACCCTGCCTCTGACCAGGATAAAAGAGGAAATGAAGATGAATCAATGAAAGGAGAGTTACATGAACCACCTGAAACATTCCCATGTTAATGAACATGACCTGTCTTCATCCCTCAAGCTTTGTATCTGACCGCCTGTATTAAAGCAAAAACAGCCCACTTGTACAACAGTTTATCACCAGGAACTTCTGTGCTTCTCATATTAAAGTCAAGATCCCTTAAACGCAATATCAGGACAGCTGTTGAGCAAAGTAACAGTGTGTCGTGTTCCTTTTTTTTTTTTAATGTTTGATCTTGTGCTTTTGCTCACAGGTTTGTGACGTTTCTGCACCGAGGAGTTTGATGCCGGTTGGGCTGGACTGAAAAATGCACCCAAAACACAAAGGGCCTTCCAGAACTGCTGTACATTAATCAAGGGTAAAGGTTTCATTTAAACCAACAGGCAACATTCCTTGAACACTCTCAGATGATTTTAGTGTGGCCTTGAAGTTTAAAAATTATTATTATTCATTGGTGTTGGGTGAGTCATTTGAGTAATGTACAAAGTGTGCGTAGTCAGGCGGGGACAAATCATAAATCCATTAGCTGACCCATGGGACAAACAAATGCTCTAATGTGCTGTCCATTCCCATGCTTTGGTTGACAGGATACCTAACTGCTTAAGCTAAAAATAGCATACCTGATGGTGCATTAATACAGGCACAAACGAGTATATAAAACTCCGCTGTAGTCATTATCCTTTTCTACGAAAGTTTCTAATGAAGCACGTTGTGTTTACATCCCCCACCAAAAAGTCAGCAAGTCTTGGCTAATGCCTGGTTATGACATTTTGTGTTCTGTCCTCATATCACACGCAAAAGATATTATTTAAATCGAGCTAGTGTCATTTTTTTTTTCTTTGTTTAATGCTGTTTGCCATTTATTATTTGTGACTGTGGTGTTTTGCCTGAGGAAATTATTCAATATTTCATTAGATGCATTATGAATCTGTCTAGCTGCCTGGTTGCTTAATCTGCACAGGTGTATTTGTATACCTCTCTATCTTTCTGCCTGCCTTTGCATTTGTCTGTATGTGTGTGTATATATAGGGTGCGATTTGTCAAAAAAACAGAAGGGGGGATGTTTTTTTTTTATCATGAAACGTCACAAAATTAAGGTAACAATAGGCTAACAGCTCAATAACATCCGATGATCTCAAATGAATAACACTAAATGAAAACGAACACGAAACCAGAGATAGTAAATTCATCTTCCTATCTCTCTGACTAAATACACGAACACTAACACAACAAAGTTCGCATTGCTTGTCATGTTGCTGTGATGTTTCTCTCCCTCCGGATTAAATGGACAGTGACTCGAAAATCACTAAAATACATGAATACTAAATGAACAGTTTGCTCTGATGGCGCAGTTCACATTGTGCGCAGCTTTCCGATTTAAACTGTTTTTTTTCTCATCCTTATACTTCCTGTTTCATGGACTGTAACGGATTTGCTTATTTAGTAATTTTAATACAGAATTTACTTTGAAATTATAATCAGACACTCCAACGCCCTCCCTAAAAAAAAAAAAAAAATCGGCCGTGAAAAAGGCAGCATCCGCCAAAAGGCGTGCTGTTTGCATCCCTGCATAGAACGCAAAGATATTGTTATTATCTACAATGTATCTATTTGCTGGGGACGTTCGTGAACATCAAAGCTGCTACTTCGGGTCATTTTGAAAGTGAGTGCAATGTAGACCATAGAAAACTGTGTCACAACATGCCTGTCATGTCAACTTTTTTTTTTGGTTTGTTTGTTTTATTGACGGGGTTGTCCCCGAGGATTTTTTTTCAGCAGAGATAAAAACCAGAGGGGGGGGATGATCCCCACTATCCCCCCCAGCAAATCGCTCCCTGTGTGTGTGTGTGTGTGTATATATATATATATATATATATATATATATATATATATATATATATATATATATATAAAATCTGCCAGACTGCATGATTTATAAAGACAGGTAGATACAGAGATGATCTTTCTATCTGTCATGTGCTGTTTTATATTGACATTCAGTGCTGTCTCTTGACGTGCTCCTGTATCTCAAGTCCTGTGTCTGTGTGCAGGGACGCAGGAGTGGCTGCGCAATGTGACAGGATGCTGAACCATCACTTCAGAAGGAACCCGGACCTGCAGGAGGAGCTGCAGATCCAGGCGGCGGTGGCAGCCGGCGATGTCTACACCGTACGCAAGATGCTGGAGCAAGGCTACTCTCCCAAGATCAGGGACGCCAACGGCTGGACACTACTGCATTTTTCCGCCGCCAAAGGCAAGGAGCGCTGCGTCCGTGTCTTCCTCGAGCATGGAGGTAGGCGGCCTGGATGGTTTCTTTTTGAGAGCGCAGACACTGTTGTTCTAGAAACCAGTTCAGTCAAATTACTGAAGTTATTTTCAGTAGGAGTCAAAATTACAGTGATGTATTGGGATTGTTATGGTTGTAGGACTTTAGGCCAGAAGCTAGATGGTGCTATAAAACTGGGAAGGAAGTGATGAGGGAAATACCTACTTGACACAAGTGTCAGGATGTGGACCACTCCTTCTTTTTTTTTTTTTTAAAGAGTGGGGGTGTATTCTAGTCTCAAGTTTACATAGCTTTAGTGCTTTTTAACCACTTCTAAAATATTCTAGCATGTGCATGGTAACAGGAAATAATGTGATAGTCCTGAACTTTTGTTTTCCACCAAATTATCATCAGTTGTTCGAGGCAGAACAACAACTTCATGAGAAATAAGGTCACAAACACGATTTTTCAGTCTTTTTAAAAAGTTTTACTATATCATTATACAATTACATACCATAAATTAGCCAGACCATCACTGTGAGGTCGGATATTTTTCAAACTAATATTTAGTCTTGCCATTTGATTGCTAATTTTAAGTTATTTAAGACAACACTAAGTTATTTATTAGTGCTGTCAAAAATGTCGCGTTATCGCGTTAACTTAACTCAATTTTAATGGCGATAATTTTTTTATCGCGAGATTAACGCTCCGTGACATGATGTAGGTTTTTCATAAGCTTTTGAAACTGCCAGGAACTTGGAACAGAGACTTTGCTTAGAAAAATGATAGCAGCTAGACTGTAATCCCACGCCCCGCACAGCCAGAGTCCTCTGCCCTCCCCCCAAAGAACCAGCGCGGGCAGGGCGCGCTAGCCCCGCGCCTCGGGACGAAGAGCCACGGTGCTCGGCTTAGGTTTCGTTTTCCCATCGGCGGCTCCAGCCCGACTTTGCAGTGGCTGTGACAAGACGTGTTATGCTCTGCAATAAAAAAAAAAAACATTGGTACAAAGCAAGCCCATTCACTTTATGCTGATAAGAGAATTACAATAGTTTTTCATGTGACAAAAATGTGCGATTAAATTGCGTTTAATCGCGAGTTAACTATGACAGTCGCGACATTAATCGCGATTAAATATTTTAATCGCTTGACAGCACTATTATTTATATATTTTATAATCAAGTCTGCAAACGTGAAAAAACTTGTATGGTACGATTACACTAACAGACTTTATATCAAAAGACATATTAAGTATTAATTGCATTGACGTGCTTGAACCATATGTCCTTAAGGGAACGTGTTGTACCTACTTTTAAACAATTTCTAACATCTCTTGAAGCTTGAAGGATTGAGAGTCCCACTGCTGCACTTTATTAAGTTTCTGTGTCTGTGTGTGTTTTTAAAAAAAAAACGCAGCGGACCCAACAGTAAAGGACTTCATTGGCGGTTTCACGGCGCTGCACTACGCAGCCATGCACGGACGCGCACGCATCGCTCGCCTTATGCTGGAATCAGAGCATCGTGGCGACATCATCAATGCCAAGAGCAACGACGGCTGGACGCCACTGCACGTGGCTGCACACTACGGGCGCGACTCATTTGTGCGCCTGCTCTTGGAGTTCCACGCCGATGTAGACCCACTGAGCGACAAGGGCACTACGCCACTGCAGCTGGCTATCATCCGAGAGCGCTCGAGCTGTGTGCGGCTGCTACTCGACCATCACGCCAACATCGATGTGCAGAACGGCTTTCTGCTGCGCTACGCCGTCATCAAGGGCAACCACGCGTACTGTCGCATGTTCCTACAGCGGGGGGCAGACACCAACCTTGGGCGCGTGGAGGACGGTCAGACACCTCTTCACCTCTCGGCTCTGCGTGACGACGTGCTTTGTGCACAGCTTCTCTACGCCTACGGAGCTGACACAAACACGCGCAACTATGAGGGCCAGACGCCGGCCGCCGTTTCAGCCAGCATGTCCCGTGCCAGTCGTCCCTGCCTCGACTTCCTGCAGGAGGTTACACGTATGTAAAGCATTATGAGGTTTTCTTTCTTTTAGGGTGTCCTTAAATGAGAATTGCCATGGCCAAATACTCCAGAGTGGCACAACACCGATCAAAAGATCAGTTTTTTTTGTTTTTGTCGTCCCCCCCACCAGGACAAAAATAAAATCTCTTTCTCCAAATGATTAGTGGCTGCTAACAGCTTACAGCATTTGATTGTTATAAAAAGCATCACATTGATGAATGTGGCTTTATTATAGAACATTTTAAAAAAAAAAAACCTCTCTGTGCTGTATTGTGGTTTCCACGAATGCCAGTAAGGTTTCTGAACCTGAGCCCAAAGTGATGATTAGCCAGTCAGTATTTCTGTCAGGTTCTCCTACATATCGCGGTCATGCTATACCTCAAACTTCTGAAAACATTTTAATATCCTTGTTTACGTGACACAATTATTTCTGGCCTAAATTTATTTGTGGAGTCATCTGGATGTTCTAGAACCACATTTCATGAAAATATCAGTTTTCAATATCGTCCTCAGTTCCATCAGTTTTGCCAAGTCCAATATTGTGATAATGAGTAACAGACTATGGATCTTGCAGCTGTACACGAGAAGAGGGTCCTCATGGACTCGGTACAGTCCATGCAAAATCCCTAAATTGTTGTTTTTATTCAGATAATATGAGAATATTGGGCATTTAGAAGGACACAAGCACATCGAGCATGAAGTTTATTCGAACAGTGTATGAACTGTGATTTTCTTTTTCTACAGATGAATTGGGATGTTCTAAAATGTTGATAGAGGGGTGTAATTACTTATGCCTCATGAGTTTTTAATATTGACCTCGCCCGCTACAGAGTAAGCGGGCGAGGTATTGTTTTCGGTGGGGTTTGGTTTTTTAATTAATTATATTACGGGAAAACGGCTGGACCAACCTTCATGAAACTTTCAGGATAGATGGGCATTGGTCTCAAATAGAACCTCCAACATTTGGGGGGTCATCTGGTCAAGGTCAAGGTTTTTGTTGCTACTGCTTCATATAGCGGCGGTAGCCACTATATCATCGTGCTGCAAGAGTGTAATAATTGCGCAGTACGGTGTGTTCTGATTGGCTGAGAGCAGCAGAGAATCAGAATCAGAACCATGTTTCTTGGCCAGTATGTTCCCACACAAGGTCAAAATCAAGGTCGCCAAAAAGGTCAAAATCGTTTTTCTCAATATCTTCCTTCATATTCATCATAAGTGCTACCGGGCGAGGTTTGTTTTGCCTGGCAACACTTCTTTGAATCGTAACAACATTAATATAATAATCTAGTATAGTAAGTATAATCTATATTAATCAGGCCAGATTCATGTCTTTTAGTTTTATATTAACGCTGAAACATGGATATCGTAGTTCGTTTCTTTAAAGGAATAGAATAAGAAAGTGAAAACACTGTTGGTGTGTAAGTAGAACAGAGGCCAGGACCAGTGGTCTCAGCATGGCCGAAGTGAGCCCCGTTGCCCGTGCGAACAATCCAGCGTGTGAGAAAAGTGAGCCGTATCCCCTGAAGCACTAATGATCTAGTAGACAACAATAGCCACATTCCTGCGCTCTGCTTCAACTTTGATATCACCATATCAAAGCTGGCCGTCTCAGCCCCACATGCACTGCGGGGTCTATTCAAGCCCAACCGTCAGTCAGATTGTGTTTCAGCCCGGTTATCGATTAGAAAAAGCACCTTTTATTGAGGCCTGACAGGCAGGTGTTTTTGAATGGATTGTGTACTGATGATTTTTATTTTTTTCCCCCCCTCCTGCAAGTGACGGTATACAGCATCTGTAGGTGGTCCTGCCCACACTTTTTTTTTCTAGTGGTTTTCCTAGCTGCCTCTGTGTCACATTGCGGGGGCAGGAGGAGCTCCGCTATTAGAACAGATAAAGTGCGTGGACTGGATTCCTGGAACTCGTTGTTTGACTTCCTTCACATCTTTAAGACAACAGATAGAGGGGGAGAACAGAGCCAATGGTCTTGAAACCTCAGATCTTTTTGGACAAGAACCAGAGGCTGAAAGGGGCAACTTGCGGCCTTCAAGTCTTAAGCACAGGCATGTGCCGGAGTTCAATTTTAATAATAATAGTAGTAGTAATATTTATATAAAAAATTTGTCATGCTCCCAAGTAAATGTATTTATAAAGCTGTGTTTATGACCAGAAACGCACAAAATCTCAGGAAATATCTCATCAGAGGTGCTGACTTTGTACGATGCCTTGCAGCATAGAACCGAGTAAAACCACACAAAGTTAAATGACTAATCACTTCAGTCTCAAAATGTTGACGACACAGGCAGCACTCAAGCTTCTGCAGTTTTATGTGCTTCAAACTTTGAAAGAATCGAGCAGATCAAAGGATCTAAACACAGAGTGCTGTTGTCAATGTTTAAGTGACTTTTCCATTACCGCTCTGTGGTTTTTTTTTTTTTCTTCTTTTTTTAATTGTTTCTCTGTTACAGCAATAATGTATATGTCTTATCACATACTGCAGATCCGTTTACAGTGGCGTTTGAAAGTTTGTGAATCCTTTTAGAATTTTCTGCATAAATATGACCTAAAACATCAGATTTTCACACAAGTCCTAAAGGTAGATAAAGTACCTAAAAAAATCAATGAGACAAAAATGTACTTGGTCACTTATTTACTAACGAAAAGGATCGAAATCTCGAATGGAAATTCTAAATCGTTCAATAAACTTTCAAGCACCACTGTACATGCCACATGCATACTTGAGGATTTTGATTTGGGCCAGAACGTTCCTTTAACATTACACTAGTGCATCTCAAGCAATTAGAATATCATGAAAGAGTTCAATATTTTCCATCAGTTATTTAAGAAGGTGAAAGTTTAATTTATGCTTGACTCAATACACGTAAACTAAAATGTTTTTAAGCATTTTTCTATTTTTTGATAATTATGACCTACAGTTTTAAAAAAAATTAATCACGAGATATGAGAATTTCATTTTGAGTTTGAGTAAAACAGTATAAATACTGTGTATCTCTTGATCTAGTTCAGTCCATGTGACCACAATCACAGGGAAGACTGCTGACTCAACAGTTGTCCCGAAGATGATCAACACCCTCCAAAATGAGGGTGAGCCACAGAAGGTCATTGCTGAAAAGGCTGGCTGGAAAAGGTGCACAAGCAACAGGGATGACTGCAGCCTTGAGAGGATTGTCAGGAAAAGTTGATTCAAGATCTTGGGAGAGCTTCAGAAGGAGTGGACTGAGGCTGGTGTCAGCGCATCAAGAGCCACCACACACAGACGTCTTCAGGAAAGGGGCTACGTCTGTCACATTCCTAATATCAAGCCACTCCTGAACCAGAGACGTTGTCAGAATTATCTTACCTGGGCTAGGGAGAGAAAGAACTGGACTGTTGTTCAGTGGTTCAAAGTCCTCTTTTCAGAAGGAAGTAAATTTTGGAAATCACGGTCCTAGAGTCTGGAGGAAGAGTGGAGAGGCACAGAATCCAAGGTGTTTGAAATCCAGTGTGAAGTTTCCGCAGTCTGTGATGATTTGGGGTGCTATGTCATCTGCTGGTGTTGGTCCACTGTGTTTTATCAAGTCCGAGGTCAGTGCAGCCATCTACCAGGAGATTTTAGAGCACTTCATGCTTCTATCTGCTTACAAGCTTTATGGAGGTGCTGATTTCCTTTTCCAGCAGGACTTGGCAGCTGCCCACAGTGCCAAAACTACTACCAAATGGTTTGCTGACCATGATATTACTGTGCTTGATTGGCCAGCCAAGTCACCTGACCTGAAGCCCGTAAAGAATCTATGGGCTATATCATGAGGAAGATGAGAAACACCCGACCCAAAAATACAAATGAGCTGAAGGCTGCTATCAAAACAACCTGGGCTTCAATAACACCTCAGCAGTGCCACACTGCATTGATGCAGTAATTTGTGGTAAAGGAGCTCCAACTAAGTATTGAGTGTATAAATGAACCAACTTTTCCAGAAGTTGGACATTTTATGTATTGTAAATCCTTTTTTTTTTTTTTTTTAAATCTTAGGAAATTTCTAATAATTTGAGATTCTGGATTTCTGATTCTCATGAGCTAGAACCCATAATCATCAAAAGTAAAACAAAAAAAGGCTTGAAGTATTTCACTTTGTGTCATGAATATGGAATATATGAAAGTTTACCTTTTTGAATAAAATTACTAAAAAAAAAAAACCTTTCATGATGTGCTAATTGTTTGAGATGCACTAGTGTATGGCACTACTTATCACAGCAAATGGTGAACTACATTAATATAGTATAAATTGGTGTCACCTCACAGTTCCAGGGTCCCAGGTTCAATCCTGAGTTTGAGTAACTGTCTGTGCAGAGTTTAGCATGTTTTTCCCGTGTCTGTGTGCGTTTCTTCTGGGTTCTCCGGTTTTCTCCCACGTCCCAAAAAACATGTATGTAGGTGGAATAGCTGTGCTAAACTGAGCTTAGACTTGACTCAGTGGTGCTATGCAGTGGACTAGCGTACTGTTCAGGATGTATTCGGGCCTCACGTATAATGTTCCAGTGACCTTGACCAGGAAAATGTGATCACTGAGTATGTATGTATGTATGTATGAATGTTAACTGACTAATGAGCAACTGCATTACTTAATGTTTATCTGACGATGACTTGCAAAAAGTCCCCATCGAGAACAAAAACACTTGGTGTTGTATGAAAATAATAAACATGGTTGGTGTGATGTTGCCCAGTAAGAAGTGAAGCTACCCTGAAATTGCTTATTTTCCATTAATCGCACGTCATGAACAATTAGTTTTTCTTAAAAAATCTCAATTTTTGGTTACAAGTTTACATACACGTACATGAATGCTATCATGGACATGAATGTCATGGTACTATTGGGCTTTCGGTGACCACCTTACAGCTGTTCTTTTTCTGTTGTAGAATGGTTGTACAATCTAGTTAATGTATTTAATGGGGGTGGCACGGTGGTGTAGTGGTTAGCACTGTCGCCTCACAGCAAGAAGGTCCGGGTTCGAGCCCCGTGGCCAGCGAGGGCCTTTCTGTGCGGAGTTTGCATGTTCTCCCTGTGTCCGCGTGGGTTTCCTCCGGGTGCTCCGGTTTCCCCCACAGTCCAAAGACATGCAGGTTAGGTTAACTGGTGACTCTAAATTGACCGTAGGTGTGAATGGTTGTCTGTGTCTATGTGTCAGCCCTGTGATGACCTGGCGACTTGTCCAGGGTGTACCCCGCCTTTCGCCCGTAGTCAGCTGGGATAGGCTCCAGCTTGCCTGCGACCCTGTAGAACAGGATAAATCGGCTAGAGATGATGAGATGAGAGATTTAATGGGGCGGCAAGAATCTGGTGCAAGTTTCAGTTTATTTTGGGTTCTCTGAAATCGGTGCAGGGTCAAAAATATTCCTGCAATACACCTAATATTTAGTTAAATGTCTCTTGGCATGTTTCACCTTGACCAAATGCTTTTGGTAGCAATCAACAAGCTTCTGACAGAATTCTGGTTGGATGTTTCGCTATTTTTCTTGATGGAATTAGCAGAGTTCAATTATTTGTGTATTTTCTCACATGGACCAGACTTAAGTGCAGTCCTCATATTTTTGATGGGGTTGAGGTCAGGACTTGTTTTGATGTTAGACTGTTTTATTCATTCCACCATCAGCTTTGATGTTTGTGGGGGGTCATTGTCCTGTTGGAATGCCCAATTGTGTCTACATTTCAGCTGTCTAGCTGATGGTTGGAGGTTATGCTGAAGGAATTCTGAGGTCCTTCATTATTTCATCCACTTTGTGCAATGCACCAGTTCCACTGGCAGCAAACGAGCCAACGAGCATGATGCTACTCCCACTCTGCTTAATAAGACTTGGTAGTGTTCTCTGTACCTCTTGTTTGGCCACAACGACCACTCAGTCTTTGTCTCATCTCACCATAAACCTTTCTTCCAGAAGGATTTTTCTTCATCCATGCGACCAACCGCAAACTTTTGTTGAGCTTGACTGTGTTGATTTTGGAGCGTGGATTTCTTTCCTGGATGGTAGCCTCTCTCACTGCAATGTAAAACTGTAATGTAAAACTTGCTTCACTGTAGACAGTGTTCCAGCAGCTTCCAGTTCATGGCAGGCCTGTGCCCCAGTGGTTCCTGGGTTGTTCCTGACCATCCAAACCAATTTCCTCTCAGCTGAGGGTGAAGGTTTGGGTGACGGTTCCCAATAACTTATTTTAACTTGCTTGCATACTGTTGTTGTTGTTACCTGCAGTTGTTCAGAAATGGCTCCAAGAAATATTTCCAAGTTGTGTAAATCTACCATCCTCTTTCCCAGATTTTCTCAGATCTGCACTGAGCTCCTTGGACTTTTCCAATATTGAGCTAATTGAAAGCTCAGTATTGCCATTCATGTTCCTGTATGTAAATTTTTCTTTTGATGGCAACTGAAGTTACGTTTAATGTTGTGGAACATCCAGGAAACAAGTCCTGTTTTCACTTGGGTTATAATGGCTGCAAAAAGTCATTCCATTACTGGGGTTTTTCTCTCCATTTGAATTTACGAAGATAAAAAATGCAACTTGTCATGTTCTTGAGAAATGTATGTGGCCCATTCTATAATTGTAGGTACATTTCAGGTGTTGACTCTCTGTTAGTCATCGTCAACTCTGTTATTGTTAAACTGGGCAATCCATTAACAGAATTGATGATGAGTTGACATTTTCCACCATTTTGTGTCTTAACTCCACATGCTAACCAAAAACTAGCTACCACATGGCATGTATTAAAAACAGAATTTTGTGGATTTTAATCTTTTTTTTTTTTTTTTAATGATTCACTCCAATAACAGATTTGATGAATAATTAATCTACTGTTGGTGTATCCTCAACATTTTGTTCAAATTAATGAGAGAAGAAACATAACCTACCTACCTCATTGCCTTTCTGAAGTTTCCCGCCAGAGGAAGTGACATCTCTCGGTGCATGTGTCATGTGTATTAAGTCTTTGTGGATTTTATGCGGATTTATAATAGAGTTTTTAATTGCTAAAATTTCACATAATACAAAAAAAAGACTTTTTGTGCAGTTGATTTTATAACAGATTGTTGGACTGAATCACTTCATGTTTATTCAAGTTGAATGTATGAATCAGTAGTCGAAGACAGCCGATAACGGGGGCATTTAGTTAATGTTTTATGGATAAATTGGGTCTAAAATGTACATCAAGCATTACTATTGGTGAAAGTTTGTCATAATTTGCATTATTGTTCAGAACTGATTCGGTAAAGATTTCTTTTGTGGAAAATAACAAAAGGTTTATCTCAGAGACGCGAAATGTACCCCGAATTCTAGAATGACCCGTATATACGGGAAGCGAAGTATAAACCAGGAATTATGCAAAAATCTTTGACCATCTGAATCCTGGATTGATGTCTGACATATTTTGAATTATATTTTATTTCTTTATCCTCAACTTTTGTTTGAAGTATGAGCAAATAGTGTAATACTGACCCTACCAAATCTTTTCTCTTTCTCCAGGCCAACCCAGGACATTGCAGGACCTGTGTCGGATAAAAATTCGTCAGTGCATAGGCCTTCAAAGCTTAAAGTTCCTGGAGGACTTGCCTATTGCTAAGGTGATGAAGGACTACTTAAAACACAAGTTTGACAATGTCTGACAGAGGCCTGGAACTCTCCAGGCATCAGCACAGGAACAGATTCTCTAGCAAAGACTATGCAACCTCTCATTTTCCTTTCTGTTCTCAACCTCAAGCAGCGGGTTGTTTTCTACAACCATGCGTGATGTTTTTCTGTAATTTAATCTGGAAATATAGCCAAGCTATTTGTCATGGACACTGATCCCCAGCTTGTGTTCATCGTTTGACTATTGAGCCACAAAAGGAAAAAAAAAATCGACAGATTTTATTTTAACGAAGTTCAGTCCAAGTATTAGGTTGGAATTAAGGGTGGGTATCAAAAGCTGATATTATTATGAGCTTGTATCAACCCAACATCATGACTTTGTGTGCTATTAAATATAATTAAATTATTTGAATATGGAATTTTTTTTTTTTTAATTCAAGCTTTTATAGTAAATAGATTCTCAAAACAATCTCCACAATACTAATTTACTGATGCATATTTCATTCACCTATTCACTTTTCTGTGAGCAGCAAAACATTAAAGGTATAACTATTTCAGATTTTTGAAGGATACACGTGTACTTATAAGTCATCAAACCCCTAGTTTCAATTGTATAATAGATCAAGAAACAATCCCTTTTACTAACTTACTGACCTTTTTTTTAAGATGATGTGTGGGATTTGATCTTTTCATACAAAATCAAGTGAATTGTGCACCTTCCACTCATTAACAATTCAGCACGGTTTGAAGGTGCACGGAGTTAATAGTGACATTAAACACAAACAATTTGACTTGTGAAACAAGCATTAAAACTGTGATTTGAACTTTTTCTTCAGTTTTCCCACTTGAAGTCTTGGTTTCCTCATGTGCTACTCATTAACAAGGACTACACTATGTATATAATTGTGTCATATGTACAGCAGATATTTTTCTAGAATTATTTAAGCTATGAACTCTTGTATCATAAAGTGTTAAGGATTTTTGTTGAACAGTTGTGTGGCGCCTTTTTTTTTTTAAGTCTTAATTTTTTATTTTTTTTTTAGAATTGAAACACATTTGACAAACTAATTGGGAGCAATTAGTGAAATTGTGGAAATCTAATTAAACATTTCCCTCTATCAGATTTATTGAATGAGAGGTTTTTGGAAGTTGGCACATGGTTTAAAAAATGTTCTATGCTCACTGTACAAGGCCCATAGCATTTAGTCATGCCTTGACGTGGGTGGAATCTCGGGTTGCTCAACAACGTGTATTTTTCTCTGGTGTGTCAGTTGTTATTAAATTAATTTGACTTTTTTTGTAAAATACACCAGTATAATCTAGTAAGGTAATTATTCTGTTCGTTTCTTACAGCTTTAGTCAGAAAAGTATGCGTAGTTCCACCTGTAATGAAGCAACCACGTGCCTATAACTGGTTATACAATATTTAAGTTATTTCACGAAATCGAGTCATACTGTACATGAGCTGATAGTTGGCTATAAGCCATGTACGATGAGATTGAGTGGAATAACTGTTTTATTCTCTCCACATTCACTGGATTTTGAGAAATGGAGCATTTTTTTTTTTTTTGCAAATTCGATAAATAAAAACTTTTATACAAAACGTTCGACAATCATTTCCACTTAGAATGTGAACAAACTGGCGAAATGACAGTAGCAATTTGTGAAAAATGCTATAATAATTCTTGAAAAATAAAGATGTTCTTACCATCAAATACTTTAATTTCATATTTTGTTGGGTTTTTTTTTTGGGGGGGGTGTTCTGTTTTCAAGTGGAGTTTTTATTTCATCCTCGGTTGGTTCAGCAACGTGCTCTGCCATTTTGTTTTTCTCTACTCACAGTATATGAGCTGATAGTCTAGTAGTAAAGTAGCTGATTGCTCATAGTAGTATAGTGTGTGATTGCTCATATCCAGTGAATGTGGACATAATAATTTCCAATATTTATATTGCAGACAGGTCAAAGTGTGTTAGTTCTATTCCCAAAGCAGTCTGGCCATCCCTTTGGAAGGCAGTCCTTAATAAATCTCCTTATTGATGACACATTTTGAAGGAGCATTGTACGTGGAAGTTCCTTCAAATCCAAAAGGTGATACGATTTGTAAATCAGGATAAAAGGTTGGGTAAAGGATGTGGGAATTTTAAAAGGAAGTGTATATGGCTGGATGATGTTTTTTATTTAGCTACGTACTAATAAAATGACAGTTTATTTGTTGGAATAGAAGTTATTGTATTCTTTCAATGTTGCAGGGCTGAACTGAAATTTCCTCACTTAAGTACAGTGAGCTGTTCTCTGAATCCAGGAATAAAGAAGAAATGCTTTCGATTGGACTTTATCTGTATATTCAGGTTTTTACAGTTTCAATAAAGTCCGATTTCATTTTTTTACAATTCAGCATTTTCTCTATTTTATTTTGTGTGTGTGTGTGTATTTGGTTTTGAAGCACTGTTTTCAGAAAGCACTTATTCCAGATTCAGATCGTCTCAGTGTCTTCCACGCTGTTCACCACAACAACTACTGAATGTACATAAACTGCTGTTTGCCTTGCCCAAACTGAATTGTGTGAATAAATGATTATCATGTCCTTGTTTATTTTTAAGCATTAGTATCCATGTTCTGGTTGTTCATTTGCTTACATTTTTGACTGCTGAGAGTTTAATAAAGATCTGCTCAATATGTGGAGGTTTTTTTTTTTCCTCCCCCCCACTATGTGGTAAGGTTTCACAATATCATTTGTTATTGATATTGGACTTACCCTTCTGCAATATCAGTATTGTTATAAATTGTAAATGAGTCCTTTTAAGCAGCTCGAGATGAATAAATGTTTGGATAAAACATGATACACAGAAGGTACACTCACATTACTGTCTTGAGAGTTCACACAGAAGTCATAGTGCAAAAATCAAGAACATAGAGTGAGGGTCAGTCCTGTTGGGGGAAACGCCTTGTTCATGAGAGCGAGATCAGTGGGGACTGGCCGGACTGTTTTGAGCACACAGCAAGGCTACAGTAACTCAAATTACCACACTTTGCAAATGTCATGACCAGGAGAGCATCTCAGAACCCACAACACACCAAACCCTGTCAGCCAAGAACAACAATCTGAGATGACCGTGGGCACAGGCTCATTGTTCTCCCTTTAGTCTCCTCTTCAGGAGGTGAAATGCTGCTTGATTAGGTCTGGTGATTGACTTGACCGGTCTAAAACCTTCCACTTCTTTCCCCTGATGAAGTCTTTTGTTGTGTTGGCAGTGTGTTTTGGGTCATTGCGTGGTGAATTTGCATGATGAAGTTCCTCCTGAATTAGATTGGATGCATTTTTCTGTAAATTGGCACGCAATGATTCTGTAGACTTCTGAATTCATTCTGCTGCCACCATCATGAGATGCATCATCAATAGTGATTAGTGATCACATTCCGGAAGCAGCCATGTAAGCCCAAGCCATGACACTACCTCCACCTTTGCTTGACAGATGAGCAAGCTTTGACTGATCAAGGCATGGAGTCCATAAAACCCCTGAAGGTGTGCTGTGGTATCTTGGCACCAAGATGTTCGCAGCAGATCCTTTAAGTCCAATATGTTTCAAGGTGGGGCCTCCATGGATCAGACCTGTTTGACCAGCACATCCCGCAGATGGTCGATTGGCTTGAGATTTGGGGAATTTGGAATTTGTCATGTTCCTCAAACCATTCCTGAACAACTTTTGCAGTGTAGTAGGGCACATAATCTTGCTGAAAGAGGCCACTGTAATTAGGGAATACAGTTGCTATGAAGGGATGTACTTGGTCTGCAACAATGATAAGATAGGTGGTATGTGTGAAAGTAACATCCACGTGAAGGCAGGGACCCAACATGTCCCAGCAGAACATTGCCCATCACACTGCTTTTGCCGGCTTTCCTTCTTTCCATAGTGCATCCAGGTGTTGTCTCTTCCCCAGGTAAATGATGCACACGCACCCAGCCATCCACATGATATAAAAGAAAAGTGATTCATCAGACCAGGCCACCTTCTTCCATTTCTCCATAGTCTGGTTCTGATGCTCATATAGCCATTGTAGGTGCTTTTGGCAGTGGACAGGGGTCAGTATGGGAACTCTGACTGGTCTGAGTCCACAGTTTTTTGACAACTTTCTATCTATATCTACAGTTGTGTCAGAAGTTTACATACAGTGACATGAATGTCATCTTGGATATGAATGTCATGGCAATATTGGGACTTTCAGTAATTTCTTTGAACTGTTCTTTTTCCTGTGGCAGAATGATTGTACAGCATACATCTTTAATAAAAAAAAAAACTAGAATTTGGTGCACAAGTTTTAATTTTCTTTGGGTTTCCTGAAATCAACACAGGGTCAAAATTTACATACGCTCACTTAGATTATTAATTCAGAGGTGCTGAAACTTCCAAAATGTCTCTTATCTTGCCAAGACCGAGGTCTCTTAACTTCCTGTTAGTAATTATGATTGACTACAGCTGGTAGCTTCTCTGTGCCTTCATAAAAAGGGTTTGTTTACAGCACTCATTGGATTGACCAACACACAGTAAAATGGGAAACTCCAAGGAGCTCAGTGCAAATCTGAGAAAGAGGATTGCAGATGTACACAACTCCGGAATGTCTCTTGGAGCCATTTCTAAACAACTGCAAATTCCAAGATCAGTTCAAACAATTGTATCCAAGTTATTGCGAGGTGCAGTCACTTTGCCAAGCCACTTTGCTTCAAGAAAACCCAAACTGTCACCCTCAGCTGAAAAGAAATAGGTTTAGATGGTCAGGAACAATGTGGGAACCACCATGGCACAGTCCTGCCATGAACCGGAAGCTGATGGATCACTGTCTACAGTTCAGATCACCATGGACTAAGAGGCTGCTATCCAAGAGATAACCCCCTGCTCCAAAATTGACACCTTCAAGCCTAACTAAAGTTTGAAGCTGACCACACAGACAAAGAAAAAGCCTTTGGGAAGATAGCTGTATGGTCAGATGAGATAACATTTGAGTTGTTTGGCCACAATGACCATGATGTACAGAGGGACACTGTACCAACTAGTGGTGGTGGTAGGATTATCATGCTCTGGGGCTGTTTTACTGCTAATGGAACTGGTTCATTGCACAAAGTGGATGGAATAATGAAGAAGGAGGACTACCTCAGAATTTTTCAGCATAAACCATCAGAAACTTGAACTTGGGACTTGGGAGTTACAACAGGACAATGAACCCAAACACGCATCAGAGCTGGTTGTGGAGGATAAAGCAGGCTAACATTAAGCTTAAAACAAGTCCTGACTTCAACCCTATTGAAAATATATGGACCGTGCTTATAAGTCAAGTCCATGACAAGAAAAAAAAATTAATTGAACTCTACCAATTCTACCATGAAGAGTCGTGAAATATCCAACCAAAATTCTGCCAGAAGCTTGTTCATGGTAAACAAAAATGTTTGTTCAAGGTGAATCTTGCAAAGAGACATTTTACCCAAATATTAGGTGTGCTATATGTATATTTTTGACCCTGTGTTACAGAGAAAGTAAAAGCTGTTCCTTTTTTTCTCCCACTTACAAGGCTAAGAATAGCAGATGTTGCACTTTGCAACTTCTTACTAACATCCATATCACTACAGTGATGTGGCCGCTCTGACGGCTTCAGCCATCAAAGTGTCTAGGGAACATTATAGTAGTGGTTTCCAGTTGCCTTCTACTGGATTATTATAGAGGTTTTCTCTTCTCAGCCATTCACACTCACGCCTATGGACAATTTAGAGCCACTAATTAGCCTAACCGCATTTCTTTGGACTGCGGGGGAAACCGGAGCACCCAGAGGAAACCCACACAGACATGGGGAGAACATGCAAACTCCACACAGAAAGGCCCCCACCAACCACTGGGCTCAAACCCAGAACCTTCTTGCTGTAAGGTGACAGTGCTAACCATTACACCACTGTGTCACTGTGCTTACTAATAAGTTGCATTTTTTTTTGTCAAAATTATACATAGAGGTTCAAAAATACACATACAGCATATCTAATGTTTGGTTAAATGTCCTTCAGCAAGTTTCACCTTAACCAGATGCTTTTGGTAGTCATCACCAAGCTTCTGGCAGAATTCTGGTTGGATATTTGACCACTCGTCTTCACAGAACTCAACTAAATGTGTTGGTTTCCTGGCACAGACCTGAGTTTTAAGCACAGTCCACACATTTTTGATCCGAGTTGAAGTCATTTTTGAGGTCAGACTATTCCAAAAGTTTAATGTTAGCCTGCTTTATCCATTTCACAGTCAGCTTTGATGTGTGTTTGGGGTCACTTTCCTGTTGGAAAACCCAGCTCTGTCAAAGTTTCAACCATCGTTTTGATAGTTTGTGGTTATCCTGAAGAATTCTGAGGTACTCCTCCTTTTAAATTATTCCATCCATTTTGTGCAGTGCACCAGTTCCACTGGCAGTAAAAGGGCTCCAGAGCATGATGCTACCACCACCATACTTAACAGCTGGCACAGTGTTTTGGGGGTTGAATGCCTCGCCTTCACTCCTCCAAACATACCTTTGGTCACTGTGGCCAAACATTTCTCCAGAAGGCTTTGTCCATGTGGTCAGCTGCAAACTTTAGTCAAGTTTGAAAGTGTTGATTTTGGAGCAGGCCATTCTTTCTTGGATGGCAGCCTCTCAGTACACAGAGATATAAAACTCGCCTGACTGTAGACAGTGGTACTGGGGTTCCAGCAGCTTCCAGTTCATGGCAGGCCTGTGCATTGGTGATTTCTGGGTTGTTCCTGACCATCTGATCCAATTTCCTTGCGGCTGAGGGTGACAGTTTGGGTCTTCTTCCAGATCTTGGCAAAGTGGCTACACCTTCTATTAACTTGTACTTACTGTATGTACAATTGTTTGAACCGATGATCTGCAGTTGTTTAGAAATGGTGCCAAGACACATTCCTGACTTATGTAAATCTATCATCATCTTTCCCAGATTTGCACTGAACTCCTTGGACTTTCCCACTGTCCTGTGTGCTGGTCAATCCAATGAGCACAGAGAGCACTCTGTTGGCACAGAGCAGCTACCACCAGTCGTGATCCCTAACAGGAAGTTAAGAGACCTTGGCCTTGCCAAATTAAGACATTTTGGAACTTTCAGCACCACTGAATTAATAATCAGAAGTAAGTATGTGTATATTTTTGACCCTGTATGTATAATTTTGACCCTGTGCTGATTTCAGAAAACCCTAAATAAATGAACTTGTGCACTAAATTCTTGGATTTTTTTTTCTATTAAAGATGTTTGCTGTGTAATCATTCTGCCATAGTAAAAGAATGGTTCAAAGACATTGAAAGTCCTATATTGCGATGACATTCATGCCCATGATGAGTGTATGTAAACTTCTGACCTCAAGTGTAGCAGGTTCTGCTCTGTACAACTGTGGGTTTTTTTTTCAAGCTTCTTTACTGTGATTTACATTCACTTCATAAAAGTTCACAAAATGAATACTGAAAGAGTCAAACTGCCGCTGGAGGCTATTCATTTTCATGCATATCATGACTCTTTGCTGTCCTTGTCTCTTTCATGGGTCTCTATCAGCAGACCTCCTCAAAGTCCTGGCAGAACATGAGAAAAAAGTTCCCACCCCTGCAACGCTGAGCTCAATGGCATCATATGTGCTTCTGTAGGAGAGACACCTTAAATGACATGCCTTGGCACGGCATCAGTGCTTTTCCTGCAGACGCCATGTATCACCTTAACACAGGCTGGGTTTCGTGCAAAGCTCTTCCATCTCCTCTCCTCTCCTCTTCTCTCTCTTTTTCTTTCTCTCTGTAGTTCCCAGGAATGCAGTTCTTAAATGAAAAGCCTCTCTGCTTTCTTTAAGTTGGCGCTTAAGTGGGCCACTGCCAGGCCTCGGGAAGTCGAGGTGGCCTAAGACCAGGCGCTGATATATTTGTGGATTCTTCTTACAAAAACACGAGGCGCTATCGTCGATCAAATCGCAGGTAACGTTACCTGATAAAACAATGGCATCTCTCTGTGGCCCATGTTTCCAAAGTACAATGCGCCTATTGTGGGACTAAAGGCGGCGTCCTGAGCCATACTAGAAACTACAGGGCTTCCATGAGCGTGAGGGGAAACTCCCTGTCCATGGGTCCATATCTGTACAGAAAAGGAACGGTTGACATAATCAAGCTTGAGACTGACAGGTCTAAGTCAGTGTAGCACTTCTATGCAGAGGAGTATGCAAAGCAGGCTTTATCACAGAACAAGGAAAACCGCTACACATGGTCATTCATTCAAGTTCAAGATATGATAACTACAAAGCCAGGTTTTGGTTTGGGGGTGAAAAGTAACAATTAACAAAAATGTAAAAATCAGTGTAATGTTTTAAACGAAAATGAATCTATATTATAATTGAGCTGCACAACTGCCATTCATAAAATATATATGGTACTGGGAAGCCATGGCCTAATGGTTAGAGAAGCAACTTTGGGGCCAAAAGGTTGCTGGTTTGATTCTCAGGACCAGCAGGAATGGCTGAAGTGCCCTTGAGCAAGGCACCTAACCCCCAACTACTCTGGGTATGTTGCTCTGGATAAGAATGTCTGTAATGTAATGTGCTGTGCAAAAATCTGCTTTATTTTTTTAAGTACAAATGTTGTCATAATATTTATTTTATGACTTGTTTTATTGAGTCATTACAAAAATATTTTATGTCTGAACCATGTATATTCTATAATATAATAAGCAACTATTTTCCTACTAAAATGTTACAGAAAAATGTTTGTATGTCAGTAAAGAAAGCAGCATATTACATAAAAGACACTTCATCTCATTATCTCTAGCCGCTTTATCCTTCTACAGGGTTGCAGGCAAGCTGGAGCCTATCCCAGCTGACTACGGGCGAAAGGCAGGGTACACCCTGGACAAGTCACCAGGTCATCACAGGGCTGACACATAGACACAGACAACCATTCACACTCACATTCACACCTACGCTCAATTTAGAGTCACCAGTTAACCTAACCTGCATGTCTTTGGACTGTGGGGGAAACCGGAGCACCCGGAGGAAACCCACGCGGAGAACATGCAAACTCCGCACAGAAAGGCCCTCGCCGGCCACGGGGCTTGAACCCAGGACCTTCTTGCTGTGAGGCGACAGCACTACCCACTACACCACCGTGCCGCCCTAAGAGACACTTTTCAGACAAAAAAACAAAAAACCCACCCATTATGAAGGATGCTGGGTTTTGTTGGGGGGTAGATGGACGACACAGAGACAAGTGCAACAAAGTCTCCAGAAGGCCTGTGGCAGATCTTCAAGATGCTCAGTAAAACTTACCAGCTACTTTCCTTATAAAACTGAACAAATTGTACCTGAGACTACTGTTTTTTCAAAGCAAAGAGTTATCTCACACCAAATACTGACTTTGTTTCGTTTATTACTGTTGACTACTCTGTTTTTTAATCTAGAAACAGTTTTCAGTATTTTTGCAGTCATTTTTACAGCATTTCTTTGTGCGTGTCTTCGACTTTTACCCAGTACTGTATATTCAAACGACACAGTAGGTTATGGCCATATGGTCTGTATGCTGTATGTTTTATATGTAATTGCTTAACACTGATTACCGCATTATAGATGTGAGATTTGAACTCATTAACTTGCAAAGTGCCTCACTGCCTGCACAAGGTTAGTATCAACGAGACACATCTGATCATGCGGTCTTTCAGGTAGAATGCAAGCCAGTATGCAAACTGTAAGATATTTATTTACATATTAGAGATATACAGAGGTTTATCAATGGCATACATGTGACATCACTGGGACAACACTTATGCGGAACAATCAAAATAGGCATTAAAGAATAAACCATGAAATAAGAATGCTGGCTGGCATGTAGTATGGGTGGATAATATCGCTCTCTTACAAATTATAGTTTTATCTCTGCTCAAAATTGTAGTTTTTTATGATAATGTTTACATGTCAAGAAACCATAGAACTCAGATGACACCCATGTGGACACAGGGAGGACATGTGATACTTGGCAGAGACAGTAATCCAAGCTTGAATGCCCTGGAGCTGTGATATGGCAGTGCTACGATGCATGAGCACATAAAAAGTTCAAAATGAAAATAATTCTATAATGCAACTCAGGCATTTTTGTATGAATTCCATTCCAACAACCTGTCATTGCTGTCAAAGTTTTCTTCAGGAAACTAGTTTGTGTCATGCATTCACCAGAATCCATCCAGAACTCCACTTCCCAGAATGCACCACAGTTTCAAACATGGCCACCATGGATTACGACTCCCAACACGCACGCACCTGCACGCTCAATTTCGCCTAACTATTGATGACACACACCTGTTTCTAATTATGCTCACACCCGTTACAAGTTGACTCCAGACAAATGACACTCCATGTGCCTTTACCTGGTTTACTCTGCGTTTGTATTTTTTGTGACTGATATTCTGGTTTTTGACCTTGCTGTGCTTCTTGGGTTTTGTATTTTGCCTGGTTCATGTTGTTTGCCTATCACCTGATCTTTGCCTTTTTTTTTTTTGGACATTGTTTTTGGTCTGACATTTTGGACTTGTCTGCTTGAGCTTTCATAAAACTTTTTACTGCAATTGCATTTGCTTACCATCTGTATTTGTGACAGTTTACAACTATAGCGGCGGCTACAATTATCGACACCTTAACGATCTTTTGGTCGTTGCAAAGAAGAAAAGACTTCCAATATGTAAATTGTGCATGAATAATAACTCAAACTTCCACTGAAAAAAAAAAGAGTTGATTCCCGATTACTTAGCATATCAGATCACGTGACACCGTTCCACAATTATTGACACCGTTCCACAATTATGATTATTTATAAAAAAAATTATCGGTATGTGGTATTACATTAAGAAAACATTTAAAATTTGCTTTACATAGACTTATATTTGGTACAAAATAACTTTTATATAAATATATCAGTGTCGGTGCTTACGTAAATGAGGAAGTAATTCTAATGTTCGTAAACAAATGAACTGATAATGTTTAACCTGTTTCAGAAAATCTTTTTGTTCCACTTTCTACCCACTTTCGAAGTATTTGCGTAGATCACATTTTGTTCATCATTCGTTGCTGTTGTTTGTATTAATATCTAGTTTTGTTGTTTACCAGTAAATGTCAACAGGCAATTGACATTGTAACCACATGAAAATCCAGGTCAAAGGTCGCATGTCATTCCTCGAACCAAAATATCAAATGTCTACTGATATTGTAATATGTAATCTGTGGTAGATATTTACAACAGACTGCAAAATCTATATATATTTTCTGAATGGAATCGAAAAATCTGAATATTTCAAGCATGTAATTTTTTATCTCATCTCATCTCATTATCTCTAGCCGCTTTATCCTGTTCTACAGGGTCGCAGGCAAGCTGGAGCCTATCCCAGCTGACTACGGGCGAAAGGCGGGGTACACCCTGGACAAGTCGCCAGGTCATCACAGGGCTGACACATAGACACAGACAACCATTCACACTCACATTCACACCTATGGACCAGTTAACCTAACCTGCATGTCTTTGGACTGTGGGGGAAACCGGAGCACCCGGAGGAAACCCACGCGGACACGGGGAGAACATGCAAACTCCGCACAGAAAGGCCCTCGCCGGCCACGGGGCTCGAACCCGGACCTTCTTGCTGTGAGGCGACAGCGCTAACCACTACACCCCCGTGCCGCCCGTAATTTTTTATATGCTAGGAATTTAATTCTGCTCTAATTCTATTTATTGCAATCGGATTCCAAATACTCGATAAACATTCCATTCTGTTATGGATCAGAAAAAAAAAAATTATAAATCACAGCACTTTTATTTTTTTAAAGTACTTCATCTACTTCAATAATGTTACACAAAGATCGAGCCATAACAGTTGTAAATGTCACTTAATTCTACAGGGTGTTGATAATGGTGGACACTGGTGAAAGTCATCACTATTATCGACACCTCACGTGTTTTTCAAATGCACGTTTAGATACAAAATGGCGACTGTCAAATGAAAGACTAAGAAATAAAGTAGGTTTCGACAAGGAGATCATGAAATATTGGTGAATTTGATCAGTAAAAACATGCCCATGATCTTTCCACCATGCTTACCTGCGATAATAATGTCCGAGTTTTCCTCAAATTGCTGATCATGCTAAAAAAATTCCATCTCAGGTAATGAGCTGTGTCATCAGACGACAATCTCAAAGGGCGAGGGGGTCTTCCGGTTGATTAATTAACCAATAATAACTGTAGTAACTGAAACTCACCTTCGTAAAATTGTTTTTTATTGGTAAATCTGAAAAGGTGTCAATAATTATGGACTGTCGATAATTGTAGCTGCCGCCCTAGTGTACTAGTTTAATTGTGTTTGTTATGGCATTGATGATAAGGAGGCTTCCTGACGGCAGAGATAAACAACCACACAAAACCTGAATGTTTGACTGAGCATTCTATCTATCTTCATTTTTCCAAGATTAAGGTAAATAAATGTCAAATGTGTGCCAAATTTTACATATCACATTTTACTGAAGAAAGCCCCCCCTTTTTTTTTTTTTATTAATAGAGCATTCTGTATTTCATTGATTTGCACACCTTATACACAGGCTCTACCAGAATATTTTTTCTTTAAACTTTAATTACTCACAGTGCGTTTCATCTGGTGCAGTATGAAAAGATTTTGACCTACTCATAACATTATCTGGCCAAAATAAGCCAAAAGTAAAATTATGAAAATTTTCATCAAAGCGAAAGGCACTGCCCGCTTAGCAGAGTAAGTTCTCTGCTGATGACCACAAGATGACCAGGACAAGCAAAAAACTGCTGTTAAAGCATCATTCATTCATCTTCATGTGGGTTAGGATTGTGCTGAATCAATAATCCCAGGAACGCTCGGCTCGAAAGAGGAATCCACCCTGGATTGGATGTCTGTTTATCACAGAGCACCATGTGCACACACATTCACACACTCCTTCACAAGTTGGGGTGATTTAGAGTCCAATCCACATTGTTATAACAATAGTTTAGCAAAAGAAAAAAAATGACACCATTTTTCACTTCCCCCAAAAGTAGTTGATTTTCAATGAATTTATTATTGCCATTTTTTGTAACGGTATACGGAAACCACCTTTGAGAGCAAGAATTTTTTTCTCTGTGCTGTTTATCTTATGGGTGGCATGACAGTGTAGTAGTTAGCACTGTCACCTCACAGCAAGAAGGTTCTGGGTTCGAGCCCAGTGGCTGACGAGGGCTTTTCTGTGTGGAGTTTGCATGTTCTCCCCGTGTCCGCGTGGGTTTCCTCCGGGTGCTCCGGTTTCCCCCACAGTCCAGAGACATGCAGGTTAGGTTAACTGGTGGCTCTAAATTGACCGTAGGTGTGAATGTGAGTGTGAATGGTTGTTTGTCTCTGTGTGTCAGCCCTGTGATGACCTGGCGACTTGTCCAGGGTGTACCCTGCCTCTCGCCCATAGTCAGCTGGGATAGGCTCCAATTTGCCCGCGACCCTGCATAGGATAAGCGGTTATGGATAATGGATGGATGTTTACCTTACTATCTTTCCACCCCTCAGGTTCTGCCTCATTGCAGTGGGAATACTACAGGAGAAATAAAGTACTGGAAGTTATGCAGATGACAACATAGTTCTCCTCTTAAATTTGTAAATATCACCATATAACTTATTCAAAGTTACTCTCTGTGGGGAGTTTTGCATTTTTTATGAGTTTCCCTGTGTGATCACAGGGTTTCCTGGTCTCCCAACTGCTAAAAACATGCTGGTAGGTGAACTGATGATTCTAATTACCCCTTGATGTGAATGAGTCTGTGCATATGTGTGTATATGATGCTTTGCAATGGACTGGCCATGCAGGGTGTACATATTCCCACCTCATGCCCCAGGATAAGCTTTAGATCCACTACATCCCTGACTTGAACAAAGCAGGAACTGAATTAACTGGACTACGAATCTTAACAATGTTGTTTAGCAAGTATACGTATTTTGGCATGCGGTATGGTGGTGTAGTGGTTAGCACTGTCGCCTTCTGGGTTCGAGTCCAGTGGCCAACGGGGGCCTTTTATGTGTGGAGTTTACATGTTCTCCCTGTGTCTGTGTGGGTTTCCTTCAGGTGCTCTAGTTTCCCCAACAGTCCAAAGACATGCAGGTTAGGTTAATTGGTGGCTTTAAATTGACCATAGGTGTGAATGTGAGTGTGAATAGTTGTTGTGTCAGCCCTGCGATAACCTGGCGACTTGTCCAGGGTGTTCCCCACCTCTGGCCCATACTGTAGTCACCTGAGATAGGCTCCAGCTTGCCCACGACCCTGCACAGAATAAGCGGTTACGGATGGATGGATGGATGGATGGATGGATGGATGGAGTATTTTGGCATGTATTAATTTTGGTCAAGCTATAGTGTAAAACTAAAGCAAATGTCAGACACCAGCTCCTGTTAATCTGCACTATTTTTTTCTTCAGTGCTTCCATCTCTGTGCTTGGATTGAATTCTGCCTTCACTCAATAAAAGAATGTACCGTACCAAATGAGCAAATACATGCATAAAGTTGAGTTCTGGTTTTAAAATACTTTTTTCCAAGCCTTTACAACATCCCATGTGTTTTAGTAGTGGGCTAACATGTGATTTCAAAACAGTTGGTCAAATTACTGTTACTTCTCAGGGAGCACTGAAAACTCAACAGCCACTTAAAATATCTTAAATCATTAGTTCTCATCTAAATTGTGTATAACCTTATAAGGTATGTGGTAATTGATGTCGGTTCTCATTTAGCTTAGCACAGGGTTCTTCCTGAACAGTTATTGATGACAGAAATATTACCTTTCTGATGAAAAACATACCATGACAGTCTCATGGTATACTGTTCATGGTTCATTATGGCTCACCTTTGCGTAATGGCCCAAGGAAACACAAACGTGACCCCTCTGCCCCTTTTTTCTCTCAGTTGGCCTATCATGATCACCTGTTCCGGTACCGTTTTTAGCAGCTCTTCATTTGCGGAGTGAAAGCCTTGGCTGGGGGCTCGTGCTCTTGGCCAGATGCAGGACGTGCTGGAGCAGAACGAGAGTGAAAGGCCACGGTAGGAATTCCCTCCTGCTGGGACACAGGAATAAAAGACTGCAAGAGCAGAGAGCTGGAGACATGGACACTGTCTGCCTTTGTGTGTCCACTACTGCAGTGTGGTGGGACTAATGGAAGCAGAGCAGGACAGGTGCACTATTAACCAACAAGGGAGAGAGAGAGAGAGAGGAGGGGGGATTTATGGGAGGACTGATATATCCTAACATTTCCCAAACAGAGACTATACTAAGATCTAGGATTAAAGAACACTTCCACAGTGAACCTCTTATATACTGTATGTTTGTATCAAATATCTGTGATGTGTTTAGTGATTCTGGTGCTAATTTTTTTCTGGTTAGTGATGTACAAGTAGCATGATGGTGTTGGTTTTGGAACCTTATCTGTTTGAGCAGACTGGATAGATGACTCACTGAAAGAGCTGGACAGACAGAATGAAAGTGGTGCTGCATCATCATCTCAGCAGCAGTGCTTTAATTCTGTCTGTCCAGATCTCTCAGCAAATCATATGTACAGTCCACTCAAACAGATCAGGTTGTACAGCGGTGGGTTTCCCAAAAGCCTCTTAACACTAAGAGCGTCTTAACTAGGAGAGAGAGTGTTCATTGTGATGCTCGCTCTACCATTTAATGATGATCTTTGCTTTTGGGAAACCCATCGCAGATGAGTCAAAGTCAAGTCAAAGTCCCTTCCCACGCCATGTGGCACATAGGGTGGCGCCGATCTCCGTTTCCATAGCCCTCAGCCTCTCCCCTATTATGTACATAGCTAAGGTTACAGTGAGGGGCTAGTCCTCTGGTAACCACAAGAGTTTGACTCCCCATTCGCATCTGTATTGCCGTGTGCCTTGCCAGACGGCAGTAGGTACCATTTTTATGATGGTCTTTGGTATGACCCGACCGTGAGTAGAACTCGCGATCTCCCGATCGAGAGGCAGACACGCTAACCACTAGGCCAACTCGCGGTATCCCAGATGAGTAGCTAGAGCTAAATCCCACAGATACCACTATCAGCAGGTAGTCGAGTGGCATGGTGGGTAATGCAGGAAACCAACATTAACCAAAGTTTGTCAGCTTAGACTTTCATTACTAAATATTACTAAATACACTTTGGATGCCATTTAACATCACATTAATTATAAAGATTAATATCCAAGTCATTCAGGGTGGATTTTTCTTTTTCGAAAACTGTATACTGAGTGAATTGTCTGTAAACAGAGTTATTTGATTAGTTGAAAACCTGGCCCACCCCGATTCATATGTGACCATTCATCTGATGGATCACACACTGTAAATAGATCTAAATAGGTGAAGAGAGCTAAACGATATTCTACATTTCTACACATTTGAATGGTAGGTCATCTATAAACATAGATAATTTCGGGACTGGATAAAGCTGAAAGCAAGCTAAAACAACTCTTCCACTTTTGTAATTATACACCAGAGGGGAACCATCAGGGCCTTCTAGGCCTTCAGAGAAGCCCAAACATATCAGCATTTCAAATGTTATATTTCATTTCTTTCATTCTTTAATTGCTTTCATTCTTTCATAATTTCATGATAATTATTCTCTTCTAATTTGGCCTCATTTTCTATCAAATTTGCTTCAGAAATGAAAGGGTTACTGTCCTGAAAACATTAAAATAGAGTTATCCATCCATTATCTGTAGCTACTTATTCTGTGTAGGGTCACAGGCAAGCTGGAGCCTATCTCAACTGGCTATGGATGAGAAGTGGGGTACACCCTGGACAAGTCGACAGATCATCACAGGGCTGACACATAGAGACAAACAACTATTCACACCTACGGTCAATTTAGTGCCACCAATTAGCCTAACCTGCATGTCTTTGGACTGCGGGGGAAACCAGAGCACCCGGAGGAAACCCACACTGACACGGGGAGAACATGCAAACTCCACATAGAAAGGCCCCCGTCAGCCGCTGGGCTTGAACCCAGGACCTTCTTGCTGCGAGGCAACAGTACTAACCACTACACCACCGTGCCACCCATAGAGTTAGCCAATGAGATTTTTGTTTGTTGTCTTTAGGCTGAGAAGAGTTTAGAGCTGGCTCACTCATTGGTTAGGACTTCATTGCCAGGACAGAAGGCCATGGCAGTGTATGTTTATGTAGGAAGTGACAGATGAATTAACTGATCATGCCATGCTTTCATGGATGTGCAATGTCAAAAGAGGAACATGAATTAGCACGT
Source organism: Neoarius graeffei (assembly GCF_027579695.1). Taxonomy (NCBI): domain Eukaryota; kingdom Metazoa; phylum Chordata; class Actinopteri; order Siluriformes; family Ariidae; genus Neoarius; species Neoarius graeffei. The sequence continues at coordinate 27,261,798 of NC_083583.1, read as the reverse complement.
CTTCTCTTCTGCGGATGCTGAACCTCTGTCGCCTTGACACTGTCCTCAGATACAATCATCTCCGTTGGTTTGGACATGTCCAACGCAGTAATTCTTGGATCAACAGATGTACTACCTTGGAAGTTGAAGGAGCGAACAACCGTGGCCGACCTCGAAAAAGCTGGAAAGAATCTGTCCGTGCTGACTTGAAGCTATGGAATATCGCAGAGGAGGCAATTCAAGACCATGCTGAATGGAGAGCTCTGCTGAAGACTGCTGGTCACACACATGTCTGATGTGTCAACTGACTCAAAACGGATAGTGAGTGAGTGATTTTGATTTATAGTGGGAGGGACCAAAAATTTATCGCCCTAGGCCTTCTCGAAGGCCAACATGAGCTTAACTGAGAGTCAGCACCATCAGCGCAGCAGTGAAGTAACCTTCTAGCCGGTGTAGTGTTCATTAGTAGTGTTAGCGAATGCTGATAAAGCGGTCAAGCCAGTGCTATCGAGAGCAAGTAGCACAGGCTAACGACCAAGAAACTAAGATTTCTGTCTCCAGACTCTTCTTCCACGCATACTCGCTACAATATTTTTCACTCATACTTAAGTATTAATTTCTCTCTGTAATTTACTTAGGTATTTTAAAATCAACATTGACAACTACACACAACGGAGCAACCTGGCAGCCTGCTGCTAATTGCTTGCAAAATCCTTTGCTCTGTTGCTTTTTTGGTGTTTGACTAAGGTTTGGCTGAGCTGAAGCTCTAATAGTAATGGTTCACCACTGTTATATACTATAATATAACATTGAAAACAATGTGCTATGTTTTACCCTTAGTGTTAGCATTAGCTTATTCACCAATGAAAATGCATCAACTCACTGAAAATATGATTACCAACTGATGCATCATTATATGTTATCAACCCCATGAATATGTTTATATAGAAATATTGTTCATGTGCTTAGTGATTCTGGTCAAAATTTGTTTCTTGGTGCTGGCTAATCTATGCTAGTTTAGGCTTTAAAACCTAGCATAGATTAGCCAGCAGTGATTTGCTATTGTTGTCATGACATAAAGAGCTGGAAAAAATGAAACGTGTACTAGTTTTACATATCCCACATGTCTGCTGTGATACTCTGATAGAGGTTTCCAGTGTGGGCTAAAACATGAAACCCGTTCAGCTCAATACTGAAGTAATTTTAATATTTCCAGCAGTATCTGACTCATCCCCTTTTTCTATTCAGAGTGGAATGTTAATCGGGGACTATGATTTAGTGACTTCATTTGTCTCCAGGCTAAAATCGAACAATGTTTTACCTGTGCTTATGTTTGCCTTAGCTCTAGCTAGCTTACAGCTGCTGACTGTTGAATAATTTAGCTATTTAGCCATGAAAAGCAGTTTAATGGTGTCAGTGGTGGCATATTATGTGTGTCTTTATAAGATTCTCAGTGTCAAATATAATATTTATTTGCTCAACTGCTAAGAATGTTGCTAAATCTTCAAAGTTGAGGATAACCTGAGCTGAATCTGAGTTAAAAAAAAAATAAAATAAAGTGCCAAAAATTATCCTACTCTTCTAAACTGATAAAACTGTACTAAGGTTCCTGTTCCCTCCTTTTTATTATGTTGCAAGTACAACCCTGATTCCAAAAAAATTGGGACAAAGTACAAATTGTAAATAAAAACGGAATGCAATGATGTGGAAGTTTCAAAATTCCATATTTTATTCAGAATGGAACATAGATGACATATCAAATGTTTAAACTGAGAAAATGTATCATTTAAAGAGAAAAATTAGGTGATTTTAAATTTCATGACAACAACACATCTCAAAAAAGTTGGGACAAGGCCATGTTTACCACTGTGAGACATCCCCTTTTCTCTTTACAACAGTCTGTAAACGTCTGGGTCTGAGGAGACAAGTTGCTCAAGTTTAGGGATAGGAATGTTAACCCATTCTTGTCTAATGTTGTTAGGGTTTTGCTGGGATTCGAACCTGGTTCGTTGGTGTGATAATCCAGCAAACCCCCACTAGGCCACCAGGGGGATGACTCAAATGCAGAGGCGTGAGTAGAAAAAGAATCAAAAGGTTTATTTAAACTATATACACTATATACAGGGCAAAACAAAAGACAAAAAAAACCAAAGAGTATAATCCAAAAGAAAAGCAAAGTGCAAAAATACAAAAGCTAAGAAGATCAAAAAACACAGTACAAAGGAAACTGGAGATAAACATAACAGCACAAAGACTCCGTGACAAGAGGACTGAACTCAGGGGTATAAATAGACAAACTAATTAAGGACACAGGTGAAGATAATTAGGCAATTAACACAAACACAAGACACAGGAACAGTGGCGGCCTCTAGAGGCCAAAATAAACACGACATGAAAAGGAAATAACAGCGGCCTCTAGAGGCCAAAACAGTCCTAGTCCTAACAGGACCCCCCCCTCTAGGAGCGTCTCCTGACGTTCCCAGGGCGATCCGGATGGGCCGAATGGAAGTCCCGACATAGTTCTTTATCAAGGACATCCCGAGCAGGAACCCAGCAGCGCTCCTCAGGACCATAGCCCTCCCAGTCCACCAGGTATTGCAACCCGCCGTGGACCCGGCGGGAGTCAAGCAGGCGATTCACAGTGAACACAGTCTGCCCCTGGAAGATGCGGGGGGGTGGGGGGTTCCTAGGGGCAGGGGCATACGTAGACGTCAGTACGGGCCGTAACAGGGAAACATGGAAAGTGGGGTTGATCCTCAGAGTCCGGGGCAACTGGAGCCGGTAGGAGACAGGGTTCACCCTGCGCACCACCTTGAAGGGGCCAATGTAGCGAGGAGCAAGCTTGCGGTTCTCCACCCGCAGTGGAAGGTCCTTAGTGGACAGCCAAACACGCTGCCCAGGGCGGAAAGCGTGTGCAGGTCTTCTATGGCGGTTGGCCTGAGTCTGGTTGGTTCTGGAGGTCTGTATGAGGGTCTTCCTGACCTTGCTCCAGGTCTTGCGACACCGTCTCACATATTGGTTGACCGAGGGCACCCCCGCGTCCTCCTCCTGGTCCGGGAACAGAGGTGGCTGGAACCCGAATTGGCACTGGAATGGCGACAGCTTGGTGGCCGATGACTGCAGGGTGTTGTGGGCGTACTCCGCCCATGGCAGCCAGGTGCTCCACGATGTCGGGTTATCCATAGCCAGGCCTCGCAGGGTGGTTTCCAGGTCCTGGTTGAGCCTCTCCGTCTGACCATTGGACTGTGGGTGAAACCCAGAGGAGAGGCTGGCAGTGGCTCCGATGACCTTGCAGAACCCGTGCCACACTCGGGAGGAGAACTGGGGCCCTCGGTCTGAGACGATGTCCTGTGGAAGACCAAAGACTCGGAAGACATGATTAAACAAAAGTTTCGCAGTTTCAAGAGCAGAGGGGAGTTTGCACAGTGGTATGAAGCGGCAGGCCTTGGAGAATCTGTCAACTAAGACCAAAATGACCGTGTTACCTTGTGACTCAGGGAGACCCGTGATAAAGTCGACTGCCACGTGGGACCAGGGACGCCGGGGAATGGTCAGAGGATGCAGGAGACCCTGGGGACGCTGTCGTGGGTTCTTGGTTCTGGTGCAAACCTCACAGGACAGGACAAATGACCTTACTTCCTTCTCCATGTTAGGCCACCAGAAGCGTCTTTTCAGGAAGTCCAGGGTCCTCCGAGCTCCCGGGTGGGCGGTGAGAGGGGAAGAGTGACCCCACTGGAGAACCTTGGCCCGGGCTTGATGTGGGACGTACAAGAGGCCTGGTGGCCCCGTCCCAGGACCGGGGTCCTGGCGTTGGGCTCGTCGGACAGCCTCCTCAATACCCCAGCGGACAGGGGCCACAATCCGGGACACAGGGATAATAGGCCCGACTTCATTCTCCCTGTTAGTGGCAGAGAACAGTCTGGACAGTGCGTCAGGTTTGGTGTTCTTGGAGCCGGGGCGGTACGAGAGGGTGAAGTCAATATCCATAAAGTTCCCAGCCGCCCCTGAGTCTATCAAAGCTTGACAAGAGTGGACAGACTCACCCCAGGAGATGGAGACCGGGATGTAGATTCCTTGGCCAGGGAGTCCGGGAGAGAGGGTAGGCCCCGTCACAACCCTCCCTCGGCTGGACGGGGCGGTCCTTTTCCCAAGAGTTCGGGACATGATGCTCGGAAGTGACCAGGCTTGCCACAGTAGATGCAGCACTTGTCCCTCCTTCTGCGCTCCCTCTCAGATGCGGAGAGGCGAGTACGACCCACTTGCATGGGTTCTGGACAGTCACTGAAGGAGGTAGACGGTCTCCAGGTAGAGGTAGGGAGGCTGGGGGGGCTCAAGGCTTGGTGGCGTTCTCTCATCCTGTTGTCCAGACGAATAGCATGTGAGATGAGGGTTTCGAGGTCACTTGGGCATCCAATAGAGGCCAGACCGTCCTTGATGGGGTCAGACAGACCATGGTGGAAGGCTGACACCAGGGCAGTCTCGTTCCATCCACTTACTGCTGCGAGTGTTCGGAACGAGATGGCGTAATCTGCGACGCTTCCTCCTTGCCGGATGGACATGAGCTTTCGGGCTGCGTCGGTACTGATGTCTGCCTGATCGAAGACCCGAAGCATCTCTTCAGAAAACAGCTGGAAATCAAAGCACTCAGGTCCCTGTCTTTGCCAGATAGCAGTAGCCCAGGCTCGCGCCTTACCAGCTAATAAGGTGATCACAAAGGCAATCTTGCGGCGATCCGTAGTGTAGGTGGTAGGCTGAAGCTCAAAAGTGAGTTGACACTGGGTAAGGAACTCTCGGCACTCACTGTGCTTGCCGTCATACCTCTGTGGTGCAGGAAGGCTGGGTTCGCGAGGTGAAGAAGGCAGCATTGCAGGAGGCACTGGAGCAGGAGTGGGAGCTGGATCAGGAGCAGGAACTGGATTAGGAGCAGGAGATGCAGGCAGAGATGTCAGCTGTGCCAGGGTTTTCCCAATTTGCTGAAGCAGTTCCTCGTGGCGAGCGAGGGCCTCACGTTGGCTGGTGAGCGTACGTCCATGAGCGTCCATGGTCGCTCCGAAGCGTGTCAAAGCTGCCATAATTCCCTGAAGGTTGGCCGGGTAGACAGTTGAAGCAGCCTCTGCTGAGTCGGTCATGACGGAGTCTTTCTGTTAGGGTTTTGCTGGGATTCGAACCTGGTTCGTTGGTGTGATAATCCAGCAAACCCCCACTAGGCCACCAGGGGGATGACTCAAATGCAGAGGCGTGAGGCGGAAGTAGAAAAAGAATCAAAAGGTTTATTTAAACTATATACACTATATACAGGGCAAAACAAAAGACAAAAAAAACCAAAGAGTATAATCCAAAAGAAAAGCAAAGTGCAAAAATACAAAAGCTAAGAAGATCAAAAAACACAGTACAAAGGAAACTGGAGATAAACATAACAGCACAAAGACTCCGTGACAAGAGGACTGAACTCAGGGGTATAAATAGACAAACTAATTAAGGACACAGGTGAAGATAATTAGGCAATTAACACAAACACAAGACACAGGAACAGTGGCGGCCTCTAGAGGCCAAAATAAACACGACATGAAAAGGAAATAACAGCGGCCTCTAGAGGCCAAAACAGTCCTAGTCCTAACAAATGTAGGATTCTAGTTGCTCAACTGTCTTAGGTCTTTTTCGTCGTATCTTCTGTTTTATGATGTGCCAAATGTTTTCTATGGGTGAAAGATCTGGACTGCAGGCTGGCCAGTTCAGTACCTGGACCCTTCTTCTATGCAGCCATGATGCTGTAATTGATGCAGTATGTGGTTTGGCATTGTCATGTTGGAAAATCTAAGGTCTTTCCTGAAAGAGACGTCATCTGGATGGGAGCATATGTTGCTCTAGAACCTGGATATACCTTTCAGCATTGATGGTGTCTTTCCAGATGCATAAGCTGCCCATGCCACACGCACTAATGCAACCCCATACCATCAGACATGCAGGCTTCTGAACTGAGCGCTGATAACAACTCGGGTCGTCCTTCTCCTCTTTAGTCCGAATGACATGGCGTCCCTGATTTCCATAAAGAACTTCAAATTTTGATTCGTCTGACCACAGAACAGTTTTCCACTTTGCCACAGTCCATTTTAAATGAGCCTTGGCCCAGAGAAGACGTCTGCGCTTCTGGATCGTGTTTAGATACGGCTTCTTCTTTGAACTATAGAGTTTTAGCTGGCAACGGCGGATGGCACGGCGAATTGTGTTCACAGATAATGTTCTCTGGAAATATTCCTGAGCCCATTTTGTGATTTCCAATACAGAAGCATACCTGTATGTGATGTAGTGCCGTCTAAGGGCCCGAAGATCACGGGCACCCAGTATGGTTTTCTGGCCTTGACCCTTATGCACAGAGATTCTTCCAGATTCTCTGAATCTTTTGATGATATTATGCACTGTAGATGATGACATGTTCAAACTCTTTGCAATTTTACACTGTCGAAGTCCTTTCTGATATTGCTCCACTATTTGTCGGCGCAGAATTAGGGGGATTGGTGATCCTCTTCTCATCTTTACTTCTGAGAGCCGCTGCCACTACAAGATGCTCTTTTTATACCCAGTCATGTTAATGACCTATTGCCAATTGACCTAATGAGTTGCAATTTGGTCCTCCAGCTGTTCCTTTTTTGTACCTTTAACTTTTCCAGCCTCTTATTGCCCCTGTCCCAACTTTTTTGAGATGTGTTGCTGTCATGAAATTTCAAATGAGCCAATATTTGGCATGAAATTTCAAAATGTCTCACTTTCGACATTTGATATGTTGTCTATGTTCTATTGTGAATACAATATCAGTTTTTGAGATTTGTAAATTATTCCATTCCGTTTTTATTTACAATTTGTACTTTGTCCCAACTTTTTTGGAATTGGGGTTGTAACAACTCCCAACGCTCATGAGTTCTCTGGTAAATAAACAGTGAAAAATTAAACTGATGTAACAAAACATATCACATTTTTGAATTGCAGTTCAGGTTCCAAGTTTGGGTATTAGATCATTTTAATTCTACAGATCACCTTTCCTGAGCCAAGAAACCAAAGCTTTTTTTTTTTTCCTTGAGGCAAATTTTGACATGCAGGCAATTTTGTCTGCTCATTTGTACAACACAAAGTTTTCTTGTCAGAGGAAGTACACAGAAATATAAGTGTGTAAAGGTAGATGTTCATACTTGCCTAGACTTTCAAACACGGTTGATTATCAAGGCTACACTGTCTGAGTTCATGTCAGGCCGGATGCCCAATGCCAACTTTCCCACTACCTCACCTCCTTTATAATAACCATGTTTGCTTTGCAAATAATTGCATGATTTCCCACTAGTAGTGGTTTGACTTTCTCAAATGCTTTCTACCATCTTATTCCCATGACACAGCTTTGTATTCGATTTTGAAATGTTTGGCCAAGTGATTTCCATTCAGAGACGAGACTTACTTCATCAAACCAAAGTTATGAATGCCGGATGTCTGTTTTCTCTTTCTCCTTTTGCAGATGACATTTTGTTTTGTCTTTTGGCTCGATGTGTTGACATTATATCAAGTGACTCCATCATTTGACCAGTGTGAATAAAAGCTTGAGTAAGGCCTTGAGGTTGACAGGGCCAGCTGAAAACATGTTTTATCAGAGAAGCAAAGGGGCACAGGTCTAATGTTGGTGAGAAATGGAAAGCAATAACTAAGTCCGGGCATGAACATGAAGAAGGGCTGGATGGGTTTCAGGACCAGGGAGTGAAAGGATAACAGAGAGAAATGGAGAAAAAGAAAGAAAAAAAAAACAGGGAAGGGGAGAACTCTGTGCTTAGCCGGGTTAGGCACTCATGCAGAGAGCTGTCTAAACGGACTGGCCACTCTCAATGGAAATCCAGAGAACGAGAGAGCAGGTTCGAGTTTCCCCACACAAGAGGGTAGTGATTCAGAAAAAGGCTGTCCAAAATAGGTCCAGTGGACTTCCAGTTGGAACGCTGCCTTTTTTTTTTTTTTTTCCCTGAGGGTAGGGTAATTTCATTAAGGCCTTCTGTCAAGAAACATATTAAGCCACCCAGGTAACTTTGTACAGTAAACTCAAGATACTTGTTTGTTTTAAGGTGTACATTATCAGTCATCACGTCATTGCAGTTTAATGTTCATTTTGATATTTTTTTATACATTGACTGCTCATTATCTTTAGCTGTTCATTGAGTTTCCATATAAAATCAGAACATATCAGATCATTTCCATTCCTTTATTCCTAATTGTTATAAAGTTATTGTCTCTCATGGTACATGTGGACTTTGAAGGAAGACTTTATCTAAACGTCTAGCAGTATGCTGCACATGCCAGCCTGCCCATCTGCATGGCTTATTAAAACCCTCAAATCTACCAATGGGAGGCTTAGGTTTCATCATACATAAAGACAGACTGCTCCCCATTTATTTTCTCCTCTTTAATAACAAGTTTCATCTGTCATTTACCTTCTCATTATACTTGGGGGAATAATAAAAGTCGGCCCGATTACAGCGGGCCGACTTGTCATGCCGCCGTAATCATGTACACATCATTTGTGCAGACTAGACACTTTCAGCAAGAACAATAGCTGACATTGACGTTGTGGCTCAGAAACGCCTGCTCTCTCCTGGTGCCCCTCACTTACAAGCTTCTCAGGGCGAAAAGCGAGATGTAAACAGTGTTCAGTCATTCAATACGCTACATTAGAGCAGCATTTTTGACAAGGAGCCTTAGCATGCAGTCACAATAAAACCTGCTCCCTTAGCCCTGTGAATGGGGTGCTGGTGTACCCTACATCCCCAAGTGACATGTAATCCAACAGACTATATTTCACCCCAACAGTTGCCCACTGTGGCCACATGGAGAGAGTAATGTCAAGGGTTCTAAAGACAGCCATGCTGTTTAATGGTTGGTTCTCACCATAAAGGCATGTATTCACCAGGACAGGTCAGAATTCTGCTATTTAGAACATTTGTCCAAAGATTAAAACCAGGAATTAGATGGCTAATGGTAAAAAAGGTTGGAGGCTTTTTAAACAAGATAGGGCATTAATAAAGAAATCAAATTAAGATGGTTACAAGAAAATGACTAATCTATTTTAATGTTATGTGAAGAATAAAAATGTCCAAAAGTAGTTTCTTCCCTTTGTTCCAAAGTGATTTCTTAGTGATTCCAATTTTTTTTATTAATAAACAAAATATCCTGCTTTTTTTAAATAATTTCATTTGAATGAAATTCTTTAATGTTGTGGACCATCTGCAAGGCAAGTTAGTTTCTGATATCACTTTATTATACCACCTACTGGTAGCTATAAATCAGTAATTTCTTCAGGAGCTTCTCTTTTCTCTCTCTCTCTCTCTCTCTCTCTCTCTCTCTCTCTCTCTCTCTCGAAGTTAATAAGACAAAAAAGATTGGATTATGTAGTATGTCCAGTGTACAAGTCCTCTCACATTACCCCTCTGCTTGTAGCCCTGCACTGGCTACCCACTGCAGCTCATATCAAATTTAAGACATTGGTGCGAGCTTACCAGGCTGTCAAGGGGTTAGGGCCAGCATACCTCCAGAGTCTGAGCCAACCCTACATGCCAGCCAGATCCCTATGCTCTGCTACTACTGGTCACCCGGTCCCTCCTCCTCTCCACTCCTGCCCAGCCCGCTCAAGACTGCTGTCTGTCCTGGCTCCCTATTGGTGGAATGACCTTCCCATCGAGGTCAGAACTGCTGACTCCCTGACCACCTTCAAGCACAGACTGAAGACTCACCTTTTCAGGCTGCACCTCTCCCCTGCTTCCCTGTCCACTATGTAACTCCGTTTCGGTCTTGACCAACCCAGGCTGTGTATGGTCTAGCCTGAGGTTAGCCGTTTGAGTTTTATTGTTCTCTACTTAATTGTACTTTGTCAGCTCATTTGTATGGTTGGCTTGTTTTCCTTGGCTGTTTGCTGAGTACTGGTACTTCAACAGAATATTACACTGTTATTCTGTCACTTGTTCAGTTCACACTAGTACTTTCTTGTCTAGAAGTTCAGCACTTCTTGGACCTGACTTTTGCGCTTGTTATACAGTGCTCTGGATAAGAGCGTCTGCTAAATGCCATGTAATGTAATGTAATACAAGTTCCTGTGAATGAGCTGTTACTCTAGAAATGCTAACGATTCGAAAGAACTTGTTAATATAAACGTATCATTTGAATTATAGCCAGCACTACTGTGAGATCAACCACATTCAACACCTGTGGCATGAGGCAAAAGTAAAAGTAAAAAGTAATAGGGGTAAGAATTTTGCTTAAGGAGAACCAAGTTTGGATTTTTATCTAATTGTATACCAATTTTGTCAAATATTATACCCACCTGCAAGTTTTGTATTGCATTACTGTTGCCAACTTATATATAACAGCTGAGCAATACCAATTTTGTCAAATATTATACCCACCTGCAAGTTTTGTATTGCATTACTGTTGCCAACTCATATATAACAGCTGAGCAAGTGTTAACTGCCTTGTTCTTTATACCTGAGCTAACAGACTTGGCAAGTCCTTCCCTTCCGGAGAGCAAGCCTTGTTATGGGCTTGGACTCCCAGACACATATGGTTGAGGTATTGCTGGGATTTTAGTCACTGCCACAGAACTCAACTACTGCCCTAAACATAACTCTAATTTCTTCTGTCTATTTATTTTTATTTATTCTGTGTCATACTTCATTTGGTGGTAAAAAGTCAAGATGTGTAATTGGTCTCATTTTGAATTTTCAACTATACTGGACTTTCAGGGCGGCATGGTGGTGTAGTGGTTAGCGCTGTCGCCTCACAGCAAGAAGGTCCTGGGTTCGAGCCCCGGGGCCGGCGAGGGCCTTTCTGTGTGGAGTTTGCATGTTCTCCCGTGTCCGCGTGGGTTTCCTCCGGGTGCTCTGGTTTCCCCCACAGTCCAAAGACATGCAGGTTAGGTTAACTGGTGACTCTAAATTGACCGTAGGTGTGAATGTGAGTGTGAATGGTTGTCTGTGTCTATGTGTCAGCCCTGTGATGACCTGGCGACTTGTCCAGGGTGTACCCCGCCTTTCGCCCGTAGTCAGCTGGGATAGGCTCCAGCTTGCCTGCGACCCTGTAGAAGGATAAAGCGGCTAGAGATAATGAGATGAGAGATGAGACTGGACTTTCATAATTCTGTACATTCAATAACAATACAGGTCTTCTATAAACCAGTCCTGGAGGATTTACATAAATAAGCCTTATGCAAAAGTTTTGATGTGACACTAATAGCATGGTGATAAGGCTTTAAGACATTTTCTATGAAGTATCCATCTGTCATATTATGATTTGTGTTATGTCTTTACTGTACGATTGAGCTTTTTCAACCCTGAGCGTACATATTTCATTTGGGAGCATGGAACTATCCCTCAAATATTCAAAATTATTCTATCCACATTCATTGGATATGAGCAATCACATGCTCTGATTGGCTACTCTACTACAAGGCTATCAGCTCATATACTGTGAGTAGAGAAAAACAAAATGGTGGCACATTTTGCTGAACCAACCGAGGATGAAATAAAAACTCTACTCGAAAACAAAACCCCCAAAAATACAAAAAAAAGCAACAAAATATGTAATGAAAGTATTTGTTAGTCAGAACGTATCTTTTTAAAAACAAAATTTTCAAGAATTATTATTATAGCATTTTTCACAAATTGCTACTGTCATTTTGCTGGTTTGTTAAGCAGAAATGATTTTGTTGGACATTTTGTATGAAGTTTTTATTTCTTGAATTTGCAAAAAAAATAGAAATAAAAATGCTCTGTTTCTCAAAATCCAGTGAATGTGGATATAATAAAACAGTTAGTCCACTCAATCTCACCATATATGCCCTTATAGCCAACTCAGCCCTATGCACCTCGTCGGCTATCAGCTCATGTACGACTCGATTTCGTGGAATAATTGTTAACAATTATAAAGTACCATTCCTATATACCCTTAGCAAAAAGTAGTATACTTAAAGTTCATTTTATTAAGTATGCTTCAGTATGAGTATAAGTATAGCAAGTATACTACAGACCATGTACTTTTAGTGTACTAGAAAGTATACAAATTTAATACTTTTTCGGACTAAATTGGAACATTTCAAGTTTATAAAAGTATACTTTAAAGTTCATTTTAAGTTTGCAAAAGTACACTTTAAAGTATACAACAAGTACACTCATCTATATACTATCAGTGTACTTGGTATATCCCTCTTGCATGCTTAAAGTATACCACAAGTACACTTATCAATATACTTCGTTTTTTTGGCTTTTTTCACCTTTATTGGATAGGACAGTGTAGAGACAGGAAATGAGCAGGAGAGGGATCAGGAAATTACCTTGGGTTGGAATCGAACCCAGGTCCCCGGATTTATGGTATGGCGCTTTAGTTGACTGAGCCACAACACCCCTTAGTTACATACTTCAAGTCCCTATTTTTAGTTTATTATTGTATACTTTAAGTATACTGTTATAAACGTTGGTTATTTCACTAGTTTACTTGTTATACTTTAAGTTTGCTTGGCATATTACTTGTAGCTTACTATTTATATACTGGAAATATACTCCTTAATGTATTCTTAAAGTTTACTCATACTGTATGTACACAAGAGTGTGATGCATTTACAAAATCACAAGACAGAATGTTGAAAACAAGTTTGATATATTTTCAAACATTTCAAAAATAAAGACCTATGAAATCAAGTCCTTCCTTACTGGAGAAATTGATCAATAAAGTCAAGTCAAAAGTTTTTCTGTTTTTGTGTATGATTTTAAGGTACATAAAGATAATGCAATTGAGCACACATACTATATACTGTAAAGTTTTAAACTCCAGCATTATATTATATTAATATATAAATTAAATGTTAAGCATGAGTCAATGACTTGACCTTATTATGCACTTGGAGCAAGATATACTAAGTATTAGTACTTTGTGGCAGAAAAACGTGAAAAGTATACTAAAGTATACGTTTTAGTATTAAAGTATAAGTCTTAGTATTAATGTACTTAGTCTTAGACTTTTATTTATACTTTTCAGTATAAGCCAAGTATACTTCACTATACTATTCTTAAGTATATAAAATATAGTTTATAAAAAGTCAACTTCAAGTATACTTCCTCAGTTTTAGTAAAAAAATAAGTATACTCATAGTACACTTGAATAAACTTCTTTTTGCTAAGGGTAAGTTCACTCATTTAGGTGTCACAGATGTCAGCCGGATATTGCTGGGTTCCACGTGATGTCACACCCGCCTCATTAGTTATTCAAAACTTTAGCTGGTGGTCTATCAAAGCTCAGTTGACAAAGCATTCGTACGGAGAAGGTGCATTGCTCGCATGAAAAATGCCTTACACTTGCATTGTTTTAGGTTGTTCTAATTGATCAAACCATGAAACTGATGAGTTTCTTCAGGGCTCCCCATGAACAAACACAGGATTTCACAAAAAGACATGGAGAAAGGTGGCTTTTGAACCTCTCACTGAAATCGAAGGGAGCCGAGTCGAAGCATGCTCGAGTTTGCAGCGATCACTTGGTGAAAGGTTTGTATCTCCCTCTCAGCTATATCCTTAGTGTTTTCCAAGTACTTTTCTTGTTACGTTTCATTATTTTACTGTACGTTTTTTAGTCACAAAGCGCTAAAGTCCCCAGCTGCTTCTTTGTTTACTCCTCACAAAGTTGATATGCATGAAGGTCGCGACAAAATTCTTACCCAGCCGTACAGTTACAATGCGCCGTGATCACTTCTCCGTCTTGTTTAACTAAGGTCCAGGTCTTTAAAGGGGTTTCTGATGATCTTTGGGAATGATTTACCTGAGAGATAAGAGCCAACACAAGTGAGAATCAAGCAAACTGTTGTTTGTTTACACTTCAACTTGCAGCGCTTCGTTGTAAAGATGTGAACGAAAAGCTTAAAAAAAGCATACTTACATGGGCAAAAATTGATTGGATTGATTCGGCAGCGACTTGAGACCGAGGTCCTTTACCCAGCCACATACAAAAAAGTTGTAAGCTTCCATTCTCTTCCACGCTTTCATCTGTTTTGCAGTGTAGAAGGACGTCTGCAACACCAGATGGTTCGAGATGTCGGGGAACTCGACTGAAGGGTAGTTTTCGAGATCATATGACAAATCCTTCTTTCCCAGACTGTAGGGGTCGATTCCATTGCACATAGCAATTTTCTGAATATATCTAAAGTGAACAGTGGCTTCTAGATTACGAGCATATGCTGATAAGTTATTGCTAGTTGTTTGCACTACAGCAGCCGTTTAGACCACCAGCTATTTCACTTCCAGTAAAACCGCTAAGAAAAGTAAATTATAGTCAAGCAGTTATATCAGATATAATCCCATGTCCTCAAACTAAAATGATAATCATTTTTTTCTTTCACTTTTATTACACTACAATGCAACAAAACATTTTAAAGCAGATGACACATCAGTTAAATATAACATATGAATGAAAAATAATTCTAACGTTTCTTCTAGTATCTTCAATCTCACCAGATAAGGATGCAATAATTTACAGTAACATTCCTGAACACTCTACTTCATAAGATAATTGAGAATCGAGACTGCCTCTCTTCTTTCCTTCATGTAAAGAAAAGCAAACCACATTAAACATCAAATGTCTTGTCACAAATTTTAACATAAGCCTTGCATAATCCTCCAGCATTTCTTGAGTTATGAAAATAAAGTGTTACTGAAACAAATGAAGTTCTGCAGATAAGTGAGTAAACCTCAAGATAGCAGTATGATGGACAGAGTGGACGGTGACCTGGATGCCTCAAAACCTTCATAGACATTCCTCAGCTACATTTAAGCAGTTACATTCCTTTTTTTTTAAATGAAGGAAATACTGAATATCTACTGAATATTTATTTCTGTTACTTTGTGTGAGATGGTTTACATGACTGAGCAGACCTCCTATAGCATGTGGCCTTGTAGAGACATCAGTAACCACTGGATCAGGGTCTCTATGGCTCTGGATCCTGGATGGGCTGCCAATTCCTCACAGAACAAGTGGTACATTATTTTTATATTTATTAACATTATGTTTTGATACGGGCGGCACGGTGGTGTAGTGGTTAGCGCTGTCGCCTCACAGCAAGAAGGTCCGGGTTCAAGCCCCGTGGCCGGCGAGGGCCTTTCTGTGCGGAGTTTGCATGTTGTCCGCGTGGGTTTCCTCCGGGTGCTCCGGTTTCCCCCACAGTCCAAAGACATGCAGGTTAGGTTAACTGGTGACTCTAAATTGACCGTGAGTGTGAATGTGAGTGTGAATGGTTGTCTGTGTCTACGTGCAGCCCTGTGATGACCTGGCGACTTGTCCAGGATGTACCCCGCCTTTCACCTGTAGTCAGCTGGGATAGGCTCCAGCTTGCCTGCGACCCTGTAGAACAGGATAAAGCGGCTAGAGATAATGAGATGAGATGAGATGTTTTGATACATGCTTTCATGCACTTCCAGGTGATGTACAGTACAAAAGTCTTAGGCACCTTATTTTTTTCATACAAACTTTGTTACGGATTTGTTACAGTGGTGTAAGTGGTTAGCACGGTTGCCTCACAGCAAGAAGGTTCTGGGTTCGAGCCCAGCGGCCGGTGGAGTTTGCATGTTCTCCCCATGTCTGCATGGGTTTCCTCCAGGTGCTCCAGTTTCCCCCACAGTCCAAAGACATGTGGTTAGGTTAATATGGGACGGCCTTGGGCTGAGGTGCCCTTGAGCGAGGCACCTGACTCCCAACTGCTCTCCAGGCACTGTTAGCATGGTTGCCCACTGCTCTGGGTATGTGTGTGTGCTCATTGTGCATGTGTGTCCACTGCTTCAGAGGGGATTTAAATGCAGAGAGGAAATTTCACAAGTGATGAATAAAGTTTTCTTTCTATTTTATGACTTCTACATTATCAAGTCAGTACAAAAACATTTTAGAGTTCCAACCATTCATTTTCCAGCACAAAATTAAATGTTATAGAAAAAAAAAGTTTGTATCTGAGCAGCATATTACATAAGAGAGCACTTTTCAGATTTAAAAAAGAAAACATAATGAAGGCTACTGGGTTTTGGTGCAAAATTAAGAAGCGAGTGTGACAGTCAAAGTGTCCAGAAGAACTGTAGCTGGTTCTGCAAGATGCTCAGTAGAACCTACAGCTCATTTCCTTATAAAACTGCACTCACTGTACCTGAGACTACTATTTTATTTATTTTTTTATTTTTATTTTTTTTTAAAGCAAAGGGTCGTCTCACACCATATACTGACTTTGTTTAATTTATTATGGCTTACTGCTGTTAATATATCTCATCTCATCATCTCTAGCCGCTTTATCCTGTCCTACAGGGTCGCAGGCAAGCTGGAGCCTATCCCAGCTGACTACGGGCGAAAGGCGGGGTACACCCTGGACAAGTCGCCAGGTTATCACAGGGCTGACACACAGACACAGACAACCATTCACACTCACGGTCAATTTAGAGTCACCAGTTAACCTAACCTGCATGTCTTTGGACTGTGGGGGAAACCAGAGCACCCGGAGGAAACCCACGTGGACACGGGGAGAACATGCAAACTCCGCACAGAAAGGCCCTCGCCGGCCACAGGGCTCGAACCCGGACCTTCTTGCTGTGAGGCGACAGCGCTAACCACTACACCACCGTGCCGCCCCGCTGTTAATATATATATATATATTTTTTTAATGTTGAACCATTTCATTTCATTATTTTTCAAGCCATTTTTGGTCTACAACATTTCTTTACATGTGCCTAAGATTTTTGCACTGTACTACATGACTTCCTAGAGTTCCAGAAATAGGTGACAAGTTTAAATTCAACGAGTGCTGTAAACAAGCCCTTTTTATGAAGGCACAGAGAAGCCACCAGCTGTAGTCAATCATGATCACGAACAGGAAGTTAAGAGACCTCGGTCTTGGCAAGATAAAAGACATTTTGGAAGTTTCAGCACCTCTGAATTAATAATCTAAGTGAGCGTATGCAAATTTTTGAGCCTGTATGTATAATTTTGACCCTGTGTTGATTTCAGAAAACCCAAAGAAAATTAAAACTTGTGTACCAAATTCTAGTGTTTTTTTTTAATTAAAGATGTATGCTGTACAATCATTCTGCCACAGAAAAAGAACAGTTCAAAGAAATTACTGAAAGCCCAAATATTGCCATGACATTCATATCCAAGATGACACTCATGTCACTGTATGTAAACTTCTGACCACAGCTGTAACTGTAAGTTTCTCTACAGGTTTGTTCTGATAAAGCTCATGAATGGAAAAACTCTTGGCGCAGGCAGAACGGCAGAGCTGTTTTTTCCAGCTTATTCAGAACCCAGCAGCATCAAATACATGTACAACAACACAGCGAAACATGCTCACATCTAACAAATTTACAGCTGTATTACACATTTACAATGGATCACGATGTTATGAAAATGCTTCCAAGAAGGCCGTTTTAGCGACATTTTTGTCAACACACCTGTAAATAATTCGAAGTGTGACATTTTTTTTGCTCATGTGTAATTTTTTCCTGGAGAGAAAAGACAATGAACTGTATACAACATTTACGTCGTACATAAAACATGTATCAATGTGATTTAGCACCACTACTCTTTCTCATGGCTGTGTCTTTGCTCTGTTTCCATAGTTTCCTCTCAGGCTGAAAATTGTGTTCTGTTTAGAGTATTCCTTTTTTCAACTTTTATTTCTGGCCTGGGGCGGCACAGTGGTGTAGTGGTTAGCGCTGTTGCCTCACAGCAAGAAGGTCCTGGGTTCGAGCCCCGGGGCCGGCGAGGGCCTTTCTGTGCGGAGTTTGCATGTTGTCTGCGTGGGTTTCCTCCGGGTACTCCGGTTTCCCCCACAGTCCAAAGACATGCAGGTTAGGTTAACTGGTGACTCTAAACTGACCGTAGGTGTGAATGTGAGTGTGAATGGTTGTCTGTGTCTATGTGTCAGCCCTGTGATGACCTGGCGACTTGTCCAGGGTGTACCCCGCCTTTCGCCCGTAGTCAGCTGGGATAGGCTCCAGCTTGCCTGCGACCCTGTAGAAGGATAAAGCGGCTAGAGATAATGAGAGAGAGAGATTTCTGGCCTACAAATTTGTTTTATTACATCACTGCATCACACTTCATCTGACTTTACTGTTTCCTAGATGCATCCCTATAGAGATAACTTCTCTACCCTACCTGAAGTCACTCATCAGAGCTTATTTTCTGCATCAGAGTAGTCTAAATGTACCTAGTGATCCCAAATAGTTTGAACAAATGTGTGTGATTAATCAGTATAAACGTAACTGTATGTTCTCATTTGATTCATAGCGTTTACTCTATACTGAAGCAATAGTTTCGGCAAAAATGTTTTCCCAGTTTTCTTTACCAAATGTAGCTGATGATCTTTCCTTCTTCAGTTTTTTTATTTTTTACTGTAGCTACAGTATAAGGCTAAGGTCCCGGTCCCACAACACCGATAACTATAACTATGACAAAACCTCATCTCATCATCTCTAGCCGCTTTATCCTTCTACAGGGTCGCAGGCAAGCTGGAGCCTATCCCAGCTGACTACGGGCGAAAGGCGGGGTACACCCTGGACAAGTCGCCAGGTCATCACAGGGCTGACACATAGACACAGACAACCATTCACATTCACACCTACGGTCAATTTAGAGTCATCAGTTAACCTAACCTGCATGTCTTTGGACTGTGGGGGAAACCGGAGCACCCAGAGGAAACCCACGTGGACATGGGGAGAACATGCAAACTCCACACAGAAAGGCCTTCGCCGGCCCCGGGGCTCGAACCCAGGACCTTCTTGCTGTGAGGCGACAGCGCTAACCACTACACCACCGTGCCGCCCATGACAAAACCTATACCTGAATTTAGTTCCAGTCTCGAGCAGTCACACCACAACTATAATCCCGACTATAGTATCAGTTGGTCCTGCCACTCAGGTAAATAAATGCATGCAACTCAGGAATAGTCATGGAAGTTTTTTCCAAGTAGTAGGACGTTATTCCGGGTCATACTGTTCAGCTTGGACTTCAAAACAACTATTCTATCAACCACGCGAGTGTGTGCATAGACACACTCGGGTGGTTGATAGAATATGGCTAGGTCATGGACTACGCAAATATAATAAAAAAGGATGCAAAATACGGAGTGGTTACGGATTTTAATACGGATTCATCACGGATGCTAATAATTTACAGATTGGTCATGGAGGTTTAGTATATTACAGATTGGTTACGGATTTCATACGGATGATGCATCACGGATAAAAAAAAATAAGAAGTATAAAACAATTAAATGTTTGGACTTCCAAAGTTCATAATTAAAATATCTTGCCTGCATTTATGTATTTAGTTTATTAATTTACTATTGACATTTCACGGAAAATCACATATCCATGAATAAAAGATCCATGCTTTGTATTATATTTTTTTATTTTCCATGAATCCTTATTCTATGAGTTCATGATGCAACAAGGACGTACAAAGATGCCCAGGGAAAATAGCATATGCTCAGACAACGTCACATATAAACAATTACCTGATTGGGCAGATGTTTTATCAGATCAGGTCCAGGCCTGGAAAAATCGCTCCAGAATCTCATCGATACGGATAAACCCAGGCCTGGGCTATAAATATTGTTATTGGTCTGGTGTGACCACCAACCACATAAACCGCAGGGGACCAATTTATTTATAGTTATAGTTATCAGTAATGTGGGACTGGGCCTTAATGTAGGGAAAACTAAATGGATGTCTGTCTGACCCTAAGTAAATACATCTATAAATCTAAACCATGATTTTTTGTTACCCAATTTGATCCCAATTTAGTCATTTTCCAAATCCTATCCACTAGCTAGCTCACGCCTATCACACAATAGCTAGCAGCCAGGGAGGGTAATGACTGACGTGCTTCCTCTGAGATACTGTATATGAAGCCAGCCACCAACTTTTTTTTTTTAACTGCTGCTTAATCTGCATCACAGAGAAGCTGAACACACTTGGAGGAAAGTGATAATTGCTAACTTTGACATACGTGACTTCACAGATGTTTGGTCAGTGGTACCTTGACTGACAGGGGAGAGAGTAATACCATCCCTCCCACCCAGAAAGCATGGCCAATTTTGTGCCTGTGCAACACAGATTGCCTTGAGCAGGACACCTCTAAACAAGGCCAATGATGAGGAGATATTATTTGTTGAGTGCTGCAATACAAACTGCTGAGTTGTCCATATTCCAGGGTTCCAACTGGGCCTTTTCAGCGTATCGGGCCGATACGCAATGTTTCCTTACCGCTATGCCCACAATATTGATGACACACCTGTAAAAGTTGCCACTACATGAATAAAAAGACTCATCAATTTTGAAAATGTGGTCTTTTGTTTAATTTTCTCTTGTTATCCCCACGCGGTGGTGACAGCGCACCGCCATGCGAATGTTCTACATTCAGACATACTCCACTCCCCATCCACGGAAGCATCCAGTGCATGGTTGCCCAAGTACAGTGGTGCTTGAAAGTTTGTGAACCCTTTAGAATTTTCTATATTTCTGCATAAATATGACCTAAAACATCATCAGATTTTCACACAAGTCCTAAAAGTAGATAAAGAGAACCCAGTTAAACAAATGAGACAAAATATTAGACTTGGTCATTTATTTATTGAGGAAAATGATCCAATATTACATATCTGTGAGTGGCAAAAGTATGTGAACCTTTGCTTTCAGTATCTGGTGTGACCCCCTTGTGCAGCAATAACTGCAAATAAACATTTCCGGTAACTGTTGATCAGTCCTGCACACCGGCTTAGAGGAATTTTAGCCCATTCCTCCGTACAGAATAGCTTCAACTCTGGGATGTTGGTGGGTTTCCTCACATGAACTGCTCACTTCATGTCCTTCCACAACATTTCGATTGGATTAAGGTCAGGACTTTGACTTGGCCATTCCAAAACATTCATTTTGTTCTTCTTTAACCATTCTTTAGTAGAACGACTTATGTACTTTGGGTCATTGTCTTGCTGCATGACCCACCTTCTCTTGAGATTCAGTTCATGGACAGATGTCCTGACATTTTCCTTTAGAATTCGCTGGTATAATTCAGAATTCATTGTTCCATCAATGATGGCACGCCGTCCCGGCCCAGATGCAGCAAAACAGGCCCAAACCATGATACTACCACCACCATGTTTCACAGATGGGATAAGGTTCTTATGCTGGAATACAGTGTTTTCCTTTCTCCAAATGTAATGCTTCTCATTTAAACCAAAAAGTTATAGTTTCATCTCATCCGTCCACAAAACATTTTCCCAATAGCCTTCTGGCTTGTTCACATGATCTTTAGCAAACTGCAGACGAGCAAGAATGTTCTTTTTGGAGAGCAGTGGCTTTCTCCTTGCAACCCTGCCATGCACACCATTGTTGTTCAGTGTTCTCCTGATGGTGGACTCATGAGCATTAACATTAGCCAATGTGAGAGAGGCCTTCAGTTCCTCTAGTCACCCTGGGGTCCCTTGTGACCTTGCCGACTATTACACACCTTGCTCTTGGAGTGATCTTTGTTGGTTGACCACGCCTGGGGAGGGTAACAATGGTCTTGAATTTCCTCCATTTGTACACAACCTGTCTGACTGTGGATTGGTGGAGTCCAAACTCTTTAGAGATGGTTTTGTAACCTTTTCCAGCCTGATGAGCATCAACAAGGCTTTTTCTGAGGTCCTCAGAAATCTCCTTTGCTCGTGCCATGATACACTTCCACAAACATGTGTTGTGAAGATCAGACTTTGATAGATCTCTGTTCTTTAAATAAAACAGGGTGCCCACTCACACCTGATTGTCATCCCATTGATTGAAAACACCTGACTCTAATTTCACCTTCAAATTAACTGCTAATCCTAGAGGTTCACATACTTTTGCCACTCACAGATATGTAATATTGGATCATTTTCCTCAATAAATAAATGACCAAGTATAATATTTTTGTCTCATTTGTTTAACTGGGTTCTCTTTATCTACTTTTAGGACTTGTGTGAAAATCTGATGATGTTTTAGGTTATATTTATGCAGAAATATAGAAAATTCTAAAGGGTTCACAAACTTTCAAGCACCACCGTAGTTCCATGTGGAGATTATCACTGATCATGCTAGTCTGGTTTACCTCCTTCCTTATGCTGTGTTCGCGGTAAAATGCTAGCCGTGTTAAGAGGTGCTTAAGCACCATGCACATAATTTGTGCCAGTCCCCGGCAATTTTTTTTAATGACGCAACATAGTGCACTGAAACTATTGGAGTAATGGTCAGTAGGGGAAGGTATGATAGGAGTCAGATCTGGACAGTACATGACAGTACATTACATACTGTAATTGAATGGCTGAAGCTGAAAATAAAACTGACACTTGGTGAACATCAGCTGGTTGTTTTATCATTATTTCATGAAAATATGTCACAAATATAGTTGAATATTAATTATAACAAGACTTCAATCAAAAACAATCACAGCAACTTTTGGGAAAAAAAAAAACCTCATTAATATTACCAAAAAAGAGTGACTTTCAGGGAGGCCTACAAGTGCCAAGAAATGCACTAGAATGCATCTCCAAGCATATAGAACCTGTGAGCTTTCAGGGGCCTAAGGCAGTCCCTGACCCCCCAGCTGTTATAACTGGTGCCACTAACTATGCTGATATTTTGGTCTAGTTAGAACCCTGGTATTCATCACCCAGTGAGCCAACATTTGCTTAGACAAATTAGCATGCTGTGTTTTACCCCATAGCAAATAAACAGCTGGTTGAGGATTTGATGTCTGCCAGACAATCCAAATTACACTATTGGTCATACATCAGGCATAGCAAGGAACACTCCAAAGTCCACTGAAGACTGAAAGGTCAATCGACTGATTCACAAAATTGACTGATATGATCAGGCAGAAATCCTTGGTTTAAGCCACAACATCACCCCACAGTTATTCTACTGAATGCTTTACTGGACTTGATTGCTAACAAAAAGATTGACTCCTTTCACTGAGACACAGAAATGGAATGGCTGTAGTTCTACCAAGGTTAGATGGATCACAAATGTGTATGCCTAGCATCCTCAGCAGACACTAATCCCCCATGTGGTGGTTGGTGTGAATCTATTTGGCAAGCATGCACTTACAATACAAGCATAAATAGCCACAAGTGATGCATGTCAATATCAAGTTTCCACCAGGGAGTCATCAGTGCATCTGCACTCAGCACTTTGGCAGTGCACATCTGGACATAATCTTTCATCTTTTGAGACCACCAGCAACACAACAAGCAACAATGGCTGATATATGGCCAAACTGGGTGTGAGTGAGCTGGGGCCTGCTCTAATCCCCTACCCAAATGGTGTCAATAAAGTCGTTGCACTGTGGCAAAGAAAACCCTGCCATCACATGTGTGGTGTGAAAGAATGCATTTGATGTTGTGGGTTGCATTACACCAGGGGTGGGCAAACTTTTTGGCTCAGGGGCCACAGTGACTTTTGAAATTTGCCAGGCAGGCCGGGCCAACACCAAATTCATACATATCGAACATAAACCGGAAAAGCTTTAGTGTTATTGTAAGGCCTTCACTGACAGAGACCCAAATGCAGATCAGATTGACATTTATTTTAGTTCTCAGTCAACAAAGGCAGAGCAGAAAAAATGCTTGCAGTTCAATAGATTGGCACTGGAGCCATCCAGAAAAGTAACACACACACACACACACACACACACACACACACACACACACACACACACACACACACACACACATGACAGTAAGAAAAGTAGCACACTTAATTCTTAAATTACATCTTTGAACTGCCAGGATGAGTAGGATGCCAGTGTATTTGTATATTTGTATCATTTTATACATACAACTAAATTGCATATCATTAAATTGAACTAAATTACATATCAGTACATATCATTTTTGTACATTTCACTGAACTTGTAGATTTACACCCGAGTGTTTTTTTTTTAACCATCCACTTCCAGCCTGCCAGTACAACCAACCACCATTAGTAGGAGAGGTACCACACCATTCCAAAATGTTTGCAGTTCAACAGTTTGGGTACCACACCATGCCAACATATTTGCAGTTCAATGGTTTGGCACTGGATCCATCCAGCCCACAAAATCAGACAAAACAGCTCAAGAAAGCAAAAAACTCCAAACTGGTTTTCAGGTTCAAAGTCACTCACTGAAATATTTCCAGTCCTCAAAAAATCAAAACACAGGTTCCAAACAGGTTTTCATATTCCAAAAGGCCACTCATAGATCAGAATAACCTCCACAGGCAAAA
Source organism: Neoarius graeffei (assembly GCF_027579695.1). Lineage (NCBI taxonomy): Eukaryota > Metazoa > Chordata > Actinopteri > Siluriformes > Ariidae > Neoarius > Neoarius graeffei. The sequence continues at coordinate 27,237,506 of NC_083583.1, read as the reverse complement.
GTCCAGGAACAGATATAAGCAGAAGCAAGGTCAGCTGCTCATAATACACCTATAATAGCAGACAGGGACATAAATGAGGGGCGGAGCAGACACCCAAAAGCACACGGTACTTAAAAACAAACACCAGCACTACAGCAGCCACCCACGACAACCAAAATTACTAAGAGTTATACTTTTTATATTATGTCTGTAAACATGTGACTACCATCTTATTACAGCTCCAACATAGTTTTAAAAAGAGAAAGTGTTAATACTCACATTCACTCAGCAACCGCTGAGCTGTATTCATCCGTGCTTGCGCTGACTGGTTGTTAGCATAATTAGCATGCTTGGAGGAAAAGTGCCGTTTGATGTTATAAAACTGCAACGGTTTCTTTGCAAATAAGGCATACAGCCTTTGATCAGACTTCAGCAAAAAAATATTTAGTTGTCCATTCTTTATTGAACACCCTGCACTCACTGTCCACTTTTCTTTTTTTAGGACCACTCATTGTAAAGTTTTATCCTGTGTTCTCGAGATCATCAGTGGCACGGGCGCCAGAATGACTTCCATGGCACGCGCTGCACCACTCTGCAAATGTAATCTCGCGTGAATACGACTGACTGGAAAGACGGATCTCTAGAACACCTGTCTACGTGATAACACTGGCGCTTATAGTTTATAGATCTGCTCAATCATGTTTATATGATTGTCTTCCGCGGGCCGGATTAAAAACGCCAATGGGCCGGATGTGGCCCGCGGGCCGTAGTTTGCCCACCTCTGCATTACACCATTGGTCTGCAGCCATCTTTAGACTAGCTGTCACAGCAAACTTGCAGCCTGTTGAAGGTTTACCAGGTGAGCTGGTAGATGCAGAACCAAACTCCTCTACAAAATATAGCTGTGACCAGAGTCGAAAGTGGTGCCTCAACTCGTAGGTCATTATCAAACTCGGAAGCCTCCCAAATGTAGCTGAATAATACCATTCTCATGCTCTTCTGATAAGGAGTGAGGAGGATGCCTGGTCCCTGAGCTACAGTATAAGGAGGTCTCTGACTGCCTCTAAGTTGCATAGCCTCAGCTTTTGGGTCATTGATTTCAGTGAAGCTATGTCTTCTGCTTCCTATTGTTCTTCTCAGTTGTCTCCAGGCCTGGGTAATTGCAACCAGCAAGTTATTTAGGGGTATTTTTTTTTTTATTATTAACCAATATTTCAAAAGGATAAACCCCTTCAGACAGTGTCTGCTATCACTGGGGGTCCTGCATTAAATTATTACAACTGAGAAACAGATTACTAATTAAAAAGCAAAATACAACAACTAAAAATAACAGCTAAAAATAAAAAAAAATTTTAAAAAGTCAAAATTTTTACCCTAAGAGATTTGTTAAACTATAAAATGTTCTTGATTCTCCTTTTGAAGCCAGTTAATGATCTTTCTAACTTTGCTTCTACAGGTAGGGTATTAAATGTTTTCGGTCCCATATACTTAATTTTCTGAAGAATTCTGTTTTAACTTGTGGAAGTTCAAGGTTTATCCCTTTTTGTCTAGTGTTGTACTTCGAGGAGATCCAGCAGAAAGTCATGGGGAGATCCTGAGGGGGCAAGCCATACAAGCATCTATGAACAAAGACGCACATATTCCGTTTTTGTCCGGTTCGCAGGTCTTTCCAGCCCAGTCATTCCAGATTGATGTCTTTGCTATGCTGCTCTTTCAGTACAATCTTGGCTGCTCTTATCTGCAGTCTCTCAAGTTTTTCTAGGAGTGTTGAGCTAGCTCTACTCCAGCAGATATCACAGTAGTCTAAGACCGGCAGAATGAATGCCCTGTAAATGGTGTTGGCTGCCTCTGTTGTCAGGTTTGGTCTGGTTCTTCTGAGGGCGCCAAGACACTGCGAAACCTTCCTAGCTAGATTGTTAATGTGCTCTTCATATGTGAGTGCAGCATCAAGATGCACCCCAAGGTATTTATATGATGTCACTTGCTTAAGTACTTGGTCTCCAATTGCAATGTTCAGATTAGAAGAATGCGCCAATTTTTGGTGTGTCCCAAATAGTAAGCACTCAGTCTTTTTCGAATGAATTATCATCTCATTTTGGTCAAGCCAGTAGAGCATGTTGTTGAAATCTGCATTAAGCGTTGTCTCGATGCAGTTTGAGGTTGGTCCAGATGTGAAGATAACAGTATCGTCAGCATACATGAGAATGGAAGATCTTTCAAGGACACACTGTAGGTCATTAACATATAAAATGAAGAGGAGAGGGCCTAAGATGCTGCCTTGCGGAACTCCACTTGTGACATTTTGGGGGGCAGATGTTATCCCATTACAATATACAACCTGTTGTCTAGGCATCAGGTAACTTGAAAACCATTTCAGCTCTTTATCTTTTACACCATATTTAGTGAGTTTGCTAAGCAACAGGCCATGTGGTACCGAATCAAATGCCTTTCTGAGATCAATAAATACGGCACCCGTCAAGCATCCCTTGTCGGCGTTTGCTCTGATGGTTTCTGTTAGATGAGTGACTGCGGCTTGTGTGGAATGTCCCTTTCGAAATCCATGCTGGTTATTACTTAGCAGATTGTTGACCTCCAAGTAACTCGTCAGTTGAAAGTGCACAGCCTTTTCCAGGACTTTGGAGACAATCGAGAGTAGAGATATGGGGCGATAGTTGTCCATGTCTTTGTGGTTGCCAGCCTTGAATAATGGTATCACTTTTGCTACCCTCCATTCCTCTGGAACCCTTGATGTTCGTAGGGAGGTGTTGATAAGCCTAGCCTGCAAGACAGCAATTTCCGCTGCACCATCCCTGAGCATTCGAGGAGGAATGTTGTCAAGACCAGGTGCCTTATTAGGCTTGAGTGTCCTGAGTTGTTGGTAAACAAAGGCAGAGCTGACTGGTTGGAAGCAGAACTCCTTCCTGGTCAAGGTCTCGAGGGGATAGGATTTTTTGCCCGGCAAGATGAGACGTGGGATCCGATCAATGATGGTTGAGAAAAAAACACAAAACCCATTTGCAATTACAGTTTTATCAGTGGTGATTGTTCCGCTGACTGACATAGCATCGGGTGGAGATCTGCTTGTCTTGTTGCTAGTTGGGTGTATTTTCTTGATGATATTCCAAAAATTGCGTGGGTCGTTGATGTTAGTGTCAATTAATTGTCGATTGTAGCTTGCTTTAGAGGCTCTTATCTTTGTAGTAACAAGGTTGCGATGACATCTGTACTCCTTCCAATCCTCTTCTGAACCTGATCTCCTTGCTTTTTTCAGAAACATGTCTCTTGCTCTCATGAGATTGCTTATTTCTGCAGTGAACCAGGGGCAGTCGCGGTCACGAATCTTCTTTGTTACCATGGGTGCATGAGCATCGCAGATCTTAGTGAAACGTTCCCTCCACTGTGTCCAAAAACAATCAACATACTCAATATTTGCATCAAAGTCCTGAAAAGCTTCATGTAAGTCGACGCAGAATAATTCTGGATCATACTTGCTGAAAACTCGGCAGGTGGTGACTCATGGTTGGAATTTCAAGGAGTTCAGTTTTCTAACACATGCTACCATTTCGTGATCACTGAAAGCTGTTATGACATCACGTCTCACAATGTTCTGTGGGCTATTAGAAGCAAGGATGTCTAAGAGTGATGTAGTATTCTTTGTTATCCTCATGGGCGTATCAACCAACTGTTCCAGACCGATAGTATGAAAAACGCTGACCAATTTCTTGGTGTCGCTGTCGCACTTTGAGCCAGGCAATAAGTCACAGTTAAAATCTCCCAAGATGATTATCTCCTTGTTTTCTACAGATGCTTTATTCAAAACGTCCAGTAACTTATCCATGAACTCGGGGTCATGATAATCAGATGTAGTTGGGGGGTTGTAGAAATTACCTATCAGAATGCCTTTCGATTTTGGATATAAAACCTCAATCCATATACCCTCAGCATCATCACATTCTAGGTCAGTTCTCCTGATGTTAGGTGTGAATTCAGCGATGTAAACCAGGACTCCACCATCCGAACCAACAGGCCTGTCCTTTCTTTAGATTTTGAAGCCATCCACCTGGAGCTCACTATCTGGGATATCCTCAGAAAGGTGGGTTTCTGAAAGTCCTATCACATGGAGTCCTTTGTTTGTAGAGCTGAAGAGCCTTAGTTGATCCAGTTTGCCTAGAAGCGACCGTATGTTTTGATGCACGATCTTAAGTCCACGGATTAGACAAAATTCACTGATCCTGTCTGGTTGGCTCACATTTGGAGCAACACAACATACATCTTTACTACATGGCGGGGAGCACTTTAGACAGCATTTGGAATCCTCGTATTGTGCCCCTAGACACTTCAGATGGAATTCAAAATTACAGGACACACAATAAGCAAATCCTTGGTTTTTCCTGATCGTTTTGCTGCACAAACTGCACATGGGAGGGCCTGGGTTGACTTCCACGTCATTGGAAAGCTGCAGCAAAACAAACGCGATAGACATTCGCTGAACAATAAGCAGACAGCAACGAGCCTGAACGGATATTGGAACTTGAGTCCTGGTTGGGGTCCGCTGGTAACTCTGAGTAAATACCGGGGGCCATGTAGATTCGTCCGATATAAATAGTAGTGCCGCGGTGGCATTTCCGGTATTTACTAGCCCTTGCAGGATGAGCCAGAAGAGAAGAATAATTGACACTTTAATTGAAGAAGCAGTGAAAGAGCGAGAAAGGCGAAGAAATCTTTTACAAGAGGAGCCACAAGCGCGCGCGAGTGAAATTTCCCGAAACTCAGCTTCCATTACAGTGCTTTTTTCACCGCCCGCTCCCCTACTGCCTATCCGTCACTACCGGAGACGGAAGTGGATACGGGTAACACGGTGGTGTAGTGGTTAGCACCATCGCCTCACAGCAAGAAGGTTCTGGGTTTGAGCCCAGTGGTTGGCGGAGGCCTTTCTGTGTGGAGTTTGCATGTTCTCTCCGTGTCTGCGTGGGTTTCCTCCAGGTGCTCCGGTTTCCCCCACAGTCCAAAGACATGCAGGTTAGGCTAAGTGGCTACTCTAAATTGTCCATTGATCAAGCTTGAAGAGGGATGGGCTCCGCCAAGTTTAAATGCCCTAGACACACCAATGATGGACTGTTAAAACATCTTCAGTGGTGCCCCTATGGATCTTCTTGGCTATGGGATGAAGAAATTATTTAGAGTAAAGGTTTTGTTCCAGATGAGACTCTGACCTAAGGTTCAAATCTGCCAACTGAGCATACATGTCAACTCTGGCATTGTCATGCAGTGAGTGCAGGGAATGTCCATGTCAGATACGTTCTTGAGATGGTCAATTTTGAAGCAGTGAGTATATAGCTTGTGATTATCTTCACCTTTCAAGAAATTCAGATACAAAATCCATGAGTGCAAGTCTTGGAGCATTGTTATTTACGACTCTCCACATGGTACAATATGACCAATGAGGGCAACCCAAGTGTAGAGAAAAAAATGTACATTGTGCAGAGGGAGTGCCTACTCTAAGTCAAGCGGCTACAAATTTGCGTAAGTTCAGCAAAATTATGAGGCTAAATGTATAGTATGTCAGAAGAGCATCACTAAAAATGCTAGCACTGCATTAGCCACAAGATGTGATAGTCAACAAGTTGTCAGGGCATGTAGAATATTTGAATGCGAAGAGGCTTTACCCAGATTTGGATGACAGGATATCAGTATCTCTGACCACAGTGATAAGGTGCTAGAAGGTGCATAAGAGATTAGCTCCATATTGTCTTTGTGTGTCTGACATGAAAAGGAAAAAAGGAATCATTGCTATATGACAGCTGTAAGTTTAGCAAATTTATGGTGAAAGTAAGAAATACCGTTACAGACTTGCTCAACTAAAGCCTCACTCACAACCCACCGTAAGTGCTTTGGACACACATGGGTTGCACGGTTTGGTAGCTCGCAGCCATTCCGCAGGGTCGCAGTGAACCCGGGGGAAAGTTTGGGGGAGGAGTACAGGCAAAGTACTTGTCAAGTACAGGTTGCACACCTGACTTCCTCAAGGCATGGGAAAAATTGCGCCATTCGCCCATGGAAAGCATATGTCTGACGCACATGATCAGTGTGTGTTCAGTGAGTGTGGAGTGTGTGAGACTTGCATTTTACCAGTTTCCTGTGCTACGAGTTTGGGCCGCACTTGTGAAGCGTGTGTGATGCATGTGATTAGCATGTTACAATCACTCATAACTTGTGTGTGATGCAAGCCAGGAGTGGGTATAAAATCAGCATGTCTGCAGCATTCTGCATCTGTCTTTCGACTGAAGAACATTGGATATTTTGTGGGAAAAATTTAAAAATTTTCAGTTTAAAGTTTAGAAAATGGGACCCAAGAAGAAGCGAGCAAAAGTGAAGTAACCCAGCCTGAAACAGCAGAGGGGGAGGAGGAAGAATTTGATGATGATGGTAGCAGCACCGGCGAGCCCTGCACAGACAGGGAGAAGTGTGCCTTCAAGCCGGCAGAAGGCACAGCACCCCACCAGAGGTATTTTCACAGGTAAATACACATGCTTTAAACATTCATTTCAGTATCTATATGCTTATGTAATTAATATTATATATGCTGATTTTCATGTATGTTTCAGCTAACGACACCCAGAAGTGAGGACACTGCAATCCCATCATCGCTGTCAGGCCGTTGTGCCATGCTCAGCGATAAGGACAAGGACATCCCGACACCCCGTCCCACCACTCAGCAGGAGGAGGAGCAGGACAGCAGCTCGGAGTCAAAGTGTGTTTCAGTGCTTAAACTGTTGGGCTATTTAGTTGGGATTTTTTACAGTGTAATAAAATGCATTATGCCCTTATACTCATGTTTTATTATTTGATGTTTGCATGGTGAATTAAACATATACTCAAATAAAAACAGCAAATGAGGTGGTCTTCTTCCCTTCTACAATGCTACAAGCTACACGATCGGTTCCATGGTTCCTCCCCAATATATATACCCAGAATCTTGCCCCTCATGTCGCGCGCAGGTCGCGTGTGCTGCGTGCAGGTCGCGTGCACACCACACATAGGGGTAGAAAGTGAGATGAACTTTTGTCTTGCGCACCGCACAATTAGCAAGTGTGGAATACTTCTGTATTTCTGAGGCATGTCACTCAAACAATGACCGTGCATCACTCATGAGTCTTACTGTCATCGCAAAAAGCCCCTACTAGCCGTGCTGCTGACTTGGTTCAGGTGTACAAAAGGAATACGGGTCCCTTACATAGTGCATGCATTCTTGATTTGTCGCAAGACCCGTAGAATTTGCATGTGCAGGACCAAAAGTCTCTGCGGGTAGTCCGCGGCCTTCTACGGCACTGAACACATGCAAGTATCATGCAAGTCTCAAGCACGGTTTTGCCAATTTTTTTACCGTAGACCGCCCATAGCAGCATGTACAGCAGGTTGTGAGTGAGGCTTAAGACTGATTTGACTTCATTGATTGTGGGTTGACTCTCATTAAAACAGGATAGTCGTTATAACTTATGCAACATATATGTACATGCATGCATTTTCACTGATAAAATGTAAAAGGCTAATTAAATAATCAGATGAACTGAGACAATCACATTCTGAAGCAAATTAAATAATCTTATACTGGTAACTTAAATACACAACACAAGTTACATGTATTAATCTAAATGCATATAAACAATGAGTGCTGTTTTTGCTGTTTTTTTTATCCAAATGAGAGTCACAGCTTACCCGTCTGTGTTCTCACTTCTTGAAGACCGATCTTGTGGCCAATTGTTTTGAAACAATCTGACTTTCAGTTGTTCATTCAGTTATCCGTTCATTCACTTCTTCCACGTAAGGGCGAGATATTGCTGCTGAGGCAAGCATATCCAGTGGAGAAATCAGATGGCTGGTCCACTCATTCTCCATTTTCTCCATACTGAGTACTCCACCATTACTGCTCGGCTCAAGCAATTACTAAAACCCGGGATGGGACGTCACCGGTTTTAGCAACAATCACAGGGAGGTAACTGTCTGAGCGATAATATGTCCCATTTCATCCCGGGTTTTAGCAACAACCCTCAGCTCACACTCCGGGAGAACTGGTGCAAGTGAACTTACTTTCCCTTTCCTTATAGTTTTACTTTCCTATAATTGTTGGTACTGCACCCTTTTTCTATACGAGCTTATAACCAATGCTCCTCAACAGATCAGAGGTTTTGTATGAGTCTTCAGTAAAATGTGCAGAGCAGAGGAGGGACCACGTCATAGGCGCCCAACGTGCCCATGAATTTCTCACAAAACGCATCCAAATCTTTGCAGTTTGAACATTCTTGGGCCATGAATGCAACATAAATCCACCTTCTGTCATGTTGCTGCACCCGCCAGCAACACATCTACGTGGCATGGTGATAAATTAGCTCAAAATGGAGGATCGGAGTTGCAGTCAGCTCTGTGTTTTAGTATAGCAGAAATGGCGATGAGACCGATAGACTTCCCGCTGTGACATCACGGATCCCAAGGTCATTCACTCAGACCACTTCCTATATAAATCACTTTAATCGTAAAAATTACTATATTAGATTTATTGTTAACACTTAAAACTATTCCTATGCCATTCTTAAAGTTTCAGGCATTTATAAATAAAAAGTAAGGCCATGGTTCTGCATATGTGCTTTAAAGGATGACAAGGGAAATTAAAGCCCCTTCCTTTTTGTCTAAATTTTACAGGGGAGTACAAAAAACACAATGTGCCCAATGTTTTTTGAATGTCTTCGAACTATAGACATCAAGTGTAGACAGAAAATGTGAATTTTAAAAAAATAAACATCTTTATAAAAATGTACATTAGAGACATCTCCTTTCCTTCAGACTAGCTTTGTGAACTCGAGCAAAACTTGAGATGTTGCAGTGTAATTTCCCCAAACTGTCCACAAGCAGCCCATTTCATCGGGTATGAAAGGCAATACATGGCTAGCGAGAAACAGCGTTGACAGATTCTATATCTAAGCTTCTTTTGTGCAACAGGTTTCCTCAATGAGCTTGCAAATTGCTCAGATCTTACACACAAAGAACTCTCTCACTCCGGCAGCCAAGCATCTAACTGTGTGGAGATGATTATGATGATCATAATAATCATGATGATAATGGGAACTGCTGAGAAAGGCAAGGATTGAGAGTTAGGGCTGACTTCAAAGAGACAGATGAGACGCAGAGGACAGGATCAGACACCGATACAGTGCAAACCAACACTTTCGAACTCAGACTGTGGGCCCCAAAATGTGGGATCCTTCACACACTATCAAGTCTGTGCAGTTCAACAAACATACACACACTTTTCTCTCATCTTTCTCACTCATGTTAAACACACCAAAACACTAATATTTGTCAGAAGACTGCAAATGATAAATTTTGTTTGAAATGATATTCCAACAAAGATACATGACTCATTACAAATCCTGATTCAGTAGTTAAGGTCTCATACATTATTTATGATAATATCAGGTTCTAAGACATTTGGCACAAACTACAAGGCTGTGCCCAGAACATAACATGATCACAGGAAACATCTTATCAACATTTCTTTTATATGTCAACGGTACTTTAACCATAATTGTAATTTCACTGACTTTTGCCTTTTTTTATTTTTAATATGCCTCCCTTGGTAATATAAGAGTGATAATTGTGTACACAAAACAACTCGACTTGTTTTGTAATTTTGAAACGTTCGACTGTTGCTTCTACTCACTGTATCTTTGTCTTTTTGTCAATTCTTATAGCTAACAGTATGATATAAAGTGTCATAAAAAACTCAACACAGTACAAAGCAGCTTTGTGATTAAGCTGGAGGCTATAAGCTTAATATACTTGTTACTAATTACAACATTAGGCTTGTAGCTCCAATGAAAATCCAAAAAATCAAATTTGTCTGTTCAATAATTTTGGGGTTAGGTGAAAGTTATCCTGTTGAAAGTTGATCTGTTATTTTCCCACTGAAGTATCTCTATAATATTTACTTACTACTAGAACTTTCACATTAAATGGATAACCAGACCTTGTTCATTAAAATGAATTCAGTGGTAAATAGTCATATCTCCTCTGAAAGATAATGCTGCTATATTCATTACTCATGAAATGGAATTCTACTATTAAGTCAGAAAGGAAAGCAGGCTGCCATGAATTACAAACTCTAGTACATATTTTTATTTAATAGCCATGCATTACAATTCTCTGTCCAGTTAACAACCACCAGAACCATGAGTTAAACAGATTCATCACACTTTGGAATGCAAGCACAATTTTAGTAGAATAAACCAAGACAAACTGCCAGGTGGCCTTGTGGCTGACATGTTTGCCTCTCCACCAGGAGATCGCGAGTTCTACTCATGGTCAGGTCATACCAAAGACCATCATAAAAATGGTACCTACTGCCATCTACTGAGACATATTGCAATACAGATGTGAGTAGGAAGTCAAACTCTCATGCTCACCAGAGGACTGCCCCCCCACACACACACACTGTATCTCTAGCTATGCAATAGTTAGGGCAGCGGGCATGTGCCATCCTTGACTGCCATGCAATGGAGTAGTAAGGTGTCTCCTTCCCTCCACTAGCATGGGGTGGTGCCTTGAGCAAGCCCTAGCAACCCCTCGATCCCTCTGGTCAGGGTTACGACCGAAGACTGGACTTGGCAGACTGCGTGGAGAAGACCACCACCTAGTGGTTCAACAGGCAGGAAGACAGACCCAGCAAAGCATTTGTGGAGCGTGATCAGGGCACAGTGCAACACGTAGGACACCATTGGCCATTCACTGCATCCCAACCTAGCTCCAGCCATCTTGATTCTCTCTTGCCCCTGGACCCAGTTAGGTCAGAATGAGAGAGTGAGGCTGACAGCTGTGCAACTCTCCCTCACTCTAATCCAAGTCATGCACAAGACATGACTTCAAATTCAAGTCCTGTGGTGATGGGCAAGTGGCGAAGCAGCAGCTACAGAAACACTGGAAGCTGTAGTCATGAACCTGTGCACAGGTGACCCAGGGCATAAAGTTGTTCTCTGGTGGAACGAAGCAGCAGCGGAGTTCAGCAGCCCCCTGGGTGTCTGAGCAGCCGTGTTTAGGATTCACTCTGCTCACCTCCATGGAGGAAGGGGCAAGAAAAGGTGCCCCAAACATAGCCTGCTTCACCTCACCCTGGCCAACACACCACGGCTTGCAGGGATCCCACTCAGTGGTCAAAATGCAACAAATAAGAAAATAAATAAGATCGTGAAAGTACTCAACCTTGGCATGTGGAATGTGCGCACTCTACTGGGGGCTGGACTTCCTAGTGTAACACTCTTCTGCAGAAAGCCCAAGCCAGATGGACTGGCCATGTTGTCAGGATGCCAGACAGTCAACTGCCCAAACAGTTGTTGCATGAAGAGCTGCGCCAAGGCAAGCGCTCATCTGGAGGGCAGAAGAAATGCTTCAAGGACAATGTCAAAGTGTCCCTCAAAACCCCAGAAATCAATCTCACCTCCTAGGAGTCGCTTGCTCAGGATCATCCAGTATGGCAAGCAAAGCTCACCAGTGACACACATGCAGCAGAGATGAAACATATTGCCAAGGCTGAGAAGAAATGAGCTGCACGGAAGGCTCAAACTTTCGCCACCCCCACTACAGCACCTACCTACGCATACCCGACATGGGTGTATCTTCAAAGCCCAGATTGGCCTCATCAGTCACCTCCAGACCCACAACTGCCACCCACCAAATTGAAGTCATGGGTCATCTTCAACCCCAAAGGATGAACATCATTATGGAATAGGCGAGAGGCTGCAGGCTATAGAAATGGAGATCGGTGTCACCCAATGTGCCTTATGGGCCTGGTTAGTACTTGAATGGGAGACTGCCTGGGAAGACAATACCCCTGGCATGGGAGGGACTTTGAAACCAAGACAAGCAAAGAAAAGTGATAAGGCAATGCAAAGGTAAGGGTCAACTGTACATTACAAGTATGATGCACAGCTTGATGAAGCTGGAAAATATACTTGCAATGCACCTGGAATTAACATTCAATTTACTAAGTCAGTAGCTTATTCGGCAAATTGCACCTGGTATAAATAGCACGACTCCTACAGGCATTCTCCTTGAAGTGCACATTGTGATTTAAAAGTCAATGTGACATGGTGACAAAATGCTACATTCCAAATGCAAGTTGAAGCTGGAGTGAAATGATATAGAGAAGTAGGAACATGAAAAGAAGTAAGTTCTGGTATTTTCAAGTACTCATTGTTCTAATGGTCATGTATCCTATGAATTGGTGTTCAGCTTTCTGCAACCAGTTATGCCATTCTTCTAGAGCTAATTTTATGTGTGAGTTTTCAGAAGAAAAAGGCAATGGGATACATTTGACTGGTGGACCCTGACACTGTAAGACAATAGTAGCAGCAGCAGCCTCCTCAGAAGTATCCACAGCAATGACCGGGATCAAAATGCTTTAAGATTGGCAAACATTTGCTTGTGAGACTACGGTGAAGGCATGAATGGCTTGGGTGTTTCAGACTAGTCTTTTAGATCAGCCTTTCAAACAAGAGGTGAGGAGTGCAATAGAGTAGTGTAACAGTTAGGAAAAAAAATTGTGAAACCTAAAAGTCTCTGAAAGTCTATGATGCTTTGATGGATTGGCCATTTTGTGACTGCCTAATAATTAGTGTCATCCATGACCAGGAATGCAAATTGGTGTATGTGGAACTCACATTCTTCTATTTTAACAAATACTAAAAATGACCAATGATCAACGGTTGTTTGCAGGAACTTATTTACATGTTAGATACATTGTTCTGTACAATCTGACAAACCTGCCTAACATGTCTGATAGTTAGTTAACAAATACTTGCGACACAGACGGAGCATTGACTAGAATAAATGGCATAACCAAATATTCATAATATCTGGAAGCATCTTTAAATGCCATCTACATCTGATAAGGTTGTGGCACTACAAAGGCTAAGTTAGGTGTAGATGGTGATTTGAGCTGTTATAGGGCAGATGGTAGTGGGGGAGTAGGTAGTGGCATGTCATTGTGATTAAGTTAAGATCATGATAGTGAATGCAGTGCTGAAGACCTTCTTATCTGTTCTTAGCAAACATCTCAGCAGAAGCTAGTGAGGTAGAAGATCTGATCTAACCTTACTTTAAGACTTGTGATATATTCCTCCATGGATCTGCTGTCAGTTGGGAACAAGTACATACCTTAGTCCTACAGAAGGCCTTTCTATAGAAAAGGACAGTGAAATAGTTTAGTGGAAAGGACATAGAGGGTACTCACCACACTACAGTGAAATCATACTATCTGCACTGTCCAGAAGATCCCTTCAAGGAGCAGGTCTGATCAGAAACTGAGCAAAATGATGAAAAGTTCTGCACAGTAAAAGCAGAGACCCCTTTCTAGAATTTTTATTCTATGTTCATTTTATTCTATGTTCATTCTTGGTTCTAATGGCATTGGTGCTTTGCATGGGTTTAGGACTTGCATTCATGACTTAATTTAAAAGTCTAATTTTTCAGAGTGGAGATAAACTATTTGTGATTCTTCCAGCTGATCACAAGACCAGGTGCCATTTTAATTTGTTTTCGCAGTTTATGGGATATGAGAAGATACACACACAGACCTGACATACTTGTTGCATTAGGCTTGGCTACGGGGCCCTTGGTAATTATTTTATGTATCATCTAGAAATGTGTTTTTATCAATCACGTTCCAAAATATTTTTGCAATGTAACATAATGACTCATTGGTGCCAATAAACAGATGGTCATAAATTAATTATGGATATACAGTACTATGCAAAAGTCTTAGGCCTCCTATTTTTTCTTCATACAAACTTTGTTATAAATTTCTATTTTATGATTTCTCCATTATTGAGTCAGTACAAAAACATTTTAGAGTTACAAACGTTCATTTTCCAGCACAAAATTAAATATTACAGAAAAAACTCTTTGTATTTGAGCAGCATGTTACATAAGAGAGCACTTTTCAGATTAAAACAGAAAACATAATGAAGGCTGCTGGGTTTTGGTGTAAAATGAAGAAGCGAGTGTAACCGTCAAAGTGTCCAGAAGAACTGTGGCTGGTTGTGCAAGATGCTCAGTAAAACCTACAGCTCATTTCCTTATAAAACTGCACTCATTGTACCTGAAACTACTTTGTTTTTTAAAGCAAAGGGTCGTCTCACACCAAATATTGACTTTGTTTAATTTATTATTGCTTACTGCTGTTTATAGTATTTTTTTAATGTTGAAACATTTAATTTCATTATTTTTGAGCCATTTTTGGTCTACAGCATTTCTTTATATGTGCCTAAGACTTTTGGACAGTACTGTATATATTGGAAAAGGGGTTCCACCAAACACCTGAAGTGTTCTTTAGCTTGTCCCTCTGGGAGACCCATTAAAAGCCCTGTGTAGAAACATACATAAGAGGCTTTTCCTTTCAAAAAAGTTTTCAAGTGGAATCCTTTAGAAAGCTAAAATCCTTAACCATCTGAAGGGTATATGAATAAAAGTAAGTCTCGGTAAGTTGAGCTCAAGGTCGGTGAATGAGACACAGCTGGCTGACTCAACTGAGAGTCCGCCAAGGTCTCTGATAAAGCCCAGCCAATGTCTTATAGATAAGAGAGAGCAGCAAAATGGGAACATCTTCTTATCACCATTCACAGTCCATAACAAAGCTCCTTACTCATACTTTACTCATGCAGCGCCTGAGCCATGTGGTCAGTGAACTCATTGCTGGCTTCTAGCGTAGTTGTTATTAACATTATGTTACATCTGTTCATTTATCAAGAACGTTTATCTAAAGTGACTTACAGTAAAGCAGTATAATGCCCCTGCATAGAGAAATGAGTACAAAAGTTTATACAGTATACAGTGCCTTGCAAAAGTATTCATCCCCTTTAGTGTTTGTCCTGTTTTGTCGCATTACAAGCTGGTATTAAAATGGATTTGGGGGGGGGGGGGGTAAGCACCATTTGATTTGCACCATGCCTACCACTTTAAAGGTGCACACTCTTGTTTTATTGTGACACAAACAATAATTACGATGAAAAAACAGAAATCTGGAGTGTGCATAGGTATTCACCCCCTTTCATATGAAACCCTTAAATAAGAGCTGGTCCAACCAATTCACTTCATAAGTCACATAATTAGTTGATTAAGATCCACCTGTGTGCAATCAAAGTGTCACATGATCTGTCACATGACGTCTGTATAAATCAACCTGTTCCGGAAGGACCCTGACTCTTCAGTACTACTAAGCAAACAACATGAAAACCAAGGAACATGTCAGTCAGGTCAGAGACAAAGTTGTGGAGAAGTATAGATCAGGGTTGGGTTATAAAAAATATCCCAAACTTTGAATATCCCAGGGAGCACCATTAAATCCATTATAGCAAAATGGAAAGAACATGGCACCACTACAAACCTGACAAGAGAAGGCCGCCCACCAAAACTCGCAGACTGGGCAAGGAGGGCATTAATCAGAGATACAACAAAGACACCAAAGATAACACTGAAGGAGCTGCAAAGATCCACAGCGGCGATGGGAGTATCTGTCCACAGGACCACTTTAAGCTGTACACCCCACAGAGCAGGGCTTTATGGAAGAGTGGACAGAAAAAAGTAATTGCTGAAGAAAACACATTTGGAGTTTGCCCAACAGCATGTGGCAGACTCCCCAAACACATGGAAGAAGATTCTCTGGTCATATGAGACAAAAATTGAACTTTTTGGCCATCATGGGAAATGCCATCTGTGGTACAAACCCAACACCCTGAGAACACCATCCCTACAATGAAGCATGGTGGTGGCTGCATCATGCTGTGGGGCTGTTTTTCATCTGCAGGGACAGGAAAGCTGGCCAGGACTGAAGAAAGTTGGATGGCACTAAATGCAGGGCAATTCTGGTGCGAAAACCTGTTTGAGTCAGCCAGAGGTTTGAGACTGGGATGAAGGTTGACAGTCCAGCAGGACAATGACCCGACACATACTGCTAAAGCTACACTGGAGTGGTTTAAAGGGAAACATTTAAATGTCTTGGAATGGCCTAATCAAAGCCCAGACCTCAATCCAATTGAGAATCTGTGGTATAACTTGAAGATTGCTGTACACCAAAACAACTCATCTAACTTGAAGGAGTTGGAGCAGTTTTGCCTTGAGGAATGGGCAAAAATCCCAGTGGCTAGATGTGCTAAGCTAATAGAGACACACCACAAGAGACTTGCAGCAATTGTAGCAAAAGCTGGCTCTACAAAGTATTGACTTTGAAGGGGGTGAATACCTATGCACACTCTAGATTTCTGTTTTTTTTTCATCTTAATTATTGTTTGTGTCACAATAAAACAACAATGTACACCTTTAAAGTGGTAGACATGTTGTGTAAATCAAATGGTGCTAACCCCCCAAAAATCAGTTTTAATACCAGCTTGTAATGTGACAAAACAGGACAAACACTAAGGGGGATGAATACTTTTGCAAGGCACTGTACCATTACACTGGAATGACGAGAACAAAAGGCAATTTAATGCAAGTTTGATTGAACACAAGGTACAAATTGGTAAAAAGTGAATGTTTAGATCCTTGCCTTTAAAGGAACAGTCCACCGTACTTCCATAATGAAATATGCTCTTATCTGAATTGAGACGAGCTGCTCCGTACCTCTCCGAGCTTTGCGCGACCTCCCAGTCAGTCAGACGCAGTCAGACGTGCTGTCACTCCTGTTAGCAATGTAGCTAGGCTCAGCATGGCCAATGGTATTTTTTGGGGCTGTAGTTAGATGCGACCAAACTCTTCCGTGTTTTTCCTGTTTACATAGATTTATATGACCAGTGATATGAAACAAGTTCAGTTACACAAATTGAAACGTAGCGATTTTCTATGCTATGGAAAGTCCGCACTATAATGACAGGCGTACTAACACCTTCTGCGCGCTTCGGCAGCGCATTGATATCTGAGCTCCATATCAGTGCGCTGCCGAAGCGCGCAGAAGGTGTTAGTACGCCTGTCATTATAGTGCGGACTTTCCATAGCATAGAAAATCGCTACGTTTCAATTTGTGTAACTGAACTTGTTTCATGTCACTGGTCATATAAACCTATGTAAACAGGAAAAACACAGAAGAGTTTGGTCGCATCTAACTACAGCCCCAAAAAATACCATTGGCCATGCTGAGCCTAGCTACATTGCTAACAGGAGTGACAGCGCGTCTGACTGCGTCTGACTGACTGGGAGGTCGCGCAAAGCTCGGACAGGTACGGAGCAGCTCGTCTCAATTCAGATAAGAGCATATTTCATTATGGAAGTACGGTGGACTGTTCCTTTAAGGGCATTTTCACATCTCACTTGATTTGTTTTGGATTTTGATGAATTTTATCACTATGCTATGATTTCTATGATTTGTCTTCCATGCTTTTTTAGTTCTGTGAAAGTCAATATTTTCTGTTTTACATTGTGTGTTGTGCTGTTTACCAAATTCCTACTGATACTTAACTTAGTAAAATGTTTTGTCTGTTTTAAGTTATTAGAAATCTTAATGTGTCACATTCTATATATTAAAAAGAGAATATCAGTAGGGACACAAATGTTAATTGATGTCATATTTGGGCTTTATGTTCTAAGTGTTCAATAAGAAACTCTATTGTCTGGAGTTTGCTTGTTCAAATCTGAATGATGCCATAATCATCTCTGGTTGGGAATCCAAGAAAGCAAAATTCAATCATGGGCAGCACGGTGGTGTAGTGGTTAGCACTGTCGCCTCACAGCAAGAAGGTTCTGGGTTTGAGCTCAGCAGCCGACGGGGGCCTTTCTGTGTGGAGTTTGCATGTTCTCCTCGTGTCTGCGTGAGTTTCCTCCGGGTGCTCCGGTTTCCCCCACAGTCCAAAGATATGCAGGTTAGGCTTATTAGTGGCTCTAAATTAACCATAGTTGTGAATGTGAATTGTTGTTTGTCTCTATGTGTCAGCCCTGCGATGATCTGGTGACTTGTCCAGGGTGTACCCCGCCTCTTGCCCATAGTCAGCTGGGATAGGCTCCAGCTTTCCTGCAACCCTGCACAGGATAAGCGGTTACGGATGAAGGATGGATTATTCAGTCATGGGTATCTATGAGCTCATGGTCACAAGGGATGGAGAGCATTTTCCTCTCTGTGATGCAACATGAGCAGCAGTTCAAAAAGATGCATTTGGCTGGCACAACATGTCTCCGAGGAAGTATGTGTTAGCCATCATTTTCCCCACTTGATGGGTGTCATTTAATGGAGGAGATCTGATGGCGGAGTCAGACTTGGCCATCTGGAAACCCCACCCATCTAACCACTATTATTCTATACACAGGATATGAGCAATTGCATGCTCTGATTGGCTACTCTACTACTAGGCTATCAGCTCATATACTGTGAATAGAGAAAAACAAAATGGTGGAGTGTGTTGCTGAACGCTGGTTTGTTTACATTCTAACCGGAAATGATTTTGTCGGACGTTTTGTATGAAGTTTTTATTTATCAAATTTGCAAAAAATAAAAATAAAAATGCTCTGTTTCTCAAAATCCAGTGAATGTGGATCGAATTAAACAGTTCTTCCACTCAATCTTGTCGTACATGGCTTATAGCCGTAACGCCGAGTTGGCTCATGTACGACTCGATTTCATGGAATAACTGTTAAATATCCCCCCACCCCCACAAAAACATGAATGTTGACTTTTCTATTGTAGATATACAGTCAAACATTTACATTTTCAAATACCTTCCATTTAACTGTAACTTAACTCACAACCCTCAGGTCACTAGTATGTGATCTGCTGTACATCTGTATGTGAGTAACGTTGTACATCTGTACACAGTATTTTCTCCAAATGTTTTTGGTTTATTGGTTTTATGGTTGGAGGATTTATGGTTTAATTTTGCTAAAAGTTTCCTGCAAATCTGTTATTAGCATTAAAAGGGTGATTATTTTCAATGATTGTTGCTGCAGTATTAAATATATTGTAGTTTTTCTGTTTTATAGCATTGTAAATCAAAATGATTGCTAAGCAAAATAGCAAAAGGAAAACTTGAGGACTTTAACCGGAACAAGAATCTTTCATTCAATGCTGCATTTCTGAGACAAAATTGCTATAAAATCTAAGGTAAATTGAAATGTAGTGCACTTTTAATTTGGCTTTTAATTAGTATTAACTGGTTAAGTAGTTATCACTTCTGATAAATACTGTTTTACTTGTTTGTTTGTTTGTTTGTTTGTTTGTTTGTTTGTTTGTTTGTTTGTATTTTAACCTTTTTTTAAGTGGAATTCAAATCTGTCTCCACACTTGAACCTGCCAACGTATCAGATGTCAAAATTGCATTTCATCAAAAAACAAAACAAAATGGCACACACAGGAAAGGGCGTGGGGTGTGATTTCCCTTTTCATGTAAATACTTGCAAGTTGAAAGGGATCTTTTTATATCTGTTGTCCAGGACAGATAGTCAAATAAAAAAAGAAGCGGAAGGGGACAAGGATGAAAGAAAAGCTTCTCTTTATATGTAAATAACTCCAATTTGAATGAATCTGAAAAGGCACAGGATCTGAAACTCGAAACAGGAAAAAGGAGGGAGGTGTTATAACTTTTTATTAATATCATGTCACGAGGACGAGTGATATATTTTTTAACCTCCGTTGTTTAAAGAAGGTTATTTATACATTTAAATCATTTAAACTGATGTGTCGGTGGGAGAGTTTTGACATTTTGTAACTAAGCACCTTTCCTATTTAGTTTCACTGTAACGAGTAAGGAATTAATTATAGTGACTAAATTAAAAGCTTATAATGGATAACAAAATAATAAGCTGGAATTGTAAGTTTTCGTCATGGTTTTTCTTGATTTTTTATGTATAGCAAAAAAAAATCTCTAGACTTTAAAGGTATTAAAAGATTAAGTTGTAATGTTAACTAAAATATTAACTAAAGCTGTAAAATGAACTGTTATCAACTGTAATTAGATTAAGTGTAGTATAAATCTGGAATAGTAATCAAATATACCATGCAGATGAGATGAGACTGAAAGGCTCCGGTTGAAATTATGGATTCTCTGAGGTTCCTGGCAAAAGACTAGTTAATGAGGGGCACATGCCAGTCACCGCAGAGAATCCATAATTACTGGAGCCTCTCAGTGCATGGTCTATTTGATTTATGTCCCTCATCAAAAGATTCCAAACTAAAAGTGTTAAGATTGAATCTCGGCATAAACTCACTGGAGGCAGCCATGTTTGTTGTTTATGTCAGTGCGACCTTCGACCTGCACATGTGCAGTGTACCATGCTATCGCCTGCCTCATTAAGCATGATCATGATACATAGATCTACACACAGAGAAATGCTCACGGAGCCACAGCTGTGACTCGAATCCGCTGTACAGCTTGAAATTGTGACGTCAGTTCATGGTATATCCAGGATATACCATGACTGACTCACATCATATCCTTTTTTTTTTTTTGATGTCACGAGATACATTGCCTAATCAGTGGTGGAATTATTTTATGTCACATGAGCCATCCTTAGCCAATCCCTGCAAGGGAATTTTTTTGATGAGGGATATAAAGCAAAATAGATGATTAATATTCTACAGTATGTACCTAAAGTGTTTTGAATATTTTGATGGATATGATGTTATTGTTTAATATAAATCACCCAGCATCCCAAAAAAGCTCAAAAGGACTCTGTGTATGGTCCTGTTTCTAACATCAGCTGTCCTCCATGCATTCAATTTATTGCCAGATATAATACACTCACCAGCTATCTTTCCCACCTGGTCTAACGCTCAAGTGGGTAGGAACTGGCGATACACTCTCAGGCAATGCTCAGAGTATTATATTTGTGGCTGCTTTAATTAATGTGCTTGTTTTTGCCACTGAAAACAAGGGACCAACTTAATTGAGGCTCGTAGGCCGCTGCACCGCTGTAACAGAATATTACCACCTGCTCAAGCAGTGTTCCTTTTTTACCGGGAATATTTTTCTGCCAAACCCAAGGCCTCTTCATTCTCATGCAGGACATTGAAAAGGCTCTTTGTTTGCAGGCCCATGCACACCTGGAGGGAGTTAGCTCAGGCTCAGTGCTCCTCCACGCTAACTTGGGCAGAGTGGGCACCGAGTCGCTTGGCACCTCTTCCTTTGAGGGTGAACTGACTCCGAGTACTGAGGCAACATGTCTCTGTCAATGCTTGACATGATGACTAAGATTTCATAGTGATGCTGTTTGGAATGGATTTTTATTACAGGCAAAAAAAAAAAAAAGTACAAAAATATTCAAATGTAGTCAGTCAGCTAAAATATGTTTTCAATATAAGGTTTGCTTTTATAATTTTTCAAACTAAGAGGCAAATGTAGCTAACAAGTAATGGAAGTCAAATGTATTCTGTCCAAAATATTTTCCACAAAACATGCCAACATCTTTATAGTCAAACTCTAATAGGAAAGAGTGTTGTGTTTAAGTCTATGACAATAAATTAAAACAAGACATTTAGTTATTGAAATCTGAAAACAGGAAAATCAGCAACATTAAAATAATAAAATTATTATACATTATTAAAAAAACTGATTAGTCAAGAAACTTAAATAATTGACATTAAGTGTACATTTATAACAAATAAAGAGATATTTTAACAGGAAGGGTGAAATGTATTTCAAGTGAGTGTAATTTTACTGTATAGTGCATGTGCACTTGCATATTTTTTAAAAAGTGTTATTAGTGGAGCTCCCTGCTCACGAAGTGGAGCTCCATACTTAAGATAATGCAATGACCTGATTTTTGATGGTGTACCACCACAAACGTGTACCACCACACGGAACCCAATCATAAGTCCAAGGTAACGTATCTCATAAACATTTGAGCACCGGACAACAAAATTTGTATCTTTATTTACATAAGATAGATGGGGTTTTATCCAGTGCTTACTTTTAATTTGCTTTTTAAAAAATAACATTGGATTATTTACTAACACATTTTACAGAACATGTTCACAAGACTTTCATATAAAACTTGTTAAAATAGTTTTATTAGTCCACTAGCTCGTTGGACAGTTGACAGTTTCTGTCATGGAAGGGTGACAGATGGATGTAATTGCAGGAAAAGTTTTACTGAAAGCACGCTAGCAAACAGATCCAAAATGAAGACAAAGGCAGGGTCGAAAAACAGGCACTGGTCAAGTGAGGTACAGATAAGATATCAGAGGTAATACAATACTCAAATCCAAAAACACAAACAGGGTCAATACCAGAAAAGTGATACAAAATACACGGCTTGGTAACGTCAAACGCAGGGTACGGAGTGTATACTTCACAAGATCTGTGTGTTACTGAGAGTCCTTATATGTAAGCGCTGTGATTGCACTCTAAGCAGGAACAGGTGCATGGTAATTAGTCCTAATGGTGCTGTGTGCACATAACCAGATGTAACCAGAGAACTGTTTGACATATCAAGTTTGATATTGGAACTGTAACTATATAGTAATGATGTAAAATGAAAGTGCTGGTTCACTGCTGAACACCAGGCACCCAGCAGAGTCACACCATAATAAATGTCGTGTTGTTGTTTCTGGCACATGGCATGTGGTGTCAAAGAAAGGAATAAATCTGTATTTGTAACTGTGATGCATATTTCATTATGGGTATCAGTGTCACAAGACAATGCAGTGATTTATTAACATGAAATACACTACACTATACAATTTGATGGTTTATATGCTCTAATATACTATTCTATTCAGGTTGATTTTGTGCCCTTACAAATATTTTGCTTGTACACTCATCAGGAGCTCTGCTTTTAGGCACTGCCTAAATAATAATAATAATAATAATAATAATAATAATAATATTATTATTATTATTATTATTATTATTATTATTATTATTATTATTATTATTTAGTAGTAGTAGTAGTAGTAGTAGTAGTAGTAGTAATGTTTTTCTAGAAAAACTGTGAAATCACATTACCATCATTTAACTTTTTGTGTAAAAAGGGATTTTAGTGTAATTTCCTGAAAAAATAATTGCCATTAAATAATTACAGTATTACTAGCTAATTATTACTAGCTAACTACTAGCTATTATTTTGGAAAAAAAGCAAAAATTATCTTAATTGATTGAAGTTTATACTACAATTAATATAAAAAATAAATTTTTCCTTACATCTAATTGCATCTTTAGGTTAAATAAGTGATATTTTAAAATATCACGTCCTTTTAGTTGTGTCTTCTCCGGGTCTTGTTGTGGTTTTCAGAAGAACCCGGTATGTGGGTCATTTAATCCTTTTACATTGTTGGAGTTCAGCAACACCAATGATCCTCTCAATAATCCATTAAACACATCTATTCACGTCAGTGTTTTGGTGTCTGTGGTTAGTGTTTTCTGTCAGATGCAGTCATTAGAATTTAGTTGGCTGTATAATTCTCTTCA